>NW_023994043.1:627500-1255000 GCF_015586225.1 Lucilia sericata
GGGATGTATGAACAATACGAATACATTACCCACATAAAATATTTCATAGATATGGTTTAATGCGTTTGTGGCCTTACGAAAATACATTGTACATATTTTCCCAGTTAATATCTACATAAACATAAGTACGTACAAATGTATGTACATATAAATATGACTTTTGGAATGGTCCCAACAAACAGTTTTTTATAAAATTATTAAAGAAAATGGTAGTAAGTGGTGGGGTACAATAAGTTTTAATTTCAATAATATTTTTCGCTATCTTTAGGCATTGAAAATTATCCAGGGCCAAATATGTACATAACAGCATAACGTTCACGCAGAGAAAAAAAATGGTTCAGCATGGTTAGAACAACTATTCTATGTTTTTTGTAACAATATTTTGTTGTCATAACCAAACAATTGTTATTTTTATTGAATTTCATCAATATTTTAGTTACTGTAAACA
The DNA here is from genome assembly GCF_015586225.1 of Lucilia sericata. Lineage (NCBI taxonomy): Eukaryota > Metazoa > Arthropoda > Insecta > Diptera > Calliphoridae > Lucilia > Lucilia sericata. Next base: position 627,949 of record NW_023994043.1, read on the forward strand.
TTTATATAATTATGGCTATTATAAATTTGAAAATGATTCTCTGAAAAATAATTATTGCTCAACAAATATTATTATTTAGAACCATTTAAACTTTCAAATAACCATTAAATGGTAACCATATCGAGCCCTTTTTGCAAAATGGACGTAGGCGACTTGATTTTCGATTTTCGTTTTTTATAGAAATCGATAATTTAGGTCTATTAGCATCATCTCTGGAAATTTCGTAGCTATAGATCCAATGGTTTCAAATTTACAAGAAAAAGAAAAAAGACGTAAGTACACATTTATTTTCTGTTTATGAATTTTGTAACAGCAAGGTGTCGGTTACGTCTAAATTTTCTTTTAGAATATATTAAATTTATAGAAAAATTTTGAACCAATTAACGTATTAAATTTGTTTGTGAATGAAATGCCACATATCTGAGTATAATTGTAATAAATTCATGTAATTATCACTATGCCATTGCAATTTATAATTTTCTATAACTTTTAATGAATTTATTTAGTAGTAATTACTAATTACATTGCATTTATATTATTACCATTTAACCAACTTTTTTATTTGGTTGTAATTTTGTGGATTTCGGAAGGCGGACCTGTATATGACTCTTAATGAATCAATAGTACCAGAATTTACTTATTTATTCGATATATGGCGAATTGTACTACCATGTATGGATATTAATGTGGACTTCAGGGTGATTTTCAGAATAGGGCCTTTAATGAGGGATTTGGTCAATTGTGGACCGAAGTCTATAGAATTTAAACGCGTGATTAGTTTTGAAAACAAATGTTTTTTCTAGAATTTCATCATACTTTCTTAATTTTTGAAAGATTTATTAACTGTAAACTTATTTTCTGTATGAGGGGCATAGGAACCCATCCTAAAACATCGTCATACATCAAATTTCGTTGCTATACTGATATTTTTAAGACAGCTATGGTCATAAAATCATTGTCTTAAAGGGTCCATATATGGATGCTATCGTCAAATATTCCCTGACATCTGTCATACCTCCCAACATAATTTACAGGTATATATAACTGGCTTCTGCAAAATTTTATAGCGATTGGTACATAAACAACATAGTTATTAATGTTTTAACTATAATCCGGGAGGTACCTACTTGTATGGGGGCTAAGTGAAATCATGAACCGATTTTGTAATTATTAACACAAAACAATATTTGTCATCAATAAGCATTTTTGGAGAATTTTATCACTCTAGCTCATAACGTTCGGAACCTATCCGGTTTTCAACAAAAAAACTGGCATACAGACATCGCTAGATGATCTTAAAATCTTATAAAAAAATATTTATTACACTCTAAAATTTCAGATTTATACAAATGTCCTACTTCGAAGATAATTAAAAAAATGCTCTCCTGTAAAATTTAGTTTTTGTCGATTACGTCTTTTGTGCGAAAAGGGCTGGATATAATGTATAGGATATAAGCAATATTTTGGTGTCGCCATTTTTATATCAGTTCTGCGGTTTATATTTGCTAGATCTGATTAAATAAATTGTTGAACAAACTAATTGTTAAAAAAATTGTGAAAAATAAATAATATCTAAAAATATAATCGTAGACAACATTATAAAATTTAAAAGAAATATAAAATATTGTACATAAAAAATTAATGATTAAAAAACAAATTATAAATTTATTTTTATTTATGGGAATACCAGTGTTTGGAAGTTTTGGGTTTGTTTAAAAGAAAACTAAAAAATAATTACAACTTACGCCGAACAAATTAGATTAACCATGTTATGTTTAATATGTAACCATAATATGGTTACTTGAAGCCATGTAATTACTTGAAACTATAATATGATTACTGGAAACCATTATATGAAAATATAATATGGTTACTTGAAACTACAATATGATTACTTAAAACCGCAATATGATTATTTCAGATAATATAATGATAATGTTATGATCTTTTTGGGTCATAATATGATGGTACAACATCACATTATGATTAATAAAACAATATTATGATGAAATATTAGGACTATATAATTATACTTATAATGATCATAATATGATATTTTTTGATACTAATAATGATCATAATATGTTTTAACTTTAATCACATATCGGATACATATCGTTAAACGTAAAATTTAAATAGAATTTTTGATTGAAACTAGTCCATTTCATTAAAATACATGTTGTCGCATATTTTCAAAGATATATACTAGAGTTGTCAATTATTCGTATTTAAAATTATTCGAATAAAAGTTGCAAAAAAAATTTTTATTCGAGTAGTCGATTAAATTTTGAAAATTCGTCGATTATTCGAACGAATAACGAATAAAATTTTTTATTCGAATAATTTAAAGAAAATATAAATAAACCCCAACCCAATAATAACTAAAAAATAAAATCATATAAAAAAAGAGATCATATAAAAAACATTTTCCAAATTTTAGTTATTTCTATTGAAATAATCCTTTAAAAACAATAAATAATTAAGTTTATTAGCTTTTAAACGGTTATTTGTTTTATTTTTAATAAAAGAAGATTTTGAAAAATTACGTTCACATAGTGTTGATGTTGGCGATACTGTAAGTAAAGCATTTAATAATAAATCAAGTTTATCGGTTCTTTTTTTAGATTTTTCGAGATAAACTAAATCGTCGTCAATGTTATTAGGATCTTTTTTGTTTTTCAAGGATTTTACATTATTAATCGATTTGTTTAGTTCTCCTAACAGTGTATCAGGTTCTGTTTCCATAATTTCAACATGTTCATTAATATCATTTTCATTATTATCAACTTGAAATAATCGAGAAAATAAAACATTTGCATACTCCTTTGTTTCACTTTTTGTTGAATATTTAATAAAATTAGTGCTATATGGAAAATTCCCTGAATTCAAATATAAAATTAAAGTATTTAATACCTTTATACGTCTTTCGTTTATTCTAATCTTTATACGTTTAATTAAGTCAGAAGAAAATGCATTATTATTTTTTTCTAAATTGTCAATTAAAAACTGTAGAACTCCCTCCAGCTCTATTAACGATGAATTGTCTTTTCCTAGTTTTTTAATAGCAACGTCAAGTGGTTTTAAAGTTTTACTTAAATTAGATAATAAAATAATCTCAGAATCTGTAAAAGGTGTCAATCCAAAATCAATTAAAGCATGATTTACACATTTATAAATCCGAATAAAATTTTATATCATTTTTGATAGTGAAGACCAACGATGTTGTACATCATGTATCAAACGAACTTCGTGCCCTTCCTGCTTCACAACATATTTTTGTAATTCGTTTTGTTTATGTGAAGATTTATTAAATAATTTTACATATGGCTTCTTGTACCTCCAATTTTAATTGAAGCTCATTGTTTATTTGTAATTCTTCCCCAGTCTCATCTTCACTGTCACTAAAATCTTCTTCACTTTCTTCTATGATTGCACGATCTTTACGGACATAGATGGTATCAACTACGGCCAAATGAAGAGCGTGATTGATACATAATTGTGACTCTGCCGTAATGTTATCCCCATACTTCCTCATGACTGCTGCACCATCATGGGTAGAACAAACTACATCATTTTCAAAATTAATTCCAAATTCTTTTAATTTATGCTCAATCGAGTCGTAAATGTTTTCGGCAGTACTTTTCGCTTTTAGTTCTTCCAGTCCCAAATTAAAGATTTTAAATGAAGTTTCTTCTGTATACGTTTTAACGCATATATTAACATATTTGTAGTTGGAGACGTCGGTCCATTCATCGACCACAATTGAAAACCGTCCTTTGCGATCCCTAATTTTTTTCAATTCAGATACAAGTTCGTCTCTCTTTGCTATATAAAACTTTTCTACATATTTCCAAATTGTACTGTTGCTTGTGGGCATTGTGAGGCCCCGAATGATAAAATAGTGTTTGATTAGTTTGGAATTTCTAAATGTGTTTGCCGACATTCCATCCTCCGCCAAACATCTGCAAATAATTTCTTCAACGGAATTTGAGGAACTCTTTTTCATATATTTTTCCAAAGGCCCCGTTTCATTGTTGGAGCATGCTGTAGACTCTTCCTTGCTTTCAAGTACTATGTTGTGCGCCGTTCGCAAATGATAGAGTAGTGTAGATGTTGTTGATCCGTGACATCTGTATATCTTTGGACACTTTTTACACACAACTTGACTGGTCTTGGTATCTTTGTCAAAATATTTCCAGGCCGAGCTCATTCTACAATATAAATGTGAGGTTTTTAATTAAAATGTTTAATTAAAACTAGTTTTTAAATATATACTTACTTTAACAGTCTACACTTCTGTCTATACTTTTTATAATTAACTTTATATTTTTTTAACTTGTGTCAAAACAATAACAAATAGTCTTCTTCTTTCCAAAATTATAAACGTTTGATTTGAATGCAACGTATGATTACTCGTTTAAATGCGTTTAGTGTTCATATAAATACAGGCTTACACAAGTACAATTTATAGTTCTAAGCTTATTAAACACATTTCAATATTTATTAATTATTTTACAATATACCAGCGTAATTTTATCAATATTACAATAAAAGATTTGTAAAAAATGATTTTAATATATTATTCGAATATTCGATTAATCGTCAAAAATTGTTCGAATTATTCTTTATTCTAAATTGGAAATTTTTTATTTGTTCGAAGATAAACAAAAATTATTCCTCGATTAATCGAATAATTTTTATTCGAATGACAACCCTAATATATACCTAGCATTGTTGCCAGATTTGACGATTTTCACTGTCAAAAATGGCCTTTGACGATTTTAACTCTAAATTTTACGATTTTTTAAAATAGGATTTTTTTACTAATTTATGTATTAAAATTATCATTTTTTCTATCTATAATTTTAAAGAAAATAGATGTATTTAGAATATCCAATGAAAATGTTAATAAAATTAAACATTATAATGTTTTAGAGTATGCCCATTGATCAAATTTCTCTTTTGTTGGGCCAGCTCTTAGGGGTTATTGGATCTAGAATAATTGGTTGTGGGAAGAAGGATAGAGGGAGTAGTATTTTTGGATATTTGATGAAGAAATTTGTTTTTGTTTCGTATGCAAAAAATTTTTGCTCTGCCTTCGAGAGTTTTACGTTTCAAACCACATTGGTCGAATGTGTGATGTCGAATAACTGTACCGAGTTACGGTTTTTTGAACTGCATGTTGACCATATTCGTGTTAACTTAACCTAAGTTTTAATTTTGATTATGGTGGAGAACCAAAAAAAAAACTCAATTCGATATTCTGTCCAGTCGTACTGGAATAATTAGTGTTGGCGTTATAATCTTTCGATTCGGCCAAGAAGTCTTAGCTGCAGATGCAGCTAAGCAAACTTAAGTACAAGCAAACAAACAAAACTAAAATCTATCGAAATTGAAAAAAATTTCTCGATAGTTAAAATAATTACATACTATAAAATCGTAAAAATACCATCAAACAAGTATATTATATAAATGGAAAATAGCTTTGACGATTTAATGACGATTTCGAAAATTCTGTTGACGATTTTACACCCAAATCATCTGGCAACTATGATACCCAGCAAAAATTCGTTAATGGGTTGCACTTGCATAACCACTTACTTTTCAATGACTACTACTTATCGTCTGCATTACTTTGAAGTACTCTAGTGATGACTTTCTTTTAATCTGATAAAGAATTATTTATTTTCGGCTTTGCCATTCTGTTTGTACATTTTATTTGATTGAGAGTTAAGAACTGTGTTTTTCCAAAAAGAAAACAAAATTGTTTTCAACAAATTTGTATGGAACGCAACGCTTTAATCAACAACTTCTTGTAAGAGAAATTACAAGTAGTTCTTTAACTCCCTATAATAACCCAGCAAAAAAAAACTTCCAAAGAAGCGAAAAAGAAGTAGAATTTACTCCTCCTTGTCATATGAGGGATGTACTTTTTATTTGATTCCAAATTCACTACTTCTGAAGTCATTCTCAAGATGTAATTATAATGCTCTTTTTTTTGGAAGTTATTCGGAAGTTAAATTGTAGTATTATAGAATACAACTAATTTGACTTAAATAGTATTAACATTAATTAGGGTAATAGAAACATTTAATACAAAAGCCCAAATATAACATTTTTTATCTCATAAAAATGTAAGAACAAAAAATATATTTTTAACATTGAAAAAATTGAATAATTTTCGCATCTCCGAAAGTCTTTAAACATTACTTCCTCAGAAGGTAAAAAAGTTCAATTATTCTTTTGGAAGTACTTCGTTTTATTTTTGCTGGGAATGAGTTAAAATACTAATGAGGAAGTAGTGAAAAGAGGTTTATTAGCTTTCTAAGTCATTACATTTCAATGTAAGTTTTTCCTGGGTACGTTTGTATAAATTAATAAATACATATTTATAGAAAATAAAAATATTGATTTTTAGGGGTCACTTAATTTTCATAAAATATCTGATAGGCGTTAACGTATCGTAAACAATGTATTGGCAGCATATATACAGTGACTGAAGCACAAAATATAAGCGCACTGTAATACATTACGTGCAAAAAATTACTAGTTTTTTACAATAATTTTTAAATTTCTATATTTGGTCTGAAATTCGCACAAATATATGGGTCAGCACTTTTCAATGAAATATTTGTCGCTTGAAATGATTATCTTAGTTTTTTATTTAATTATATTTTTTGTTTGTCATATTTTATTTTCTGCTTAATAATAAATGAGATTGACAATGAATGTGTTGAGGTTTGAAAGGGAAACCAAGGAGTTTGAAATTAATTTATTACTTCATTGACTTTCAAATAACTAATCTAAATTAAACAGAGCAAATTTTGTTGTCCTTGTTGTTGTTTTAAACGTCACTTAGTTTAATAAAATTTTAATAAACACCTACTTATATATAGACACATACACACACAAGCACAAACATGCATTTATTTTTGTTGTTTGTGTTTATGGAAGCGAAGAGTTATAATAAGCAAAAGTAAACAGTTCGATAAAACTGTGTGACCGGAAATCACCATTACCAACATCATCGAATCCATTAAAGCTAATGACGGTAATAAATAATAATTTATTCTACCTGCGAGGCACAATAATCTGTTAAATAAACTAAACAAACAATCAACCGAAAAGCATTTAACCAGCTGAAAACATTTAATCTAAACAAACCCCCATTTACTCCAGCAAATAAACTCATATATACTACTGAACATACTCCTTTTGTAAACGCATATACTACATATTAGGGCATTCATAATAATAATTCATTATTATTTGGGTGTCCGATTATTCTCACTCTGTATTATATACAGTTATCTCTCGATATATTATCGATTAAATTTAAAAATAATTAAATATGTATACAATTATTTGTTATCACATTGTTAATCAATAAAACATACGTTTATACGTATATTGAATATATTAATCATTTACCATATAATCAAATCATTTAAATATTTTATTCTTTCTGAATATGATTTCATAAATATGTGTAAGATTTGATAAATAAGCGTAAAAATTTTTAAACTTAAGTCAACGTATATTTAAATAAAGAAGTTATTTAGAATTCTATTTAAAAATCGCAAATTTACAGTTGTGACCTTTTTGTCACAAATGAGCTGTTTTTTATATACATATATTTTTCTTTATTGGTCAATAACAAACAATTTTATTATTTCACATTATATTAATTATTTTTTAGGATTTTTTGTTTCCGTATATTTTAAGTGGCATTTTATGGCCGAAGGCCAAGTTTATAATAACAATAATAAAGTGTAATAATAAAAACACTAACCACTTATACTAACATAATATACATACGCATATTTTTTATAAAGAGGATAAATCAGCGGGCCCCCTAAAATATAGTAAATAAGCAAGGAAAAAGGTATATATTTTGGCGTGACTATATGATACCCCACAATAGTCATCCCATTTTATTACATATTTTTTTGTTGCATATACCTTATCAAAAAAGATGGGGAATATGAATTTGTTTGTAAGAATCACGTCGATATATAGAAGTTAAGATCCTTTTACATTATACCACAAGTAATATGATCTGTTAAAATTGTGTGTAGAAGAGAATAAATAGATGGGCTAGTCTAATCGCAATATCATCACACGCATGAGAGAGAATACGAATGAAAAATTTGACAGTCATATGGTTCTCTTCATTTTTTGAAATAATTCAAAATTTCATTAAATCAGGGATGTATTTTTATGTAAACACATATAAAAAAGAAACAGCTGTTTCCATGTTACTTTATTATTGAGTTGTACCATTAGTGTAAACGCAAAACTGTAAATCATACGACTTTTATCCCCTTTTTCTTTAAATACGGATGGAATTTCATTTGATTTTCCGTACGTAATGTCTCATAGTGAAAAGCCCACATTAGAAAGCTTTATATATTATGTGTCGTTTGTAGATAACTACCTAACTACACATGTTCGCCCGTCTGTTTAAAGCATGATACAATTCTACAAAAGTATGTTTTATATAATTTTTATCTTTCCACAGCCCTTAATATATTTACCGACAGGCAGAAGGCAATTAGGGCGATATCAGGTGGTAGAATTAAATCTAAGACCGTATTGGATTGTAAGATAGCTTTAACTGAATATTCTCCCAGAAGTAAAGTTTACATCATATGGGTACCAGGCCACTCGGGAGTAGTAGGCCCGATAGTGGCCTAGGTATTTTTCTTCGGATTTGATGTACTATACATCCTCCTATCAACCTAATAATTTATAATTTTCACTCTTACAAAGAATCTAATTATGCAATAAGTAACGATTTTTTTTAATAAATAAGGTTTAAAGTAAAATCTAAATAAACTAGCTATACCCAGTGTGCTTCGCTACCCTCATCGTAATGGAATAAAATAAATATCATTATTGTAAATGTATATATATCTGCAATATCAAAAAGTCCCCTTTTAGAGAACTCTATAAGTTTGATTTTGTGATTCTAGTCTCAATATTACAGAAAATTAAAAAAACAGTTGAAGAACGATAAAGTAATTCCTCGCATACAGATTTTTTATACAATCAGGAAGCTGCGTGTTAATTTTTAGGATCAATATTCGAAAAGTATTAGTAAAAAAACAAAAAAGTACGTGAAAGTATCCTTTATAAATTTTCGTTCAATTAAACTGCGTGTTTAATCTTATGTTTATATATTCAATATTTTAGAAAACTCAAAAAGTACCTGTTGAAGTACGAAAAAGTACCAGAAAATACTCCAGTTTAAATTTTCATTCACTCAAGTTCCTGATTACTTAGTTTTATGTTTCTAGGTTTATTATAATAGAAAACTCAAAAAGTACCATTCGAAGAACGACAAATTACCAAAGGGCGCCCTTTTACAGATTCTCATTAACTCCGGGCTCCACATGCTTAATTTCATGTTTCTAGGATCAATATTGTAAAAAAACACAAAAAGTACCTTTTGATTAACGAAAAAGTGCCAACAAGTAATCTTTTATATGTTCTCAATTTCAGTATTATAGAAAATTCAAAAAGTACCTTTTGAAGAACGAAAAACTACCAAAAAGTCCCAATTTATAAGTTCTCATTTACTCCGGGTTCTACATATTTAATTTCATGTTTCTAGGTTAAATTTTATAGAAAACTGAAAAAGTTCATATTGAAGGACGAAAAAGTACCACTCCGGGATCTACATACTTAATTTCATGTTTCTAGGTTTAATTTTAAAGAAAACTCAAAAAAAAAACTCAAAAAGTACCAGTTGAAGAATGAAAAAGTACCAAAAAATATCATTTGGTACCGGGGTTCCAAATAACACCCCATTGGCATATTTAGTGTTTCTAAATCTAAAAATTTTATCGAAATTGGATCATTGTGTTTGAATAAAATCAACTTTCCCGTTTTTACCCCTTTTGGTAATTTTTTCTCCCCATTAACGAAACAAAAATTCCATTCCAAAAAGTTGCAACATCGTAGTGGGAGCCCGTTATTATGTATTCATATGTATGTATAAGTTAGTAAACCAAAAACAATGTTTTATGAAAAGAGTACCAAAAATAGGTACAATTTTCACCCCTTAAACGTCCGAATATCCAAAAAGTACTAAATTCATATTTTTATTTTTTCATCAAGTTATGAAAGATTCAAAAATATTGTTTGAATGTTCACTGGTTTATTCTTTAAAGGTCCGAATTTGAAAAAAGTACCAGACACTTTTTTACCCTTTTTAACCCCTAAACATTCGGATTTCCAAAAATCCCGTCTATTTGGTGGGAGACCAACCTCCTGTCCAAATTTCAGTTCTTTAGCTTTAACCGTTTAGGCTGTGCGATGATGAATCAGTCAGTCAGTAACATTAGAATTATATATATATAGATGAAAGCAAATACAAACAAATACTTTAAATTTGTGTATGAAGACTAGTAGTTAAAATAACTAGCTAGCGGAATATTTAAAGTAACTGATGTAGTCGGTACAACAGCGAAACAATATGCATGACAACATGGGTTCGACTTCTATGTCGATCAAATACTTTTTATTTTACATAAATAATTCTACTAATAAAAAACTTAGTTCCAGTGAAGTAATAAAGAATTACTTTTGGGACATTGCAAACAACATATTATAGAATTCTAAGTGGTCTTTTCGATGAATTATCATTATTTTTGTCTTATTTTTTAAGTATAGTTTTTACTTCTTACAAAATTAGATGCTCAGTTATGAGCGTAAAACTTATTTTATGATAGGAATTTTAATTTTGGTCCCAAGATAACGTTACGAATAATAGTACTAATTCATTCTGCTAAAAAAGTATAATAAATAAAAAAACGAAAAAACTTTATTTTAGATTTCGTATAATTGTTATGTTTATTTTACATGATAATAAGCTAGATTTCTTGTTTTGGAGCCAATTTTCAAATTGAGTTAAAGAGTTGAACTACTAAAGTTTTTTATTTGTACATTAATAAATAAATACAAATGTTTTATTTCAATTTTTTTCCAACTAAAAGTAGCATGTCATGATAAAATAGTAAAAATGAAAAGAAAAAATACAACAAAATTAAACTAACGAAAATAAAAAGTTTTCAGGTAATATTTTTTACGAATGTCATTTATCATACAGCAAAACACTGGGGGAGGTTAAATATGATTTTAGGTGAAATTTTATGAAGTTTCAAAAAGAAAAAACTTAATGGTTCCAGTTACGAGCAGTCAACACTAAGTATTGACTTTTTAGTTTATGTCGTTTTTTTTTCATTTTGGTTTCAAAAATGAAAATGTACAGAGACCATTAAATTGTTATATTTAATGTTATTTTAAATGCTTTTGCTAACAGCATTTTTTGTACAACACCTTCACATACATAAATACATACATATTTATTATTGAAACTAAACTATATTTAATTGTTATTTATTATTTTTAGTAACATTAACAACTTTTAATATTTCAGGTGTAAAATTAGTATTTATGGCCAAAATTTGGAAAAAAATAAATAGAACATAAAAATAACAAATTTGTATTTAACTATGTATGTACAATACATGTACAGAGTGTCCCGTGGACCATATACATCATTTAATACAAGACTGACATAAGTAATCCAAAAGTCTTTAAATTCCTCGATTTGTTTAAAAGAAATTTGATTTGAGATTTGTTTAAATTCATAGAAATTTAGAAAAAATTTATTATCTTTTATATTTTTTATTAACATTTAAAAAAATATTTTACTTTGTTTTTTTTTTTATTTTATTTATTTTTCCGAATTTTACAAATGTATCGTGATTGATATCACAAAACATGCTACAGGTTCAATATTTATCACGTAATCCATTATAAATATTGATACAAATTTTGGATTTCAGAAAATTGGGGTTTTCTGTGATATGGAACACGATCCGTCAATATTACATGCTACACGTTCAATACATATCACAATACAGCAAATATCACGATATATATTGAACGTGTGACACTGCCCATAGAATAAACGCAATTTTTGGACGAAAAATTATTTAGACAATTAGATATCAAAATATGTATGGGGGTCCGTGAAGGTAAATAAATTTCTCAAGGGGTCCGCGAAGTAAAAAACGATGGGAACCCCTGCTCTAAAGTACATACATATACATATACGTGATGTGTTACAAACAGAAAACAACAACAAAAAAACCCTACCCCCTTATATGGTCCCCTCCAGACAATTACTTTAACGCTCATTACTGGCTTAAAAGTACGAGTGTAGTGATGAAATTTGACATATGGGCAATTCCATGAAAAGGTAAACCACGACTGAAAAAATAAAACCCTTATAACTTCTGCATTTTTGAAGATAACTCAAAATTTGGTATATGATCTTTTGTAACACCAAAGACGAAGAGTGTTGAAAATTTTTGAAATTGGTCTATTTTTACACCTCGCCGCCATACAAACGGACCCGAAAATATCACTTTTTAGCTAAATTATAATAATTATAATACTATCCCTTCAAAAATCGGCAGATCTAAAATGTTTATAAGCCTTTATGCCGATTGGACCTCATTTGACCCTAGTTCCATTCAAAGCTTAATTTCATAAAAACACTTAAACGTCCGTAACTCACCTCTAATCACTAGTATTATGATAAAATTTGGCACAAATAAGTTTTATATGAATTAAAATCACACCCTAGAATTTTATGAGGATCGGTCCATATTTGACCCTAGTCGCCATATAACTCCAGTTTTTTATTTGTATCTATAAATTGCTTAAACATGTATATAGGTCGGCCATGTCCGACTGCACTTTCCTACTCCTTTTGCTTTATTGAAGTGTCTGTATGTATATATTTCCAAAATATATATTTTATAACCTAAAAAAAATCAGGAGAAAAATCTGTCACATAGGATGTGTCACGTACGATATTTAAAAATGTTCATTATAAAATTGTATTAATTTTTTTTTATTTAAAAATTATGGATTACTAATGAACAATATGTCCCATAGTGTAAGAAATTAAAACAAAAAAGATACACTTACAGAATTCGCAGATTTTCGTAAATATTTATATGTACTTTAAAAACACTTCCGTTTTTCGTCAAGTATGATATCGCCATATTTTAATCCATATTTTGGAAAACAAGGTTCCGAATGGGATGATTCCTTTTGCAAATATAGTATTCTTTAAATGGAACAGAATGGCAAAATTGTTTTCCAAGTACTCCTAATTTTACAAAATCTATACCACTCTGAAGGCGTGCGAATGTCACATACAAGCGTACGGAATTGCCCATATGTAAGTAAAATTTTTACTAGCCAAAATTTAATGCGGAAAGTGTCGGGAACTGATATTCGATGTAAAAATGTTTTATAGAAACCAAAATCGGTCTAAAAAAAAAAATATGAAAAATTTTATGAAAAACGGTCAAAATATTGTTTTATTATTGACCCGTTCCTCCATTTTTTTTTTTTTTTTTTTAAATTGTGTTCATTAATGACTCTCATATCGGTATTATGAAAAAATAAAAAAATCGGTGGAAATCATTCCAGTACGGGTCCTACTTCCCTTATAAGGAAATCTTATTTAAGGATGATCTACAGCAATTTATTGCTTTCCTAATTTATAAAATTTTTTCTATAATATGATAATATTATGGAGGAAAATGTAACATTGAATGGTTCTATAAAATAGGAAACTGCCTGTGTAACAAGAATTAATAAGCAAATGAAAAAAGTTTTCATTGCAGTGCGTTAATATGCACAGATCGAGTTAATAAAATAAACACGCAAAGAAAATGTAAGTTCTATATATGTAAATTTCAAATAAAATGTGAGAAGAAATATATAAAAAAAATATGCTAAAAAACGTAATAAAAGAAAAAACTACAAAACAATCCCGCAAATATTATTTTGTTTTGTTTATGCCATTTTATTATAGACCGGAAATGGGTACAGCACGCAAACAGTTATCATAGATGTCCTTCTTCATTCTCGTAAAATATGGTGGAAAATGTGTGATATGCAAATATATGTACATGCATATGTAGGTATGTACATATTCTACACTTTATAAATATGGTTGTAGATGTGTGATTATGAATGGTGTACTATTTCAATATATGCATTTATGTTCATATACATACATACTGTATGTAGATTTCTATTTTCTCGTATTCAAAATTTAAACAATTCATATTTGTACCAGAACTAAGTGAGTCATATTTGCAGTTACCATTATTGTGTGATTTTTTTATATATATTTTTTTTCTCATTTTTGTAGATACATGCATTTAAAAAAAATTTATATGGATGTATATCAGCTCAAGTGCGATTAAATTTTATGATTTTTCAATTGTTATAAGAATACTGGAAAAATAAAATGAAATAATATACAACGAGACTAACAAATGCGCACTCAGAACAATTGTTGAGTGTAATAATGGTTTTAAATGACACTTTCAGTTTTGAACAACATTTATTTATGATGAACGTATTCATCAGTTTTGTAGTACCACACATCAATAAAAAAAACTAAAGAATTAAAAAATATGTAAACACTTGATTCCGAAAACATTTGCATGAAATATGAATAATTTCACTGTTCCCAATCAAACTACAATATTTACTGTAATTTTACTCAGCTACTCTCCATGAGAAAATCCTTTCAAAGGAAATTAAATCACATGAATTGACTTATCAAGTGTGTATTTAAAAATGTGTGAATGTTTATTTTAACGCTTTATTAACAATTAATAAATTTACTAAAGCGAAAAGCGTATTATAGTTGTTTAAATAAACCAAAATGTTATGTACATACAAAATGTAATTAATATACATACATGTCTAACATTGAATTTAGCTTTTCGTAGTTAACTAAATTTTCAATTTATTTTCTATATAAATTAAGTTTTAAGCAAAGTTATTAAAATTAATTTGGTCAAATTGATAAAACAATTGTGAAATAAATTATATTGTTTATGACAAGATTATACGGTTTTGCTGCCAACCTGAACTGTGTTAGTAACGCCACAAAGCGTCGAGGTTTCCAGAAAAGAAGTTGTCGATATTACGTTAAAAAATTATTTGTAATACATATTTACTAGAGTAATGCTTGCTTATCTTGAGTAATAAAAATAAAAAACTACATACATTTTCTTCAACGTGTATTAGTAATTAATTAACAGCAAAGAGGAAACAAAAAAAAAACTGACATTGAATAATGGTCTGTATTGGTCTCAGAATGAATCTGTGAGTTGAGAAAATCGTACTAGTTGGATCTGTGTACAATTTATTAACGCACACTAATAAATGAACAACTATAAACATACATATGTACATATTTCAATGAAGGATTTTATCTATGCATTGCATTTTATTTACCACTTCCCTTCAAACATTTAAAAGAGAAAACTATTGCGCATCACCCCAGACGCCACGTCAGAAACACTTCTGGACGATTGTCAGACGAGAACGCACATTTTACAAAAACAAAATACATTGATTTCGAATTTTCGTCTTCTAGAAATATACTTTTAAGTTACTTCCGGATGATAGTTAGAAGAGTGCATCCATTTTGCTTAAACAAAAAACCATGTCTGTTGAATTTTTTTCATCTGGAAGTATACGTTTTAGTGACTTCTGTAAGAGAGTTGGGTGAGAACACACATTTTACAATAACAAAATACATTGTTTCCTAATTTGTATCTTCTTGATTTGTATGTTTATGTCACTTCTGGAAGACAGTTTGAAGAGTGTTCACATTAATGTTGTATTTTATTCATCTGGAAGTGTGGATTGTAGTCACTTCTGTACAATTGTCAGACGAGAGCACACATTTTACAAAAACAAAATACATTGATTTCTAGTTTTCGCCGTCTGGAAGTATACTTTTAGGTTACTTCCGGATGATAGTAAGAAGAGTACAAAAACAAAAAAATATAAATACTCCATTTTTTAGCGTGAAAAAAAAAATAAAAATAAATAATGCAGAAATTTTGCTAAGTTCAGTGATGTTTTGTGTTTTGTTCAGTCATGTTCAGTTTTAATTATTCATCGTAAAACTTAAATGAGTTATTGAATTTAATGTTCATAGAAAAATAGTGTAATTAAAATATTGTGAATCTTAAATAATAAAAAACAATATGACAGTGTTGTGTTAAAAATCAACTGTTAATAAACATTTAAGAAGGTTTTCTCAATTGGCGAAGTGTATTAAATATATACCAAAAAGTATAAGGAAGGATTATATAAATAAAATTAAAAAGTAAGTTGTCATATTAAAATACTATTTTAGGAATATGTTAACAACTCTAAACGGCTTCCATTTCCATTATGTTTAAAAAAGTCTAATATGTTTAATTAAAAATTTTTTTATATTAAATTTCGACTCTCTCTTAATTCGTTTAGGAGGTATAAGCATTTAAAGACTTTTTCAAGTTGTACATTTCGGCTTTCATTTGATGAACATTGCATTTTTAACATATTTAGATTTATTTGAGTTAAATCTTAACTTTCAATATTTTTAAAACTATTTGCGCATTTAGGTCTGGAATCATTATATTGAAATTAATACTACTGTTTTATACATAAATTATTTTTTGACTTGGGTCACTCGACACGAAATTGCCCATATAAGATATTTAATATTGAAACCAGATAGTTTTAAACCCACCTTTCTTAAATAAATACAATTTTATTAATTTTCATATAGCTTTGGATTTAATTATTCTAATTATAGGTACTTTTTTAGTTATTAACACCAGGTCTTTCTATGACCTATCATATGATACTAATATTCTTAATATTTAGCATGCCGTTCCCAAGATATTGAACCTAAGTATTAGAAGAGAGCAAACAAAAAATAGTATTGCAATATTAGTGTCAAAAGCAATATCCCGTTTAGGGTCGTTAAGGTGTTTCTATAGTTAGTGACTGTAAATAATTTAAACAAGTAAGAGTGTTATATTCGGCTATGCCGAATCTTATATACCCACCATCAAACCTCGTTTGACTCGAATGAAACTTACTTATGTCGAATTTCATCTATATATTCGTATTATTAGGCCAGTTATAAGCGTTAAAGGAATTTTCTGAAGGGGACCTTATATGGGGGGTAGGGTCAATCATGGACCGATCAACATAACATTTTTTAGATAGATTTTGACTCGTATGAAACTTACTTATGACGAATTTCATCTATATACTAGAATTTTTAAGCCAGTAATGAGCGTTAAAGTCATTTTCTGAAGGGGACCTTATATGGGGGGTAGGGTCAATTATGGACCGATCCTCATAAAATTTTTGGATCACAAGAAACTTACTTATGTCGAATTTCATCGCTATATTCGTATTTTTAAACAAGTTATGGCTGTTAAAGCTGCTTTTCGAGGGCCACTTGTATGGGGGCTATCCGAAAACGTGGACCGATATTGCCCATTTTCAATACCAAACAAACCTTACCTATAAGAAATATTTATGTGAAATTTCAACCCTCTAGCTCTTTCCATTCGGACTCTATCGTGCTTTCAACAGACAGACAGACGGACGGACGGACAGACATGGCTAGATCGTCTTAGAATTTAATGAGGACCCAGAATATATATACTTTTGTGGGTCTATGACCAATATTTCGATGTGTTACAAACGGAATGACAAAATCAATATACCCCCCATCTTTTTTGATGGTGGGTATAAAAATAATCCATGACTTAGTAATTTCAGATCTTTATAGACGGTTTAATTCCAAGTTATTGAAAAAATGTTCATGAAAGGTAATGTTTTTATTGATTCAAAGCAATAAATAAATAAATTAATTAATTTTTAATTATTTTATTTTTTAGAAAGCAGTAGCTAATATTGTACCCCCTATTAAAATACTTCTAACCGAATTAAAATATAAAAAAGGGATCTGGTAAGTTATATATGTCTTATTTCATCACGTGGTTCCATTAAAAATGTCGATTATTTGCAGAAAATGTAAAAAATGGATCTGACCGTTTAAACTTTGGTGGTAAATGTATTGGACATGAGAGAATCCTATTTTTATTGCTTCCTAAAGTATAACTGGTAATTTCAATAAATATTCAATATTAATTATAAGATTATTTTGGTTTATTTCGTTGAAGGATTAATGCGTTCCATAATATAACTCTTACAATTTGATGGATTAATCATAAAATTGATGAAGAACTACAAAAATATTTTAGAGTCCAACGTTTTACAATTTTTGGAAGTATACCAGTCAGCAGTTGGAATATTAATACAGATTCCCTGAAAATTATCTTATTATAAGGTAATAATTCTAAATTTTTGATACATATGTACATTAGACCGACTCACTCTGTATGGAAAGCAAAAACGTGTTTTTGTTACCCCTCCCAAAATTTACCTTGCTTTGTTTTATGATGATTCCCAAAATATTTTAAGTGACCGCTGGACCAAATTTAAAAAAGTTATTTTGGAATTATTTTTTTTAAATTTTTGTTTGTTTTGAAACAAAATATCCAATACGGGTATCGTTTAAAAGGTATTTTAAAGTCGCGTCCAATGATGTATTAATCATAAATAACCGTTTGCTTATAATTGTCATATTCCAAAATATTTAAAATTGTTAGGTTTTTACTAAGAAAAATGAAATATATGCACAATTTTGCAAATTTTGCGCACCACTAGACTTGGCTTCAAAAAACCTTTCAAATGATACCACATACTGTATATATTGTTTAAGAAATGCTGTATAATTTAAAACAAAATAACTAAAAAGGGACTTTTTTGTAACCGGTTCAGCTCACGAACGGCCATCGACAGACTAGAAATATTTTGGGAACCATTATAAAACATAACAAAGATTTTTTGAAGCTGGATAAAATATTGAATTTAACATGAAGAATCGTGTTCCCATACGATATTTTCTTTAAAACTGTCCAGCTCACGAATGGACAACACTTAAGCGAAAATATTTTCGGTCTAATGTGCATATATTACTTTTTTTAGATTAGTTGTTAAATCAATTATATTTTCTACTATTTTAATTTCAATTAATTCAATAAAAACTATAAAATTTCATTTTATTTAGATTTATTTTTATAGATTTTATTTTGGTGAGTATACAAATAGAAAAAGAGAAAACTCATCTTCTAGAAGACGAGAATACTCATCTTCTAGAAGAAGAGAATATTCATCTTCAAGAAGAAGAGAATACTCTTCTTCTGGAAGAAGAGAAAACTCATCTTCTAGAAGAAGAGAAAACTCAACTTCTGGAAGATAAGATAGGAACACTTCTAGAGGATACTAGGTAGTCACTTCAAGAAGTGACTTCCTAGTCACATCTAGAAGAGTCTTTGGCAATACCTTACTTCCAAGAGTCATCTAGAAGTTTCTTCTGCGGGTCTTCCAGAAGTATCTTCCAAGTTACTCTTAGACGTTCCCCAGCTCGGCATCAGTTCTTCCCGACTGGTGACAAGAATTCTTATACTTCCGCAACATCGCTGGCGAGCTTTTAGCACGTTTGGAAGTTTCACACGGGTAACTTCCGCAATAGAAAATGTTTGTAGGGTTGGATCTTTTTATCATTATTATTTTTCTCTGTTGTTTTATTTTTATAACAAAGAAATTTTATACATCAATATTATAGTTATTTTTTATATATAAATTTATCCTTCATTCACCCTGTCTTCCTTTTCATGCTTTTGTTATGTGCAACTTTTAAGGCTTTTGTAGTGATGGGAGGATAAAATAAATGTTTGTGTTCGTATATATCATGAGGGGTGATGATGAGTCTCACTAGACCAATATACAATTTATCTGGTTTTAGTAATCAAACGCTTTATAACCAAAAAAAAAAAAAAAAAACTTTGTAAATGTTTATGGTGATTGCTGCTGTTGCCATTTTATTTGTTAAACTTTCTAGTTATTTAACTTTTTTTATTCACACTTGTTAGTATAAGTAGTCATACATGTGTGTATGAACTACATACATATATATATATACATATGTATGTACATTAGAGTGCTCCAAGCTTGAACAAAAAATTTGTCCTTCAGTCCGTCCCCCGTTAAGAATTTTGGTAAAACTAAGTCATGCAAAAATTTCAGTTTAAGGATAACATTAACAGGTGTCGCAACGGGTCTTAAGTTTAGCGGTTTTACAAGAGGAAAATTATCCTTTCAGGCTTTGTTAAATTGCCTTTAAATAATTAGGTTAGGTTGATGGAAAAATGTATCTACATCAATTCCGAAGAAATATTCCTAGACCACTATCGGGCCTGTTGTGCGCTCCTTTTCATGGAAAATGTTCGTTGGTAAAAACAAAAACCTTATATAGTATTCACTAAATGTAATATCGTCTAAATAATATCGTTGGATTTAATTTCGGCGAAAGCCTGACAATGGCAAAGAAAGTGCTCCAGAGTTTCAATGTCCTCTCTACGTCCAATTTTGTATAGGTGTGCCGTAATCCTGTGTATCCACTCAGATCATCATATTAACTTGTTCATTTTGACTTATTCATTTTGAGGAGGTTTTTCGTCCTGCTCTCGTTAGGGTACCCCATAGGATCATTGTGATTCTACCCACGGTTTAATTATTCCAAGAAGCCTAATGGCTTTCTCTCACCCAAAATTTTAATTTTGCCCTAGTTGCATCAAATGGTTTTGCGTCAGGTTAACTACCTCGAACTCCATTCCCTTTAAAGCTATTACATTAGCTGTTTCATTTCCGACTACTCCCGAGTACCCATATGATGTGAACCTTACCTCTGGGAGAGTATTCGGTTAGAGCTTTTTTACAATCCAATACGGCTTTAGATTTAACTTTATCACCTGATATCGCCCTAATTGCCTAGTGTTGTGATTAGGTAAACGGTGGTATATTTCTGTTTCTGGGTCTTTAATGTAAAAACCCACTTTGTCTCCCAATTTAGAGCCATCCGGGTAGCAACGGATTCCTACTGGTATTTGCTCTAAAGTTTCCGACATATTTTGTCTCTGGTATGCGATCAGGCACGTCCGATGATTGTTATAGCCTTCCAATGTGTCCAGTATACATTAACGACGTGTCCTATAACCGCTTTTGGCCCGTTCGCCTAAAGTTATGAGCCGCTCGGCAGTAAGTGCCGCCTCATGTCCTACATATGTTTCAATGTGTGGAATATCTAGCATTGTTTCCAGAGCCTTGATTGACGTATTGCTCATGGCTCTATAATTAGTTTTGCAATTTATTGTAACAGAGTCTCAACGTACAAATAATTAGCGTTTCAAAGAGATATAAAACACATATTTTTTGTAAAAGTTATTAAAAATTTCCCAGGTTATTATTAATTATTATTAATTTTGGAAAATATTCTATTCAAATAATATTATTACTTAAAATATAAAAATGGGATTTTCCCAAAATCCTCAGAACTCAAATCTTATCTACTTTTTAAAAAATTATAGGAATTTATACTGTTCGACTGCCTGTGGCAATATTTTTTTTCGACATACAAGCTTGGATCAGTCTTATAAACAGTACACATTTGTATGTATATTTATTTAGTCTAAAACTAAGCAACTACATCCCAGCAAAAACCTGGACACAGAAAAACTTACTTTTCACACACTATCGTCATTACTTTTAAGTGCTCTATTTGATTTGTATGTGAGTACCACAGCGGTCTAACTAACAAAATAACTTTCTAACTTCCTATTTGTAGTGACCTGCTTTAAGCATTTATTTGTAGGCGAGCGTGGCCACTGTTTTAAAATAGTTAAAATACTGATGAATAAGTAGTGAAAAGTAGTTTTAATATATTTTTTATTCATTACTTTTCAATGCAAGTTTTTGCTGGGCATACAAATAGAATTTTATAAAACACAATGTTTCTGGTTCTCTTTATTCATTTTATTTTACGTTAACTTTTTTATAAGTATACATAGATATTGTATGTACATACGTATATATTTTAATTCAATGGAACGGAAATTATCTATTTTATACTCATGAGATTTTCCTAAACAAATGGAACTTTTTTGTGCGAGTTTGTGTGTTTTCTTTATTTCTCGTTTGAAATCACATGCGATAAAAGTGCGTTATATTCAATGGATTTTCCACTTTTCTCCATCTCTTTGCCATTCTTTCATTCATTTGATTTTATTTCATTTCTTTTAAGTATCTTTGCAGTTGATTGTTGTTGTATATCTTAGTAGTAGTTATAGTAGTTGTTGCTTTTTATATTTAAAAGTTTAACATGATTCACCTTCATTATTTGGATTTTTGGGGTTTGAATGTGATCGGATACACAGGTTGTCTGTTTGTAAGTAAGATGTAATAGAAGGGGCATTATTAAGTAAGGTATTCGTATAGTTTTTGCTTATGTGTTTGTTTGTTCTTGTGTGTGTGTATATTTGTAATAATAGGAAACGGAAATGTGCTCTTAACCTGCCATTCAAAAGAAATAAATATACTTGTTCATTCTATATGACCCTTAAATTACTGCTTTTGTTATTTATTTAAAATGATTTGCTTTTTTAAGTTTTCCCAGAATGCTTTGTGCTGTTATAAGCAACATGTACTAGAATACAAAGACTTAGTCCCTTGTAAATTAGATCTAGACAGTTACAAGTATATACCATTCAAAAACACTCACATTTACTACAGTATACACAGTATTATCTTCTTTAATGTGACAGTAGGATAATTTATTTTTCGATACATTTTTTTATTATTGTGAGCCCGATTTTTTAAGTGCTTAACTTAAAAAAAGATGCATATATGTCAATAAAAGCCAAACAACTTTAAAATTACATATTTTAAGTTTACATTATTTCCAATGGGTTTCATGATAGGTATTTCTATCACCTTCGATATTCGATACATTCTTATCTAAAATTGCTGAAATTTATTTTTAGTAATTTTTAACATAAATAATTTGGCTATTGCTTCTGGCTACTTCAATAATATAAGGTTTGGTTGGTACAACATTTTATTTAGAAACCCTTTTACGGTCAGTTATAAGTACTTAATGCATTTTAGTTTAACAGATTATCATACTAGAAGTGTCATTATTTTGATTTATTGCGGATTTTTAATGCCGCAACAAATATCATTGCTAATGAATATTGCTGAATTTGGTGTTGAAGTTTTTGAATTAGATAATGAAAATCAATTAATTCGGCTATGTCGAATCTTATATACCCACCATCAAACTATATGCCGTAAAAGGAATGCTCTCCTATAAACATCAGGCTGATATTGATTGGAATTGGGCTTAAGTCAATTATGGACCAAACTCTTTCGAATTAACAAAATATTTCTGTACAATTTTTAAACCATCAAAATTCAATTATAGGCCGTTTGTCATAAATAAAATTTTGCACATGGATTTTGTTTTGTACAGAACTTGTTTATATCGAATTTCATCGATATTCTCGTATTTTTAAATAAAGAATATCCGTATGTTAAATAAGTAAACCCTTTCCTAAAGGGAACCTTTTATTGGGGTTATGGTCAGTTAGGGATCAATACTCATAACTTTCTGACGGTGGCTTTATTTATAAGGGGAAGGTTCAATTATGGACCGATCCTCATAAAATTTTGTAGAGCAACTTTTGTTCATTAAAACTTCTTTATGTCGAATTTCATCGATGTACGATATTTTTAAGCCAGTAATTAGCGTTAAAGTAGACCGATTTTGGTTCTTATAAAACTTGTTTATATCGAATATCATCGCTGTATGTTCTCACATTTTTATGCGAAGAGGACCTTATATGGAGGGTAGGGTCGATTTTGGACCGATCCTCACTAAATTTACGGGAGAGTTTTTGGCTCCTAAGAAACTTACTTGTGTCGAATTTCATCGGTATACTCGTATTTTTGAGCCAGTAATGAACATTAAAGTCAATTTATAAACGATTCTTATTATTTATTTATTTATGTCGAAATTCATCACTATACTCGTATTTTAAAGTCAGAAGTGAGCGTCAAAGTTATTTTCTGAATGGTGCCGTATATGGGGAATAGGGTTAGTTATGGATATTTCGATGTGTTACAAACGGAATGACAAAATCTTTTTTGATGGTGGGTATAATTAATAAACAATGTAGAAGTTTATTTATATGAAAAACAACAGTCGGTGGAAGACGACTTTGTGAAATTGTAATAGACCATCTTTAGTAGAATACTAAATTGGGCAAATTTCAAGATGTACTTACATATTTAAAATTTAGTTGTGCTGGTTTTTTTTATTTGAGAAACAAGTATATTCAATATAATTATGAGCTTAAAAGCCCTGTTCGGAGCGATCAGTTGTATGGTGTCTAGGGGAAATAATGGAACGATTTGATCAATCTGGTTATTGATTAAAATTAGCCTTTCTTAGGTTAGGGTTAGGTTAGGTTGATAGGAGGATGTATACTACATCAAATCCGAAGAAATACACCTAGGCCACTATCGGGCCTGTTGTGCGCTCCAATTCAAGAAAAAAAAAAAAAAAAAAAAAAAAAAAAAAATTGTTTACTGAATGTTCAGAAACTCAGTTTCCTGGACGTAATTCCTAAGAATCTTCCAATCGGTGTTGGTTAAGAATGTTATTTCCGGAATAACATCACTTCCAAGATACTTGGATCTAACTTCGACGAATGCCTGACAATGGCAAAGAAAGTGCTCCAGAGTTTCACTGTCCTCTCCACATGCTCTACATTCGTCTGAATTCGCACGTCCAATTTTGTATAGATGTGCTCGTAATCCTGTGTGTCCACTGAGAATACGTACCATCATACTAACCTCAGACTTGCTCATTTTGAGAAGATTTCTCGTCTTGCTCTCATCAGGGTCACCCCATAGAATCTTTGTGGTTCTACCCACCGTTTCATTATTCCAAGAGGCCTTATGGGATTCTCTCATCCATATTTTTAATTCAGCTTTTGTTGCGTCGAATGGTTTTGCGTTTGTCAGGTTAACTACATCGAGCTCCCTTCCCTTTAAAGCTATTGCATTCGCCCTTTCGTTGCCGATTACTCCCGAGTGGCCTGGTACCCATATGATGTGAACCTTACCTCTGGGAGAGTATTCAGTTAAAGCTTTCTTACAATCCAATACGGTCTTAGATTTAATTCTATCACCTGATATCGCACAAATTGCCTTCTGGCTGTCGGTAAATATATTAAGCCTTGTGGGCGCCATATTTATTCTAATCCAATTTACACATTCCGTTATTGCTCGTACTTCTGCCTGGAAGCTTGTGTTATGATTAGGTAAACGGTGGTATATTTCTGTTTCTGGGTCTTCAATATAGAACCCCAGACCCACTTTGTCCCCTAATTTAGAGCCATCCGTGTAGCAACGGATTCCTACTGGTATTTGCTCTAATGTTCCGCTTGACCAAGACATTCTATCTGGGATTAGCGTTTCAAAGTTTCCGACATATTCTGTATCTGGTATGCGATCAGGCACGTCCGATGAATGTGTATAACCTTCCAATGTGTCCAGTATACATTGATGACGTGTCCTATAACCGTTTTTGGCCAGTTCGCCTAAAGTAAAGAGCCGTTCGGCTGTAAGCGCCGCCTCATATCTTATATATGTTTCAATGGGTGGAATATCTAGCAACGTTTCCAGAGCCTTGGTTGAAGTAGTACACATGGCACCACTTATACCCAAGCAGCATGTACGCTGAACTCCCTGTAGTAATTTGATATTACACTTTTTGTCCAAAGCAGTCCACCAGATTATTGAAGCATAAGCTAGAATTGGTCTAATTACACTTTTATAAAGCCAATTTGTCATAGTAGGACTAAGACCCCATTTCATGCCTATGGTTCTCCTACATATCGCCCAGCACCGATGTGCCTTGTTGATCCTATCCTCTATGTGGTGTCTCCATTTTAATTTCCGGTCAAGTATTACACCTAAGTACTTAACTTTGTCTGTCACCGGTATCTTCTTGCCCAAGAAGCAAGGTTCAGTATATGTAGAAATTTTTGTCTTTCTTGTGAAAAGACAGATTTCCGTCTTCGCCGGGTTAACATTGAGGCCTCTCGGTTGAGCCCAGCTCAAGGCCGTATTCAGAGCCTCCTCAGCTCTTCTACACAAGTAATTTGGATCCTTTCCCTTTAAAAGTATTACGACATCGTCTGCATAGCAGACAGGTCTAAGTCCTTTCTCGGTTAGGGTCCTTAGGAGGCTATTAATCGTGGTGACCCAGAGTAAAGGTGACAAAATGCCACCCTGTGGTATACCTCGAAATACCTTTTTCCTTATAGTTATATCGTACATCTCGCAGCTTATCCATCTGTTCCTTAGCATGTAGTTGATCCAGTTACGGAGCACCCGGTCAACATAAAACTGGTCTAGGGATTGGATAAGGGTATCAGTGTGCACGTTATTGAAAGCGCCTTCGATGTCAATGCATACTGCCAGTGTATACAGTTTGCTATCGAAAGATTCACCTATGTAGTGGACAACTTCATTTAAAGCGGTTTCCACCGATCGTCCCTTTACATAAGCATGCTGCTTATATTTAAGGTCATTGTATGGTATGCTGCTTTTAACCATGCTATCGACTATCCGTTCCAAGGTTTTAAGTAGGAAGGACGTAAGACTTATCGGTCGATAGGACTTAGGTGTCGCATAGCTAGGTTTCCCTGGTTTGGGTATAAATATTACCCTTGCATCCTGCCATTTAACTGGGGTATATGCCAATTTTAAGCATGCAGTGAATATCTGTGACAGATGTACGGAAACCAGTCCCGCCTCCATCTGCAAAAGTGCCGGGAAAATTCCATCCGGCCCTGCAGCTTTATAGGGAGCAAAGCTCTTGATTGCCCCTTTAACCATGTCAGTTGTAATAACTATTTCCGTGTTACCCTCCCCTTCCTCCAATATCGGTTCATCTATGTTATTCGATATACCGGGTGGGAAATGAGAATCCATTAGGAGTTTCATTGTCTCCTCCATATCCTCAAGCCTCCTGCCCGTGTCATCGATCATAGATTCCGGTTGGACATGAGTTTTGGATAGGAATTTTTTTATCTTCGATACGTCATTTACGCTATCTACCTGTTCACAGAAAAGTTTCCAGGAGTCTCGTTTGGCTTTTCGAACGATTTTCTTATATTCACCAAGTTTATTACGATACTCATCCCAGTATACTGCGGTCTTTTTACGCCGTGCCCGGTTAAATAGTTTGCGAAGAGTCTTCCCAAGGTTCCGGATCTCCCCAGTTACCCAGGGTTTTTCCTGGGCAGATCTCCGCTCTCGCAGAGGGCAGCTGTCCTCGAACGATTCAACCAGGGCACTTGTGAACGTTTCCACTTTGGCATCTATATCCTCTTTATTTCGACATTGAAAAGTGTCCTGACCTAAACGGTTCTTTAGTAAGGTCCCGAACATTGTCCAATTAGTTTTAGACTTATTCCGAAACTTTATCGGCTTTGGTGGTGGCCTTAGTATTTTGAATCTTATGTACCGATGATCAGAAAAGGAGTGCTCGTCCGAAACTCTCCAATCCTGAATTTCGTTTATAAGCTCTTCTGAACATATAGTTATATCTAATACTTCTTCTCTGATTCTATTGACGAAGGTAGCTTTATTACCTAAGTTCAATGTTATCAAGTCTTTAGTATTAAAGAAATCCATGAGGGCTTGTCCCCTGCGATTGGTGTTTGTACTACCCCAAGCTACATGATGCGAGTTGGCATCACAACCTATTACAATTTTCTTATTTTTCTTTTGTGCCTCTTCAACCAGTTTCATCAGATCCGACGTTGGTGGTAGTGTCGGAGAATCGAAAGGTAGGTAAATAGATGCAAGGAATATGTTGCCACGACCTTGCTTCAGCACCGTTGCATCCGATGTTGATAATCCTGTTGAGATGAGAAAACATAAGTTCTTGTGACATAAGATACATGTTCTCGGGCGAGATCCTGTATCAGCGTAGAAAAGTTGGAAATTTACGTGATTTAATCCAGAAACCTTGTTGCGAATCGTCCAAGGTTCCTGGATTAAAGCTATATGTATTTTACCTGTGTTGATTTTAGCCATCAGAGCGTTGGTAGCTGTCTCGCTCCGATGGAGGTTTATTTGGATAACCTCAATCATGGTCATCCATTAAACTGTCTTCCAGCGAGTTGGTGGTCACCTCCTCGCTCTTTGGATTTGACTCCTCCGGATAGCCTGAAGTGGCTATTAATGCAGTGAGTACTGTAGATGGCACTGCGGTGTCCTTATCAGGCATAGGAATAGCAATATTTTTAATAGACACATTCCCAATTCTGGAGAGCATTGCTGTTCTGTCTTCTGGCGGGTGAGTGATTTCCTCCTCGCTTTTAGGATTTGACTCCTCAACATTGCTAGTACTTGCTAATGATGCTTTGGGTACTGTCTTAGGTGTTTTAGTGTCCTTGTCGGGGCCGGTTTTGACAGCCCTTTCAATCGGCGCCTTCCCAATTTTGGAAAGGGCAACTACACTTTCTTCTGGCGAGTTAATGGTAAATTCCTCGATTTTAGGATTTGACTCCTCAACGTTATCAGTAGTGGATACTGATGCTGTGGTCTTAGGTTTTTTAGTGTCCTTTTCGAGGCTTGTTGTAACAGCCCTTCCAATCGGCACCTTCCCAATTTTGAATATGACAGATTTAGAGGCGAAGTAAGCCCTACCTTTATTCTTGGCAAGACTAGCCATGGATTTCTGGTCGATACCTATTACAAATAAAGTTCCCTCAGGTTCTTCTTTCCTGTAAAAGACATCCCATTTTTCCACGGCCAGCTCAGCATTTTGACCTCCAAGAATTTCCAGTATACGTTCATTAGCCAGTTTACTGCCCCATCCTTTTATGTAGACAGTGGACTTTAGGAGCCTTTCTTAAAATTTTATATTTCATACTAGTTTCGAAGATATGTATGTATGTACAAAAATGTTAATGCAAATTTAACAAAATGTTGAAAATTTTTATAATTTAATTTCAAATTTTCATTTTTATAAATTTTTTGAAGTTCAAAAATTGAATAAAAAAACTAAATAATAAACATTTTTAATATTTTGAATTTTTTTGAGAAAAAACATGGTTCGACATGGTTAGGACAACTATTCTATGTTTTTTGTAACAATATTTTGTTGTTATAACTAAACAATTGTTATTTTTATCGAATTTCATCAATCAATAAAGCGTTGAACAAACGAAGTGCTAAAACAATTTTGAAAATAAGTAATATCTAAAAATATAATCGTAGACAACGTTAAAAGAAATATATGCCCCTATTATGGTTTACAACTCAACTCTTCTTTAGTTGAAATTTTGCTCTTTGGTATTATCGATAACAACTTAAAATTTAAAGTTGAAATTTATTACAACTTTTTTGAAAAAAATTACAACTTATCAAAAGCAGTTGTAACAAATTACAACTCAATTGTTTAGAATAAATTTTTAAAATAAAACAAGGTAAAGTTTTTTTTTTTTAAATTTTCTTAAATTTCATTAATCACTGATTTTAAGCGAATTTACAATAAAAAGATGTTTGTCATTTACGAAAAACAGAAATTCATAAACTTTTCACTTAATTTTATGACAAAAAAGCACTTTTTAGGTTGGCAACATCAACACAATTACAACTGAAATTGGTTGTAATTCATAATACCAAATATAAGTTGAGTTGTTCTAAAGTTGAGTTGTTTCAATTTCAACTCAACTGAGTTGAGTTGTAAACCATAATAGGGGCAATAAAATACATTAAATATTGTACATAAAAAATTAATAACTAAAAAAATTATAAATTATCTTGATATTGAAACCATGTGATTACTTGAAACAATAATATGATTATTTAAAACAATAATATAAAACAATAATATAATTAAAATCATTATATGATTATAAGAAACCATAATATGGTTGAAAATACAATATGATTACTTGAAACCACAATATGATTATTTTAGACAATATAATGACAATGTTATGATATTATTGGGTCATAATATATAACATTATGATTAATAAGACAATATTATGATGAAATATTAGGTCTATATTTAATCATAATATGATATCTTATTATACTAATAATGATCATAATATGTTTTAACTTTATTCACAATTCTAACCATAATATGTTGCTCTTAGATTATGGTTTGTGGCATAATCTTTGAAATACATGGAATTCCTCTATAGCCGGTAGTAAGTGTATAATTGTTAGTTTTTTATACGCAATTTCTAAAGATATTTGTACATTAAATTATCTTCAATTTCCAAATAATCCTTTAGTTAAAAAAAGATGTATGTATGTAAATATATCTACTTCAAATTGTTGTAGAAATTAATTTAATTTCCTTTTATTTTGAATTGTTGATATTTGCATCATTATTTTGCTGTTATTGTATTTGTCATTGTTGTTGAAAAATGTGTAAATGTGATTTCAAAAGAATTCAATTGTTAATGTTTAAAATTGTTAAAAAATAGTGTTTGCAACAATTTCAATGAAATTTTTATTTCAGGGATTGTAATATAAATTGTTTTTATTTTTTACTCCTAAGAGTTGGAGTGTGTGCGCAATAGACCTGCCCTTGTTTTGAATGGTTCTTATTTTATTCTTTGGAACAAAACAGAACACCAAAAATCTAATTATTAAATTTTATAAATAAAATCGATTGATTTTTTTTTTATAAATTTATTGTAGAGACTGAAGAACAATCTTTTTAAGACAGACCTACTTTTTCATTTCATTTTTAGTTGAATTTATATGTAGGAGTGGAGTGTATGTGTAATTGGAACAAATGTCTGTGACTGTGTTAATGTTCGTGCCAATTTTCGTTTTTGTAAGATTTCGCTACAATGATTTTTTGGTTCATTTATCCCTTTTTTATTTTATATTTATTTGTTTTACTTCTTTTTTATTCCACTTTATCACAAAAGATTTGTTACATTGTCTTGATTTAGAGAAACAACGACTTGCGTTTCAAGCAATTCGCGTGAATTGCATTATATCATAAATTTATACAATAACAAAAAAAAAAAATGATTATTACTCTTTATTTTCTGCTCATAATAAATGTTTGTATTGGCATTATGAATGAAATAAAATATATATTTCTTTTTATTACAAAAATACTGGATATGTAATCAATTCGGTATGTTTGATTGATTTGTTATTTTATTCGAATTTAATATATAGCACCAAATGTTTGTTTACTATAAAACTAACAAAAACTTAATCTAAAGATAATTTTAAATTTCACTATTTTAAGTGTAAATTTAATTGATCAAAATATTTAACACTCTTCACTTTTAGTGAAAGCTGAATTTGTTAAATGTTTGAATAATATTTAATTAAAAGAATTTTAAATAAATTGAAAACATTTGCAAGTTGAAAGTGGCTGGATGTCAGAAGTTTGTGGCAAAATTAAAATGTAATTAAATCCAGCGCTATACAATTATGCGTTATACAATTATGCAGATTTAAAGAAAGTTTTTGGGTGCTGAATAATCTATATATATAAAAGAGTAGCGTTACTCACTGACTGATTCATCATCGCACAGCCCAAACGGCTGAACCTAGAATCATGAAATTTTGACAGTAGATGTGTTTTTGGTTATGTAGATCCACTAAGGAGGAATTTTTGAAAATTTGTACATTTAAAGGTAAAAAGGGAAAAAACGTGTAAAACAGTTTTTCTTAATTATCCTGCCTAATATTAGTGATACAAGAAAAATTTTAAATGCACCTGTATCTACTCTTAGAATAGGCAGATGGGTGTCTGGTACTTTTTTGAAATTCGTACTTTTAAGGGGTGAAAATGTGTAACAAAGGTGATTTTGGTACCTTTTTTGGCCCTTTATAACTTTTTAACTAATAAACAAAATAACATTTTTGTAAATATTTTAAACATATCTCCCAAAATTAGGAGACACCTGTTTCGTACTTTTTTCAAATTCAGCCTTTTGGGTGTAAAAGAGAGAAAATTGTATTTTAGGTACTTTTTTTTAGCACATTAAGAAAACTTTTTCGATTTATTGAAGTATTCCTATTAAATCACGAACTAACTCTGTAATATTTATTAAAAAAAATGTTTGCTGTTTCACTGGAGAAAAAAAGTACTAAAAAGGAGAAAAACGGAAAATTTAATTTTATTTAAACTCATTGAGCCAATTTTTATAAAATTTTAAAAAGTAGTTTATTTACTCACACAAAATAAGCTATTGGTATATTATTTTGGAATTCGAGTACTAAGGCCTATATTGGACCAAATTCGAGTAAATTGTTTGGTAACTTTTAGACTTTTGTTCATTCTGGAACAAATGAATGCAGATAAATACGGAACATTTTGTAAACTTATTCTGAAAAAAGTATATTTCTAAGCGGAAGGGGAAAAATTGTACTATTTTTATTAGTGTTTATCCCACTTTTGGTACTTTTTCTTTCTTCAAATGATACTCTGTATGTTTTATAATATGAATTCAAAACACATGATTATTAAACATACACTGTCGTCATTAAATAAGATTCTTTAAGAGAGAAATTTTCAGTACTTTTTATCTAATAAATGGTACTTTTGAATTTTCTAAAATATTAAACCTAGAACATAATTATTAACATACATGGTTTTGACTGAATAATATTCTGTAAGTGGGTACTCTTTGGTACTTTTCCATTCTTCAAATGGTACCTTTTGGTTTCTCTATAATGGTTAATCGGAACACATGACACACGATCTTTTTTAAATGAGAATTTATTGAGAGAGATTTTTGTACTTTTTCGTTTTTCCGATGGTACTTTTTGATATTTTTACGATATTGAACATAGAAATATAAAATTTAAAATATAGGGACCTTAATGAATGAGAATCTACTGAAAGGGACTTTTGGTACTTTTTATACCCTCCACCACCATCAGTGGTAATAGAGGGTATATATAAGTTTGTCATTCCGTTTGTAACACCAAGAAATATTCATCTGAGACCTAAAAAAGTATATATATTCTTGGTCCTAATGAAATTCTGAGTCGATCTAGATATGTCCGTCTGTCTGTCTGTATAAAACACGCTCACGTTAAAACGAAGCAACGGAGCTTTATGAAATTCACTCAATATTCACTGTTATCCTAAGCAGTTTGGTATTGAAAATCAGCAAGATCGGTAAAACAGGTTCAGAGTTATGAGTAAAAGTTTGAGACAACCTCGAAAAAAATTGTGCTTTTCGACATATTTATTTGTATTTTTTACAAAAACTACTGCAGATAACTTGATGATAACTTTGTCACAGATATAACTCTTGGTGCCAGGATAAACATTATTAAAAATCGGAAAAATCGGTTCACAATTCCATATACCTCCCATACAAATGTACATATTCCAGGAAATGAATTTATTGTTAATAACTTCCGTTATAAGGCCGATATCTTTACAAAATTTTACAAAATTAGGTTTTATGTCAATAGAATTCATATAAAGAAACAATTTTCTGAATCGGTCCATAATTGGTCGTAGCTCCCATATAAGGTTCCCTTCCGAAAATCACTTAAACGCACATAACTCATTACCAAATAAAGATATCCATACAAAATTTATCACAAACATTGCTTTTATATACAGAAATGATACTGTAAAATTTGTTTACGATCGGTCCGTAATTTTTCGTAGCTCCCATACAACGTCCCTTTTCGAGAATCACTAAAACGCATATTATTCATTAAAGATATCCATACAAAATTTGGCACAAATATTTCTATTATCTACAGAAATCTAACTATAATTTTTTTCAAGATTGGTCCGTAATTTCTCGTAGCTCCCATACAAGGTCCCCTTTCGAGAATCACTTAAACGCATAATACTAATTACCAAATAATGATATCCATAAAAAATTTGGCACAAACATTTATTGTTGAATTTTGTCATACATATAGTTTAGGAATCCACTGAGTTGAAAATCGAAATCGGCCCACAATTTCTTGTACCACCAATAGGAAGTAAAAGAATTTATTATTTTTCGCAAAAAATTAAATAAAAACTGTCCAAAACGAACAGGATTCGAACTTAAAATCTTCCAGTTGCTAGTTCCACGTCATATTCACTGCACTATTAACTAGCTTCGTAACTGTTTGCAACTAATGATGTTCACATAGAAATTCTTTCCCTGTTGCTAACCCAAGATCAAAAAAAAATATGCACATTGAGAAAGTATAACTGTTTAATTTTTATGCTATTCAGCAACATCAGTGTTAATAAAAGTTATTCAGCAGCAATGTTTTGTACAAACAGAAAATAACATGGAATTTGTATATGCAAAATATTAGTTAACGAAATACAAGATAATGCAGTGGTGTAGTGGGTGGAACGGAGAATTAACAAACTGAACGTTGCCGGTTCGATTCCTGGTCGATTTAATATTTTTTGTGTTATAATTAAAATTAAAAAAAAAACAAATTAAATATCGAAATTCTGTTCAACAATAAAAATTTAAAAGCAAATTTTTTAAAATTTTTTTCATAGGATCAACAATATTGAAAATCTATTGTACCTCCCATACAAAATTACATAAGTTTTACACAGTGTTTACTTTTACTAATATATTAGTCAGCATTTGCCGCAAAATACACATTTTTATCACTCGTCATACTAAAAATATTTAAACTTTTTCAGTTTTAAATAACATTGCTACTAAATATTGCCGTTCTGTTTTTATGTTTAACTAGAAAAATTGCGACGTTACACTGCAATCTCTAGCAGCACGAATGAACAGTATTAATCTCTTGTTTGTTGTACAAGAAAAAAAATATATTTTTGTGCTATAGCAGCGCACACTCAAATCTGTTAAACTAATATGGCTAGTATTGATGATATTTTTATTTGGGCTGAGTTTTTCCTAGCAGCAATTAAATTTTGTTTTGCAGCTGCTAGCTGCAAATTTATTTATTGTTTTTTTATATTTTATTTTATGAATAAACAGTTATACCAGTGTTACCAGAATCTCTAATTAAGGATAATTATTTTTCGCAACATAAAAAATAGTTTGTAAAATATACCTCCCTCTGGCACCTCCCATATGAATTAAATACAGAAATCGTTTTTCTCGGAAACTATTAGAGTCAGAATCTTCTTATTTTGACGAAAATCTTTAACTTCATTATGAACATTGGGAAAAAATGGTCAGACTATTATTAGGGGGCTTGGAACCTCCATATGAATTAAATAAATATGTATATGTTATTGAAAATATGGCTACCCCATAAAACACAACTCAAATTTAAAGCGTTTTTTAGATGTTTTTATTATATTGTTCTAATGAATAAACATTTTTGAGCAATGTAGTTGTAAGATAATATGCTTATACTTATAACAATTTTATAACCAAATGATAGTTTTAAATATTTTTTGTTGCAGAAATTAATAAATTTATAATCACCTTGTATAAAACAGGGTGAACACACATAATTAAAATATTTTTTGTTGAATTCTAATGAGCTTACTTTACAAATTATTCAAATCACACTTAAAATGTGGAAGATTATTATATAATTTTTTTTTTTAAGAAATGTAGTTAATATTATTTTGTAATACATTAAGAAAAATCAAGGTAGTATTTTCTGTATTATATCATAAAGAAACTATGAGCATAATTTAAACTATATTTAATTAATTAATATGTCATTCAGTACAGGATATTATAGGTCAAATATCATCGATATATGGATGATAATAAATATACATATTAATAATATAACTGTCAGTGTACTTACATACATACCTACATATGTTTATTTACAAATTGCAGCATCAATATTGCCAAAAAATGATAAATAAAACTACAACTGGCCGTAGCAAAACCAAAATAAAGTTACATTGCTACTAGGAAAAACTAAACGCAAACAAAAATAACATCAATACTCGCCATATTAGTTTAACAAAATTGAGTGTGCGCTGCTAAAGCACAAAAATATATTTGTGTTAGCCTGCAATTATGTCTGCCTGCTACCAGAAATTGCAAACACGTGTTGCAATTTTTATATTAATACGAATATATATGACTGCAATTTTTAGTAGCAAAGTGATGCAAAAATGATAAAGTTTCATATTTATTTTATAGTCATATACAAGAGAGGTGGTGCTAGTGCTGCATATTTAAACGCTGGTTTTACAACTGATCATATTGCCATACATTTTTCTCACAAATAGAAATTATTTTAAGTACATAACATACGTTAACATTTGCTAAATTTAATACGCTTTGTAACATTCTGTTAAGTGGTAGTTTTGTTTTTAATTGCATATTCTAAGGCGTAATGAAAGTAAGAGTAAAATGTTAAGGTAAATTCGAATAAAACCATAAAATTTGCTAATTTATAAAACCAGTTCAAGGTGGAGGGTATTTAAGATTCGGCAAAGCCGAATATAGCACTCTAACTTGTTCATTCATCAAATTATATTTTTTGAATTGTCTATAATATTGAACACAGAAACATAAAATCTTTGATTAAATAAGAGGTATTTTATAGTACTTTTGTTCAAATAGTAGTTTCGAAATTTTCTATAATGTTGTAGCTAAACGAATGAAACTAAAAATACAAGCTCCTTCCTGAATGCTAATTTATTCACGTGATATTGAACGTAAAAAACTGAAACATTAAAAAATGTTTAAATCAATTTTAATTTTCTATAAAAGTAAACGAAATTTTCTTTGTATTTAGTTTTGGTTAGGGTAGCGAAGCATTCAGGGTATGCTAGTATTTTTATAAAATAATGCAATAATTCACTTGTGATCAAACGTTTTAAAACTAAGCAGTAAGTATTTAAAATTGTAATTTTGGCCTTATTATTATCACAAGTGGTTCAATACTAAAAATTACATTATATGAACAATTTATAGAATTGAGCAAATTTATTACCTGGTCTGTATTTTTTGAACATTACCTAAAAATAAAATTTTAAATCATTATTAGTTTTCAATGTTTATTATTGCATTTTTATTTTTATTTATAAATTTATATTAAATAATTATATTTACTTATAAAAATACACATACATATATTGTAATTAAAGTTGCAAAAATGCCACAACTTTTCTGCATCATAGCTGCTTTCACATCCCATGTGATGCAAGTAAATCTATTCTTATTCTGTTGCCATTGTAAATAAACATCCCTTTAACTTTGAAACAATACCGAAAAATAAACACAATTTAGGAAAATCTCAAACTGTTCGTATAATCAACAGTGTTGTACATTTCACCCATGAGACTTTTGATGTCAAGAACAAGCGAAATAATACGTTAGAAAACAAATGTTGCCAACCGAAAATGTGAAAAAAAACAATAGAAAATTATTATAATGATAATAAGCAACATAAGCACTATATTAATTAGATTTTATAACATTTTTTTTCTTCCTTTCTTTTATCATATTTTAATTAACAGATTGTTAATAATATACAACAAAAAATGACAACGCAGCAGCATTAAGAGCTGATGCTGCTGTATATGGTTGAGAGGAGACGTCCCTGAACCAACATTACATTTGCATTTATATGAGTTAATTAAAATTACGCGAATGTGAAAAATAAAAGTAGAAAACTGGTGTTTTTGTGAGCAATTAAAGTTAAAATTCAACTCGACTCAATCCGACTTAATGTGCAGACACAGTATTACAGCAATAATAATAATAGCAACAGCAACTAAGTAAATATACCAAAAGCTACTACAACAAAAATAAGTAAATTATATGCCTGTCGTATTGTTTTTCCGAACACATACATAGATGTGTGTATATGTAAGTTTTTATCTGCGAATGTATAGTATAAAATACAGGTAAAACAAAGAAATGAATTCATTACATACAGTGATGTTCGATTAAATAGAGCCACCATCAGGTTCAAAGTTTCTCTCCACTTAAAATCTCTCCTACAAAGAATAGAGTTGGAAAAACTAACTGAAATGTTGTATTGATCTGATATGAATATAATAGCATTATTTTTGCAATAATTTACGCGTCGCTATTCGTAATTTTAATGAAATTTAAATTAAGCTATATAAAATGGTGTGACAAAATATAGAGCCAGTTTGCAAAAATATAAAAATTTAACAAAAAGTTGATGATGACACTTTTTTGTGCTCCGTGCAACCTCAAAGGGAATATAACTCAGATGTTGCCAGTTTAATAGTAAGATCTCTCATGTATAAAAATAATTTAAAGGATAAAATTAGTAGAAAAGTATTATATGGTACTTTAAAGATCTTGAAAGAAAAAATAAAATTTTTCAAAAACATTTGAATTCTCCTTTTGAGCAGGAATGTAAAAAAGTATATTTATTTTATTCTGATATGATCCGTATAGCTATACG
The DNA here is from genome assembly GCF_015586225.1 of Lucilia sericata. Taxonomy (NCBI): domain Eukaryota; kingdom Metazoa; phylum Arthropoda; class Insecta; order Diptera; family Calliphoridae; genus Lucilia; species Lucilia sericata. The sequence goes on from NW_023994043.1 coordinate 666,214, forward strand.
TAGACGTTCAAACACTGGATTTTGTCCCTAATGTTCTATGAAGATCATTGAACATGGTGGCGGATACGTAATGGTATGGGGTTATTTTTTCTTGTTTGGAACATGGTCTCTATTTCGGCTTGAGGGAAGATAGGACTGTAAATATCCCATAATTATAATTAATGATGCTATGCTGAATGAGAAATAACATTTTTTAAGGAGATTCCTACTATTGTGTCCTCAAAACCGCAATTTTTTTACATAACTCCATATTTCTTGCTCCAAAAAGAGGTATTATTTCTTATTCTTTCTTGATATTTTCTGGTTTAAACTTATGTATTTCTATAGTTTATACTATTTTTTTTTGGACCAAAGAATTACTTCAACAATTTGCCTATAGCCCTTACCTTGAACATGGCGTATTTTGCGGTCTCGCCTGCAAAGTTTGCTTCTGCTTATTATATTAATCAGTTATATTCATAACTGATTAATACAAAATTTCAGTTAATTTTTCCAACTCAATTCTTCATTGGAGGAATTTTAAGTAAAAAGAAACTTCGAAAGAGGAGGTGGCTCAATTTTTCGGAACATCACTGTATGTATTCTCACATACTAAACCAAAATTCGAGTGCAGTTTGAAAAGTACACTATTATTTTACTTCTCTTACAGTTATTAAAAAAAAAATAAATACCATAAATTACTGGCCAATCGGTATTAAATGTTAGTTCGACTAAAGTCAGAAGTCCTTCGGCTGTAAGTGCTGCCTCATATTTTATGAATGTATGTATTTCAACGGATGGAATATCTAGTAACGTTTCCAGAGCCTTGGTTGACGTTTGCTGAACTCCCTGTAGTGGTTTGATACATATTACAATTTTTGCCCAAAGAAGTCCACCAGATTATTGTAGCATAAGTTAGAATTGATTTAATCAATAATTTTTAATTCCAACGTGTCATAGTAGGACTAAGGCCCCATTAAGGTCCTTGGGAGGACCTTATAGACTTATACTTGAAGATATAAAAATGCATTCTAGATAGTACCATGTTAACTGGTGGCGCCAGGGGAAGATAGTTTTTGTAGAAATTTTGGCACTAAATTTATATTTTTTAAATTTTTGTTTTTGTTAAGCAAACTTTTAGAAATATTCATTTAAGGCCTAACTATAATATGCTTAAACAAACTGAAGTCAGCTTAAGCAACTGTGCGAACACATATAAAATGTATGTATGTGACAAACTATAATGTACTTAAGAGAGTTTCGTCAAGTTTCGTCAAATTTTATTTGCTTAAGTAAGAGCGGTTCGTTTGTTTATTATACACAAAGAAAATAAAGAAAAAAATGGAAAGCTACAAGAAAATGAATTTATTTCAATAAAATATTTTGAAATATGTATTTTTTTATTACGTGTGTCACATAAATGTGCAAATAGAGCTAAATTGTCTTGAATGCACGTAAGTACATTATAGCCACCTAAAGGTTTCCTCGGATTTTCTTAAGCATTTGAGAGACTTTTCGTTCGATTTTGACTTACCTTAAGCAAACTTATGCACATTATAGTTGGGCCTTTATTCATATGAATAAATAAGAGAACAAAGTAGTAAAAAACTTAGATCAATACCTTCTCTATGAGAAAAAATGTTTCTTGGTAATATTTTTGGAAATAAGCTTTATTTTTTTTTATTAATTTTTTATAACAATTTTCAGAATATAAATTTCAGATAATAAGAAACATATACATACATATCTGAAATTTTAGTAAAATCTCATAATGTTAACACATAATCTGTGAAGTTCAAAGTCAAACTATGCAATATTGTGAAATATTCTTAAGCCCGAAGTGAAATATTATATACCCGCAAAAACTCGGTAATGGGTTGTACTTACATAACCACTTACTTTTCAATGACTACTACTTACTGTGTGCATTACTTTAAAATAATGACTTTCTTTTAATCTGATATTGATGTACTTAAGGTGCAAACAAAATCAAAATGCCGTAAATAAAGTACTTCAATATCAAAATAAAAGAATATCATTACTAAAGTACTTCAACGGTAATTAGTAGTCATTGACGAGTAAGTGTTTATGGAAGTACAACAGAGTTTTTGCTGTGTTTGTATTGTTTTGTAAAATATTTAAAATAGTTAGAAATATATCTGTTACATTTATAAATGTTATTTATTATTATTGCTATTTTAATTAATTTATAATTTTTATTTGGTTAATGTAAAATTTTTAAAACTATCATATTGCGTTCTTCGGGGAAAAACTATTAATGAAAAAATAATATTAAACTACCCTCGTATATACTAGGGTGATCGACTCGATTTTTCAACCGGTTTTAAAACCGGTTTTTTCTGCTTTACCAGTGTCGGTTTTTTCTTAATGTTGATTTTTCGAATATCGAATAACCCGGTTTTTTCACTTTTTAAAAACCGGTTTCGAATACTTTTATTTGCTTTGTATTCAAAGATTATTTAAATGAAATTTTTAAGTAAATAATACAGCCCGTCTAAATTTTAAAAATATTTGAGTCGAGGAACTAGCGTATATTTTTCTACAGCTTCTTTGGTTAAACATTTTTGATTTTCCTAATTAATTAACAAAATTTATTTGTAAAATTGATAACTGTTTGATAAAATTTTATTAATCTTAAGATTATATTCCAATTACAATAATTAATTTACGGCTGAAATTTTATGGAAGTGTTGGAATGCCTATGCAAATTACATAGTACCTTATGTTTAACAGAAGTGTCCCACTTTTTTCCTAATTTTTTTATATTAAAGATGTAATGTAAATCAGACGACTAGATCTAAGGTTATAATCTTTTAAACTGTTAAAAATCATTTCGGGCCATGTTTTATTAATCAAATTTAAACATAAACATTAAGTTTTTCAAATTAAAACATATATTTTTTTATTTATAATGAAAAACCGGTTAACCGGTTTTTTCTGAATTTAAAAAATATCAACCGGTTTTTTTTAAATGTCAACTATTCGAACTATTCGAAAACCGGTTTTTGGAAAATGTCGAATAATCGATCACCCTAGTATATACGCACTTACATACTCAACCCCATAATAAGTGAATACTACACACATGCATAGATCGTGTGTGAGACCAAATAACTTCATATAATTTTTTATACATTCATATATACATTGTGGATATGAGTATTTAAACTTTAGCTAATAGAGTGTGGATTGAAAGGAAGTACAACAACAAAGGCAATAAAAGCAACAACAAAAAACAAGAATTAAGCATTAAAACAAAACCAAAAAGGATAAAAGTTGCTGACTTAATTGCATGCGTAAGAGTGAGTGTGTTTGTTATATAAGTTTGTTTTGTGAGAAAGAAACTACCTTATGTAAAAATATGTGCTTATACTACATGCACACACACATACATACATATATAATATATGAACTACACAAATTTGCATACGTAATATATTGCTTATTTTCAATCTTATGTTGAATCTTTCTTCCTTTTCACATGCACATTCACAAAAAGACAATCTTTTACATACATATTCAGACAAAAACCATACACGTGTGTAAAATAAGCATTTTCATGCATTGAACTCATGTTTGTAGTTTTACAGTTCACATCACAGGTGCATGCATTTTCATAAAATTTTTGTTGTTGGTTGGGGTATTTATTCCTTAACCCATTTATGAACAGAATCAACCATCCAAAATAAGTCTGCAAATCATACTTATGCATTCCTTTATATAATAGGAACACTTTTATATATAAATATAGTATAATGAGCTTTTTGTACACATTTTTTTTCAATTTCTTGTTAATGCAAAAGTGTAAAATCTCATATGCAAGTAAATTTGTTCATACAGACATACGAATACGTATTTATGTTTGTAATTAACATATTATGGTTTAACAAATGTTGTTGTGTAACGGCTAGAAGTGTTATATGGGTTCTTAATTTTACTTAATTGAATTGACAATAATGATACATTTTTTATTCAAATATATTTTTATTGTATTGTAAGAATCCCAATGCCACCTGCATGTAAAATGCACAAAGTGGCGTTGGTGAGTCGTCACAGAAGCTCACCATGTGGGTGAAAAAGACCACTGTGAAATAAGGCAGACACGGCAGGTGTTTACGTAATGCACTTCGACATCTTGTAGGAATCCCAATAAAAACATTTTAAGTTAGCCTTGCAAACCAAAATATATAGAAATAGAGTTTTTCTTTTATATTATTCTGAATATTGTTTTTAAAAAAATATGTTAAAACATTTTTTAAAATTTTTATATAATTTCGCAAAATGGTTATTTTGAAGAATTTTATGCATAAAATAAATAAATAAATAATAAATAAATAAAATAATAAATAAAATTTTAATTACCCATAACATGTAAAAAGTTATGACACTGTTTAGGAACATTTTGAGCATTTTTAAAGCTATAGGGTTGCCACAGTTTTAAAAACTCAAGGAAATTTCTTATGATTGTGGATCTTTTCTTATTTGATCACAAAATTTTGTTCAAATCGGTGAATATGGATCATAGATACTGGCATTTTTAATCCAGCTTTAAAGTCATTTTCGAAAATGACATTATAAGGGGTTATGGACCTATCATCAGAAAATTTGGTGGATTGATTTTTGTATTAATAAAACTTACTTATGTCGAATATCAAACAACTTGCATCAATAAAAAGTATTTGTTGTAAATTTCAGCCCTCTGGCTTTTTTCATTCGGGCTCTATCGTGATTTTAATAGACGGATGGACATGGCTAGATCGTCTTAGAATGCAATGAGTAATCATAATATATACTTTATATATACTTTTATGGGTCATAGACAAATACATCGATGTGTAATAAACGTAATGAAAAAATCATTTTTGATGGTGGGTATACAAATTAAGTAAACCATACTTCATTCACTTTTGTATACAAATACTGAGTAGAAAATATTTTTGTTACATATTTATGATGGTAACACAAAAACACATCAGATAAACTTTAAAGATGTGTTTTTATTGCCAACATTTTTGCTTATTACAACACTTTATTAAAGAAAACTCAAAAATGTAAATCTTGCTCATTTTTGAGTTTTCTAGTTTAAAAATGTATATAAATTTTATGTTAATAAAAAAAAGTGTTTCGAGAAAAATGGAGTTGAATTTTTTTAAAATCGTGCTTAATATGTTTCTCATATAAATTTAAATTATTTTTTATAAAATATTGGTGAAAACATTAGTTTAAGTTTTGATGTTTAAAATAAAAAATCGATTCCATAATAAAAATAATAGACATATTTGAAGAAAAAAATAAATAATAGATTTTATAACGGCTAATATTTTAAACTAATCAGAATTTTTTTTTTTTGAATTTTTACCAGTCTTGTCTTAAATGGGCAACATATTATATTTAAATTTTTTTTATTTTTATTCTGTTCTGTTTATGTCAATCCTTAACTACCATCATCTCCTATATTTACATGAAAATACTTGTATTTATGTATATATTAGTACTATATGCTTTTAAATAACAGGACATTAAAAGGAATATTTTATTTAAAAACACTTGTTACACAGTCGTACTTCCACACTTATCCGTATACCGAAATATGAATACGTTACCCTGCAGTCTTACAAGGAGTTAAGGTATCTCTTTTAGATTACTAACGATTACTTTTAGAGTATTGTATTACAATTATATATAATTACAAATTATTTTGTAACATATCAGATTAATACAATACAACTTAATACTTTATTTGTATTATTATATTATTTGTTGATAATAGCGTTGCTAAAATATATTGTATGTATGTATATCATATCGGGATACCATATTCAATAATCTCTATCTCACTCAACACATCCCACATAATGTATTGAATTTTCAATTATAATAACACCAGTATCACAATAAAATTAGGCATAAATAACTTTTATTAACTTAAATCCGTCCTCCAAGCGTAGTTCCCTCCTCCAGATTTTATGATTATCAGCCCATATTTGAGCCTTGCCCCATATAAAGAATATTTCACAAAATTTCTTTTCTATCAATAAATTTTTAAACATTTAAAAATTGTGAATGAAATTATTAAATAATACTTAAGTGAGATAAACGTTGGTTTCGGATAATTAAAATAAAATTTGATATAGATTGAATTAAATTTTTTGTTAATAATTTTTGCTTAATAATGTAAACAACAACATGTTGCAACATTCAAAATGTTATTTATAAAAGAAAGCGTTACATTAAATAAGATTGTGAAATTACGCTTATATTGATGTACATATTAAATAGCTTGGAAAAAATCGGGGGGAAATAATTTCGAAAAATTTAAATCATACTTTTGTAATCTTACATAAACATCCTTTTTATAATATCAAGTTCTTGTATGTTTTTATACGCACCATCAAAAAAGATGGGGGGTATATTGATTTTGTCATTCCGTTTGTAACACATCGAAATATTGGTCATAGACCCACAAAAGTATATATATTCTGGGTCCTCATTAAATTCTAAGACGATCTAGCCATGTCTGTCCGTCTGTCCGCCCGTCCGTCTGTCTGTCTGTTGAAAGCACGATAGAGTCCGAATGGAAAGAGCTAGAGGGTTGAAATTTCACATAAATATTTCTTATAGGTAAGGTTTGTTTGGTATTGAAAATGGGCAATATCGGTCTACGTTTTCGGATAGCCCCTATACAAGTGGCCTCTCTAAAAGCAGCTTTAACAGCCATAACTTTTATATCTGAATATAGCAATGAACGACATAAATAAGTTTCTTGTGATCCAAAATCACTATGCAAAATTTTATGAGGATCGGTCCATAATTGACCCTACCCGCTATATAAGGTCCCCTTCAGAAAATGACTTTAACGTCATTATTGGCTTAAAAATACTAGTATATAGATGAAATTCGACATAAGTAAGTTTCATACGAGTCAAAATCTATCTAAAAAATAGTATTTTGATCGGTCCATGATTGACCCTACCCCCCATATAAGGTCCCCTTCAGAAAATGGCTGCAACGCTCATTAATCAATTAAAAATACGAGTGTAGCGTTGAAATTCGACACAAATAAATTTAATACGAACCAAATTCTGTCTACCAAATTTTATGAGGATCGACCCATAATTGACCCTACCCCCCTATATAAGGTCCCCTTCAGAAAATTACTTTAAGGCTTATAACTGGCCTAAAAATACGAGTATATAGATGAAATTCGACATAAGTTTCATATGATTCAAATTCTCTCTACCAAATTTTATGAGGATCGGTCCATATATGGTCCGATGGCTATACTCGTATTTTTACAGTTATGACTGATAAAGCAGTTTTTCGGGGGGTCACCTGTATGGGGGATATGCGAAAACGTGAAACTCTTTCCGTTCGGACTCTATCGTGCTTTCAACAGACAGACGGACGTACAGACATGGCTAAATCGTCTTAGAATTTAATAAGGACCCAGAATTTAATAAGGACCCAGAACATACGTATATACTTTTGTCATCAAGTATATTAAACTTAAAAAAGAACCCTTGATCCAGCTCACCTAATGTTGACGTCAGAATAAAAATTTTCAGAAATGTTATCTATTTAGTAATTAACCAAATTTTTATTTTCACACAGAACATCAGCAATTTACATTTTTGGGGCCACCCTATTGTACATATGCGAATGTGTAAGAATAAAAATGTATACGGGTACTTTTCATTCATTGTTATGACATTTTATTTGTGTTTACAACACTTTAACTACCAAATAGCTAAAAATGGTTAACAATTGTTATGAGGGAGGTACTTTGTATATGCTGTCGCTATTTTAAGCTGCTGGTTTTCTATTGTTCGTTCATATTATTTTAATGTGTTCACATCTACAATGCCTACATTTATTATTACTATACAACTAATATGTACGATTGGGTGACATCCTGTATATGAGTTTGAATGACTATTTAACTATTAATGTTTATGAAAATACGTACATATATACATTAGAGTGGCTCAAATTAGTTTTTATTCGTATTAATTTGATACAATTTTAACTTTAATAAAAATTAATTAAGGCTTATTTATGAGATAAAGGGTTTATTATCCATCATTCAAAACGAATACATCAAATATTAATTTTCAGAAATTTTACAAACAATACCCAGCTATTAAAGACACATAAATTGTTGAAATTTTGTCTTCATGTATATTTGCTACACCATTCCATAATTTTAAGTGTTTACAGGCCATAAAAATGTAAATTTGGATCACTCTAATGTACATGAAGAGTGAGTGTGAAAATGATTTGAAATTCACTTACAATGTTGTAAAAGTTATATTAAATACTCGTAAAGGAGAAATACTTAAATATAATATGTAACAACAATAAAGTTAACCACATTAACATAATATGTATATTTAAATTGTATGTGCATGTAGACATGTTGCCAAAATCTGTTTTTCTACAATGAATTTAGTAACAAATATTTACAGGAATATTTTTCGTTTTAGCGGTTTTATTAACATAAAGAAATAAAATAAAATAAAACAATAACATTTATAATAAGGATGTGTGTTTTTAACAAAATTGAAACTTTAAGACCAAAACAAGTAATAATCCTAGAATTAAAAATAAAACGGATATTATCGTCCATAAAGAGGTCGTAAATGAAATTAGAACTTAAAAATTATGTCTTTCTTGTTTCGAAATAATTAATTTTTGCATTTAGCAATCCAACACCTCAGCTCTATGTGAAATTTTATTGCGATATATCCAATAGTTCCAGAGATACCGAATTATTTTAAAAATAAAAGTTTCTAAACCATTGTAGAATAGCCCACAGTTTTACATACATATATATGAGCAATTTCGTGTCAACTCAAAACTCAAAAAATCGATTTGGATGAAATTTGCACCAAGGTTCAAATTTTCAGCTCTATCGGTCAAGAACTGCCGGAGTTAGAGGGGGTCAAAGTTGGACATTTTGGTCATACAGGGTTTTTTTCAAATGAGTGTAACTTTTCACCTATTGGACCTAACAAAAATTGTCCAAAGGAGTTTCTTCACTATTTCCAAAAATATTTTTTTTATTTTTTTTCTTTTTCAAAATAACCCCTATTTTTTGCTTAGTTAGGTCCGTTTGCGTTTCAGGTGACGATATGTACCTTAAGGATCAAACAAAAAGCTATATTTTTTTTATTTTAATCGCTTTAACAATATGATCCCAAATTTAGTTTGAACCATTTTTTGTTACCATAGAAATCTGGAAGAAATTAAAAGAAAACCAAAACCAAACAAACAAAAAAATACATACAATCAAACATAAAACACTTAATATGTCACAAACAGTCTTAAGCTGTCAACAATGGACTTTCTTATTATTTTTCTTATTTTTTCCTCCCATTTCTATTATTATTATTGTTATTTTTATGAAAGAATTTATTAACGACATTTATGTAGGATTTTTTGTTGTTGCTGTTACTGTTGTGATTGTTATTAACAATGAAATAAATACAAAAACATACAAATAAAAACCTGTTACCAAAGTAATTATTTACTAGTTACAACAAATGTTATTTTATGATCATCTATATATTTGTATGTGTATACGTGTATACTTGTGTAAATTGTACGTAGAAATAAATGTATAAATGTGCAGGTCATATGTGGAATGTAAATGGATGGGAATTATTATTGTCTTTGAAGATAAATCTATGTTGTTTGCAGTACTTTAAGATAGTTAATTCTTTGATGGTTTTTATACTCTAAAGCACTTTTGTAAGAAGTCGCAAATTAGAAGACAACTTTGTATATACTTGGGTATACAATTATTTTATTGATATTTATTAAAATCGGTTCATAATTTGATCTGGCTACTAAATAAAAATATAGATATGTATATCAGTTTTATATAAAATTCGATAAAAAATTGTTTATAATTATATATCCTAAGTTAAATAATAATGAGGCATTGTGTTATACATATAATGAAGTATTGATTGATGGAATATAATGATCAAAAAATAATCACTTAAGCTATGTATTAGGGATGCCAAATCGGGAATTCCCGTTTGTACCGAAAACCGAATTTTTAAGCGTTTTTCGCTATTTTATACATTACAAAGTATTAAATAAGAGAATTTTAAAAGTTTTTGGACTTAAGACTCTACTAACTTACAATCAAAAATAAAAATGGCAACAAATAGGCGTAGATACTATCGGATACATAAAAATAACAAGTAAGAAATTATAGGCGGGCGAGGACGCCATATAACCCCCTACACCAGTTATGAGAGTAAAATGTGATTTAGTTTTCATAATAAATCATTTAAGTTGATTTATACCTCGCCTATTAATATGGAATTACTATTTCTCTACTGACCATTAAAAACTATATATCCGATATTCAGCTCAAGACGAATGGTCTCATGAGTACATAGGTGCAGCACAGGTGCTCTATGTAGCCTCGTATGGATCCTCATTACGCATACTATCTAAATATTAGGCTTCATCAAATTGTAAATTTGGAAACCATTGTAAATTTGGTAAAAAAGTAGGTTTTTATTCTACTATTCAGTACCTGGGATGGAAAGATTTTTATTCTAAGTACTTTGAATTAATTTGTTTTTCTTTTCACAAAATGCTTATTGCACCTACTAAGTGTATTCATATTGCAATATGAAATAGAAAATGTTATTTTTGTCGGTAAATTATTAATCCCGAATAGGAAGTAGTCATTGAAAAGTATGTTGTTGTATAAGTACAAATCATTACTATTTTCTGAAAGGGTCAAGTCTGATAATGATTATGCGACCTACCCTACTTACCTACCAACCTACCCATAATACTCTTGCAACTATAATGGTTTGGAGTATAATATTAAATTATATATGAAAAAATAACCGTCAACATTTAAGAGACTCCTTAATGTGCTAATATTAATTTTTTATACATGACATCAAATGGACGACATTAGGATAAATCAAAGGAAATGATTTGTTCTGAACTACTATTATCCAAGAATCCAAATCACTTAACTTATAAGTATGATATTTGCAGAGAATAAAAAAAACTACTGATCCATTGCCATTCATTATTTAAACTGTGGTTTTGAATTTTGAATTTTGAATTTGTGAATTTGTTCTTTTAACATCGACAAATATTAAATAATCCACAGTATGCAAATAATATTAATTCAAAAATATTTACACCATTTAATTTTCAAAAATAAACATTATGATTTCATGGTCTTTTTTAAAACATTGTTGATTTCCTAAAATTAACGTATTTTTAACGTGATTTTCGGAAGGTAGTGCCAATTATATAACATTTCACAATTCAATTCTTCATTTGGCTAATGGTGCGGTCAAATGTTTCAATTTTAATTATACTTTATTTTAAAATTTGATAATAAATGCGGTGTTATTAACATATTTAGAAGTCTATTAAAATCATGGACCGAGATTTACATTTTATAGAATTATATTCAAAATTTTGGCCTATAGAGTCACAGGCACAATATCCTTAAAAATTATCAAGAACAAAAGTAGATCTCTTTCTTCAAGCACGAAAATGGTGTAATATTAAGTGAAATTAAAAGAGAAATAATTCATTATTCCTACCTTCCAGAATCATGTTTAATAAGTTTAATCTACGTCGACTATTATATGTATGTATGTATATGATTGTGTGGTTGCATGTATTCTTGACCTGAATAAGAAATACTGCATTCTACTCATTCCTTCTTAAATGTGTGGATATTTTTCTTACGATATCCAAAATAAACCTGCTTCATTTACAGAAAACATGTACATCTGCAGATTTATAAATTTACAAATGAATAAATGTATTTGTATATTTGTATTTACCCCATAGTTCGAAATGACTTTACCAAACTACTTAACTCTATACAGATAACTATCACACTTCACTTCGATTACCAATTGACTGAAAAAAGAATTAAAATGACTCTATTGCATTATTTGGTGATACTAAAGTTACGATTGCTTTCCTTTCTGCTTAAAATATAGTATATTTGAGAACTTGGAATACATTGACTCCTATGTAAACCTGCAGGGTATATACATACATACATACATATGTATGCACATATGAAGGAGTTTATGTTTGGTGTGATGTGAAACATGTATACGTTTGTATGCGTGCATATAATTCATGTGTCTGTATATGAGTGTGTAGCATATGTGTTAGGAAACGTGTCTTTATATGGAATTTATAAAGTGTCATAAAAATAATTAATGGATTACGTGTTTTATATTGTAATTGAAATACAAATAACAATAACACACCGACAAACAAATTCAGGAGAATAAAATCATAAAAAAAGAACAATACGAATAATCCTTATTAAAATAATATGAATATCATATAAGGATTTGCAAAATTAGCTTAATTCACATTAAACCACCTTTATGGTTGAAATGGCAAAGGGATGGTTTTATTGATGTGTTGTTTTTTTTCTTTTGCTGGTGTTGGCATTGTCTGCTCTTTTCACATGCACGAATAAAACTTTGACTTTCTGCAAATGAACGAACACATGAATGTTAAATTTGATAATACTTGATTTTTTATTTAATTCATTCTACATACATATATACATACATATTTACGCATTTGTATATACATACTTATGTATATTATTAAACATACACATGAATATTAATGCCCAATGACTTTACGAGCACTTTTGTTTGCCTGAACTTGCATTATGGTGTAGCAGATAATTTCAAAAAAATAAAAATTAACCATGTGCAAAATTAATCTCTTAGCTTTAATTATAGTGAAACCGAAAGAAATTAAGCTTCGCATGCACAAATTTATTTGGTCTAGTAAAAAGATGAAATACACTTAATCCTAAATATGCGGCTCTCAGTGGGGATACATGTGTACTTGAATGTGTAAATTGAATTTGCTGGTCACATTTCACTTCTCTTCAAGAAATATCAAAAACAAATGCATCATTTTTTAGAACAAAAAAATAAGTTTTATATAGAAGACATAAAGAATTGCAATATAATAATAACCATTTAAAAAATATTTTTAATTTTTAACTTACTACTATCGTTTTGAAATATTAGGGGTTCGTTCATAATCACTTATCAAAGGCTTATATCTACTACTATAGCTATGAAACATTAAGAGTTTATTCATAATCACTTATCAAAGGTTTATTAAATAAATTTTGTATGAAAATTTGTTTGATAAACTAGCGAGAGTACAACAGGAATCTATTTTTAGAATTTGCCAAACGCCTCCAAAATCTTGAAATAAGGTAAAAACCGGGTCTTCGTACCCGTAAACACTTATAAGTTACTAACTTAGTTAAATCTCAGCCGATTTTAAGTTTCTCAATAGAATTAGAAAGAAGATACTGAGGCCTTTATAACTTGGAAAACTGTCCAAAACTAAAATGTTAAATATCTTTTGTAAAATGTTCACATATTTCTCCAGGATATATATAAAATTCGAACGTTACTGACTGACTGATTCACTGACTGATTCATAATCGCACAACCTAAACGGTTGAAGCTAGAGAGCTGAAATTTGGACAGGAGGTTGGTCTCCCACAAAATAGATACAATAAGATGGGATTTTTGGAAATTCGACTGTTTAGGGGGTAAAAAAGGGTAAAACGGGTACATTCGGTAACCTCATATCTCCTAAACTATAAAAGATACAAAAACAGTTTGAAGCTTATCGTCGTTCATTTAAAAAATAAGCGGACAGGTGTCTGGTACTTTTTTCAAATTCGGCCCCTGTACAGTGGACGTCCACTAGTACGAATTATATAGTGTCAGGCCCTTTTGTAATACCGAAAAATTCGTATTATTGAACAACACATTTTGTATGTTTAAATTCAAATAATACACATAAAATATTGGATTTTATTTATTTTTGTTTTATTTTTCATGAAAAATTACATAACGGAACAAAATATAATAAATGTGTATTATTTTAAATAAATTTCTTGTACATAAACAGGCATAAAAGGGACATATTTACGTATATGAATTGTTAATTTTGAAAGTATCGTGAGTCCAATGGTTGAAATGAGATATATGTAGAAGGTTTTAAATTTTAATGTTTTTAAAAAGATGTGTGCCAAAGACAATTTGCAATTTACATATGTGTTCTAAAATGTATTAAAATGTTCAGATTACATAAAACTTTTATTAGAAACTTGAATGTAATATACCACAATTCTCTAATTTATAATTTTCTCTTAAAAATTAGAATAGTTATCCTTAAACCCATTGTTTGGAATGTGGAGTCACACTACTTTCAAAATTAACAGTTCATACATACATATGTATATAAATATCATTTTACTTATTAAAAAATCCATCATTTAACATCGATGTTTATTACATTGTAAAATGATTCTTACGGCTTTTTCAATAACAGCGCTTTTGAGGCTTCAATATTGTTCTCAGCAGAGTTGTTGTCGGGAACTAATAAAATACTTTCCTCATTGGCGTTATCATCCAATTTAATTTCTTCTCTTGGGTCACCAAAAATACGAAACACTTGTAATAAATACAAAAAAACTTCAAAATTACTGAGCTTAAGATGAATGATACCGAAATAATTAAATAAAAACATAATAAAAACTTCATTCATACGTAAATAAAACCAAAATTCCCATAAAAAATGCGTTATTCGTACTATCGAACAGAAAAATTGTGACTTTATTCGTACTATAGAGTAGACAATGCAACAATTTTGCCATTCGTATTATTGGATATTCGTAATAAAGAGTATACGTACTATTAGACCACTGTATTTTGGTACTTTTTTTGCACCCCATGTATCTTTTAAACCAGAGAACAAAATATTTTTGACTCCTTCATAACTTGACGAAAAAATAAAAATATATGAATTTAGTACTTTTTGGATATTCGGATGATTAAGTACCAAAAATAGTACCTATTTTTTGTAATTTTTTCATAAAACATTGTTTTTGGTTTATTAACTTATACATATAATACATAATAACGGGCTCCCAATACGATGTTGCAACTTTTTGGTACAGAATTTTTATTTCGTTAATGGAGAGGAAAAAAGTACCAAAAGAGGTAAAAACGGGAAATTTGATTTTATTCAAACACAATGATCCAATTTATATAAAATTTTTAGATCTAGAAACACCAAATATGCTAATGGGGTGTTATTTGGAACACCGGTAGTTACCAAGTTTGGTACTTTTTCGTTCACCAACTGACACTTTTTGAGTTTTCTATGATATTGAAATCGAAACATGAAATTAATAATAAAGGGACTTTTCGGTACTTTTTCGTTCTGCAAAGCTACTTTTTTGTGTTTTCTTTAAAATTAAACCAAGAAACATGAAATTAAGCATGTAGAGCCCAGAGTAAATGAAAATCTATAAAAGGGGACCTTTTAGTACTTTTTCGTTCTACAAAAGGTACTTTTTGAATTTTCTATAATATTGAACCTAGAAACATGAAAATAAGTATGTAGAGCCCGGAGTAAGTGAGAACATATAAAACGGGACTTTTTGGTACTTTTTCGTTCTTTAACTGGTACTAAAACATAAAACTAAGCAATCAGCGACTGAATGAAAATTTAAACTGGAGTTTTTGCTGGTACTTTTTCGTTCTTTAACTGATACTTTTTGAATTTTCTATAATATTGAACTTAGGAACATGAAATTAAATTAAAGAGGTCTTTTGGTACTTTTTCGTACTTCATCTGGTACTTTTTGAGTTTTCTGAAATATTGAATATATAAACATAAAATTTAACACACAGTATCCTGATTGAACGAATATTTAAAAAGATTACTTTCTGGTACTTTTTTGTTCTTTTACTAATACTTTTCGAATTTTCTATAATATTGAACCTAAAAACATAAAATTGGACACATACAGCTTCCTGATTGTATAAAAATCTTTTTGCGAGGAATTTCTGTCTGGTACTTTTTCGTTCTTCAACAGTTTTTTTTTTAATTGTCTGTAATATTGAGACTAGAATCATAAAATCAAATTCAAATCAAATTAAAAATTTCAGTATTATGCACAGTACGTATGAGTGTTAAATAATACTTTCATACAATATAATACTCATACAACGTGTTGTAACATAGAGACAATAACTTTTTTCTACTCCAAATAAATCGGTATACATATTTGAGTCGTATGATTAATATTATTGCGTTTACACTATTTATTGGCATAAACCAATAGCAAAGTAAAATGGAAGCAACGTGTTTCTTTAAGTGTTGACATAAAAATAGATCTCTGATCTAATGTGACTTGACTGTTTTTTTTTTAATCATTAAAAAAGAATAGAGTCATATGACTGTGAAATATCTGTATATTCTCTCAATGGTTGTATATTGCGCGATGGTTATGTATAGCGTTTAGACTATCGCATTCGCTCTCTTCTTTATAACTTTTCTACGGATCATATTACATGTGAAAACTGTGTAAACTGACTTTAAACCAATTATTGCATTTTTTAATTTCATAGTAATTTCTTTGTAAAACAAAAATAACAATTTGTAATTAGTAATCGAACAAATTAAATTTAAATCTTTTTTGCTGCCACATCTCATAAACTTGTCTCTTTTTTCCGATGTTTATTTGTATATTTATCTATCTGTCAGTTTATTTGTTTGATTATAGAAGTGCATATGTTTGACGACTGTTAGAATATATGTATAAATATATAATTTTTGCAAATTCCCATATAAAATTTACATTAGTCTGGTCCATGTGTATTTAACCGAAGCATAAATTTTTGAATAATAAATATTAATTTTTATAAAAGTTGTGCATCGTGAAATATAATCCAAATTTTTGGAAATTTTAAAATTATATTTACTTTGATTTTTTAAATATTTTTTGGTCACGATTGTACCAGCCTAATAAATATATACATACAATATTGAATATATATGCAATGTATAAATGTACAAATGAACATGTAAATTAGGGCCATAACCAAAATTATGCGTAATAACTACATGTTAGCCAGTAGTGTTTATTCGGGTCACAAATAATTTTTCTAGTAACTTTTCAGTATTATTCTTGTTTATATGAAATGTGAACAATTAAAGAATAATAAATTTAAAAATTTATTTACAGTAAACATTGTAATCATAATGGATATATTCTAAAATTACAAGTTATAGCTCTAATGTACATATGCGTGTTATTGTGTGAGGATGTGTATCAATCTTAATCATTCATTTTAGTTAGCATTTTCGTTAAGTAGGGAGTACAAGTATGGGCACGAATCAAAGATAGAGCGATAGATAAAACTGTCAGCTGTATAATTATCCTTTGCATGCATAGCGTCAAACAATATACACTGTGGCATTAAATAGATAATGGATTTAACAGTTGTTTACATATTTAGCCATTGATGTTTACACTTAACATTCGACTATACATACGTAAGTATGTACAGATATTTAACCATTTGTATATGTAGTTGAATATACATACATTTATACATACAACATATACTCTGAATACGTTAGATGGATAAACTCTGAAATACAATACAAAAGCTGTTATAAACAGAGATACAAAAGATAATCATATTTCCTATAATTACAGCTGTCAGTAAATGTTTGATAAATCTTATTTATCAAAATGGCATGTTGGAAACCAAGTCTTAACATCAATATTTCAAAATTGTCAAGGATTTATTGGTATTTAGCAATGTGGCATCATCAAGGTAAATAGTACATGAACTCTTCCATGGTAACTTCAATGAAAATGCCAACATTGAAAATTATTATGAAATTAATAAAGTCATAAATGTACGAACTTTTCATAAGTGTCGTTTTCCTGTACAAAATTTTTAACTTTAATTGGATTTGTGATAGAAGAGTTATTTGGCATTTTCTATATTTATAAGGCAGAGTATTAAAAATTTTTATAAAATGTAATTCATTTTCTAAATAAATGAGTGAATTTAATGAAACAAATAAATGTATGTTTCTTAGAGAAAGGATAATATTCTAATTTTAAGCTTTGTTTTGTTTCTTCTTAAATTATATACAAATAAAATATTTTCTACAAAATATTATATTATTATTTTTATCAAATTCAGCAACGTAAATATAATTTGCTGAATTCCTACATATTCTACTTAATTATTAATGTATACTAAAAATAACGGGTTTTTTAATTTAATGAAATGTTCTTTTTCATGTCAGAAAATAAATGCAGCATTTTGCTATTACATTACAGTTTCACAAGAATTTAAAATTTAGAATGAATTTGAAAGAAATTCTTTTGCAGAATAAATTGTTTGGATACATGTAGTAAAGGGAAAACAATTTCTTTTAAATTTTATTAATTAAAAATACAATTCAATTAAAATACGGTTTTCTTTTTTTCAATCAACATAAAAATTCTCAACACTTTTTTATACTCATTACATTATCTTTAATAAATTAAATTAGAACTTTTTCATTGTTTTCAATGTCTTGCACTCTATAGTCTACAAATATTTCTGTGAGAAATTCTCCTACTAAAAATAATAGATTGCCTAGGTTAAGTAAGAAGAAAAGTTCAAAATACTTTATATTGTTAAAATTAAAATGTAAATTTGTTGAAATTCAGTATTTTTTTAGAAGAGTTTAATACTAAAGTAGCGCACTTGAAAGTCGTAACAACAGAAATGCTGCACTTTTACTTATTTTCAATTTCATTTTGGTAGTCGTTAAAAGACAACCAGCCAACGAAGCAGAGCAACCTGATGTCATGTGCTTTAAACTACTTAACATTTGACACACTCGGTGCATTTAATGAAGGCTTGACTGTTGCCAGAAGTACTTGACTCATTCACGTCCATTTCACAATACAATGACTGCAATTAGGAATTTTCTACTACAGATGCAAACTGTTATTTGATGTTTTTGTTCATTCTAAGTACCCGTATTTGTATGGTGGTTGTAAGACTATATTTCCCAGATACATACATAAATACCCGCAAATATATAGTACATATATGTATGAAAATAAAAAAAACGAATAAATGGATGAATGAATGCAGAAATGTTTGCAATAGTTTGTGTACCAAGTAATGTAATGTTTATAGCTTGTTTAAACGTTTAACTAAAAACATTATAGACTTTTGTTTTTAACCCTGTACAGGGCACTTCATGCTGTGCCACAATATTTTCCTTCTATTGTGTTGGCGTTTCTAGTTTTTTATAATTGAGCATTCCGTATGAGGCAAAAAATGAAGTATCCACAATGTTCTACTTTTAGCTCGTTTGTCAATAAATTGCTGCTTTTGTTACCAGAATTGAACACCTTTTATTAAAATATTATCCTTCAGACACAACTACTACGGTAAAACCATTTATACTCATACATACATTTACTATAACTTTGCTCAAAATCAAAGGATGCAACATGACACACAAAACGGAATTCAAAGAAGAAAAAAAAAAAAAAACATGACAGATATTATATACACATTTTGCTACGTATAAATGTATGTATGTATATGTATATGTTTATGGGTATTGGGCCATTACGGGCACTCTTGTTTAAAAATCGATTTCATTATTTCACAGACAACCAGTACATTTTTGTAGCCCAATGAACTTTTATGTTAAATTAAAGACCTTAAATAATAGAAGATTATCCCAAGTACTCATTTTGAATTATTTGGCTTGTTATAATTTATATGTCTTTTTAAGAAAAATATTTTTTTAAAATGCAATACCAAAATTAGAATAATAATAGAATAAGGTTGTATTTAAATCCTTCCAAAAGCATTTCAGACTAATTTATTAATTAAAATTGTCTCTGAGTTATAAGGATTTTGACTCACTTTACAGGACATAGTTGGAAAGCATTCTAGAAGTAAAGAAGGCTTTATAATGAAAACAATTGTGGATCAACCTACGTAAAATTTAAAGGATTCTCTGAATGATAGGGATATACATATTAAGGAATGATCGTCATAAAGATAATGACAAATTATTCATTTATTAGGTTATAATTTGGGGTACTAATGGTTTAAAGCGATTTTTATTATTTAAATAAATTAGTAATTTTTGATATTAAGATAATATAGCTTTGTTCGTCCGACTGCGATAAAATACTCTAGAATTTTCTATTGATCATGTGAATTGTGCTGGATCGGTCCATTTAAAAGAAAATATAAACTTATGCGACAAAGTCTAACATACGGGCTTTCCGCAAATATTCTTTTATTGACCTTCAAAATATTTAAAATCAGTTCTATATAAAATTGAAACTATTAACAAATTTTTTTTTAAATCTAGTACCTACTACATATGCTGGGATAAATGTAGTTTTGGTTCACAAAATAAACAAAATACATATCTATATAAACTGTAAACGTATACATAGTAAAAAATATTTGTTGCTGGCTTTTTGCAGTCTCATTTTTTTCCGTTCGTTTTGCTTTCTTAAAAGACATAAAATACAATTACATCCTTTTATTGAAGTAAAGACAAAAAGGCAAAAATGTCGATAAGAAACTGAAACGTGCTCAAGTGTAAGTTTTTGTTTTTATTTTTGCTTCTTGGGTAGAAAATGTAACACGTTTTTCATACATGCATGCCCTGTGCCATCAATAAGGTGTCGCAGCACGTAACTGTAGTTGAAAAGAACAAATTTTTTCTCATGCCACCCAATGTTATCTCTGGTCTACATATACATCCAAGATGTGTTAAGTATATATATGTATGTACATATTTATGTATATACTTTTAAAACAGGTAAGTGTATACAGTGCAAACATGTAAATGAAGTGATATTTTTTTACTATTATTCTCTGGTCTTAATGAGAAAATTATTATTCTTTGATTTTATGACTGGAATTAAAAATATATATTTTAAGCAGTAGAGAAAATATTTACTTACTAAACGATTTTGTTAATCAATTTAAATGCCGAAACTTTTGAAGGATTATTTTGAATTTAATGGGATTTCTGGTAGATAATAGATAAGGAAAATAAAAATTCTTTCAAATAATGCCTTAATCACGAAAATTTAACCAAGTCGGAAAATAGAAAGTTAGAATTTCAAATTAAAATGTTCCTTCAACACCGGAGTATTTATTTAAAATTGTATATCCGTAATGTATACTATATGTTTTATTTGGGTTAAAACGTCTTTCAATTTCCTCCAAAAGAACTCATTTAGTACGAGTAATATTTCATTTAAGCACGTAAACATTAAACTAACATTTAATAGACAGGTACAAGTACAATTATAAGTTAATTGTGTTAATCTGTGTTCTGTTAAGTAGTAATTAATTCTTTAAATTTCTTTACTCTAGTATCATTTTGTCCCAAACATAAACACATCTTCTAGAGTTCACTGCTGTGTTATTAAAAAAATGTTTTTGTTAATCACAAAAAGTAACAAAAACATTAAAAAAGTTTTAGTTGACAAAGAATGAAAGATTTCTCACAATGACAACAAATTCTTTTTAGTCATGTACATATTTGTGGTGCTCGTCAATGTTTAGCGATAAACTTTTGCAACCACAACAACAAGAACAAGAATTAACAGCAACAGACAAAAATATCCAAAACAAGCAATCGTAGCGACACACAGTTTACACCCAGTTGGCCATAATTTTATGGCATCTTTAAAGACTTGGTCAAAATATTCTTCAAAATTTTTTGGTATACCCTTCTAAATGTCTACACAGTCAAAATTTAAAAGTTTTTTAAAATTGTTTGGATGAAACAAATTTAAATCTCTATTTTGAGAAATTCTGTCTTTACACATTCATTTTGCCAAAAATAACATGATTGTGTCGAAAATTTTAGAAATTGGCCCGATATGACCCAAGAATAATCATTTCGGTGCAAGAGCCTCTCGCGGCATATCGATTTTCTAAAACTATTTTGTTTACAAAAATTCATCAACAAATTTCATATCAGGGGAATATTTTTCACGCCAAAAAAGTTAGTGAAGGAAAAAAGAGAAAAGGGAACATATTTCACGTGATATGTTGATTGGCAATAGGGGTGATTACTTTAATATCGGAATGACAATGGAGGCAAGTACTTAACACGTTTGCTTACAAATAGGGAGTTACGTAAGTACTTACTACAGCCTACAAATAGGATGTTAAGTAAGTAGTTTTGTTTCTGAGAAAAAAAATTGCTACGAGGATACGCCCACTGTGTCCATTATTACTTTTCACAAAAAAAATGTTTTTTTTCGTTTGTATGTATTAAAAACAAAGTTCAGAAACAATATGTCAAGGCAAAAAAGTAGTCCCTGGAAAGTAAGTTATTGAGTAAGTATAAGACATTATCATGTTTTAGCTGAGAATGACACTTGTTTATATCAAAAATTTTTGATTTTGTATTAATAAATTTAAAATTTTTTTAGAGTACATATTAAAAACTTAAACGCATTTGCCGGGGAAACCTTTTTAACTCTCGGGAAAAAGTGATATACATTTTTAACATACATTTTTATACCTTATGTAAAATGGATAGGGTCGATTTTAAATTTAAAAAAATTGTATAAAAGATTACAAGCCTTATGAATAGTTTAAACATTCAGAGTTTTTATATTAATTATGTGATATTCTGGGATGATATTTATATGCATTTTATGGGAAATCGTGAACAGATGTTTACTTTTAAGTTCACGTTCGGGTTCTACACTGCTTTCAATAGACGGACGGATGGATATGGGTAGATCCTCTTACAATCTAATAACAAGTAAGAGTTCTATATTATGTTATGACGAATCTTAAATGACCTCAAATTATATTTGTGGTTTGTTGGGTCTCAGATGAATATTATCAATTATATATATATGTACATGAAATGACAAACTCTATCACTACTACGGCAGTTTTATGTATAGTTATTCACATTTTTTCCAAATAAGTTAAAAAATAAAAAAATCGTCGTCGAACGTCTAAAATAGTTTAACCAACTGGGTAATGCAAATGTATATGTATATATGTTCCTATTGTATGTTATTCTTGTAATCTAAACCTACTTGAGGTATATACTTATTTTCACTTTTACTTTCCCCATAATTCTCTATTTTATCTTGTTCTCTGTAAATCTTCAACGTAAATATGTACAAAATACAAACACACCCAAAAGCAAACAAGGACATACCCACAGACAGACGCATATATTCTGTATATGGATGTATATTAACGGTGGTTTAGTTCTTCCTGTTGTATTATTACAGTAGCTGGTATTTAAATGTTAATTGTACTGTTGCTGCTGCTACTGCTGCTTCTGTTCGTCTTAATTTTATCCATCATAATCTTTTAGGTTGCTTTACTTCTATTCTTAAAGTATTTAGCAACGGTATTCCCTTCTTATAAATCGCGATATAGTTTCTTAGTTTCTTTATTTTTATTCTTAATTATTACCCAGAGTGCAAGGAAATACGAGTACGAGAGTATTCTATATCCTTAACTGGTGGTCTAATACCTCTAAATATATTTGTAAATGTGTATATTATATGAGTATGTGTTTGTTTCCATAGTCCTTAAGCTGATTTTTTCCGCTGATTTCATAAGTTTAAGTAAGGAACAGTGTTTAGATTGTTAATGTTATTGGGGTTGTTGATGGCATTGGGTGGGTTGGTGTGGTTGAGTAAAGGTAGGGGAAGTATAATTCAGGAAATAAGGTTTTGCCGTTATTATTCTTATATTATATATTATTACCATTCCTTTTATTTAGAAAAACAACAACAACAAGTATTTTTAATTAAAATTTCAATAATTATGATAAAAACGCCATGAAAGGTTTCATCCTGTGTTTTTTCAATTATAATTTTTTTCCTAAAACATATTAAAAGTAATTATTGTAATGTTTAGGTAAAAAAAGTCTTTTTATTTTCATCAGCTATAATTTATATTTTGTTAATAAATAATTCTGAAAAAATTCCATATTAAAATATGCCAAAAATATTTCTGCATACTTTTGTGTTTGGTTTCTGTTGGGCAAGTAAAAAGTATTAAAATTAAATGTATTCCAGGAAAATGTTCAATTATCAAATTATAAAATAATAAAACGTTATTTGATTTTAAACAAAAAATATAATTTGGATATATTTCATTGCACGGCATTATAGAGCTTAGGGAAACTTATCTCCAAAACAACTTAAATAAGATAAAATTTTATACCTATAACTATTTATGAATGGTCAATGAAACTTTTTATACAGTTTTTAATTCCTTAATGTTTAATTGAAATCAATATTATTAATTTAGATTATATACAAATCACATTTGAATCCTTTTTAAAACCATTCTAATGACTATGACAATGTAATAGCAATGTTTATTGAGAATTTGTATCTTTTTATAAGGAACAAGTCATATTCTAGAAATTTATTAATAAATATTCTGGATTGAAATTTAGCATTAGTATTCCAGTTTTGAAAATAAACGAACAAATAATTTAGCTTATGACAATAATTAAAATTAAATTATATTCAGCCATGCCAACACTGGGCGAAAAAATTTTAATAGAAATGTATGTCTGTTGGAATTTGGAGTAGGTAATTATTTATAAAAATGAAAATAACGTAAATAAAGAAATATGATTGAAAAACAATTACATAACAGTAGACATACATATGTATGTATTTACATTTTAATATATGTATGTATTTATACTTTAATTTGAAAAAAAAAATATAAAAGTAAGTATGTATACTAGAAATGAAACAGTTTAAAATATTAAAAAATTTTTAATTTATAACACGTTACGCAAATTCGATATGAAAATTTCGAAATGGTCATACTTCATTTGACCCTAGCCCCCATACAAAGCCCCCTTCAGAAAGTGACTTGCTTATCCGCAATTTATTTATTAACACTGTTATTGCAATGAAATTTAGCACAGACAAATATTATATAAATACAAATCTATCCAGCCCATTTTATGGGGATCGGTCCACATTTGCTCCTATTCCCCATATAAAGCCTCTTTTAGAAAATTAGTTTTTCGCCACTAAATTGTTTAAATAAATCGGAATCAAGGTAATATTCAAGATAAATGCTTTATTATGAAAAATAAATCACATTTAATATTCATTACTGGTGTAGGGTATCATATGGTCGGTCACGCCCGACTATGCTTTTTTACTTGTTTAAATATATTTTTAAGCCAGTAATGACCGTTAAAGTCATTTTCTGAAGGGGAACTATATGTGGAGGTAGAGTCAATTATGGACCGATCCTCATAAAATTTGGTAGGGAGATTTTGGATCATATGAAACTTATTTATGTCGAATTTCATCTCTATATTCGTACTTTTAAAACAGATATGCCCTTTAAAGCTATTATTCGGGGGTCCACTTGTATGGGGGCTATCCGAAAATGTGGACCGATATTGTCCATTTTCAACACCAAACAAACATTACCTATAGAGGAACCTCTAGCTCATTCCGTTTGGACTCTTTCGTGCTTTCAACAGACAGACAGACGGACGGATGGACGGACAGACATGGCTAGATCGCCTTAGAATTTAATAAACACCCAGAATATATATACTTTTGTGGGTCTATAACCAATATTTCGATGTGTTACAAACGGAATGACAAAATCAATATACCCCCATCTTTTTTGGTGGTGGGTATAAAAGATACCGATGAAGATTTTGTATATTTATATGAACTTTGAATTTTCTACTATTATTTATTTATTTTATTTTTCCAGGCTTGATTGATAGTACCAATAATTTAAATTTTAAAATATATTCCTCAGATTAGACAGACGGTTTCATGTTTAATATCCCACGATTTCTTTAAAAGTTATTTTAGAAATAGTTAACTGTTATAAAACATTTAAAGCCGTTTTTATCGAACCGTGTTTTTCTTTTTTTGGTATTATGCGTTTGTGCAGATGTTTGTACCACCAACAATATTGCTCTGATTGGGCTTGGAGCCACGCCCATATTAAGAAAACATTATATCAGTATATTTGAGATAATATAACAGTTAGAGTCGTCAAATTTTGTCGGAGCCACTTTAGTGTCAATATGATTATATAGGACGGGCTAGCATTAGGGGGTGTGGAACCTCATATATCAATTAAATACAAAAACCGTTTTTCTTGGAATCTATTACAGTTAGGATCTTAACATTTTGCAAGAATAACTTTAACATTCATTGAAACATTTTGGGTAATAAATTGGCGGATTACCCATGAGGGGAGCGGCACCTCCCATATTAATTAAATACAAAAATTCGTTTATCAGGGAACTAAATTCTTCAAATTTTGCACGAAGAACTTAAATATTCATCTGAACATTAAAAGAGCGGACTTTCATCCTGGGGGGGGGGCTTGAAGCCCATATTTTACTTGAAGAATTTTGACATTCATCTGAACATTTAGAGTATAACGGGCGGACTTTCAATGGGGAACTTGGCACCTCCCATATTAATTAAATATAAAATTTCGTTTATCTGAGAAACTAATAGTACTTGATTCTTCAATATTCATCTGAACATTTTGCAGGAAAAACTGTGGGAGCTTGAAGCCCCCACATTAATCAAATACAAAAATTAGTATATCTGAGAAACTATTAGAGCTAGAATCTTCAAATTTTACATGAAGAACTTTGACACACATGTGAACATTTAGAGAATAACGGGCAGACTTTTAATGGTTTTTAATGGTTAATGGTTGGCTTGGCACCACATACATGAATTAAATACAAAATTTCGTGTATCTTGGAAACTCTTTTATTATTCAAATTTTTCATAGATACATAGATAGAAATTCGCGATAGATAGAAACTGGCGAACTTGCAATAATTTGCTTGGCATCTCTCATATGTAACATATTGTAAATCTAAAAAACTATTGTAGTTAGAATCTTCAAAATCGTTTTTTATTTATAGATATTGCTTTTAGGTTAGCAAAGCACACAGGGTATAGCTGGTATACCAATCGGATCAAAATCATTTTCTGAGTCGATTAACCTATATCCTTCCGTCCGTTCATCTGTCCTATGTGTCTATGTATTCTGTATATTATTTGACCTAGCCCCCATACAGCCGTAACCAACAAAAAGGGATCTCTAGTATATCTACAAAATCTATAAATCTAAATGTTATTGCCAATTTTCGTAATAATCGGGCCTAATTTGACCCAAGTCTCCTTTACAAAATGACTTAAAGTTCAATAATTAATTTATAACCACTAATATTAAGATAAAGTTTTGCATAAATAACATTGATGTAAACATTAATCCCTCTACCAATATTTATAAGGATAAACCATATTTACCCAGGTCCCCGCATAACTTTCTTTCAGAAACATTTTTTAAATATTTTGGAATTAAGACAAAAAACAACAAAACATTTTTACATACTAATCTCTGGTGTAGGGTATAATATGGTCGGTCATGGCCGACTATACATTCATACATGTTTTGGATTATGACAGTAGTAAATGAACGAAATTGTCAGAATCTTTCGAGTTTTAAAATCTACTCAGTATACTAATTTTTAATATAATTTCTTTGAATATATTCCTTTATATTCTTTAATTTACTTATATTTCTAATTTTCTATAACCATGAGTATATTTCAAATTTAAATGTTTAAACATAAATTCATCTTCCGTTTACAGAGACTTTTCACTTTAATTCATTAAGGATATTTTAAAGATAAATCAACTGTTGTGTAATTAAGTAAGTTCATTCGTATATGTATGTATGTAATATGCTCGATTTAGAAGATGTGATAGGATATAACAGAAAAATTTTAAATTTGTGTTGTAAATTTCAGCGTATGTTAAGAAACTTAGGAAAAAGAAAAAAAGTAAATGACAATACATACATACATATTTGCAAATTTCCCCTGAAACCAACAGTCAGTTCATCAGTCAGAGTAAATTCGTATGTTTGTGTGTATAAATAAATTATACAGACATGCAAAAAGAACTTTCATGACAGCATATTTAATGATGGTAATTATATTAATATGTTTCTCGGATTCAAAACAAAAAAGTATTTAAACCTCAAATGAACAGCTAAAACATTCAAACGTACTGTAACAAAAATAATATATAACAAAAAACTGAAAAAGACAGTGAAATAAAACCTACATAGAAAAATGTAGCACAATAGAAACCCCAAGGTCCTGAAACATTTTCAAAAAAAAATGTAAAACATGAAATGAGCAAAACATATTTAAATGATAATTAGTTGACACACGCAATAAACAACAAAAACAACGGAAAATAAACAATAAGTCTGAAGTATAGAAAAATAAATAAAATATTTTTTGTACCCGCATTTATTGGATGAATTCAACAGGAAATACGATTTAGCCAGTCTATAAAGTACCCTTCAATTTATACTAAACAACATATTATTGGGGAAAATATTTTAATACATTTCACGATATCTGGCTTAAATATAAACCCACTTTTTCAGCTTATGGACAAAAAGTTTTCCTTAATAAATGTATTCATTCATAATGCGGGAATTTAGGAGCAAGTAACTAAGATTTTAGGATTTACCAAAAAAAAAAATTTTATAGGGTTTTCCAACTTCACAGATCTTTTTAATATCTTCTTTATCAATGAACCATCCGGGTAATCATAATCTTCAGAAATGTTGTATTCCTGATTATATTCGAATTTTTACACTATTCGCATGGAATATACATATATTGTCCTACAAACCTTTGTTTTGAGTGTAGGGTATTTTAAATAACCAAAACTTGTGGAATGGGATCTAATTCAAATTAACAGAGGCAAACATGTGTTTGACTGTGCAAATTGTTGTTGTTTTTGTTACGTTACTAATATATTATATGTATCTATGGGGAGAGTTGGTTTTCGACAGGACAGCACAATAAATGAAAAAATATTCTAAATTCAGATACGCAAATAAATAAAACAAAACTAAACAAAGTATTTTGAATACAAAAAAAAAGGAAAAAGATGTGGGTTTCTTATGAGCATATTTATTAGCTTAATTAAATTGTATCCTATATATTAATTCATTTAGGCCAAACAATTTGTCATTGGCCTTGATTTTAATCTGGTTTTAACTTTGCCAACATTCTGAGTTGGGGCGACAGAGGGCAAGAAAACATATGGTCAAAGAAAATGTAACTAATGAAACACATACATACATACATGTATTATAAAAATATTGAAACTTACAGATACTGTTGAATACACAAACACACAATGTTAGAGATTGATAGAGTCATTAATTAAATTTAGGTTTTTTGGTATGAGGGTATGAGTAATAAAAATCTTTGTAAATAAATATGTTTAAGTGTGTGTATGTGTCTATTATTTAAGGTTAGTTTAGGATTATAATTGTTAATATATGCAAAGGTTATCAAATATTTAAGTTTTTATAGAGTACCTTTAGGTCAGTTAGTTTATCATACATACATACACAACGATATTTGCTTTTTTGCCATTTAAATCTGAAATAAATTTTTCTATTTATGTACTCATACAAAAAAAAAACATGAAAGGCAGAAAAAACAATATGTATATCCATTTATTATTTTAACCAACAAAATACTTAAACATTAAAATCCCTGCAATAAATTGAGCTATTCAGGAGACCTTTTACCTTTATTATAAATAGTTAGAAATAAAATAAATGTGTATGTATGAATATCTTTTGTATAGCTTAAGTTAATCTTATAAACATATGTAGTTGATAAATATGTACATATATCTAATACCTATGCGATTTCTAAACGATTCTCAACGGAACGATGTGTATCCATACATATTTATACCCTACACCACTATAGTGGGAAGGGTATTATGCGTTTGTGCTGATGTTTGTAACGCATTAAAATGTTAGTACTATACCCACCTTAAAGTATACGAATCGACTCAGAATCATTTTCTGAGTCGATTTAACGATGTCCGTCCGTCCGTGTGTCCATGTAAACGTTGTTATCAAAGTACAGGTCGCAATTTTCAAGATAATTTGATGAAATACACGTTTTGACCCAAGGACGAAGCCTATTGAAAATGGTTAAGATCGGTCCATTATTTCACCTAGCCCCCATACAACTGAACCCCCCGAAAAGGGCTTTTGAGCTCATAACTCATAAATTGCTTAAATAGATAGGAATCAATATTCAAGATAAATGCTTTATTATGAAAAATAAATCACATCTAATATTCATAACTGGTGTACGGTATCACATAGTCGGCCAAGCCCGACTATACTTTCTTACTTGTTTTAAAAATAAATTTTATAAAATATTTAAAAATTTATTTTTACATCAAAATTACAAATATTTAAAAATTTAACAAGTGCTGAAAAACGAAAAAATACTCGTAATTATAAAAAAAAATTCACAGTTTAGGCAAAACAAATTCGTACAACTACTTTAGTTTT
Organism: Lucilia sericata; assembly: GCF_015586225.1. Taxonomy (NCBI): domain Eukaryota; kingdom Metazoa; phylum Arthropoda; class Insecta; order Diptera; family Calliphoridae; genus Lucilia; species Lucilia sericata. Next base: position 696,564 of record NW_023994043.1, read on the forward strand.
TTTTTTTTTTTTGCATAATTTTTATTACATTTACTTGCAAACGGGATGTTTACATTATCAAAAATATATTAAAAAAAAAGTATCTCTTGTTTTACATAAATTAAAAATAAATTCTTCATTTCCATCCCTTAGGATACAAAAGCAAAAGAATAAATAAGAAAATATTTATGAAACTAAAACAAACAAGCACTTGGGCTAATTTATTTCAATTATTCGCTTATTCCCTTTCTTTATTTTTGGACCCATTTTAAATTTTGTTTTAATTATTTTCAAGAATATTCTATAATAAGTTTTAATGCAGCAACTGTGAAGTTAAATTTATATTAAAAAAATCAATTTATTAAATTTTATTTAATTTGGTTTTTATATTTTCTGGTAAATGTTAACGTTAAAAAATCTTGAGGCCATTTGTTTCATTACCCTTTACAACAATTTTAAAATGACAAAAAAAAACTTTTGACAAACAATTTAATTTTTCTATCTTAATAATCACATTCAAGTCATTCCCAACAATCAGTAGGAAAACGTTGTTGTATCTTATTTTAGGATTCAAAAAAGGTTTCATACCATATTTCAATGTGCGATGTTCATAAATACTTTGTGGTATGGGTCAAAGACCCATCAACATATGCATCAATAATCTTAAAATTTTTCTTTTTTAAGTTTTTAATTTGTCTGGGTGGAAGATCTAAAAAATTAAATTCAAATATAAGCAATTAAGAAAGTATACTCTGTCATGGCCGACTAATTGTAACCTGTAGTTTGATGACATGATTTGCATGGATGGACGAATAGGCGGACGTTGCTAAATCGTTTCAGAAATGATTTTGAGATTATTTTTATACATTAAGGTGGATGTAGAATCAATATTTGTACACAGAGGGAAAAGGAAATATACACGCCTGTTACCAAATTGACACCAAAGAGTTTATAATTTGTCAATAACATCCGTTATCAAAGTATGTATATACATACTTACGACAACACTATGTAATATTGACAACGTAACATTGCAACAATTCGTTGTCGAAATCTAAAATTTATAAACATCAGATGCCTAAATGTTACCAAACGTGGTATTTTCACTATTGGCAACGGATTGTTTGTCAATAGTGAGCTTACCACGTTTGTTAACATTTAGACAACGGATGTGTATAAAATTTAGATTTCGACAACGAATTGTTGCAATGTTGTCAACATTACCTACGTACGTACGTATGTATATACTTATAAACAGTTTGATGTCAATTTTGTATCAGGCGTGTATATTTCTTTTTCCCTCTGTGTATGAGTTACAGTACAGTTTTGTAGGATACCTATAATTGTTCCGGAATTAGCTAGATTGCACTTTTTCCAAATTATAAAAATATTAATAATAGAACTAATTATTTTTGTACTTATCGAAATCTGTAAAAGTTTTTCATTGAATTCGTAGAATAAAATTCTCAAAACATCGAAAAATTACTTTTAAAAAATTTCTTTGTTTATAGCTAGCGATGGCATTTGTTAGACTTTGTCATTTTACAATGTAGTCTTTAAAAATTTTACTAAAACCAGTTAAATTTGTTTTGCTTTGCCAATCTACAAGGGTCCTGTAGAAGGGTAAAAGTGTTATTAACTCAATTAAATACACGCACCATTAAAACTCCTTATGGACCGATGAGTATTAACAAGTGTCAAAGAGAAATCTTTAACATATGTACCCAGCAAAAACTATCATTGACAAATAAGAGGTTGAAATGCTAAAATTTTCTTACACAGTAGCAATTTAAATCATAATTGATGTCATTGGTTTCAAGTACTTTCCAATAATTCGCAAAGTTTTGTCAGTTATATGAAAAGCTTATATAAACAGCTTCTTTAGCTTAATGAAGAAGATGACAAATGAATAAGCAGTATTTATATAACACATTATTAATAAGACGTTATTAGACTACTTCTATGTAATCGGGATGATATGTATTAATCATTGAAAATTACATACATAATCATTGAAAATTACATACATATATTAATAGTCATTACCAAGTTTTTGCTGGGTGCATATGTACAAACAACTTATCCCCGAGTTCAGTATCTCAGACGGTATTTTATTTTCAAAATTTTTATGAAAATTATCAAAAAAAAGTGTATCGAATAAAATTTTCGATATACTGCATACGGATTATAATTTATAGTTTTGAAGACTCAACATTTTACTTTCATATGGTATCAACAATTTTGACCAGAAATATATTTCTGTGTTTTTATCCCAAAAGGCTTTTTATTAAGTCAACTAGCAAGTTACTTCAATCACCTTGAGGTTAAAAAATCTTTGTATTCTAAACCCAAAATAAGCCTCCGGTAGTTTTTAAATAACAAATATAGGATTAAATTACATTTGTACTTGTATTTGTATATGTATGTATGTATATCCCTTAAGTCAGTTTGAATTTGATATCCATATGTATCATAAAACAAATTCTATACATTTTCATGGAAAGAGTAATTTATTTAAATGTCCACTTAAAAATTCATGCTCATGATATGCATTTGAAATTTCTATACATATTTCGTAAGTAAATGTTCCAGCTTTTTTCCTACAATAATTCACAAATAAAATATTTATACGAGTATACATAAATAAATAGAAAGAATACAAGTTGACCGTCCATTTACATAAATATATGTATATTTCCTTTTTGCCCCTGATGAAATTATTACGCACGAGTTGACCTCCTTTTTGTTTTTCTGGCGCTTTTTAAAACGTCCTGTTTACGAAAAAAATATAAATGAACAAGTTTTGAATAGTTCATGTTATTGTTAATTAATTTTAAATTGTGCTTTTAAGGAATTGGATTTTATAGTCGATTTTTTTTGTAAATATTTAATAAAAAATTTTAATTTGCATTAAACTAAAATGTATTGTGACTAAATTAGAACGCCAAAAATATTTTATTCCCAGTAAATTTCAACTTTTTATTTGTAAGCTATGTTTTGTAGTAAAAAATTGGATTTAATCATATTTACCATAGACTGGTCCATAACTTTAACCCTAGGGTTAATATTAACTAATTAATACGCTTGAAATACCCGCCAGAATCGAATAATTTGTAACACAAGTTATTTTTTATCGCAACAAACTTGATATGGTTTTATTATTATTTTTTATTTTGTTTGTATTTTTTCGGTTTTCGTTGATTTTGTAAAGTAAACCAAAGTTTTTGATTATATAGACGAGTGATTTTATTAGAACAAAAACAAAACGTAGTACAATTTCTAAGCCAACATTTATATATATTTTTATATAGTCAACTTAAAACTAACAAAAATAAAAAGATAAAAATAGCAAGAAAATATATTAAAACAATATAAAAGTGGTACAAAAAATTAAAAAAAAAAAACTACTACAAAAAAGTATGGAAAGTGTAGTATATACATATAAAAAGGAAACTAAATAACCGAGCAAAACATCATCGTCAAACTAACTAACAAACAATCAAACAAAATTAAATAAACAAATACACAAACATACAATAATACACCAATACATATATTAAATACGTTTTCATCATCATCATCAGTTCTTTCCTTTCAGAGTTCAAACCCTGCAGTTCTTATAATAATATTTGTAATGTCCATGCTTTAACAGTTTCTCTAAATGTGAAGCACTTTGCTCAAGTACTCGAGTTATCTAATATCTTGCCATATGTAGTAGTCACGTTGGGGAAAGACAGGTGTCATGAGCAAGATCAATCCATCCCGACATAATGTCGCCCAACCACACTACTATGGCTCTGTTGATTCGGCAACAGCACCTAGGGGACGTAATTGGTAGTCCGAAACACAGATCATATTAATAGACAAGACTTTATTTCAGTGGCCACAAAGACCTACTGTGATAAGTTGAGCATGCACTCAAACCATGTTGGAAAATCGCCAATAACTTAAAGAGAGGGCAGTGTCGACCTTGCACCACGTTCTCCTTCCCCTTTTGCTAGACCGTAGTCTAACATATCGTTCATCGTAACACCATCACAGATCTGTCAAATCCATCAATCACTCCATTCTCTCTATAGAATCAATGTAGACATCAGAAACATCATTCATCTTCGTATACCCAATCTTTGCATTATCAGCTCAATTCCAACATTTTATTAATCCACAGTCTTGCTCTGTAATTTGTACCGTTCCTTGCATCTAGGAACGATAACAGAAATGTATCTTGAAAATTTATATTTCACCGTGTATCAGTCTTTTAACCAAGCAACCCCTTCGTGCGATTTAGTTTTTAACCACAGCCACTACGTGGATCCCGTAGGAACCTCAACCAACTGATCAACCAGGACAAGTCCTGTGGGCAACTGGCCACCCGTAGTACCAGATTATGTGGTGCTCTGATTAGACCTCTTCTAATTTATGGAAGGACTAGGCCAGGCAGTAAATTGTCAGCACCAATTTATAGTCGCGGAAGACTACAGGTATTGGTAGCACTTATGTACCCCCTGATTGCAATACACCAAGATGGGGTCTGACATCAAGGAAACATGCCCAGGGGGCTATTTCCCATGTATATTTAACAACGTCGGACAGCAGGGAGTCCATGTAGCAAGGAATGGATAAAATGTTACTGATTTTAAAGAAATTTTGCACAGAGCTCCGAACTAAATCTGTTAATCTCGTTGAAGTACAAACTCGGCACTATATATCAAGATAAAATTCAACTCATAATCATGGAAATTGTATTAAAGGTTATTGTTATATTGTAATTAATCGTAACGATAGACTAATAAATGATATATTCTTACTATAATTTCCCAGCAAAAACTTTCATTTCCATGTAAAGGTTTCAAATGCTAAAATTTACTTACACAATAGCATTTTAAGTCATTATTTTAACACGGTGATGTCATTGGAGGCAAGTAATTACCACAAACGTTTAATGAATTATGACTAATGAATTAGAAAGTATTTCTATAACACATTATTAGTAAGACCTTATTAGACTACTTCTATGTAATCCAGACGATATGTAGTAGACATTGAAAAGTATGTTATTAGGTAAGTAATTACAATTGAAAGCCATTACCTAGTTTTTTCTGTTTATATTTAAAAAATTTAGAATTTTTTTCTCATTTTTTAATTTTTTTATTTAATTTTCACCATGAATAAGTCTTCGAAACCATAAAAATATTATAATCTTCAAATATCTCGTTTGAAAGATATATTTTTGAAAAGTCGATAAATATTAATTTCTTGAATCAAGTGATTCGAACTTTATTAATTAATAAAACATGCCGAATTGATAAAAAACAAACAATTAACACGAAAGTTTTATAATTATGAATTCATTCATAAGTACTAAGTAGACAACATGGAGCTTCAGGTAAAACAGGGTACTTATATTCTATTTGTACACATCCACCCAACTTATATAGTACAAATTCCAAAAATATATTTTTAATAAAAAAAAACACTAAACTTTAGTAAAACTTTATACTAAAGGGGAGAGCAAAAAAAAAACTAGCAAATTTTCACCCTAAAAATTTCAACACTTTTCTACAAGAATTCCGAAACGGGGTGAGAGAGGTGTTTGCATGTGAATGTGAGTATGTAAGTAATCTTGCATGTGTGCTCATATTATCTAAAGGGAAAGTAAGTACAATTGATGCCGGATATTTGTTTTCTATCTTAATAACAGTCAATATCATAAAGTTTACTTTTAATTGTCTGAATATTTTTATTTCTTTGATTATCGAGCTCAAACAGAGGAATATAAATCTGGACATAGTACCCTAGCCAATTCTGAAGTTTTTGTCATAACGATTAATCAAATATGTAGAGTGTAGTTTCAATTTACCGATTTGAATCCTGTAAATAAGAGAATCAAGTATCAAATTTAAACGTTTCCCTACTAGTATTTATCTAAAACAATTTTTTGTACATAAAGTAAACAACTTTCGTTGTTTTTTTTTTTACTTTTTTATGTAAAAAGCTTTTTAGATATTTTATGCAAACCCTAATTTGTTGTTTTTTCTATTTTGTACAAGGTTCAGTAACACTTTTATTCATTTTATTTATTCCTTCTACATCAGCTTCCCACTTTACAAAATATGTTTGTGTGTATTTACCTCATTGTTTTCTGTCAGCCATCCCATACAGTATTTGCATTTCTATTGACAAACTATACATTTCAGTGAACAATTTAAATTTATTTTTACGGTTTTTTATTTTATTCCTTTCTCTTCATTATTTATTTATGTGATTACACCAAATGTAAATAACAGGATGTATTAGTTGATGTTTTTTCAACTATTAAATATTTTGTTTTAGTATACTGAACGAAATTTGAAGATGATTTCATTTTGGTATTATTATATATATAAATTGTGTCTAATCAATTTATTTTAGTATAATAGACATTAAAATATATGGTTAAATCAAGAATTTTTCAATTTTGGGGTTTGAAAAAATTGCGAAATTTTTTTGATTGTCCTTTTATACACATGTAGACTTACTCTCAACTAAGCCAAATATGTTTCCGTGAAAGTTTTTTTTAATAAAGTAGGTCAAAGTTATCGCGCTTTATTTAATGTTCTATTTTAAAAATTGTCACAAATACATTCCTTAACATCATTAAACAAAAGTTTATGAAATCTATAATCTGTGAAAAATTCTCATTCATTTTAGGCTCCTCTAAATGGATAACTTATATCTAGTTAAGTTTTTATTAACAACGTCATATTACACTTTTTTGCAAATTATGCAATAACATTTGAAGATAGATTTTTTATGAAAATACCTTGGAATCACGTAATTATTGTTCTCAATATTCCAGAATATATTAAAAAATCATAATGGGTTTAGAAGATAATAAAATTCAAACAGCAAATTCCTAATAAAATGAACACAATATTACATATATGCGTTAATTTTATATAGAAACTATGTATTACAAAATTAAAACTGATGCTGTTAGGGCAACTTGAAAATTAATTTGACGTGCCTCCGATTTCAATATAATATTTGATAAGAAGTAATGATTTTCGCGCACAATCATTATTTTTATACCCGCCATCAAAAAAGATGGGGGTATATTGTTTTTGTCAATCCATTTATAACACATCAAAATAAAATAAATCTAATACGCAAAAAAGTGTATATATACACATCATATTAGATTCTAAGATGATCTAGCCATGTCCGTCCGTCTGTCAGTTAAAACACGATAGAGTCCAAACACGAACAGCTAGAGAGCTTAAATTTTGCACAGATGTTTCCAGTTCATGCAGGTTTGTAATTGAAAATGGGCAATATTGGTCCACGAATTCGACTTGCGCTTTAGAAAACAACATAAATAAGTTTTTTACAAAACAAGATCTCTCTGCCAAATTTTATGAGGATCGGTCTAAAAATCCATACAAATATATACTTGGAATCAGATCGCTTCAATATATTTTTCATATTTTAATGGTACGCAGTGTAAAGTTAGTTGAATACTTATGAATAAAAATCTTGTTACTTCATCCTAATGTAATTATTTACAGTTGGATTGCAAAATTTCTATCATGTATAAATATATGTACATTAGGGTGGGTCGAAAAAAAAAGTTGAGTCAGTCACCCTCTACGATTAAAGATATGTTAATAACATTTCAAAAAATATAAAAAATATTTTTTTGCCACGCCTAGAAATACCGCCCTTTTTGTTTTTTATATATAACGTCGCCATTTTAAGTCCGATTGTAACATATAATATATCAATATTTATGGCTTGACTGTAGCTATATTTCACCCTCTGACAATTTTTTAATTCGACGTCATATTCTATGCTCGACTTCTGATATCTCGGATCCTTCCCCAAAATCTAAAATTGTGGCTGTACTGTAATAAAATACATTTAATTATATGAGCTATTTGCTTCTAAAATGCTCACTTTTATGCATAAACAGCTATTTTACAGGTATTTAAAACTACCTGTATAGTTCTAACTACAAACAATTAATCTGCTGGGGATATGGTCGAAAACTATTTTTTCAAATTAATTTACAATACAAAAATTTCATTCTGCCCCCTATCTTAACACAAGAAAGATAATTTTATTCAGCATTTAATTTTATTCATTAATAACAAAATCACGTAGGTACATAACAACTAAACATTTTATTTTATAAAAATCGCTGAAAAATTAAGGAGTTCATAAAAATATTTCATGTTTTTACCATACAATTACTTGCTCGTTTTTTTTAACAATTTTCAAAAATGTTTATACTAATTTTTATAAAATGTAATAAATTTATTTAAAGATATATTAACTTTTCTTAAATAGTTATATATTTTTAAAGAAGTTCTTGAAATAAAAACTAATAAAAAACAAGTAGGAAAGTATAGACGGGCATGGTCGACCATATAATATCCTACACCATGAGTATATTTTTAAAATTTTAAAAATAACTTTGAATTTTACCTTAATTCAAAAGTATTTAAGCAAGTTATTGATAAAAATCAAAATTTTCTAAATGAGGCTTTATATAGGAGTATAGGTCAAATATGGGCCAATCCTTATTAAATTTGGGAAAAGGATATATTTTTAAATAACAGTTAGTTTTGTTTCATTGCGATACAAATGGTTACAAGTCAATTTTAGACGTCTAAGACATTTTTTGAAGAGGGGTTTGTATGGGGGCTAGGGTCAAATAAGGGCCGATCATTACGAAAATCTGCAGTGTCATTTATACTTATATAAAACTTATTTGTGTTAATTTTTAGAGAGATAACAGTATATTTGACGTAATTATGGCATAAAAAGCCCAAATCGGGAGGTACGGTTGTATGGAGGCTTGGTGAAATAATGGACCGAATTTGGGCTTCGTCCCTGTGCCCAAAAACATGCTTGGGCCAAGTTTCATCAAATTATCTTGAAAATTGCGGCCTGTACCTTGCGCACAAGGTTTAGATGGACAGCCAGCCAGACGGACGGACAGACATGTCTTAATCGACTCAAAAAATGATTCTGAATCGATCGGTATACTTTAAGGTGAGTGTAGGACCAATATTTTTGTACACCACTATAGTGGTGTAGGGTATAAATATTAGTCGGGAATGATACCAGTTATGAGTATATCTAAAATGTGATTTATTTTTTAATAAAGCATTTATATAGAAATTTGTCCACTACTTTTTAAGCAATTTATTGATGAAAAACTGATTTTCTGAAAGAGCCTACACCACTATAGTGGTGTAGGGTATAAATATTAGTCGGGAATGATACCAGTTATGAGTATATCTAAAATGTGATTTCTTTTTTAATAAAGCATTTATATAGAAATTTGTCCACTACTTTTTAAGCAATTTATTGATGAAAAACTGATTTTCTGAAAGTGCCTATATATGGGAGCTAGGATCAATTATAGACCGATCCCAACAAAATTTAGTGGAGGGATTTATGTTCATATAGGAGTTAGATATGCAGAATTTTATCATAATGGTAGTGTTTAAGAGGGAAATAACGGCAAGCCACAATTAAAGGCTCCGATTTAATCCATCTTCAAACAACTTCGTCCTTTGGTAAAATGAAATATTTGAGCCTATTTTCATCAAATTATCTGGAAAATTGCGATTTGTAGTTTGACAACAAGGTTTACATGGACTGACAGTAGGACGGACATAACTAAACCACTATATTGCTGTAGGATATATGTAGTTAACTTTCTTTTATTTTGAAAGGAAGTTAGAAATGAAATGGTTTATAACTGAAAAAATTAAAAGGATTTCTGTTTTATATAGTTCATAAAAAAAATTTTTTTCGACTGTTTTTCCTGGCAAATTAATTGTTGTTGTGAGAACGGTTGATAAATACTTGAACATTTTTAAATATCTATAAAATAGGTGTTTTTGCATAAAAGTGAGCATTTTAAAAGCTAATAGTTCATATAATTCAATGTACTTTATTCCAGTATAGCCACAATTTTAGATTTTGGGGAAGGATCCGAGATATCAGAGGTCACGCATAGAGAATGTCGTCGAATAAAAAAATTTTCTAAGAGTGAAATATAGCTACAGTCAAGCCATAAATATTGATATATGACATGTTACGATCGGACTTAAAATGGCGGCGTAATATATAAAAAACAAAAAGGGCGGTATTTCTAGGCGTGGCAAAAAAATATTTTTTATATTTTTGGAAATGTTATTAACATATCTTTAATCCTAGGGGGTGACTGACACAACTTTTTTTTGTCCATAGAGACCGACCCACTCTAATGTACATACTACATACATATGTATGTATGTATATAGCAAAATTTAACCTAAATATTGTAGTACCCTAGAACGTAAAGTTTTGCACGCAGTGAATTTTTACAGTATTTAAGCATTTATGAATTACTAAATTTCTAGTTCATTTTTTAAATTTAAGTGTTTTTTTTCGTTTTCAAGAGCATTTTTTATTAAGTTTTAAAATATTTCCTAAATAAGGGTAGGGTAACATATGCACAGTGGTATAGGAAAAAAAAAAAGAGGGAAATAATTCGGTAACTTCTAAACGGTTAATCCGATTTTAATGAAATTTGGTGTGCACAAAGAGGAGGTGTTGTCGAGTTTAGGTTTTGAATTTGGACCTTATAGGCCAACCAGGGGCCCGGCGGGGGGTCATCAAATTAGGACACCTCGGCTATGTTAAATTTTTAAAACGATCCTATTTCTTCATTTGAGTTCCGATTTAAAAAAAATTTCGTATATAGAATCTCCTCATCGAGCACTATAAAAAATGTTGTCATAGCAGTAAATTATCTCTTATAGTTTAGGAGATATTCGCATTTGAAAATTAAAATTTTAAAATTTTTACCGTCCTTACTTTAGTTTTTTTTGATAATAGCAGGTCCAAATATTCCCGATTTTCGCCATTTTGTTTTATTCGCTTAACAACAAGTTTATATATCAAGCAGTGAAAGAATTATGTAAAAATCATGACTGAGTCCAAAGTTATAGGCATTTTAATTTAAAAAATTAAAAAAAGGCGATTTTTTGTCATTTTTTTGGGAAAAAAGTATCTTTTTCTTTTTAAGTTATCTAAAAAGTTTCTAAGAAGATGTATATAGAATTTATACTTTTTGGAAAGCTGACTTTACATAAAGTACGATAAATGAAACAAAACCTAAAAATTTTTGATACCGAGGGGACCAGGTCCATCCAAAAAAACCCTATTTTTTATGGAAAATTAAATTTTGAGCAAAAATTCTCAAATCGCATAGTCGATATCAAATTATAGTGACCTGTTTTATATGACCCAATATGTTCTTAATCATTTTGTAACGGGTTTCGATAACCCCGCCCCTGGTATGGATATAATAGGCAAAAAACTAAAAAATCCCATTTTTGGGATTTTTTAAAACTTTTTTGGGAATTCCGGGATTTCTAATAAGAAAATTCGAAATTTTGATTTAATTTTGGATTTTAAGTAAAAAAATCTACCTAACTGTAAAATTTCATCAAAAAATATTCATAAATAAAATTTTTATTGCAATTAGAAAAATTTGTATCTTCGCAAAAACTGAATAAAAAACATTTTTTAATTTTTTTTAAAAAAAGTATTCCGCGAATTTTTTAATTTTCAAAAATTATATACAGTTTTGAAAAATAGACAAAATTACCTTTCCATTGATATATAACATACCTACCTAATGTTTTTTAAGTGACAAATTAATTAGGGAAAACTCAACATCTTTTAGAAAATTTGCCTAGCACTATTATTTTCATCCATAAGGTTAACTCTTAAATTTGTTACATATATGGATGAAAATAATAGTGCTAGGTAAATTTTCTAAAAATCGGTTCACAATTCCATATACCTCCCATACAAATGTACATATTCAGGGAAATGAATTTATTGTTAATAACTTCCGTTATAATGCCGATATCTTTACATAATTTTACAAAATTAAGTTTTATGCCAATAGAATTCATACAAAGAAACAATTTTCTGAATCGGGCCATAATTGGTCGTAGCTCCCATATAAGGTTCCTTTCCGAAAATCACTTAAACGCACATAACTCATTACCAAATAAAGATATCCATACAAAATTTAGCACAAACATTGCTTTTATATACAGAAATGATATTGTAAAATTTCTTTACGATCGGTCCGTAATTTGTCGTAGCTCCCATACAAGTTCCCTTTTCGAGAATCACTTAAAAGCATGTTATTCATTAAAGATATCCATACAAAATTTGGCACAAATATTCCTATTATCTATAGAAATCTAACTATAATTTTTTCCACGATTGGTCCGTAATTTCTCGTGGCTCCCATACAAGGTCCCCTTTCGACAATCACTTAAACGCATATTACTAATTACCAAATAATGATATCCATCAAAAATTTGGCACAAATATTTATTGTTAAATTTTGTCACACATATACTTAGTTTGGGGATCCACTGTGTAAAAAATCGAAATCGGTCCAAAATTTCTTGTACCACCCATAGGAAGTAAAAAAATTGATTATTTTTCGCAAAAAATTAAATAAAAACTGTCCAAAACGAACAGGATTCGAACTTAAAATCTCCCAGTTGCTAGTTCTACGTCATATTCATTGCACTATTAACTAGCTTCGTAACTGTTTGCAACTAATGATGTTCACTTAGAAATTTCTTTCCTGTTTGTGTAAAAAATTGTTGCTAACCCAAGATCAAAAAAAATATGCACATTGAGAAAGTATAACTGTTTAATTTTTATGCTATTCAGCAACATCAGTGTTAATAAAAGTTATTCAGCAGCAATGTTTTGTACAAACAGAAACTAACATGGCATTTCTATATGAAAAATATTAGTTAACGAAAGACAAAATAATGCAGTGGTGTAGTGGATGGAACGGAGAATTAAGAAACTGAACGTTGCCGGTTCGATTCCTGGTCAATTTATTTTTTTTTTGTCATAAATAAAATTAAAAAAAATCAAATTAAATATCGAAATTCTGTTCAACAATAAAAATTTAAAAACAAATTTTTTAAAATTTTTTTCATAGGATCAACAATATTGAAAATCTATTGTACCTCACGTACAAAATTACTTAAGTTTTATAACTGATCATATTGCCATACATTTTTCTGACAAATAGAAATTATTTTAAATACATAACAAACGTTAACATTTGTTAAATTTAATACGCTCTGTAACATTCTGTTTAGTGGTAGTTTTGTTTTTAATTGCATATTCTAAGGCGTAATGAAAGTAAGAGTAAAATTTTAAGGTAAATTCGAATAAAACCATAAAATTCGATCATTTATAAAACCAGTTCAAGGTGGAGGGTATTTAAGATTCGTCAAAGCCAAATATAGCACTCTAACTTGTTTTTCACTACTTTCATCTAAAAAGTATTAGTAGTTTGTCAAACAAAATTATGATTTATGCGAAGAATATGTATTTTCAGTTATTATATGTTGTTTAAAGTAACAAATTGTGGTGTTGCTTTGATGAAACTATTCACTAACGAACGGATTACAAGAATATTTGATTTTATCAAGAATAATTAAAAATTAACATGTTCCCATAAATCAAAACAACAATAATAAATTTTCTTTAACTTCATAGGCACACACTAAAAATTTGAAAGAAAAGAATCAGACCAAACAATGACATTCTCCTTGTGTCTATTCAAAGAATATGTGTATATACATATATAGTTATTTATATTGTATATAAAATACATACATATGTACGTATATACACATAGAAACACATGCATCACAAAGTTTTTGAGTTGTGCGCAAAAAAATAGGAAATATTTAAGGTCAAATTAGTAACTTTTAATTACTTACCTTTAATATTTTTTATACCCTACACCACCATAGTGGGAAGGGTATTATACGTTTGTGCTCATGTTTGTAACGCACAAAAATATTGGTCCTACACCCACCTTAAAGTATACCGATCGACTCAGAATTACTTTCTGAGTCGATTAAGCCATATCCGCCCGTCCGTCTGTCCGTCTGTCCGGCTGGCTGGTTGCTGTCCATGTAAACCTTGTGCGCGAGGTAGAGGTCGCAATTTTCAATATATTTTGATGAAATTTGAATTATACGTGTTTTTTGGACCAACGACGAAGCTGGTTGAAATCGGTCCATTATTTCACCTAGCCCCCATACAACCCTACCCCCCGAAAAGGGCTCTTGAGTTTATAATTATGTTAAATATTGCATTATCTCTCCAAAAATCGCAAAACTTAGTTCTATATACGTCTTAATAATACTACCGATTTTCGTAATAATCGGACTTTATTTGACCCTAGCCCCCATACAAAGTCCCCTTCAGAAAATTACTTGAAGGTCAATAATTCACTAATAAACACTAATATCACGATGAAATCCAACAAACATAACTTTAATGTAAACGTAAAGTCATGTACCAAAATTTATAAGGATAGGTCCATATTTACCTTTGTCCACATATAACCCCTTTTAGAAAATCACCTCACTTCAACAAATTGTTAAAATATTTCGGAAATAAGGTAAACAACTTAAATGCTTTGTTATTAAAAATAATCCATATTTTTAACATACTCAGTGGTGTAGGGTATCATATGGTCGGCCATGCCCGACTATACTTTCCTACTTGTTTCATATAGAACTTGTTTATGTCAAATTTCATCGCTATACTCGTATTTTAGTTTTAATAAGCAAAACCCTTTCCTGAAGGGCACTTTTAGAGGGGCTAGGGTCAGTTATAGATAAATCCTCATTAAATTCGGAATTATGTTCTGATGTATAAACTTCTTTGTGTCGATTATCATTGCTATACCCGTAATTTTCTGAATCATCCTCATCAAATTTTCAGAAAAGGACCTTATATGAGAAGTAGGGTCAATTACTGAACGAACCTCATAACTTTTGGTAGACCGATTTTGTATAAAACTTGTTTGCATTTGATATCATCGCTGTACTCGCATTTTTATGCCAGTAATTAGTGTTAAAGGGTAGCAAGATTAAAGTACGTATAAAAGTTTCTTATGTCGAATTTCATAATTCGTATTTTTAAGCCAATTATCATTTAAGTATTTTTCTAAAGGGGACCTTGTATTTTAAAGCCAGTAATGAGCTTTAAAGTGATTTTCTGAAGGGCACCTCATAGGGGGGATATGGTCAATTATGGACCGATCCACATAAACTTTGGAAGAGAGATTTTGGCTCGCGAAAAACTTACTTGTGTCAAATTTTATCGCTAGTAACGAGCGCTAATGTCATTTTCTGAAGGGGCCCTTGTTTGGGCGGTAGGGTCAATTATGGACCGATCCTCACTAAGTTTGGTAGAGAGATAAAACTTATGTGTGTCGAATTTCATCGCTTTACATGTATTTTTAAGCCAGTAATGAGTTTTAAAGTTACTTTCTGAAGGGGACCTTATATGGGGGGTAGGTCAATTATGGACCGATTCACATAAAGTTAGTTAGAGAAATTAATTAATGACATTAATGAGCGTTTAAGTAATTTTCAGAAGCAGACCTCATATGGGGGTAGGGTCATTTATGGGCCGATCCTTAAAAACATCGCTGCGCTGATTTTGGCTCTCATAAAACTTGAGAGTAATTACTATATTCATATTTTTAAGCCATTAATGAGCGTTATTCTAATTTTTTGAGCCTTATATGGGTGTAGGGCCAATTATGGACCGATCCTCATAAAATTTGGTGGAGAGATTTTGGCTCATATAAAACTATCGAATTTCATCGCTATACTCGTACTTTTTAAACAGTTATGACCGTTAAAACTGTTTTTCGGGGGTCCACTTGTATGGGGGCTATCCGCAAACGTGGACCGATATTGGTCATCTTCAGTACCAAAGAAACCTTATCCGTATTTGTCGTTATACCAGCAGACATATAACAACATAACATATAATGGTTATTTGTAAGTTTAAATGGTTGTAAATAACATAATACGTTAGCATTGTTATCATCATTTAGTTGTTCTAAAAATAATTATGTTTCAGTGAATCATATTCAAATTTATAATTGCCATGAACATGGAAATATTTGCAGTAACTAAAATATTATTAAAATCTAATTAAGAAAAGAATTATATGTTTTTGATAACAATACATATATTGTTACAGTGAACATAGTATATATTATAAAAATTCGTACCCTATATAATAAATAAAAAATTATCGATTTAATGCATTTAATGATTTATAATTTCTTAAAAACCCACAATGCTATAATTTTGTCCTCAAATAAATCTGTATAAAGTTGGTAAACAAATAAATGTAATAAATGGTATTTAATACAATATAAATACACTCGGAGGCATTTACTTATGTAAGTATATGTACATATGTATGTATTATATACATACATACTAGGGATGCCAAACGGGATTGGCTTTTACAAATCCCGGGATTCGGGATTTTGAAAATTTTTCGTGATCCCGGGATTTTTAGGGATTTCGAGAATACATAAATTTAATTATTTTATACATGAAAATCTGAAATCTTCATGTTTGTGAAGAAAATTGTTTAATCTTGTGAAAATTAATCGACAGAAGATAAATTATTTATTTTTCATAAAAAATTTGTTGAATTTTACCTTAATTCCGATGTATTTAAGCAATTTATTGATGAAAAACTAAATTTCTAAAAGAGGCTTTATATGGGAGCTAGGGTCAAATATGGGCCGATCCTCAAACAATGGGGAAGAGGCATGTAATTTTTTATGAAGGTTAGTTATGCTGAATGTCATCGCGATACTAATGGTTATAAGTAAATTTTTGGACGTTTAAGATATTTTTTAATGGGGGCTAGGGTCAAACGACGACTCAGAAAGCGATTCTGATTCGATCGGTATACTTTAAGGTGGGTGTAGGACCAATATTTTTATGCGTTGCAAACATCAGCACAAACGTATAATACCCTCCCCACTGTAGTGGTGTAGGTTATAATAGATATAACATTCAATCCTTCGAATATCAGTTTAGATCATAAATGAACCATTTCTTTGGAACATGTTATCTACATTCAGAACAATTTAATTTACCTTTACTGTTATCACTTAGATTTGTAGAAAGCATCCAAGCAAAAATAAAACGAAATACTTCCAAAATAATACCATTTATCACCACTTTAAAAGTAGCACTAAGTGAATTTTTTAACTTTCTTAGGAAGTGACGTTTAAAGACTTCCGAAGATTGGAAAATAATTATATTTTTTTTAAAGCTGAAGATATTTTCTGTTTTATTATATGTATCTATTACCCTCATTAATGTTAAAATTATTTAAGGCAAATTAGTTGTATTCTATACTAATACAATTTCACTTCCGAATAACTTCTAAAAAAAGATCATAAAAATTACTTCTTGAGAATGACTTCAGAAGTAGTGAATTTGGAATCAAATAAAAAGGACATGCCTCCTATGACAAGACTGTGTTAAAATCATCACTTCTTCAGCTATTTTTCAGTACTTCCATGGAGTAAATTCTACTTCTTTTTCGCTTCTTTGGAAGTTCTTTTTTTGTTGGGTTGTAATGCAAAACCTTCTAAATATCATTTAAAATTTTATTTTATATTTGACTGTGCCGAAATAAACTAAATAAATATTCCGGTATGTGATGGTATTCGAACGATTTGAAATCAATAGATTTGAAAAGGTACGATTCAATCGATGAATGGTTTGTTATTACAAAATACTACGCAGACAACAAAATACTTTCCATTTAAGAGAATCAATTTAAAAAAAATATGATAATTTGTATGAAAAGCCGCAGAAATTGAATATTACACAATTTTTGTAGATTCAAATCGATTCTTTTTTAAAAATAAATCTCATCAAATAGCTGATTGTAATGTATTGATATTAACATTGGCATCAAATTGGTTTTCAGAGGAGGTGCTTTCAGGATTTCTTGTGTTAATTTTGGTCCAAATTTGTGTCTACTATAGACAAAGAATGTGTATACTTTTTGTGTCTACGACGAAATGAAAAAATAAATTTGTATGTACTATATTTGGTATCATACCACTTTAAAAAATAAAAGGTTCAAAATGTACAAGAATAGCTGTGCTGAATTTTGTTCTGCATAAGTCAAAAATAAACAAAGATCGTAATTTTGAAGCGAATTGAATGAAATTATGGCTCAAAAAAGAATTAAAAAATTTTTTTTGTAATAAATTCCGGGATTCACTTTGAAAATCCCGGGATTCGCGATATCCTAATCCCGAAAAAATCCCGGGATTTATTTTGCAAATCACGGGATTCGGGATTTTCTAATCCCGAAAAATCCCGGGATTTTCGGGATCGGGATTTCGGGACTGGCATCCCTAATACATACATACATACACTGAAATACACAAACATTTCTATGCCACATTTAGAACAGAGGACAATTATTTATGACTTTCGACTTATTTTGACACAAATAGAATTATTTGTAGTGCACATAATTTCATGGCAGCCATGTTGTTATTTTTGTTGTTAAATGAGAAAAGAACAGCAAAAAAAAATAGTAAAACAAAAATAGTCTTACAACCTCCATATAGGTACTAATAGTTGGTACATATTTTGATTTTGTCATTTCGTTGGAACCATTGGGTACTATAATATTCACTGGTTATATACATACATATATCGCTCATTTACTATAACACTGGTATAATCCAAAAATTGTTTCTGTCCGTCTGTCTGTTAAAAAAAAAAGCCCTAGAGAGTTGAAATTTCAAACAAGTATTTCTTATAAGTTTGTTTGGTATTGAAAAACGGCAATATCGGTCACGTTTTCGCATAGCCCCATACAAGTGGCCCCTCGAAAAACAGCTTTAACAGTCATAACTGTTTTAATGATGCGAGTATAGTGATGAAATTCGACATAAGTAAGTTTCCTACGAGCCCAAATCTATCTACCTAATTTTATGAAGATCGGTCCATAATTGACCCTACCCCTCATATATGGCTTAAAAATACAAGTCTAGCGCTAAAATTTGATATAAGTTTCTTACGAGCAAAAATCTACCGATCGGTCCATAATTTACCCTATCCTCCATATAAGGTCCCCCTCAGAAAATTACTTTAACGCTCACTACTGGCTTGAAAATACGAGTATAGCGCTGAAATTCGATATAAGTAAGTTTCTTACGAGCACAAATCTATCTACCGATTTTATGAGAATCGGTCCATAATAGATAAATAATGACTTTCCTCATTCTTAAGATGTAAATATTAAAATTTTTATACTTGTATGTAATTTTGTTTAAATATACATAAATTACATTACGTTCGTTTGTATTGTGCGAATATTGCAAACATACATAGTAAAAGCTTATGTTTTTGGTTTTGTTAGTGCCATTTTAAAATTAATTGCTTTTGCTTTAATACAATAAATTGTCCATTTCATACATCCAATGTCTCTATATATGAATTTGTGTAAAGTTTGTTTATACATACATACATATGTAGATGTAATTCTACTGACAAACACAAAGTGTCTGGTCTTGTTTGGCCTATGTCCATATGTATATATATATATATATATATATATGTATATATGTTTGTACATATTTTCTATTTTGACTTTGGCATTGGTAATTAATTACAATGCTAATCAACTACGAAAGCCACTTAGCAACGTAATCCACTTTTAGTTATAAACAGCAACAACAAAATTTTCAAAGTGTTTCATTTAAAGCATAATTAAGTTTCAAACATTTATTAGGATTTGCTGCTGCTACTGTATATTTAACTCAATAGTCTAAAGTGTTGGAAAATGAATGTGTAAGGGAAATTTAAAAAAGAAAAGTAAATAGACCGGAAACTGACAATTGGTCAAGGAGAAGGAGCCCAAAAAAAGTAAAACGACATAAAAATCTTAAACATTTTACTTACTGACATGCGTAAGATGGAAATTTATAAAGGTCTATTAATCGAAAGTATACACACAATCATTTAAACAACACTCACACACTCTCCTATACAGTGATTTACATATTTTATTTGTGGAACAACTGTAAAATGGTGTATTAAATAAGAGGGAATGTCCCGCATCTAAACAGGATTACATAAAACACGTACATTTATTAAATTTCGAAGGGAGATTTTTCATTTAAAGGACTATTTGCCAAAAAAAATCGAATCAAGTGATTTTTAGAATTGAGCATACTGATTATTTTAAAGCTCGGTTAAATTGACAAGATTATTCATAAGACTTTCGATAGGATGTTTTTAATTAAGCATTAAATTGAAGATTTAATTTAATGAACATTAAATAGCAACTGTAAATTCAAAGAAGAGTCAAATATTTCTTAAGGAAACTAAAAATGAATAAAATACATATGGGGAATTTCACGTCAAGTGAACTAACTTTTGAAATCGATGTCTTCCGATCGCGATGAAATTTGCACCATAGTTAGTTCTATTGGATAGTAATTCAGACACAATTTTTCAACAAGATCGCTCGTGAACTTTCTAAGTTAGAGGCGGTCAAAATTTGACATTTTGGCCATGCAGGTGTTTTTTCTCATCCATGTAACTTATTACCTATTGTTCTTAGCAAAATGTGTCCCAAATAGTTTAGATAGCTATTTATGCAATCTTTCGAAAAAAAAATTAAAAAAAATTTAATAAAATATTTTTGATTTTTTTTTTAATCAAAAACATTTTTCACTTTTTTTTTCCAAATTGGGCCCTTTTTATTTATTTTTTTTTATTTTTTTTTAAGAAAGCTTAAGTCTTTTCCTAAGCGACCTATATGGTCGCTTAGTGGGATGCGAGTGGGATATCTATCAAAAAAAATATTTTGTAACTCAAGATTTAAAATTTTTGAATTTTTTTGCAAAATCAAAAAATTTGTTGACTTTTTTTAAAAAAAAATTTTTTTTGCTCAGAAGAAAGCTTATGTGTTTTCCTTTAACACCCTTTTTGTCGCTTAGTGGGATGCGAGTGGGATATCTATAAAAAAAATGTTTTGTAACTCAAGACATACAATTTCTTACTTTTTTTTGAAAAATCAAAAACTTTTTTGACTTTTTTTCCAAAATGAACTCTTTTTTTATTAATTTTTTTTTCTCAAAAGAAAGCTTAGGTCTTTTCCTTTAAAACGTTTTTGGTCGTTTAGTGGGATGCGAGTGGGATATCTATCAAAAAAAAATATTTTGTAACTCAAGATTTAAAATTTTTGATTTTTTTTTGCAAAATCAAAAACTTTGTTGACTTTTTTTAAAAAAATGGACCCATTTTTTAATTTTTTTTTGCTCAGAAGAAAGCTTATGTATTTTCCTTTAACACCCTTTTTGTCGCTTAGTGGGATGCGAGTGGGATATCTATAAAAAAAATGTTTTGTAACTCAAGACATACAATTTTTTCCTTTTTTTTTAGCCACTGGAAGGGTGCAATATGAGGCCGACCGCTATTAATTTTCCACCCCCAAAATTTGTCTGAGTTTTGTATCTTGCGGCTTTTTTAGTCAATCCTAGAGGTAGTTTTCAGCGCACGTGATTTTCATTGTTAAAATATCAGGTGCTGAATCTAATAACGCCTTGAGTTACAAAACATTTTTTTTATAGATATCCCACTCGCATCCCACTAAGCGACAAAAAGGGTGTTAAAGGAAAACACATAAGCTTTCTTCTGAGCAAAAAAAAAAAAAAAAAATTAAAAAATGGGTTCATTTTTTTTAAAAAAGTCAACAAAGTTTTTGATTTTGAAAAAAAAATCAAAAATTTTAAAATATTACAAAATATTTTTTTTGATAGATATCCCACTCGCATCCCACTAAGCGACCATATAGATCGCTTAGGAAAAGACTTAAGCTTTCTTAAAAAAAATAAAAAAAAATAATAAAAAGGGCCCATTTTGAAAAAAAGTCAAAAATGTTTTTGATTTAAAAAAAAAATCAAAAATATTTTATTAATTTTTTTTAATTTTTTTTTCGAAAGATTGCATAAATAGCTATCTAAACTATTTAGGACACATTTTGCTAAGAACAATAGGTAATAAGTTACATGGATGAGAAAAAACACCTGCATGGCCAAAATGTCAAATTTTGACCGCCTCTAACTTAGAAAGTTCACGAGCGATCTTGTCGAAAAAATTGTGTCTGAATTACTATCCAATAGAACTAACTATGGTGCAAATTTCATCGCGATCGGAAGACATCGATTTCAAAAGTTGGTTCACTTGACGTGAAATGCCCCATATGTATGTCTATATTAAGGATCATATTCATTATCATTATAGAATTAAAGTTTCATGAAAAAATCGAACCACTAGGCGGTAGTATATTTCTGCTTATGGGTATTTTCTGGCCCAGGACATTATATTCAATAAACAATAAACATGTTTGTTTTTCTTGTGAAAAGACAAATTTCAGTTTCGCTGTGTTAACATTAAGGCTTATCGGTTGAGCCCAGCTTAAGACTGTATTCAGAACCTCTTCATCCTTTCCCTTTAGAAGTATTGCATACAGGTATTAGTCCTTTCTTGGTTTGGGTCCTTAGGAGGCTAATCGTGGTTATCCAGAGTAAAGGGGACAAAAACCACCCTGTGGTGTTCCGCGATATACTCCTTCGTTTCCATAAAACTGCATACAGATTGCTATCAAAGGATTTACCTATACAGTGGACAAGTTCATTCAACCGATCGTCATTTTATAGAGGATTGCTGCTTATATATGAGCATGGACTATCCGTTCCAAGGTTCCACTTATCGGCTAGGCTTATTGGTCGTTGCATAACTAGGATTTCTGGAGTATAAATATTACCCTTGCATCTTGCCATTTAATTGGGGTATATGCGAATGCGTACAATTATTTCTTTGAATATCTTTGATAGATGAACCGACACCAGTATCGCCTCCAACCGCAAAAGTGTAGGGAAAATACCATTCCTGCTTAACCATGCAAGTTGTAATAACTATCTTTGTGTTCCTTCCCTCAATATTGGTTTATCTATGGTACCCGACATACCAGGTGGGAAATGAGAGTCCATTAGAGGTTTCATTGTCTTCTCCATATCCTTCAGTCTTCTGCCCACATCATCAGTAATAGATTGCGATTGGTCAAGAGTTTTGATAGGATTTTGTTTTATCTTCGATATGTCATTAATGCTATCTAACCGAATATAATGCTTTGGTCCAAAATCCCCTGTATATGATTAGATACTGAAATAAAAACTTAAAACCCTAATGCATATTAATTATGGAAAACACTAACAATACAGAGTGTCCCTGGAAACAGCTTTTTTAGTCTTTTGTATGAAAATCACACAACAACTTTCTGGCTTTTTCCGTATTGTACACCCAATATTAGAATGACAATAATATCATTGAAGCGTACATTTACGTTAGGGCACGTACTAGCAGCATTCGGTGGCAACTGGGGAACATAAATAGTGTCACTGACCATTAAGGCTTGAAATTTATTGACAAGTTAAAAGCACAAACACTTGTTTAATGATTCTATAGTGTTGTTGTACTTATGTATGTATTCATGTATTTTAATATTCTTGTGTGTGCGTAGTATTTAGTTTTAGCATTTTAGATGTAACACAATTTTAACATTTAACGTACAATTATTTTTCGCTTTTTATTATGTTATCATTTCAATGTGGTTTGCTATTTGCTAACATTTCTAGCACAGTTAAAATAATATAATCAATATTGTACAATGTACGTATTTCAGATATTAGCATTAAGCCTAGATCTTTCCGATATTTTAGAATAAAAATGGACTCTAAAGGATATTTTTACATATTGACCCCTGTATTCATTAAGTTATCAGTGGTTTTATTTTGGTTTGTTAAAGTGTGTTTTTGTTTTTGTTTTTGTATTTTTTTTTTTTCCTGAAAATACAAATATATATATATTTTTTAAATAAAATAACACTGGTCGACTCCACGCAAAATAATACTAAATAATAGACACTTTTTTTATTAATTATTTTTTATTTAATTAACCTATGAAGTAATTTATGAGTTTAATTTACTTTGTATGTGAAAGTAAGGAACTATTATAAACTGATCATGATAAATAATCTGTAGTACTTATCAATTTATACATATGAATAGAATTTTATATCAATATTGAAATTATGTACTATAATTGATTTTACCGAATTACTTTTAAACAATACATCCTGAAGAAAACTAGAGAAAAAATTATACAAAGAATGCATATATCGATAAAAAAATATTTTTCTTAAATAAAATATCTATTATGCTATAATTTTTAACCAAATTGTCCAACGAATGTCTGCATAATGTTAAATACACACAACATGTCTGATACTAAGTATACCGGTGCTTTAGATAATGCTCTCAAAGCCTTAGAACAACATCAACAAAAAACACATACATACTATATGCATACCCAAAACATACCACTTACAAATACACCTACTTAGATATCACACGCATCCTACATCCTCATTATCCTTTCTGTTATAAGAAACATTAAGCAAAAAAGATGAACTTGCTTGTACCATGGAAAATAAATTGTATTCTAAGCCTTGGAAGAAGAAAGGTTTATTCTTAAAACTGTTTTTTTTATAGAAGAAAGTAAAGGACGCAAAGCACTCAAGAATTATGTCTGTGTATACAAGTGTAAATATAATACTACGTGTATGTAGTACTCTTATTTCCCTTAAAATGCTCGTAACTTGCTCGGTAATGGCAATGTTTGTAACACTTTTCACACTAAATTAGTGCGCTGTCAAATGTAGTTGCTTTCATCTTTGTATATTATTACCATCACCATCATCACTAGCATCACCACCACACCATCCTTGCCTTCAACAATAACCGGTAGAACATTAAAAGCATGTCGTCTCCCATCATGTCCTTTGTCAATGTGTCATTCATTCATTTTCATATTTTTCTTCTATTTTTCATTGTGTTTCCTCTACGCCATTGTTAGTTTTTTTTACATAAGAAATGTACGTAAAATTCTATTTGCGTTTGAATAAAAACATAAAAAATGTAAGTGTGAATGTATTAAATACACCCCAGTTGGTACATACTTTTTTAGATTTTATATTGACTAAATAATTACCAACACTCCGAAAATCGTATAAAATATTATTTCTAATTGAACGTGCCTTGTTTTTTAAAGTTTTCCATATAAACACTTCACAATGGCAATAAATGAAAATACTTTGGAACCAGAATTTACTTTCCTCCATGTAACTATTTTTACTTGCCTTGTAGTAAGTAAATAGTTCTAAATTACATTCGGTTTTATATTAATTAGTTTAATATCTTTAAATATTGAAAATAAATAGTGTGATCGATTTCTTGACAGATTGAGATTATTCGATACCATGTGATCACATGAAAGACCTTTCATGTGATATACACATGAAAGGTCTTTCGAAGACCTTTCCAATTAGTTTCACTTTCGAGAACTTTCATACTTGCTTTATATGGAACTGATTGAGGTACATAATAAAAATTAAATAAATTTGTTCTCTCCACAAACATTGTTGTTATTTTTAGTTTTTCAGTTCTCGTACCTTTTATGCATTTGAGAATCGTTTGTCACTGGTCATTTGTTTGGTGTTTGTTGGACAAAGATTGATGATTGTTTTAAGCAGTTTCCTTTACAAGTACGTGTTTTTTTTCAAATAGTTGAACGAATTACAAGAACATTTACTTCTTTAATAAAAATTAAAATTCCATAGTGTAAACGCCTAGTTTCAAATAAATCAATGACATTTGTACATTTGTGCTTGGTATTTATATAAAAACTTTTGTATTGTTTGTTAAATAAATATCTGTAAATATGTTGCAACATATATACATATTTTCTCATTTTTTTTCTTCCATTTCTGTATGGCTCATTGCGAATCTAAATAAACACGAATGAATCAATAAATCTTGTGCAAATGCACTTTAAACATAAAACAATTCAGCATGATGCACATAAAAATATCGAACAGATACAAGCGATTTTACTAATGTAATTACAATTGAAATTGAAGCGAAAATTAAAATCACTGGCAGTGATTGATGGCTTTTGTTCAATGTTCTACACGAATATTGGCGAAAAAAATTAAATAAAACATATAAAACTAGCAAGAGTTTCGTAATCAGTCTAATCGATTTTAGGAATACATACTTGAAAGTATTGAATATTTAAATTTAATGTGAAATAATTTAAACAAAATCTTTAAAACTTTAAATTAGAAGTCTGTACGTTTACATAAACATTTTACTAGTTTTACTATTTTGTGCAATATTTTAAAGTGGTAAATATCTATTTTCTATGTATCTATATATAAAAATGATGAATTTGTGATTATTTGTTTGTTTGTGGGTTTGTTTGAAGTCTATAGACGTCCAAGCGGCTAAACAGTCTCTTCCTGTATGTCTGGAAGGAACTATAGGCTACTTTTTATTTTAGAATTTCATGTGGGCAAAGTGACACGCCCACATACATAATAAGTATTTAAAATTACATATCTCAGAAACTGCAGCAGCTAGAGTTTTCAAATTTTGTATGGACAACTTTGACATCTACATAAACATATGGGGGCAAAATGGGCGGACTATCTATAGTAGGCGTAGCCCCTACCATATAAAGAAAACCTTAAATTAGTATATCTGAGAAAATATAACACCTAGAGTCATATATTTTTCGGAGCCACCTTAGTATCAACATGAATACTTAGGACAAAAAATTAGCGGACTAGCAATAGGGGGCGTGCAACTACGGCAAATATACTAGTATTGTTTAAAGTCAAAAATTTTTAAACTAAATTTTGTCCAAATTTGTTGTAAACATTTTAAACCGTATAAACAAAATTTTAATAACAAAGGATCATGCTAACATTATTCTCAATTTTCCTAAAAAAAATATTTTTAATGTTTGGCTGTTATAAGTATACATATGTATGTATATTGTACTTAAATATGTATATGTATCTAACCATAAAAAGTTTACAAATAAAAATTTGTATCATTTTATATTTTCTGCGAATTTGGCATTCTCGTTGATGTATCGATGTAAAAATAATTCTACAAACACAGGCTAAAAGGAGTAAAAAAAAAACAACAACCAAATTTATGAAAGACTTCCGTTCATGGTAAAATGATTCGAAATTTTCTTTATGACTTCATTGAAGTGTAAAATAATTTATGAAAAAATCGTTAAACAAAATTTTACGTTTCAACAAAGTCTTTGGAGAAAAATAAAATTGATGAGAAATTCTAACGCGTAATATGCTTAACCGAATAGTAATAACATGTGGCACAATTTGCATAAAAGCTTTCAAACATTTAAACATTTAAGCAAATAAAATTCTATCCTTTAATTTGCAGCACAAATTCTTTTGTGTGCATGTACACTTTGAGAAAAAAAAAATTATGAATACAAAAAATTCTAAAATTTTATGGTAACTAGTTGTCGCAATCATATTATGTTATATTTATCATTCGTGTGATTGCAGCAATCATACATACATATATACATAAGTATATAATAACATCAAACAAGTACATACACATACATATATAAATAAATACATATGTTTGTCGCAATACAAATTATATATCTACATTTGAAATCATATTTATACATATACTAGCTATACCCAGTGTGCTTTGCTACCCTGAAAGCAATATGTATAAATAAAAAACCCACTTAAAGATTTTGAAGATTCTAACTACAATAGTTTTCCAGATTTACAATATGTTACATATGAGAGCTGTCAAGCAAATTATTGCAAGTTCGCCTGTTTTTATCTATCGCCAATTTCTATCTATCTATGAAAAATTTGAAGAATATAAGAGTTTCCAAGATACACGAAATTTTGTAATTAATTCATATATGTGGTGCCAAGCCACCCATTGAAAGTCTGCCTGTTATTCTCTAAATGTTCCCATGAATGTCAAAGTTCTTCATGTAAAATTTTAAGATTCTAGCTCTAATAGTTTCTCAATGGGGGCTTCAAGCTCCCCAGATGAAAGCCCGCACTTTTTCCCCAAAACGTTCAGATGAATATTAAAATAATTTGTGCAAAAATTTTAAGAATCAAGTTCTATTAGTTTCCCAGATAAACGAAATTTTATATTTAATTCATATGGGAGGTGCAAAGTTCCCCTTTGAAAGTACGCCCGTTATACTCTAAATGTTCAGATGAATGTCAAAAGTCTTCAAGTAAAATGTGAAGGTTCTAGCTCTAATATTTTCTCAGATATACGAATTATTCTATTTAATTCATATGGGGGCTTCAAGACCCCTAATGAAAGTCCGCTTTTTTTCCTCCAAAATGTTCAGATGAATATTTAAGTTCTTCGTTCAAAATTTGAAGAATTTAGTTCCATTAGTTTCCCAGATAAACGAATTTTTGTATTTAATTAATATGGGAGGTATCGCTCCCCTCATGGTTAGTCTGCCAATTTATTAACCAAAATGTTTAAATGGATGTTAAAGTTATTCGTACAAAATTTAAAGATTCTAACTGTAATAGTTTCCAAGATAAAAGAATTTGTATTTGATATATATGGGAAGTGCCACGCACCTTAATGCTAGTCCGCCTACTTTTTGTCCTAAATAATCATATTGACACTAAAGTGGCTCCGACAAAATTTGAGGACTCTAACTGTTATATTATCTCAAATATAAGCATTTCATATTTTCTTAATATGGGCGTGGCACCCCGCCCACTTGGAATTTCAAAATAAAAAGTAGCCCACCTATTCCAGACATGCAGACATACGCTGTGAAAATTTGAAGAAAATCGGTTCAGCTGTTTAGTAGTCTATAACGTTCAAACATACAAACAAACACACATTCATTTCTATATATAAAGATTGCAACATTCATTTGAATGATAGATTTAGATTAACAGGTCGACAACTAGAAATTTGATTACAATGGTCGAAATATTGTTGAATTTCTTGTATGAACATTAGAATAGAATGATTGCCAAACATATTTATTTCTCTGCATGTATGCGTAAGTAGGGCTTTTATGTTTGTAATATTTATATGAATGAAGAGATTCTTCATAGCGAAAGTTTTATCTCAACTTGTGTAAATGTTTTTGTTTATCCTTAGACACGTGGTACTCGTAGTACATCACTTGACACCATTTGTCCCTGGTTAACGAATGAAAGAAAAACACAAGAAATTGAAAGTGTGCGTGCAGCTCCTAAAAATGCCAAAGGAGCATTAAAAATCTACCCACACAGACTGCACACATACAAAATTTAAATACATATATACTTACATATGTAGTATGAAAAGGATTTCAAGAGTTAATGTTCTTAGTTGGAGTGTCATCAGTTGCTTTGACTGTTAATAATCTTTCGTATATACATACATACATTCAACTAACTCATATACTAATTTTAACCCGTCGAATATTAACTAACTGCTTAGTGTGTTTATGAACGTTAAGTTTTCCGCATAATATTTAAAATAAAAGTTTCCTTATTGCACATGCTTGTGACGTTTTAACCATAAATAATATTTACAACAACAAACCAGCAACATCATTTAAATAAAAAGAGTTTTTGTTCTTGTTTTATAAAACTCACAAATAAGAACATAAATGAAAAAGTTGATTTTCATATAGAGACCACTTTTTTAGCGGTTGTGCAATTTTAAAAAACTTTATACCCCAATGTTTTAAACATTCAAACATTTTGCACTTCGTGTGTGAATACGAATATATCTACATTTACAATGGTATGTATGTATATGTTTCAGTGAGAATATATCTTGATCAACAGTTATGTGAAAAACACATATGTACATATCTTTCTTATAATGATTTTACTTTTCGACATCAGCGTCAACATTAAAAGTATGTAAATTTGACTTAAATGGTAATAAATACGTTTTTACCCCTCTAAAAAAGCCAAAAACAAAGCAGAGAATAAAAAAAACTCTGGAAATTTGTTTGGGGAATATATATACAAGAGTTAGAACTTTTACGTCCGTGTGCCTGTATGTGGTTGTATATAGGTATAGATTTTAATATAAACATCATAACTTTTTTCCAACATTTTTATTTGTTTATAAATTCTACCAACTCGTATTTATGCAAGATTTTTTCTTCTCATATAGACATCAAATAAATTCATACGAATATATTAGGGTACATTTTGTAACTCTTTTACTAGCAAAATTGCCAAATTAGGCTTTTATAGACTAGTTTTTGAATTTTATTAGCCTCGAAAGTTTTTTCAATTTCGGATTGGCCCACTTCGATCGATTCTAGATGAGCGTATTCTAAAATATATTTTTACTAGTCTTTTTCATGCTTTAGCGCTAGTGGATCTAATCAAATTTACGGTTCAAATTTTTTCGGGGTACCACAGAATTTATGGGTTAGTTATCTACAAGTAATCCCATGAGTTATGCAAGTATATAGAAAGAGTTATTTTGTTCCACCCTAATGCATATACATATTATATGCATAAATATGATGTGTATTTACCATGTGTGTGAGGTTTGTAAATACATTTATTTCATGAGAGTTGAATTTACATAAACGCTAAACAAAAAACTTAAATTGATTTTTTTTGTAAAAAATGAAAATCATAATTTTATCCAAATTTGTTTTTATAAAGTTATATTTTAAAAGCTAAAGTTAAGGAACTTTAAAATTGTGGCAAACGATATACAGTGTCTCTCATAAGTATTCGAATATAGGTAAACTATGAAAAGAAACCAAATTTAATAATATATTTTGTGTGCAAAAAAAAAATGAATTTGTTGTATTGTCTAGACAGTCCTTAAGTTTGATATCACGCTTTTTAAAACTTGAAAAATTTACATTTACTTAAATTAAATTAGCTTTTTTTAAAAAAGTCCATAAAATTGCCTCACAAAAGTATACGAATTTTTACTGTATTTAATATTTGAGCATATTATACGAAACAAATTTTAGAATAGACTAGTTTTTATGCTTTAAATTGTTTTAAGGGGTTACTATCAACCGAAATGATATATTTTTGGCCCATTTGGTTTACAATTTTTGGGGATTTGTACCCTCTTTTTATGTAATACCATTAAAATGGCGATTTTTGGCAATATTTGTAGTATTTTCTCTTTTTTTCCAGAGATAAAACCAAAGTTTGATATTGGGATTTAATAGACCCCTTGGAGTATCTAAAAATAGTATTTTTGTTACAAGAATCTGTATTCAAACGATCCAAGATATATTATTGATATCATTATTCTGTCGCTAATTCAATATATTGGAACTTAAGTCCATTTTCATAATACTAGGGTCAAAACTTTTCGGGGAAAGTTTTCTTGTATATATTCTTTTAGATATCAGCTTTTATATATTTTAAGTTTTCAATGTATTGTGGAAGTGTACAACTCCAAATCATGCCTTAAAGAAACACCATTCAATATGGTAGTATCATTATTTTTATATACCAATGACCTCCAGGCTGCATGCCACTATATCATTATGGTCTAACTCAAAAATATCGATATCTGTTTAAATATTGATTACTATGATCAAAATAAACCCAAAATTTTGTACTTACAGTGTTATTGTAATGGGCAACATAAGCGTGAAAGTTACGAATAGTAAAAACTCAAATCTACTGTATAGGATGACGTTTTGTTAAGGCATGTTTTGGAATTGTATACCGATATAATGTATTGAAAATTTAAAATATATTAGTGCTAATATGTACATGAATGTATACTAGCCAACTTTGTCGGAAAATATCGACCCTAGTGGTACGAAAAGGGACTTAAGATACATACAATTCAATTAGAAACAGAAGAACGATACCAAAAATACATCTAGGAACTTTTAAGTACAGATCCTTATAACAAAAATTATTATTTTTAGATACCTCAAGGGGTCTATTAAATCCCAATATTAAAGTTTGGGTTTATTTCAGAAAAAAAGGAAAAAATTGCAAATATGGTAAAAAATCGCCATTTTAATGATATTACATGAAAAGATGGTACAAATGCTCCAAAATTGTGGAACAAATGGGCTAAAAATATCGGTCGATAGTAACCCCTTAACACAATTTTAAGCAAAAAACCACTCGATTATAATTTTTGTGTTTCGTATAATATGGTCATATATGGAATACAGGAAAAATTCGAATACTTTTGTGAGGCAATTTTATGGACTTTTTTAAAAAAAAAGTTAAATCAATTGAGGTAAATGTAATTTTTCCAAATTTTAAAGAGTGTGATATTATACCTTAGGACTCTCTAGACAATATAACAAATTTAATTATTCATTTCACAGACAAAAATATTATTAAATTATGTTTCTTTTCAAAGTACAACCAAATTCGAATACTTATGTGAGACACTGTAAATGTAATGTGGGGTTTTTGTACTTGTTGATTGTTTATTTAGGAATTTAACCGATTTTTATGAATCTTGAACCTGAAACTTAAAGTCTGTTCACATTAACAAAAAATTTAAGCTAAAAAACGATATTTTATATGTGTGTATGCATGTCTAATTAATTTAATTTAATTTACTTAATAATTAAATATATTTTAAAATCTAATTAAACATAAATTTCCAAGAGCTTACAAGGCAAATAGAGCGTAAATACTCATAAATAAAATGAATTTCAATTGAGTTTAAATGAAGCAAATGATTTTTACCTGATGTTTTTATGATGTGGATTCTGTAAAGAAATAAAAATAAAGAAAAATATTAATATAAACTGATTACAAAAAGTTGTTTTCATAATTTTATATTTATGTCTACATATTTATAATTTGAATTTAATGAATGAAAATTTAACATTCACCCGCACGCACGTATACGTAGTTCACACTTTGGTGTAAAGTTTTCTTTTTTTTTTTTGATTTGAAATGCAAAGGTGCGTAAACGATTAAAACTTTTTGTTAACATTATTTTGAAGGAACCCTTCTGGAACCCTAATTGTCAATAGACATCAAAATAACTTTATTTTGTTATATTAAATACATTTAAAGAGAACATTTGCCACTTTTGCCGTTTTATCCTCTACTCCTACTCGAATATTTGTTTTTTTTTTTTTTTTTTTTGTGAAAACTGTGCTTTTTGAAATTAGAAATTTGTTTAGAATGTTGAATTTTTTGTTTTCTGGAGGCATCGTTTCCAAACCACAAAGTGTACACGTGTTTGGAGTGAAATGTTAATACATTTACGATTTTTTTATTTATACATACATACTATTATACACGTACATATATAAGTATGTATATATATTCGGCTGCTGTCAGGAATGTCGATTAAAAAATTCCAAACTTGGAAATTTTTTTTTTTTTTTTTCAAAGAACCTAATCTCCCCATCCGGTGTAAGCAAGAAGTGTGAAAAAGTGGAACACAGAGAGTTACATATTTATATAAAATTCATACATGTATATTAAATTTAGAAAATTTAATAACAAAAATTTATAAAAAATATGAAAGAGTATAATCTATACTAGCTTCAAATACACTGGTGAATATTCTTATAAACGCACTTAATTTTTTTCTCCTTTTTTGTTATATATTTGTTGTTCTTGTGCAAAAGCAATGTTGAAGACTCTAAATGAGAAGCGACATGGCGGTATTTTTTAAATGTAAGCAAATCGTTTTTCTCACTTCTGCTATATTCCTTTACAAGGCAATAAAATGATCTTGCTGTTAATTTAAGTGGAAGATTCTTATAAACGCAGACGCGAATTTTGTTTTTAAAAAGTGACAAAGAAATTTTTTTGAACAATTTTAGTTTTTTTTTCAACTAAAGTTATGTTTTTGTAGCAAAATTTTCATTTCCGATAAAATTTTCGGTTTTTATCGAAAAATTTCATAACTTTAAACGATGCCCAAGGGAACTTCTCTTTCTGACCAGGAAAAAATTTAAATAAAATTTTTTCGTAACCAAGAGTGCTCTAATAGAGAAATTTCTCGCAAAATTGGACGTTTTGAAGGTGTTGTTCTCAATTTTATCAAGAAAGGTCCAAAATATGGAATACGAAATCCTACAAAAGGAAATAAAAAATTAACAAGATGATAGTTTAATCTCATTAAACAAGAGCCAGCCCGCAATAAATTAATTGCAACTTAAATAATCACTAAACTTAACCTTCCTGGGACTTCCAAACACGTTGCACACATTTTATGAACAGATGGTAACATAAAATGGAAGAAACCCAAGTGCAAGCCAATGCTTAAAAATCAGCATAAAGAAAACCGACTCAAATTTGCATGAAAATAAATGAAATTGGGAGATGAGGGGAAAAAAGTAATTGCCTCAGATGAAAAATCTTTTATTTAGCTGGCCCAGATTCATACTCTTGCTATTGGCATGATTTGAGGTCAAACGACGTAGGTATGTCAAATCGCAATTTTGGTGGAGGGAGTGTGATGGTTTGGACAGCTTTTTCTGCAGCTGGAAATTCAAAAATACGCTTCGTTCCAACAAAAATGAACAGCCAAATTTATAATGAAGATGGTCTCATTTCATTTATGGATGAAAAAATGGAAGACGACTGCATATTTCAACACGATAATGCAGCAATCCATGTTTCTAAGCAACCCAAAATATGGTTTCATGAACATAGCACTCCCCTCTTGGACTAGCCGGCATGCAGTCCGTACATAAATCCTATGGAGAACTTGTGGGGGTACATGGCCCGCATAGTTTACGCAACTAATGCCCAGAATGAAAGCATAATGACAGTTTCAGAGTTAAAACTAAAAATTAAACAAGTCTGGGAGGAAACTGATGCCGATCTCCTTAAAAAATTAGTTGAATCAATGCCAGATCTCATTCTCGAAGTAATCCACAATAAAGGAACATCCACTCACTAATAAAAACACTAAACTGGCTCATTTATTGAAGTGCGTTTATAGGAAAATGCCCTTCAAAATGGAAAACCACAAAGTGTACACGTGTTTGGAGTGAAATGTTAATACATTTACGATTTTTTTATTTATACATACATACTATTATACACGTACATATATAAGTATGTATATATATTCGGCTGCTGTCAGGAATGTCGATTAAAAAATTCCAAACTTGGAAAATTTTTTTTTTTTAAAGAACCTAATCTCCCCATCCGGTGTAAGCAAGAAGTGTGAAAAAGTGGAACACAGAGAGTTACATATTTATATAAAATTCATACATGTATATTAAATTTAGAAAATTTAATAACAAAAATTTATAAAAAATATGAAAGGGTATAATCTATACTAGCTTTAAATATGTATACTTATTCACCAAGCCTGATATTACTCAAAATTCGAATTTTTTAAAATAGTACTAAGAAATATCCGTCATTTTAAATTTGGCGCCATGAAATAACTCCCTAAAAATTTGTTCAAAAAGCAAAAACAACAAAATTTGGGGATTTAATTCGCTTTTTGGGGCATTATTTCACATTTAAAATGGGGAGTTATTTCATTATGAAATAATTCCTCAAAATTCAAAAATGAAAAAAATCCCTTAAAATAATTTTGGTGAGTTATTTCATTATATTACTTTTAAATAAAAAAAAAAATATATATGTTTGATTGACGGCCGGGCGCAAGGGTTTTATCCTCTGGGGTATATTGGACACCGGCTTCGCTAAGAATACACTTTCCCTGTATCAAGAGCGTATGGCCTTAGGCCGGCTTTTTAGGGAATATTTACTAAGCGAAGCCAGTGTTGGACATATGATAGAGTGATAAATCCTTGCGTCCTATTTAGAAAATATTTATTAAGCGAAGCCGTAGTTGGACATATCATAGAGTAGAAAATCCTTGATCCACTCTTGTTCCATAATTTGTTATTTTCTATATCTAGAGTCTAATTTTTAAATGGGAACTTATTTCATTTTAAAATTAGGGATTTGTTTCATATGAAATAAATCCTCAAAATGGGGTGTTATTTCATTTTAATTTACGGAGTTATTTCATTTCGTTGGGGCATTTTTTCATTTTCAAATTTGAGGAGTTATTTCATTAAATTAATATTAATTAAATCTGGGTTTATTTAACAAAGCCAAAGATTTGTTTAAAAGTAATTTAAGAAATAGTAAAATGTCATAAAACATTTCAATAAAATCGAGAAAGTAGGGACCGTCATTAAAACGTGACAAGTTTTGGAAAAATATATTCAAAAATGGCCGATTAAAAATAGAAAATCGGGTTTCTTATCTTTATCGTTCTAATGTCTCTGTTAAATATTAAAGAAATATTCTAAAAGTAATTTTTTCTCGGTCTAGCGTCAAATATCGTATGCACTATACTTGTCCATAAAACTGGCCATTATTCAACGGGCGTTCTCATAGACAATTTTAATGGGGGCTACATGAAATCGTGGATCAAATTTAATCATTGCATGTAAAGCAATGTAACTGTGACCAAAAAGTTTTTTGACTCCAATACAATTTGTATATCTAAGCTTCACGCTATATTGATGTAGGGAATACAAATTATAAAAAAAACTAATAGTTAAACTATTTATTGCTTATTCACATACTTTATATTAAAAAATATTAAAAATTTAATATGGAAAACTGTAAATAAATTTTATTTACAATAAAAACAAAATATATGAAAAATATATACACTCATGCATATTATGAACAGTTTATAGTGAAAATATAATATATATTCTGTTTAGTTTTTATTATATGTATATATGTAGTTTTTTCTTTTCAAATGTTTTTAAATAAGTCATAAAGTTTTGGAAAAAGATGCGAAATAAAGGGAAGTAAAATGAATGATAAAAAAATCTAAAAAACAAACTTTACTCTTCACAGTTTTGCTTTAAAGCTTTTTAATGTTGGCGTGACAGTTGTGGCGGATGTTGAGTGTAACGGAAGTGTGCGAAATTTACGCTGATGTGATCGCATATATACGAACATATTTTATATGTATTTATAAGTGTATATTAACAATTACCCAATCACACTCACATACACCGAGCATGTGTATGTTATACAACCGATATTATGTTTCTTTTATTAGTTAAAATGGCATCACTAAATCTATTTCATGACCATGTTCGGATTAGGAGGATGTCTTTCTTGTCATTAAAAAATTTATGATCGCTATTAATGTGTATATGTATGTGATTTGAATTAAATTTAAGCAACATTTCTCAAAAGTAAATGTTTATATGAACGCAATATTTTACAAATGTTTAGCAAACATTCAAAATGTGTGTATGTGTGTGTATGTGTGTGTTTAGTTGCTTTCATGCGAAAACATCGGATGTAGATGCTTTTGTTGGCTATATAGTTTATTTCCCTTATGATTCTAACATCCGGAGGCGAATAAACAAAATATTAAAAAGAAAAAGAAATGAAAAACAACTACAACAGTTTGACCTCAATTAAAATATTTCTCTTTTTTATGTTTTCTAACATTACAAATACCTAACAACAACAAACAACATGACGCCAATTTAAAAACAAGGACATCCTAATGTTTTTTAATTGTCACTATCTTAAGGCATTTAACCCTTTTGTTTGTACAACGTTCGTTTACTATGTACACTGTGTCTTTCTCTCTCACCCACTCACACATACATAGAACTTGTATTAAGTGTATGAGTAGAAAAGTGACAACTTTGTAAACATTAAAATCCCTGCGTATTCACGTATTATGTTCTCTAGTATTGTTCGATGAACAATGAACAGATACTTTTACTTTTTACTGACAATTTATGAAAAACATAAGCGTAGTCATAAGCGGGAAGCCAAACGTTTATTTTTATACCTTACATCACTATAGTGGGGGACGGTGGTATTATCATTTGACGATTAAAAGCGATCGAATATTTGACCTTACCCCAATACAACTGAACCCACGAATAAGGCTTATCAACTCATAATTATGTTAAATGTACCTGTATCTCGTTAAACAAAAACGTTACAAATAAGTTTTATACATGCTGTGATATTCTTGCGAATGTCGTAATCGGGTCCCATTGACGATGGAGGCCAAATTGTTTTTCTTCGGATTTAAGTCAACCTACATCCAACTTTCAAACTAACTGTCTATTATCTTATTTATAAAGTTTGTCTAGACTAATTTTATCATGTGCAATATTTTTGGATTAGAAATAATATTTGAATTGGATAAAAGTAAGTAAATTGTATTAAAAATATTTAAATGTAAAACCCTTTTAAAAATATCTCCTTGTTATTTTAGCTACGTTCATAGGACACAAAACAAATATTTACATTCCCACTGCACAGTGATCAATTTTGTGGAATCAATAATTTAATGAATGAAGCAGATAAATTTGATTGGCAAAAGTTTTTTAATATATTAAAAGTCGATCTGTAACAAGCATTTGAATTTTAATAAATAATTATTAAAATACATTTAATTATTAAAATATGAGTTAAGGAGAAAGTTCTTATCCTCTCACTTTCCACAGATATTGACCACCGTGCATGTGCTGGGCTAACTACATATTTGCTCAAGTGTGTATGAATGTTTAAGGGCTAAAACGTATTACAACAGTAACCATTTCTAAAAAGGATTTTACATACATAATGAACAAATAAATAGAAAGGCAATGAAAAGGAATTTAAGATTCCCTACGTTATTTCAATATTTTTAATAGTAACAGCTTTCAATTGTACCCTCAATTTATTTGTTTTAACAAAAAATATAAAATAATAGTTATAGCTCTCAGAGGCATTTAGTTATATGTATATGTGTATGTATGTATATTACGTTTGCCTAAATAATTGGGTGTTTAATGAATAATTCAATGTGCTACTAATGAAATGACAGACCTAATCTACTCCCCTTTGAGGTGGTAGAGGCTAACAAATGTATCTAAAATGATGCTGAAGATGGAAATGAGAAAGACAGCCACAGTAATAACCAGCAAGGCGACGACGACATTTTGACAGCTTGTTATGACAACAAACTTGGCTTTTAAAACTGTCATGGCAATAAAAAACAAAGAAAATATATTCGTATAAAAATATAAGAAAAAGTCCTCTTGGTAAAGATACATACAAGTATGTATATTTGTGTGCGTGTGTAGTAAGTGTTGCCTTAGTCTTTTATTTTCTGTCTATGTCATGTCTTTTAGATTTTTTGTTTTCATATAAATGTATGCATATACATAAGTATATGTAAATAAGTCTATATATATGGTGAGATACTATCATATACATATGTATACATATGTAAAAATATATAATATAATAGCACTATTTACACACATATAAATGAACAAACAATATTCTTCTTTTACTCATATGCTACGTACGACTAATTTTGAAATATGTACTCAAGACACAAGACACACATACACATATACTTTTAACGAAACCTATATATATTAAGGTCCTTTCTCCTCCCTCCATGATAGCCAATGTCATTGTCATTTCTATTTTACTTCATTAAATTCTTATTCTATGAAAAACACTTTTGCTCCCATTTTCTTTCACATTCAGAGAGGACTATTAATTGCAGTCAATTTCTTTAAGCCGAAACTTGAAGTTTATTGTAATTATTTCTTAAGGGGGTAAATTGTATTTAATTAATTTTAATTAAATTTTGTTACAGCAACTACAAATGGCTTAATATCAATATTGTTTATAGAAACAACCATAATTACATTCAATCAATTTGTTGTGACTTAAATAATGTTTATGTGAATTTTCTAGTTACTATGTGACAAAAATTTAATTAAAGTTGGTTTTAAAGAATAATTTTTATAAAAATACTATCTTCAGTGTTAAAATAACAAAACTGGTAATTTATGTATGTATACCAGTCACGAGCAAAACTGAAATTCTAATGCACGCGTGCATAGGCCAAGAAATTCTGCTGACGCTTTGTTGACACACCTACACTATAAGCTTGTGTGTATTAGTGTGTCTGTGTTTTACTAAAATGACCACTTGTTTGTTGCTCTGTTACGATCTCAGAGATCAAAATCAAATCAGTTGCTGTTCAGCTTTTGTAGAAGCAAGATCACGTTGCGGATTTTTTTATGCTTATGATTTTTTCTCTTTTATTACACCTAGCAAAATGTTTGATATAAATTGGGAAAATGATTTCTTTTTTATAGAAAACATGGACGGTAAGGCACAATGCGTCGTATGTTATAAAATTATATGTAGAAAAGCTTTATTTTTTTTGAAAAGGCATTATGAAACTTGCCATGGACCCTTAAATGACCTTAGGGGACATGACAGAAAAGTAAAGTTGTTGCAATTAAAAGGTTAACCGATCAACACATTGGTGACTTATTGCGTATTAAGGAATATAAAGGAAACATTGATTTGGATAGATTAGTTGAACTTTAAATTAAGTTCAGTTAATATCTCGGTAATATCCCTTAAAAGTTCGAAATCGAATAGAAAGTCGTGATTTTCTTAATGATATTTCAGTAGTTTTATTTAATACTACTTTTTAATTTAATTTAATTTATTTAATACTACTTTAAATGAAAAACACTTTCCCTTTATTCCATTTTTGTTTAAAATGCCCAAAAGTTCATGAGTTTTTCTCGTCGTAAAAAGTATTTGCAATAGAAAACAAATTTCAAAACTTTTCTCAGTGTACCACCATTTTGTTATAACGTGCAGTCATCTCTCTGCTGCTTAACGCACACAAATACACACATGGTGGTATGTGTTTGCCCATGACTGATGTATACTTATATAAACATATAAAAGAGTTGGATTAGTCATTGAAATCGCACAGATCCACTAAGGAGCCAATTTTTGAAGTTGAAATATCGATAAGAAGTCGGAGTTTTTAAAAATAGCAAAAAATATTTCGGTGAAATTATGTAGAACCCTTTTCGCAAAGAAGACGTAACCGACAAAAACAAAATTATACAGCAGTGCATTTTTTTAATTATCATTGAATTAGGACATTGCATTACTGTAGTAATGCAAGTAATTAGTAATTATTGTTTGTTTGTTGATGCATTTTATTTCGATTATATATTTATGCTGTATATCTTTTTATAATTTTATTTTATATTAACCGACACATTGCTGTTTCAAAATTCATAAATAGAACAATTTAAACTGTTGCATCTTTAGTCAAGGCCTGCACAAGACAACAATATTGCGACAATTTGTTAAAAAAAAAAAACAAGTAAGAGTGTTATATTCGGCTGTGCCGAATCTTATATACCCATCATCAAATCATTGGCGAAAAGGAATGCTTGCTTATAAACAAACTTTGATATTTAAGAATCGTTACTAATCGTTAGGGGAATATTTTCAGATCAGTTATGGCGCGAACCTCGTAAAATTTTGTATAACATTTTTCTTCCATACAGGTCTTGTTTGTGTTGAATTTCATTGCTGTACTCGTATTTTTAAGTCAGTAATGAGCGTTATAGTCATTTTCTGAAGGGGATCATATATAGTGGGTAGGGTCAATTAAGAACCGATCCTCATAAAATTTGGTAGAATGATTTTGGCTCGAACGAAACTTGTTTATGTCGAATATCATAGCTGTACTCGTATTTTTAAACCAGTAATGAGCCTTAAAGTAATGTTGTGACGGGAACCTTGTATGGGGGTAGGGTCAATTATGTCGCGATCCTCGTAAAATTTTGTAGAAGGATTTAAGTTTACACAGTTCTTGTTTATGTTGAATTTAATCGCTGTACTCGTATTTTTAAACCAGTAATGAATGTTAAAGTAACTTTCTGAAGGGGACCATATATATCGGGGGAGGGGGTGAGGTTTGTTTGTGATCAATTATGGACTGATCCTCTTTGGTAGAGAAATTTTGGATTGAACAAACCTTGTTTATGTCGAATTTCGTCAATGTATTTGTATTTTTAAGGTAGTAATGAGCGTTAAAGTCATTTTCTGAAAGGAACCTTATATGGGGGTAGGGTCAATTATGGACCGATCCTTATAAAATTTTACAAAAATATTGAAGTTCCTATAAGATATGTTCATGTCGAATTTTTAGACAGTTATGGGCTTTTGAGTCATTTTCTGAAGGGGACCTTATATGGGGGCTAGGCGAAAGCGTTGACCGATATTGCCCAAACAAACTGCATCAATATAAAATATCTATGCAAAATTTCAGCTCGCTAGTTACTTCCATTTGGACTAAATCGTGTTTTAAACATACAGACAGACAGACGGACATGGCTAGATCTTCTTACAATTTAATAAGGACCCAGAATATATATACTTTTATGGGTTTTAGATAAATATTTCGATGTGTTACAAACGGAATAACAAAAACAATAT
Source organism: Lucilia sericata (assembly GCF_015586225.1). NCBI lineage: Eukaryota > Metazoa > Arthropoda > Insecta > Diptera > Calliphoridae > Lucilia > Lucilia sericata. Next base: position 738,687 of record NW_023994043.1, read on the forward strand.
ACCCCCATCTTTTTTGATGGTGGGTATAAAAATATAGTGTGCGCTATCATAAGCACAGGCATTTTTTTAGCAAATTGTCACATTATTGTTGTCTTGTGCAGGCCTTTAATCATAGCCATAGATTTTTAAAATGTTTACACCGAAAACGGAAATTCATGTCGCTTACGTCCATTTTGCGAAAAGGGCTCGATATAAGATTTAATGTGTAATAGTTTCACTAATTTACATTATTGGGACTACGGCATACCTTAAAACAGCCCTGCTTATAAACATCAGCACAAACAATATTCTCCACACTATACTAAAGTTTAGAAGATTTTAGTTAAGAAAATTTTAAGTACCCGATAAGCCAAGAAGTATAATCACACTACCATTTAATTTTTTTAGATTAAATCTCAATCTAAACAATGAGCACTGAAATGCAATACTTAAAATCGTGTATATAATAAATATATTTATCGTTATTTTCTTGTTTATTGACATCACATACAATATACATATTTGTATAAAGAATTTGTTTTCTTTTGTAAGGTTATGCTCACAAAAATGTTAGTTTATAATCAAGAGTATTATCCGATAAATCGTTTTCGGGAAATTTTGGAATATTATTATTTTAACAACAAAGTTTATGCTAATATATCCTTTTAATTAATAAACTTTTAAAAACACAACATTTAAAACTTTTTCCAAATAACTGAACGATTATAAAATATAATTCCCGGTAAAAAAAAGTTCCAAAATTTAGAAACCCTTACTCAAAGACAACAGATTATTTGTTATAATTTACCAAGACAATGTTAATAAAATAGTCATGATGCCAAATAAATAAGAACAATGACAATAAAAACAACAAATATAAAGAAAAACGAAAAGACGGGAACAAGCAAATACCTAAATCAAAAAACAATGTTACAAAATGTCTTTTGGATTTTTATTGTGACTGATGAAGATAAAGTGAGTTTGTTAAACTTTTTTTAAAAGAAATTTATTTATTTTCTTGAATGCTTTGTATCACCCACAATATTCGTAGGAAGAATAGAAGGTGGATGAATGGAATGGCTTTGAAAAATGGCCAACATTTAAGACAAATCAAAATATAATGTACAATGGCACATGATTATTTGTCCATAAATTCTTGTAGAAACATCTGTACGTAGTAATTCCAATGTGAACTGTTTTGAGGTATTATATGAAGAAATAATCAAAAACGGTGTTGTTTTACTTTTCATTGAAATCGATTTTGCTGATAACAGAAATGACGAACATTGTTGGTGAACATTATTTTCAGCTTCATACATTTCTTAGTATGTCAAACCGACAAACATAGAGTATCAAGCATTACCCAGCAAAAACTGTACTTATCTGTTAAATAGGTATGTAACAACTACTTGAAAACTACTTATTTTCATTCTATAAATTCGAAAAAATAATTGCCTGCAAAGAATAATACAAGTAAGTTATGTAATAGACAATTATTTGGGAACGTTTATATAAAAAGCAAAAATTAAAAAATTCCTCAGCCGGGATTTGAACCAAGGCCTTTATTACTTCAGCTACTTATTCCAATAACAAGTTTTTTATTGTGATTTTGGGACAATTCCAAATTCTAAACCAGTAAGTATCTTTTCAAAAAAATGAAATAGTGTGGTGGATAATGATCGCTCATTATCAAGTGATTTATTTAATAACAAACACTTTAAATTTGAACCGGAAGTTAAGGACTGGCTTTCAAGCATGTCTGTTTTATATGCGTAAGAGCGTTAAATACCACACAAACTACAATAATACCTTTTTTTAATAATATTTAATTAGGCTCAAATCTCAATCTCAGGTTATCGGCAACTTTACTTCAGGTAACTTTTGTGTGAAAACTGTCAATATATCGTTACGATAAAAATAAAATGACACACAGTGGTATAGGAAAAAAAAAGAGGGAAATAATTCGGTAACTTCTAAACGGTTAATCCGATTTTAATGAAATTTGGTATGCACAAAGAGGAGGTGTTGTCGAGTTTAGGTTTTGAATTTGGACCTTATAGGCCAACGGGGGGTCCTCAAATTAGGACACCTCGGCTATGTTAAATTTTTAAAACGATCCAATTTCTTCATTTGAGTTCCGATTTAAAAAAAATTTCGTATATAGAATCTCCTCATCGAGCACTATAAAAAATGTCGTCGTAGCAGTAAATAATAAATAAAATATTCGCATTTGAAAATTAAAATTTTAAAATTTTTACCGTCCTTACTTTAGTTTTTTTGATAATAGCGGGTCCATAATTTTTGAAAATTAAAAAATTCGCGGAATACTTTTTTAAAAAAAAAATTAAAAAATGTTTTTTATTCAGTTTTTGCGAAGATACAAATTTTTCAAATTGCAATAAAAATTTTATTTATGAATATTTTTTGATGAAATTTTACAGTTAAGTAGATTTTATTACTCAAAATCCAAAATTAAATAAAAATTTCGAATTTTCTTATTATAAATCCCGGAATTTCCAAAAAAGTTTTAAAAAATGCCTATTATATCCATACCAGGGGCGGGGTTATCGAAACCCGTTACAAAATAATTTTTTATGCGATTTGAGAATTTTTGCTCAAAATTGAATTTTCCATAAAAAATAGGGTTTTTTTGGATGGACCTGGTCCCCTCGGTATCAAACATTTTTAGTTTTGTTTCATTTATCGTATTTTATGTAAAGTCAGCTTTCCAAAAAGTATAAATTCTATATACATCTCCTTAGAAACTTTTTAGATAACTTAAAAAGAAAAAGATACTTTTTTCACAAAAAAAATGACAAAAAATCGCCTTTTTTTAATTTTTTAAATTAAAATGCCTATAACTTTGGACTCAGTCATGATTTTTACATAATTCTTTCACTGCTTGATACATAAACTTGTTTTTAAGCGAATAAAAAAAAATGGCGAAAATCGGGAATACTTGGACCCGCTATTATCAAAAAAACTAAAGTAAGGACGGTAAAAATTTTTAAATTTTAATTTTCAAATGCGAATATCTCCTAAACTGTAAGAGATAATTTACATTTTTTATAGTGCTCGATGAGGAGATTCTATATACGAAATTTTTTTTTAAATCGGAACTCAAATGAAGAAATAGGATCGTTTTAAAAATTTAACATAGCCGAGGTGTCCCAATTTGAGGACCCCCCCGCCGGGCCCCTGGTTGGCCTATAAGGTCCAAATTCAAAACCTAAACTCGACAACACCTCCTCTTTGTGCATACCAAATTTCATTAAAATCGGATTAACCGTTTAGAAGTTACCGAATTATTTCCCTCTTTTTTTTTCTATACCACTGTGTGACACGTAGAAAATTAAGGTTCATATAATAAATAAGTTAAGAAAGCTTAAAAACTAACCGCCTTAATATTGTTTAGTTTATAAAAATAAACAATTTTGAAAGAATTTCTGCGCGTAAATTATCACGCCCAACTTATTACTGCAATGAAATTTCATAAATTAATTAATTATTATTGATTTTCTGTGAATTGTTATTGTTATAAGACCTTAGTGGGTGAGTGTTAACAGTATATAAAATATTAGACCTACACGCACTTAAAAATATAATAATTGGTTCAGTATAATTTTGTCTTCGATTAAGACAAATTCGATCACACATATAAATCTTTAAATCAATGAAATAAAATATAGAAATCGATCAGATCTATGCAGTTCTAAAAATGTAAGAGTTTAATTATGCTCAAGCTTTCAAATACATATTAATATTTGTCATAAATAAGTTTTGTTTAAAAATTGTTTTAATTTAAAAGGATCGGCACTATACTAAGCCTTGCTCTTATCAGAACTTTTCAAGTGTCGTTATTGTGATACAATTTTATAACAAACATTTTTTTGGGATTTTTTGACCCATGATAGCATCATGCAGAAAAAGAGCGTACTGAAGTTTATCCCACTTCCAAATTTCATACAAATATGTAAATTACACTATTAAAAACATTTATAAATTTATATAAATTTGTTTGTGAACAGTTTAATAATATCGATTTGCCGCGGAAGGTTTTTATTCCTAAATGACCCAAGTGAATTGTTTTGGCTACCACATAGCGATAGTGCCCTAATTTATATGGTTAAAATACACTTGATCCAGTAAACTAACTGACACGAAATAGACACTTGCCTTTTTTGTCTGCTTTTAAAAGTACCCTTTTAAAGCTATAATTGTGACATATAATTGACTTGGAATATCAAATGTGCTTAAAAGGATCACATCAAAAATGATATGCATAAAATTTATATAAATAAATACTTTTACAGACGACATTTACACATATCAAAAAGTAAAAAAAATAAATTAACTAATGCATTTTTTTTAAACAAAGGTTGTGGTTTTCAAGTTTTCAAACGAGACAACGACAATTAATGTTCATAAATTTTATATACATTTCATATTAAAATTACTAAATTTAAACATACATAAGTATTAAAGAGAAATGAAAAGTTCAAACAAATATGGCTAGAAAATATTAAGTTAACATTTAGTTTCTATAATTATAAAATAATACATCTAAATTAAATTTTCATTCGAAAAACAAACAACTGTTTTTAAAAAGTAATAACAATGCATATGTTTTTTATTCAACAAAAAGTCAACTTGTTTGTATGCCATTTTAATCGCTTTTTATAAATAAACTATTGTTATTTTATTGTAGATTTCTATACATCTCAATACAATAAATAAAACAAACGAATATTTGTAGTTACACAATCATTGAGAATACTACTATGCACAAAAGATCCAATTTTCAATAGTGTTAAGTAGAGTTGAATGATTTATATCACAGTAAAAAAATAAATCAAAATAATAAACGTTAGATTTGAACAATATGAAATTTTCAGGCAACTAACATTGTGGTTGCTTACTGTCTTAGCTAATATTCTTTTCTATGCAGACATACATAGATAACTGTTTGAAAGGTGATTGAAAGAAAACGAATTTATTACAATTTAACAAATATTTACAAACTCAAGGACACACCTTAACCAACTAAAGAGGACACCTTTATATTGGCAATCAGGGATTTTGAGAGATACTCACTATACTACTTGATGTGGTTTTTTGTCCCAGTTCGTTTACTTTAAATTAATTTCTAAAGTCTACAACTACAACTAAAAGTTCGTACCTTTTTTTGTTGCTATTGCACTCCAATCCACTAACATCCTATACAAACAAACACATATGTTTGTCACGGTCAATGGAGTTACACTTCCTTACACAAATCCATGTTTCAACAAAATACATATGAATGTATATATGTGTGAATCTACTTTTGTGGGTACGTGTATTAAGTGTTTATTGATTTCAAAGAAATACTTTAAACAAGTGTTTTTGTGTGTATATTATTTTTAACCCAAAAAAAATACAAATATTGTGTTTGTAGATAAATGTAGACCCTTGCAGTTTTAAAAGGAGTCAATGTTTATTTAAGTACTTACTTAGTTAACCCGAATGTACATACATACATAGGTATGTATATAGTTTTAGTTCATTTGATGGGTATGACAGAGAGGAAGTCAACTATCGCTTTGGTAACTAAAAAAAACTAAACTTTAGTTTTTCTAAGTAGTAATTTTAAATATTTTTTCTATATACAATGTGACGTAGAGTAGTCGAAGTGAATTTAAAGTTGACTTTCTTTTAGAACATATAAGATATTGTACGTATTATGTATCTAATTCTGTATCTCTAAGAATGGGCTTTCAACTTCAAGAACAAAGATTAATAAATTATGGGATTAGTTAATCTAAAAATAAATTATATCTAATGCTAATTAATTCTCTTTGCTATACTGGTCTTATGCTATCATAACAACGAATGTTTTGGTTTAAAATGTCATCTTGTTTCAAAAGTTTAGAAACAAGAAGACATGTGTAAGTGTTAAGAGAAAATAAATTAGAACATTTCAGAAAAATCTTACAAAAATACAAATGTTGATATTTAAAAGTTTCTATAATATTTTCCAAGAAAGAAATGAAGTACATATTTTAATATTTTTGGTATTTATTATCAAAGTTACCATCCATCTTAGATCGTCTAAAACAGCAAGCAAAATAAAACTATCTCGACAATAATCACTAAGCTATAAGTTGAAAACTGGTTCTAAAATCTAGCTAGTAACAGCTCTCTAGAACTACATGGATATGTATATATGTACCCACCGTGTACATACATAAATGTTCATACACGTGTCTCTATATTAGTACATACATACATTCATACATATGTATTTATCTAGACACATTCACACACAGGTAAACATAGTTTTACAAATTTATTGTATCTTAAGCTTTTGGTTTATGTTTGTTGAGGTTTTTGTTCGACAACTTTACACCTAAATTGAAATTGGAATAAAGCGTTATCCCAGTTCTTTGTGTTTGTTATTTCAGAGCATCCACGTGAAACAGCTTTTGATATAAAACTACCTGTGTACACTGTATAAAAAGTATTTATAACAACTTGTTATTAATTGGCGATTTTGGAACTCTTTCGTAAAATTATCTTAACTAAACGGTGTTCAAATGAAATCGAGCATAAATTTGTGGATTTTCTTAAAAGGCTTAACTCTCCAACTTTCTACAGAAAACAACTGAGTTTTACCTAAATCGTTAACCGACCGGACGCCGAAGTATTTATCTCCCTAACTAATCGTACTAATACATACATGTGTGTGTATTATAGTTTAATTGTTAGACTATCGTTGCTATTCGACGAGAAATTTATTAATACTTTTACTGCTGTTATCTCGTTGTTTAGTAAAAATATTGAAATATTGATCCCAAAATAACTATGTAACAAAAGAAGATTTAAAAAATGAAACATCTCTGAAGAATTTGGACCAATCATACATATTTAGGAAACTGTTTCAATTTTAATCTTATTTAAATGTGATTTGTATATGCCTGGTATGGAAAAATCAGTATTATTGTACTTTTTGATATCGAACAACTTTGCAATATCTTATATTATATACTAAACTACTTTACATATTAATATTTAGTGTACGTTTTCATATGGTCCGCCATGTTCTTATTTGTTTAATTTCAGACTTTTGTACTTCTAACACAAATTTGATAAAAGTTAATACTTTTTTAAATTTTTAAACTCTTCTAAATATAAAAACACTTTAAAATATTATAAATTTTCTTCAAGTGTACATTTTAAATCCGGAGGTGATTTTGATATTTATTTGTAATTTAGTAATTTTACAATCAGCAATAATAAACAAAAGCAGTATCATTTAATATTTATAAAAAGGTAAAGTAAAAAATATAAATTTATATTTGAAGAGGAGAAACATTAAGTTGTTGAACTTAATGAAAATCAAGAAAATCCAATTTTGTGATTTATTACTATTTTGGGTATGATTAATACAAACACACAATACACACACACAACCAATCCATTTCTCACACATATTGTTACCGGTTTTTATTTACCTTTTTGGTGATGTATGTGTTTTAGCCAAGATAAAAAACTTGTGCGAAATTATTAATGTTGTTGGCAGCAGCCAAGTATGTTAGTTTGTGCTTATGTGTGGTTGCTAAGTTTAGATTTTGAGTTTTTAACAACATCAATTTGATGTTGTAACATTATTTAATTTCTTGTTTATAAGGGTCTACATAATATTTTTTTGTATTTTAAATTTTAATCCCAAAATCTTTGCTTTGTTTTAAGTCTATCATTTTGGTTATTGAATATAAAGAATATTATAGGAAGGAAACTTTTTCGGATTTAATTTAATAAATAATGGCGAAAATAGCATATTAATAGCGATGACCAGAATTGTGTTTGTAAATGAAGTTACAAATACTATTTAGTTAATAAGACCAGTTACGTCCTTAACAAACATTTTAGACCACATCTAGTTGGTTGGATTTATAAAAATGTATACCCCTGTGTGTCATCTTATTAGATTCGACATTTAAAATGCGATTTTAGAAATACATATGTATATATTTTTTGACATTTCCCAAAATTAATTAAGGGCTTATTTAAACATCTTCAAATAATTTACAAATGTTATTTGCTTACTACATTTATACTCCTTCTTTGTTACATATTCATACAAATACTAACACAATTTGTATATATATTTAAAAGAAAACAATTACTTGATAGTAAAATAAATAAACTGTCTATTTATCATGACACAATCTAGTCTTAATAATATTTAAAAAATTTTTATATACATATTACTAAACTCAAGTTTCTTCAATGTCTTCCATGTGTGTTACATGAGACATTTAGCAATTTATGGATTGATAAGAATATAAAACTACTGAAAATGACTCAAACTTAAAGACAATTTAAATCCCCTTGGAACTATCAAAAGTGTAAAGATAAGTGTGGTAAAAACAAGAACACTTTTGAATGCACACAAAGATAATCTTATAATAAACAGAAGAAATGAAAAATCTAATTTACTTTCTGGGAGTCAAGGCAAAGAAAATATTTATATACGAAGGTAATCCGAAAAGTGTAGGAAATTTAAATAAAATTTTTATTAAATATATTAAGTTGAAGTGGACCCATTAAAAAGAAGTAGTAAATATCATTCTTAAATCCATCAAATATTGGTTGATTCCGTTGACGGATTCTTAAATTTTTTAATGTGACTTAAGAAAATAACAAGAAATTTTATTCACATGGACGTATGATTAACAGAAGATACAATAAATAATACTCATACGCCCGTTATTCAAAATTTAAATTGAATATATGTATATAAAACAGTATCAATCGAAAAGAGAAAATAAATTGAGAAAGTATTAACATATAAATATTAGTGTCTTGTTGAAAGAATTCTTATTATTGTTAAATCCCTGGGGCTATCTTTGGATCTCATTGATATGATAACAATTTTGTATCTGCTAATGTTTCACTATATATACTTAGCTGTTAAAAATTCTAAAAAACCTTAAAAATTAGTTAAGTAATTTTCCGTCTTCCATTTTAAATTAACCGAAAAGGAAGATTTTAAGGACAAATAAAATATGACGAAATGTCGCTAGAAAAGGATTATGGTGTAAACAGAATAGAAAGTGTACAAGTCAACCTTATCAACAATAGTAAAGAAATAAAACGAGGCAAGAAAAAAAAATAAAACCTGTAAACAACTGAACTGAGCTGAACTTAACAAAACAAACAACCTGCTAACGCTTTCATATTGTTAGAAAGGAAAACACGAATAAAAAAGTAAGAGTGTGTTTGCGATGTGTGAATATATTAGTGTCTAAGGTTTGTATGTGTGTGCGTTAATAAAACAACAGAAACATGTTAGTACGATGTGTAAGGAAATAGTGTGATGACACCACCGTTAGTTACTTACATATATACATATTCACATACAAGATATACATACATAAAGACAGATATGAAAGAATAAGTTTCAAAACATATGACTGTATATAAGGAAAAAGAATCCAAAGGTTTTTACCAAGAATCATATACCAATATGTAGTATACACATAGATACATACGTATGTATGCACGTAGGTGCATATGTACTGATGTAGATTTACTTGTTTTTTGTTTGTTTCACTACTTATTAGCCTTAAACACGTACATAGTTGGTGTCATACACAAATGTGCGGATTGGTTGTATTACATTTTTCAAGCATATATATACATATCTACATATAATTTTTACTAAGACATCTAAATATCTACATTAGGGTGACTCTTTTCATTATCGTTCAAATTTAAGTACAATTATGTAAATCTTATCCCCTGTTTCACCGGATTTTACGTTTGAAGTGCATTTTTAAATTATTACACATATGAAAATACTATTATGAAAATCATAGTTACATTTAAATAAAACATGTAAAATAATATTGCGGTACTAAAAATAGCATTGATATTTAAAATAGACCCGTTAAGCCAGGAGACCATTGCAAAACGTTATTCTACTACACAAAGTGTCATATAATCTTGAATCACTCTAATGTGGTACATATTTATGTATGTAAAGAAGAATATTTAAACAAACACCAAGAAAATTTTTTATATTCTGTTTTGTTGTTGAGATTCTTTATTTTATATTTCATTTGTTCTATTTCGCATTGTATTTTAGTATTGTCTCAGACTCTTAGAGACATATTTGTATGTGAATTTTGAATATTTAATATGTATATTCGTATTTATGTTGTCAAGATTATAATCCAAAGATTTTCTTTAAGAAAACGTGTTCTACAAGATTTGTATCACAAAATGAGTACTTTAACATGGCTATGTCTACACATTCATATGTACATAAATTTGTTCAAAAAATTCCATTGCACCTATTATAAACAGCATTCGTCAGCTAATTATAAATGCGAAATTTTTGCGGTAATGCTTGCTAATATTTAAAATAATATAAAAATACATATGTATATACATTACAACTATTTTGTATGTATGTTTATTATAATATTTAGATCATAATTGAATTTACATAATCTCATCATTTACAATTGTGTACACGCTAAAAACAAATACTTTTCTTATTTCAATGAGATAGTATATTATCATTTCTAAGTAGCTGACAGTAGCTGTATATACTATATACATATTTATTTATTCGAAGTATGTTGTGCTATTCAAATGTAAAAATGTTTGTTGTCATACGAAGATGTTAACCAAAAAAACGTATTTAATTTGCAATCATTATGCGTGCTCAGCCAGAGATTTGACTCATAAATTTAAAGTGTTCCTTTTCACACAAAATACTTGTGTCTTTGTAGTGATTACAGTAGTGATTTTATTGTATTCGTAAAATATGTATTATAAGCTGAAGTGTACGATGACATGAAATACAAATCGTAATATTATTTAATATTTCTTGATAATAGAAAATATGCATTTAACTTTTATCTAAAAATTCCAATATCTTGTCAAAGCTAAAGATTTATTTCTGTTTTTTCGGAAAGCAAATATAAATAAATAGAAAATAGAAAAATCCTTTTATTATCGACATGAGCATTCTAGAGAATTTATCGTTTTAACTAAATAAAAAAGATCTTATTACGATAATTATTTATTGTAATGTAATTTTAAAGAATTGAATCATGATATTAAATTAATTGAAATACAATGCCATCATACCTTAATTTGAGCATTGGCACATATACATACATAGATTTTTTTATATGAAGGAAAAAGAGTGTCTAGTTTATTTTACAATTTAAGATCGTATCATAAAGGAAAATAACTATACTACATATTTAATAAGTATACTTAATACTATATAGTAAAAATAAAAACAAATGTTGACTTGCAACTGAGTATGACAGAAATACGAACGCAATAATTGTGGTATTTTATTTTAAAACCACAATTTACATAATGTCATGGCAATACTTTTATATATTTTTACATTTTTAAATGTAGAATATTTATAAATGTATGTATGTATGTAAATTTTTACTCATGTTTTATTTAGGACGACTGAACATTAACTCATATTCAAAAATAAGTACAAAATAGAAAATTATTTAAAAAAAATTTAGGAGACACCTAAGAATACTTTTTACCTTCGTGAGAAGAGTATATGTAAGTATTATGATATGATTACACTGTGTGTAATTTTTTAAGTCATTATTGAATATCCATATACGGACACCCCTATATGATAAAATACCAAAAATAAGAAGACCCGTGTCTTCCAGTTTTGCCCAAAGTCATGCACTTTTTTAGTTATAGGCCCCCAAAGATTTGGGGCCTCGGTGTCATTTTTGAAAAAAGTGATAATTTTCTCAGGCTCACATCTTGCAAACCGTTCGGAATTTTGATTTACTCTCTGAGGGAATGTTGTTGCTCTTATCACAAAGAACCAAAATTGTGAATATATAAAGTCAAAAAACTATCTTCATGATCAGAATCGCAAAAACTATTTTTTTTTACATTTTTTTTCCTTGTTCAGGCTTATAAGTAGCAAACGTTTAAAATTTAAGAAAACAGTTAACTACAAAAATGTACCTAAGATCTCAATTAACAACTTTCTAGAACATATTAACTTCCTAGGAATAATTGGTAAGTCATAAAAGTGAAAAGTTTCCTGAAAATTTTTTAATTTCATTTGTTTTTTTTACTTCAACATTAGGGTGTCCCGTGGGCCACTTTTTAGGAGGAATACCTCTATAAGGATGCGTTTCAATGAACTAAATACGGGAAAAATAAAAAACATTTTTTTGAAAAGGTCCTCAGTTCCCTACCTGCGATTGAAAATCTTGATCTCAGTGCAATATATTCAAACATTTTTACGTAATTTTAAGCTTGTCATGGGAAAAATAAATAAAATTGCTGTTAGTGTATATCTGGTCCACAAAATGACATTTATTGCATTATAAGGGGCATACAAATTTCAAAAAAATTCTGAAATGGACTAAACCAAATGCCAAATAATTTTTGGAATATTTTTCTGTATGAGCTAAAAATTACGACAATTTTGACACCCATTTCGATAAAAAGCAAAACCAAAATGCCTCTCAAACCTACTAAAAATCATTTTGTGGACCAGAAATATTCTATAATTTTTTAAAATTATTTTTCCCGTAATAAGCTCAAAATTACGGATTTTTCGAGACCCATTTCAAAAAAATCGAAAATGTTTTATTTTTCAAAAATTAAACCGAGGTCAGGATTTTCAATCAAATTCAGGAAACTTTTCACTTTTTCGACTTAAATATCATTCCTAAGAAGTTCATATGTTCTAGAAAGTTGTTTATTGAGATCTTAGGTACATTTTTGTAGTTAACTGTTTTCTTAAATTTTAAACGGTTTGCTACTTATAGGTCTGAAAAAGGAAAATAATGTAAAACAAATTTAATTTTTGAAAATTCTGATCATGAAGATAACGTTTTTTTTACTTTATATGTTCACAATTTTGGTTCTTTGTGATAAGAGCAACAACATTCCCTCAGAGAGTAAATCAAAATTCCGAACGGTTTGCAAGATATGAGCCTGAGAAAATGCTCACTTTTTTCAAAAATGACACCGAGGCCCCAAATCTTGGATGGCCTATAACTAAAAAAGTGCATGACTTTAGGCAAAACTGGAAGTCACGGGTCTTCTTATTATTGGTCTTTTATCATATAGTGGTGTCCGTATATGGTTATTTTTTCGTGTTGCACTGTGTTATTCAATACTACCCAACTGTTACTTTTTAGTACTAAAACTGCACATGCCTAGAGAAATGTTTGGTAAGATTAACTGAATTTTAATTTGGTCCTCACATTTAGGTAAAAAGATTTTCATGAAACATCTTTTCAAATCATGATTTTTTTTTGATAAGAATGGAGATGCTTGTAGTTTAAATTAGAAAAAGTTACCCGTGTCTCCCTCGAAAGATTTGTGCTATTGGTGTCGGTTTTGCAAAAAAAATTATATTTTTCTCAGACTTATATCTTGCAAACCGTTCAGAATTTTGATTTACTTTCTGAGGCCAAGTTGTCATAAAGAACAAAAATTGTGAACATATAAAATCCAAAAACTTCATTTTCATTTTTTCATTTCAAGTGGAAAGTTTTACATTGTTAAATTGTACTACTCTTATTAACGACACCTGTACGTATACGTGTTAATGATTTATTGATATTACAAATATTAAGTATACGTCTAATTTAGGGAAGCATTTGAAATCTAATTTTTTAAGTTTGTTGTGTTTTTTATATTGATGATGAAGTTGTTTTATTTTTATGCATATGTTCACAATTTTTATTCTTTATGACAAGAACTCAGAGAGTAAGAAAAAATTCCGAAAATATACATGTCAAATGATGTTACCCAAAATATTTTGGGTTCAGTCTTTTCCGTTCTTGAGCTGGACCGTTTTTAAGACAATATCCTAAGGCGAAAGATTTTACATGTTTTATTCAAAATTTTACTTAGTTTCAACAAATCTACTATTATGTAACAAAACAAGGTAAATTTTTAGAGGGGTATCATACGAAAACTTTTTAAATTCTATGTTTTTGAAGGTCTCATAAGATAATAGTGCCGCAAAATCGGTTTTCAGATTTGATTGAATATTTACATAGTCCATAATTGTTTATTGAAATCATTAAATATGTATATAATTTAATTATTTAGATAAAGTTACTAAAAAATACCTAAAAACCATGTCACCAGTTACTCAGCTGGTCATCATAATTTTAATACATGCAAATATTAAATGTGGATAAATTTTTTTTCATAAAAATAAATTTTTTCTCATTGTATGTTTTAAGGCATATTCATATCAAAATATATACATACTTGCTTATATTTTTATTTATAAATATATGTATATAAATATAAGACCATAAATATAAATATATATAAATATGTCCACACAATACTGCACACAAATATAGCACTATCCGTAAGAATTTATAATTAACATATTCATGAGAATTCTAAAGAACTTATGTAAGGACATTTGTTTGAAGGCTTGGTAAAATTATATAATTAATGCTTATAACATATATAGAAAGATAGCAAATAGAATACCAAGTGTAAGTTTTTAGCCATAACTGTACAAATTGTTAAACACTCGTATGATTGATATAGAAAAGTGAACGCTATTTATATTTCAGCAATTTAATACGCGTTTACCACGAAATTTCTGCATCAAATTAATACAACAAAGAAATATTTGCTCAGTTGTCAACAACACCTGCTGTGGCCATAATTTAAATAATAAACAATGCCAACGGCAACATTTATAAGCACCAATACACTTGAGTACTCACATTCAAAATACATTTTTGTTCTTCCCTTTCCATTATTTTCTGATTTTCCATTATATTTATTGTCCTTTTTTTATTAAATGATATTAGACTGGGATTTATTTATTCTATCAAGTATGCAAATATGTATGTTTTTTAAATTTATGTGTAACATTTAGAAATTAAATAATAACGGACTAGATGGTCAATTAGAAAAAAATCTTGAAATTTTGATGGATTTTCAAAAACATAAAAAATTTTAATAAACCGAAAAATGTACATATCAAAAAGTACTAAAAAATTACATTTGTACTGAATACTGTAACCCTGGACAATATTTTAAAATAAATTCACTGATTTCTCTCTCATTAGTTTCAATGAATTCAAATTATTAGTTGTTTGTATTGCCCTAATGTGAATCGAATACAAAATATTTATTTTGATTAAATAATAAAGCAACACAGTTAGTTAATTTTATGGTAAACATTAATTTGCATACGACTTTTGGATTATTTTAAATCTCAAAATAATTTGTATACATGTATGTACGTATGTGTCCTAGTATTATCATCTAACTACATGTGTATTTATGGAAATATTATTTAAATAATAAAAATAATCATTGTAATAACAACATGACTTTTGGGCGTTTATTTAATTTTACAATATGAAATTTTAGATAAAGTTACGTTTGTAGCTTCAGTTTTCTCCAGGGTATTTATGTATTCAAGGTTTTCTGTTAATCGATTGAAAAGTATTCGGTTAAATAGTTTTACATCTTCTTTAATGTAAATTTAATAAATTTAATATTTCCTATATTAAAAAATTGCAAAGACTTCTAATGACAAGTAACAAAATCAACTTCGTCGTATTCGTTATTTTAAAATCAAATTGTTTATACAACAAAATTAATCGAATAATTGTTTACAGATTTAATACCCTAATATGCGCATACATACATATATCTTTTGATATTTGTACAGTATATCCATAAATACATTTAGTATCTTCAAGTCTACGTGAATCTTTCTTTGTATGTGTGGCATTCGTTTTTTTTTCGGAACAAACAATAGAAAAACTTGAAGAATGTGTCCTTGACATGCCAAAAAATATTATGAATTTATGTATTGTGTTTTCTTGAATTCATGTTCGTTCTTCTTTGTCTGTATAGATTTTTTATTTTTGGAAACAAAAAACGTTTTTCTTTTTCATACTGTTGAGTACCACCACAGCCATGACAGAAGGAACACTTTATTCTATTCATACCAAATGGAGGAGTGTTTCAAGCAACCAAGACATTATTCAAATATTTATTTTTTTAAATAAACTACAAAGCAAAACAAACAATAAAATATTTTAGAAAATTTATATTTTTATTCATCATAAAATTAAATTAAACTAATTCGTTCTTTATTGTATGTTACTGTGTTTCTTTATTTTGAATCGAACTTCGAATACTTTAGTATTTTCTTATATCCTTCGCCTTCCTGAGAAAGGTACATCTATATACATATATAAGTTTATCGCTCCGTTTGTAGTTTCTGCACCTTTCTGCACCTTTTCTTAATTGGAGCTATGTCACCAAATATTGAAACCTGAAAAAAAACTTTGATAAGCGGTATCTTAAAATGAATAGTCTTACATTTTCGGTGGTAACATCAGTACCTTAATGTTTCTCCATATAAACGAGGTCATCCTATTGTATATGTATTTCCACTAAAATTCCTTTAAATTTTTCTTTATTTTAACAATTAAATAGGGTAAATTTGTTGCCCTACTATGACTTCGTGTCATTTAAATAAACATAAACTAAATTTGGGTTGAACAGGAAAATGTTTCACAAAGTATGTCACACATTTTGTATGATAATGTGACTAAAAAAGTACATATATTTTTGTTTTCGGAAACATTTTAATCCAATTATATTATGTAAGTGAACGGCAAATTAAAAATTTTAATTTCTCTTTTAATTGCTTGTTTATGAAATACATAAGTATGTATGTACATATTCATAACCGTTTAATTATTTTGTATACCCAAAAAATGTTTTCATATCGCTCATTTACTACAAGACTGTCATAAACATTCGTTTCACTTAACTTCACTTTTAACCAAATTATTATATTTCAAACATAAAGCCAGATAAATACAGTATAAGTATATTAGTTTGATTTTAAACAAGATTTAAACCAATGTTTTACTTATCAAATATATGCAAAAAATCACCATAAGATCGAAAAAATAATAGAAAATTTTTAAACTAGATAAAATTATATGAAAAAGTCCAGTTTTGTATAAACAGTTAAAAAACATTGAATTTGAGTTATAACGGTCTTGCAGCAAATGTGCGATATGTGCCAAGTGCAGAAATTTCAAGTTAGTCAATCTCCTTAATCTGTGGTTATGATTGATTATTTTATCATTAAGATTTTAAAATTTAGAAATAAATTAAAATGAATGTAAACAATTATAGTTCCAGGGCACGAACATTAAACGACTTGTCACGCAATAGCAATAAATGTGCATATGTTCTATCTAGTAAGTTAGAACTTGTAACAATTAGTTGAGTGATAACTTACATCTACATATACGTTTTCGATTACACTTTAAATTCATTAATTTTGGTTCTTGGGCCTTAAATATAGAGCCGGATTTGTTTACTGAAAACAAACTAATTTTAGATGATATCTTATAAAGAGATTATAAATCTACAGTCATTTTTAAGGACATTTCTAATATATTTGGAAATGTGTATCTTTTAACTATTAACTTAAGTTGACTCTCAACTTAAATAAATGTTTTATAAACTTTTTAATTTTCCTGTTAAATGCACAATTATTTGCGCGAACATTTGGTTCCCCTCAGTAAAGTTGTACTTATGCACGTATGGTACTTCTTTTTCTCTTATTTTTTTCCTTTATATTTTCTGTACATAACTGTGAATATAAATAAATTAACAAAAATTTAAATACTGAATGCAGCTTCCGTTTAAATTTGAATATGTTTGAAGTAAATAAATATGTAGTTGAATAAAAAACAAGTAAGAGTTCTATATACGGCTGTGCCGAATCTTATATGCCATGATGTGTCAAAAAACAGTCAGTATGAGTTTTATTTCAAAAAATCCAAAAATAGCAGTTGTAAAACGAAAAAGTACCAGAAAGTCTTATTTTATCGATTTTCAATCAATCCGGGTGCCATATGTGCCCTTAAAAGCCAAAGAGTACCACCAATCATAGAACGAAATATTACCAAAAATACTTTCCTGCAGATTTTCACTAACTAAACTCAATATTATAAAAAATGCAAAAGGTACTCTTTGAAGAAAGAAAAAGTACTAAAAAGTCCACTTTTTTACTTAATTAAAATTTAAAAAGTACCTTAATGTGTTCTCACTTAATTTGGGCTCTACATACTTAATTTCAGGATTCTAGGTTTAAAAACTATAGAAAATTCAAAATGAAAAAGTACCACAAAGTTCCTTTGTATAGCTCTTACTTAATCTAGGCTCTACATACAAAATTTGATGTTTCTAGGTCCAATGTTATATAAAATTCAAAAAGTACATTTTGAAGAATGAAAAAGTACCAAAGAGTCCCCTTTTATAGATTCTCACATAATCCATGCTCTACATACTTAATTTCATGTTTCTATGTTCTATATAATAGAAAATTCAAAAAGCATCTTTTGAAGAACAAAAATGTACCAAAAAGTTCCCTTCTATGTGTTCTCACTTAATTCGGGTACCACATACTTAATTTCATGTTTCTAAGTTCAATATTATAGAAAATTCAAAAAGTACCCTTTGAAGAACGAAAATATACCAATAAGTCCCCTTTCACTTAATCCGGGTCTTATTAATTAATTTTCACTACAATAAGTAGAAAAATTTAGAAGTTTTAGGAAAGACTTTACAGTTTTTATTTTACGGCACCAAATATTTTTTACCCATTATCAAAAAGGGATGGTTTCATATAGAATTTGTGATTCCATTCGTAATTAATTATTATACGATTTAGCCACGATCTGTCTATTGATGTGGTTTGTTTTGTATTGATAGCGCATTTGAGTCTAACAGCCATATAAGGTCCCCTTCAGAAAATAGCTTTAACTTTCTTAAACTGGCTTAAAAGTATGTAATGAACAAAAATCTCTCTACCACATTTCATAAAGATCCATATTTTACCATATCTTTGATTAACACCTTATTGTCAATAAATCTTCTAAATATTAGGAGAAACTCAACAAAAATTATTTGTACCGGAAATATTAATATCGATATATTTGATATACTTATGTATGTATGAATATATACATAGTTATTAATATTTGCATCCCAATTCTACTTTAGTATACCCATTAAATTATAAATATAATTATTATTTGGATAGGTCTAATATTTTTTTCACATTTTAAATGTAACACTATGTATACTAAGTATTTCATGTTGTAAAACTTATTTAATTTTATGTTTTCTGTTTGTGTGTTTCAGAACTTTTCGAAATATTGTCGGTTTTTACATGTGCAATATTGCAATATTTAAGTTAAAATTTTTATTAAAACAATGTCACAACAACTACAATACCACGTGGGTATAAAGTTATGATTTTCCTACAAAAATTAAATTAAAACCTCAATAATTTCCAAGTAAAACTGCAACACGTTGCAAGTTTTTTTACAATTAAAAAATGTACATTATATAAAAGAATACATGTTATTATTACAAATATAACGGAGTAGGTCAGAAAAAGAACCACATTTTGCAACTTCAGAGCTGTCAAATAAATTACAAAAAATAAAATTATATTCAGTTGCGTCAATTTTATATAAACTTCAACAAAAAAATATGTAAGAATAATATTTTTATCGTTGATTAAACTTAAGGACTAAATTTCAGCAACATGGCCCGAGCACATTTTAGTTTCACAGCACAATTTGTAAAATTTTGTAATATTCTTCTTCAAAAATTTATAATTTTTATTTTCCTAATTGAAATTCAAAAAAACAATCGTATTACTTGAACCTAATACAATACATAAACGCTAATATATTTTTTCTATAAATAAAAGTTAGTAAGATTATTAAATACTTGAACATTTTCTTTTTAGCCCAGGAAAATAAGGGTTTTACTGCTGAATTTTAGATAGCTAAATGAAAATCGGCATATAGCTTCTCCTTAGCATAGTTAGTAAGGGATCAAAAATTGTTTTGCCTAGTTTTTCTGTGGTATATTTTCAAACTTTTTTGTACTTTGTTCGAACATAGACTTTTTAAGTTAGCAATTTTTGAATATAGTGCCTCGATTTGTTAATTTTCTGATACATTTACAAATGGAACAATGATTTTACTCTTTACTATGAACAACATATATATAAATTTAAATCCATTAACACTTTTCAAAGTACATTAACTAAAAACAACTGTTTGAATCATTAAAAAAAAGGAAAAAACAATCAAACATGTTTGTTGCAAAAAAATTAAACGACATTAGGAATTAAAACTCAGAAAAAATACGATAGTCATCACGTTTTCTCTTTTTTCATTCTGATTCATTCATTGAAATGTGAATGAAAAAACCAATTCACCATGATCTTGCTGATTGTACAAAAAATTAAAGGGAAAAACAAAAACGAAAAAAGTTAAGTAAGTAATTCCAGATGCATCAGCAGCACCAGCAGCAGCTCTATAATGAAATATTTGAAATCCTTGACAAATTTTAATGCATCAACAGAGTCGAATTAAAGTTGTGTTAAATACAAATACCACGACGCATTACAGAGATCATTTCAATGAACAATTGAAATCCATGCAGTGAATCGACACTTTTTTTACTTATGTATTTTATTATTGTTGCTGCTACTTTTTTTGTTATTTACAGTTGTATACACAAATTCAATTTACTTTTACAACGGAAATCAATTTGTACTCGTCGTCGTATTCTGCAAATGTATATTAAACATGTCTGTCTTTATTCTACTTACTAGGATGTGCTTATAAAATGCATGCATGGATGTGTGTGTGTGAGTGAATTTTACAATAATGATGATAAAGATGATGTTTGTATAAAATTACCCTTGTTCAAGGAATAAAACACACGATAAATGAAAGTATGTATGTATGTATATTACATACAACACTTTACATACACATACATAGATACATGTATCTATGAGAGTTTAAACGAATGGATAAATGTGGGTTTATTGTCTGCTAGTGGGAATTTGTTTGTGCAGCTGAAAGCAAATAGAAATTGTATTTGTATTTGTTTGTTGTATGTATGTATGTGTATAGAGAACCTTTAACAAAATATAAATAAGCTTACAAGTAAACTCTACTTAAAGTCGTCAGGTTCAAAGGACACTCAAGGACAGAATGAACTAACAAAAAATACAAGCATTAAAGTATAGTAAAGTATAGAATATAGAGCACGCTTATTTAAGCTGAAATAGCAGAAAAGCATTCTACAGTAATCCTTTAAAAGTAAGTTACATGCACGGAAATGCAACAATTTCTAATAAAAAATAAGTATTAAAATTTTTACTAAAACAAATACTTTTAGTTTTACTGGGGGAATCTAATGCAGTTTTCGAAAGCTGTTTTGTATCAATTGCTATAATACGTAAGGAGAATGGTACCCACATTTTGTATCAATAAGTATAAACCAAGTCTACTATAAAGGATTTTATTTTAAAAGCATTTTTTCGATAACAAACCTGGGTGTAAATTCGAATTTTTGAACATTTGTAAAAAGCTTATATTCTGAAATCACAATTATCTGTAATTATCTTGTAGAACGTGATTGGTATGTACACACATTCCTCTTCAATCACAGCAAACTTGTTTCATATTTGAGAAATATTAGCAATTACGAATTAAAAGGAGACAAACTGCCCATCGATGAATAATACACTCAGAGTATGTTTCCAAAATAATTTATAATATGTATTAAACATTTTTATGAAAAATATATGCTTCCTTTAGCCAGTTATGAGCGTTAAAGTCATTTTCTGATGGGGACCTTATATGGCGGGTAGGGTCAATTATGGGCCGATCCTTATAAAATTTTACAAAGAGATTTAGGTTCCTATAAAATATGTTTATGTTGAATTTCACCGCTATAGATGCTGCTTTTAGACAGTTATGTGCGTTAAAGTAATTTTCTGAAGGGAACTATAGATGCTTTCTTTAGAAAGTTATGAGCGTTAAAGTCATTTTCTGAAGGGGACCTTATATGGCGGGTAGGGACAATTATGGGCCGATCCTTATACAATTTTACAAAGAGATTTAGGTTTCTATAAAACAAGTTTATGCCGAATTTCACCGCCATATATGCTTCCTTTAGAAAGTTATGAAAGTTAAAGTCATTTGCTGATGGGGACCTTATATGGGGGCTAGGGGAAATCGTGCACCAATTATCTGTGCAAAATTTCAGCTCTCTAGCTGTTCCAATTTGGACTCTATCGTGTTTTCAACAGACAGACAGACAGACAGACGGACGGTCATGGCTTGATTGTCTTAGAATCTAATAAGGATCCTGAAAATATATGATGAATATTAGATGAATATTTCGATGTGTTACAAACGGAATGACAAAATCAATATACCCCCCATCTTTTTTGATGGTGGATATAAAAAGTTCTTAGATTTTCACGATTTTTATATATGTATGTATATGTGACCTAAAACTTCCAATAGCATGGAAACATTGGAAGAAAAACGGTAAAACGGCGGTGTAAAAACCAAAAAATTTATGAAAAAATGTGCATGTGTGTGACGTCGAAAAAATCGAAGAAATATGTTTTTGACTTTATATACATAAGGTAAATAATTTATTTCGCTCGAATTGATATCTCTCTAGAGAGAAATCAATTTGAACGCTCTCCTTACTCTGTTAAATATATTTTCAATTTTAAACATTATCTTGAATCTAATGCACATACCTGACATAAACTTAATTATAACCCTACAAACAAATGGGTGTTAATATCATAGCCAGAATTCTCTTTGATCACTGTTTAAAACAAAATTATTAAAATCAGCATTAAGCTTAACAAATATAACTAAAATATTTGTATTGACCACTACCACGTTTAATATTTTTGAAACTATATTATAATGTTTAAAATAGTCAACTTTTATAACTAAAATTATAAATATGTTTATACATTAAATTATTAACAAACTAATAGCGTAAAGTATGCGGAATGTTTGGTTGTGGGCGTGGTTATTATAAAAATTATATCAGATTATGGTATAAATTTTAATACTTGTAAAATTGAGTCCCATTTTCAGTGAGGTTGTTCTTTTTCTTATTGTGAACATATGTATATAAATTTTAAATTTTTACAATAAAATAAATTTTTTAAGAAAACATAACTTCACTTACAAAAGATCAACTTTAAATTGAAACAAAAATATTATTCGTTTCATGTAGTACCTATACATACAAAAGAAAAATAAAACGGTACTTTAGTTCTGTTTTTTTTAAAAGATATAAAAACAAAAAACAAGATGAAAAAGGCAGCTAACTCTCTGCTTAAATCGTAATCTATGTTATAATTAAAGTGCATGATATGTTGGATTACGCATACATTGCACTCTAAGTACTTAGATTGCGCGCTTAGAACGTCATACTGATGCCATCGAATATTATCTAAGTACTTTGTTTCATTTACCGCTGGGTAGATGAATGAGAGAGCACAGCTGATAGTTTTTTATATATGAACTTTAATGTACACTGTCTGTCAAAATCCATAATATCAATTTGACAGTTAGAATATACTTTTTAGTTTGCAGGCATTTTATTAGTACAGTTTTATTTTGGGTTACATTTTGTTCTCTGCTGCTTTACCAATACAAATTAATGTGTAACAGTATGTGTATGGGCAGCACTGTTCTAAAGTTAGACTTTTGTCGTATCAGAATGTACTCAATTTGGCACTGTGTAACTGTTCAATAGTATCACTTACTTATTTTCATCAGGAATATTCCATGCACACTAAAGAAGGTTTTACTACTTACATTGAAAATTTACCCTATTATCTGTAATTTTTTTTTTAATTCTTACCTTTAATGACATCACGTGATAAAATAATAAATGAAAATTAAAATACATAAACTGTGAAGCTCATGATTACAGCAATTTATATTGAACATTTAAAAATGTAAATGTGACAAAATGTAATTTAAATACTTAATTAATTTAATTGAATTTTCAGAAACTTGTACACATCTGCAGAACTAAAAGCGTTTTTATATTTTCGTTTTCTTAAAAAAATCACATAATCAAATGAATGCTCACCCACCCATTATGGTGCATTGACATTATTATGACTGACGTT
This sequence comes from Lucilia sericata, assembly GCF_015586225.1. NCBI lineage: Eukaryota > Metazoa > Arthropoda > Insecta > Diptera > Calliphoridae > Lucilia > Lucilia sericata. The sequence goes on from NW_023994043.1 coordinate 762,754, forward strand.
GGGTAGAAGAAATGATGCTGATATGTTACAGATATAAAACACGAGGAAGAAATATTATTTGCAATAAAGTTGTATAAAAAATTAAAAAGAAAATCAAAAGGAAAAACGAAATAAACGACAAACAAAAGTATACATTATAACAGGGGAAAATGAGCTGAAGAAGAACTCGAAACTACTATGAGAATGTCACACAAATATGTTTAAGACAAGTAAAATAAACAATTCTTGTAGAAGATGAAAAAAATAAAAAAAAAGAATAAAATAAATCATTGAAACAGAGTTTCTTGCAAAAAGGAAATAAAATGAGTTCATGTATTATTTAGCGTATTGCAACGTGAACGATGAGCACTCATGTTCTTCGCTGTATTCTGATACATGGTCATTAGACCTGCCCCTAAAATGTATTTGAATTTTTACAGCTTCATCATATTACCTAGCCTCTTAATAAAAAGTAATGCAATTATTTGTTTAATAGCAAGGGCTCTGAAACATAAATAGTTTTGATAGTTAAATTTGTAATTTAATTTTAAAAATTATGAATAACCCTATTCGTTTAAGTTAAGTGTATTTTTTTGCATTTAAAATAAAACGATTACTTAAGGACCGGTCTAATGTATATAAACACATATACACCAATGTGGATCTATGGGTTCTTTTCTTTAGATCATGTACATATTTAAAGACTGCATGCACATATGTATGTAAGTATGTATAAATGCATGTATTTGTATGTATTCAAGAATACATTGACACAGATGGTACAATGTTTACATGCTACATGTAGATGAAAATCATGACTTTAAACATGACATCTTATAAGTGAAACAACTCAATGTTGTTGTCAGTCTTTATTTATTCATATTCTCTTTTAATATAAGATACATACACTTACACCACCTCATTCAAACACAGATGTATATAAAAATATTTACAACTGAAAGTTACTTCCTGTCGCCATTTTGTTTATATTTATTATGTGTGTATGTATATATGTAGTTTTGTGTAAATATTTTTCTTGTTTCTTTTGGGTTAATTTTTCACTCCGTTATTTTGTTTAACATTCATAAACGTTAACCTTGAAAAGCATAGTAGAGCAAGTTTTTCGGAAATAATAAATGAAATGTACGTTATTTTGAAAAAAAATTGCTGTACATTTACTTTTACAGGCTATTTATATTATTTGTAAAATTAGTAAAAAGTAATAATACAACATGCATATTAAGAAAACATAATATAATGCACTTCCGATTCTGTACATAGTTTAAATTTTTACATATGGGCAATTCCATGAAAAGGTAAACCACGACTGAAAAAATAAAACCCTTATAACTTCTGCATTTTTGAAGATAATTCAACAAAATTTGGTATATGATATTATGTAACACCAAAGACGAAGACTGCTGAAAATTTTTGAAATTGGTCTATTTTTACACCTCGCCGACATACAAACGGACCCGTAAATATCACTTTTTAGCTCATAATTCTGCTAAATTATAGTACTATCCCTTCAAAAATCAGCAGATCTAAAATGTTTATAAGCCTAAACCTTTATGCCGATTTTCATAACGATTGGACCTCATTTGACCCTAGTTCCATTCAAAGTTTAATTTCAGAAAAACACTTAAACGTCCGTAACTCACCTCTAATCACTAGTATTATGATAAAATTTGGCACAAATAAGTTTTATATGAATTAAAATCACACCCTAGAATTTTATGAGGATCGGTCCATATTTGACCATAGTCGCCATATAACTCCAGTTTTTTATTGTTATCTATAAATTGCTTAAACATGTATATAGGTCGCCAATGTCCGACTGCACTTTTCTACTCCTCTTGCTTTGTTGAAGTGTCCAAAATATATATTTTATAACCTAAAAAAGAATCAGGAGAAAAATCTGTCACGTACTATATGACACATACTATATTTAAAAATGTTCATTATAAAATTATATTATTTTTTTTTTATTTAAAAATTATGGATTACTAATGAATAATATGTCCCATAGTGTAAGAAATTTAAACAAAAAAGATACACCTACGGAATTCGCAGATTTTCGTAAATATTTACATGTACTTTAAAAATACTTCTGTTTTTTGTCACGTATGATATCGCCATATTTTAATCCATATTTTGGAAAACAAGGTTCCGAATGTGATGATTCCTTTTGCAAATATAGTACATATGACAAAATTGTTTTTCAAGTACTCCTAATTTTACAAAATCTATACCACTCTGAAGGCGTGCGAATGTCACATTCAAGCGTATGGAATTGCCCATATGAAAAATCTTTAAGAAATTTCAATTTATTTAGAAAAATGTATTTACTGTCATGTTGGATTAATAAAATTTATAAAGATAAAAGCAGTAAATCTTCAAACTTTCCCAGAAAAAACTTGGTAATGACCTGCACCTATAGAACAACTTATTTTTCAATGACTACTACATATCGTCTGCATTGCTTTTTAGTACTCTAATGATGACTTACATAGAAGCATATTCGTAAGTACTTATTTTGAACCATATTATTAGCACTTTATTGTTTAGTTGTATTATGTGTCGGTAATTTTATTGTTGGATAGTTATCCTAAATGCTTCCCTGCACTGATATGATTCTACTCAAACGAAAGATATTTTGGAATAGTTTGATGACATCATAAAATATTTTGAGATCTATTTTAGGATAACTTGAAGTAACCCGGCTATTTTCGTAACGATTTTAAGCTGGTTGAAATACACAATATTATTTATTACTGAGATACATATAAAAGATTTTTTACAAAGTTATATTTTTTCGGTGTAACTTGAAAATTAGATGTCTATACTATATTTTATAAATCGGTTCCAGTCTTTTATACATCTAATGAGAACAATGTACATAAAGACATTAAATATTTGAAACTTATAAATTTAAAAATTCCGTTATGGTTTTTTTATTAAATGTCTAAAATCTATGTAAATTGTATTTTTATCTATGTAGTATACAAAGAGTTTAATTAACTTTAAGAATTTAATTTAATTTAAGAATTTTCTCAAATAAATATGTATGAAACAGAATTTTCAATGTATTATCTTAATGCTACTCGTGTGTTTAGATTTATGTAAAACATTTTTTTCTTTCCTTAAAAGTTATTAAATGTAAATTTTTTTTCAAAAAGCATTACCTATGAAAATATAAATATTTTCCAAAATAAAAAAGCATAATATAGATTTATATGTATTTGTTTATGCAGAAGAGTGTGTATGATGCTTTTAAACTTTCAACAGGAGAATCAATATAATTTAAAAAAATCTTTATTTACTTGCACAAAAAATCAAATATTCATGTATGTATTTCTTTGCTTATCACATAAAGGTGAAAACTTTACACGCAACACTTTCTTTACACGATAAAAAAATGTATTTGTATATTTATATGAAAGGCTGAGATTCCAAAATTTACTACGCTCGTTAAAGTAATCACAAGTTTGTATTTATGTAAATATATTTACGTTTGGAAATGTACAATAACTTTTGTATGTAAATGAAATTTAAAAAATAAACTAAAAATCAGCTTATTGTATTTCGGGGTACGTAGTCTAATGCAAATTTTAAAACATACATACATACATATACATGCTCTCAATAATTTTTAAGTACATGCATATACCCGATGAACATTTTTTGTCGAATACGATTAGATTTCGTACCGACAGTCTGACAATTTCATATTTGATACCGGTACGATAACCTTAAACACATTTGTATAAGTGACTGAGAAGTAATAGGTACGATATATCTGAGGAACATCATAAAACCTTATTTATGTCTGTAAATGTTTTTACAAAATTTTAGGTAAAAGATTCACTTTTTGCAGAATAAATAAATATTGCAATATTTAGAATATTTAACTACATGACCGATATCAGACATGTCGAAAAGAAATGTCTTGTGGGTATATTATTTGTATATACTCATCAAAAGTAAACACATTAGTGATGGTAAAGACGTGAAAATTATCTTCAATTGAATCGAGTTGAACTTTTAATATTATTTAGTTACAGAATTGTGTACATTCTTTTAACATTAAAATACAATTTATCACACTTAACTGACAACCAAAAAGTCTGATGTTTCATGACGTTCTTTATGGGTCATTAGAAAAATATTATAAGCAATAGTTTTAGCTCTATTTTAAAAAGTTCTTGGTATTTCGATTTTTTGATGACCATGTAAAAATTTTTAGACCTGCTAACAACAAACAAGCTTACTATAAAAAAACAAAACAGTGAACTTTTTAAAACATTTAAATTCTCTGGGTTCTAAACAATTCTAACTAGAAATATGTATGAAATCATAAATATGTTCTAGTGGGGTTTAAATACGGCCAAAAACATTGAAATGTTTTGAATCAAACCAGGTGGAAAGATCAGTAAGTAGAATTAATAAAGTCAACAGTAAAACACTGATCAGCTATAGTAAAAATACTTATGAAACTATGTAGTTTTTAAAACTATTTTTAAAGTAACAAAATTAATGAAAAATATTCTCATTGAGTTTCAATCATTTTTATATTTTAGCAAAATATTTAAGACACCAGAAATCGTTTAATTCAAGGATACATGGAATATTTAGGGGCTTAAATAAGTTTGAAGTCATTTACAGCTGTTGCTTCCATTTATGATAAATTTTTAATGAATCAAGTAATTTTTTATGTAAATTTAAATAACCAAATACTAACAATAGATTCTAAAGCATTTGAGATTAAGTTGTTCGTTAAAAACCCCAACGTCAACTTTTGGTTTATTTAAATATTTTGTATTTACACTTCACCTGTTTCTTAGAAGATACTGAGTAACATGACTTCAGCATGGAGTACAAAATACACTCAACTGAATTTAATGATGATTTAATAACTTTAAACTCAAGTAGCAGGAATTTAAAAAAATCTCCATTTAAGTGTTGCATACTTTCTAAGAATTACAAAGATTTTTTTAAATTGTTTGTGTGTCGTGTTTATTTTTTTTTTCTGGTCTTCTGTTGATGTGTTAAATGTGGGCGTATGTTGATAATGAGCTGTGAATAAAGTCAATTTGAATTTAAACGACTATTTTGTGTTAATGTACCAAAGGTTTTTCCTTTTCTTTGGTTTGTTTGACAAATGCAAGTAGATATTTCTAATGTCTTATATTTTAATATCGTCTATTAAGGGAGACTCAATTCATTTTAGGTAAATTTAAATTTGTCCTCTATAGATTTGTAACAACAATTCAAATTCTTTTAGGCATTTTTCATTGAAGGCCAATTTCAATTTGAAACCATTAAAATGTCCATTAATCTGCAAACAAAGGTCTAGTGTATACTTTAAATCTAAAAGAAAACAAAAATAAAAGTTCAAAATTTATTACTCATAATCTTAAAATTAAATGGGGCGTATTTTATATCAAAATGAAAAGTTGAAGAAAGTTTAATAATCTTTCGCTTTATGTCTTGAATCAAGTTTAACGGATTTTTTTTAGTACGAGTATAATTAAAACCCATAAAATAGTCGTTCGTACCAAGAGGAAAAATGAAAATATAGAAGAATTCATATAAATTCTTATCAAGTCGTAAAATATTATAACTTAATGCCAAATAATTAAAACAATTTGTTTTCAACTAATTATTATAAAAAAAAGAAAATTTTCAAATGAGCAAAGACCCCCAGAAGTATGCCACACATAGATCTGTAATAAACAAGAATGTAAGAGAATTATTATCTACAGTGGGGCACTATGATAAAATAGTTTTAGAGTTTAATAAAAATTTTATTTTATATGAATTTACATACATACAAACATACATATATGTATAGTATTTAAGAAATACGGATAGACTAATAGTGAAAATTATATTTATTTTTATTATGTAAAATTGATATAACCTATAGGTTTCAGCAATGAAATTTATGTATGTATGTATGTGAATAAAACTAGTATGTCACCTATTATATTTAATACTATCTACATTGTACAATAATTTAAAATCAAATGTTCCAACCTATTTGAATCATATTTAAACTAATTGCATCATGTAACAAATTACGATTTACGAATTCGTGTTTCCCAAGAGCCACTGTACATTTGTGGGAAAAAAATGTTGAAACCGTTTATGTTCACGTTTACGTGTATTTTAGAGAACAACAAAACAAACACAAAACATTTTTATGAGCAATTTTTGTAAAAATAACCGCTACTACTACATAAACATAAAACGTATTCACAAATAAGTATACAAACATATATACATACATATGAACACTAATATAGTTACAAACAAATATTTATAAATTCGTAAATACAAAATACCCAATAAACAATTTTGATAAATTCTAGAAGAATAATTTTTTATCGTAAACTTCAAACAGGCGACGGGCTGAATTATCGCATACGTGATCGAGTAAAATGGATCATAATTTTCCTTTTTGAAATTATGACATTCGATATCGAACAAGAAATCCAACACATTTAATCCTAATTTCATTACCGAAATGTGTTTTCGATACGAATACTTATGCGATCACGTATGGGGAAATTTGGTCTTAGTTTTCAAGTAATCTGGAAATCTGTTGAAATTGTGTTATGGGTTATTATATAAGTACTTGCAGTTGCGTATATATGTTGTGTATGTTGAAAACAACATGTATGGCTTGCCACAAAAAAACGTGCGATAAGAATTTATTATAACGATGTTGTAAAATGTAATGAGCTTTTACACTTTAGTTTATGTACATTTGTACACACATTCTTGCATACACAAACACACACACACAGACAATCATACTACATACGTATTGAAACATTTATATCAAGGATACACTTTATTGTATTCTTCTACCAATAATAACTACTATTTAAAATGTTTGTTTTTATTCGCATGGATGTGTTCATATGTACCCTACCACAGTGGGATAGATTAAAAATATATTAAAAATAACTATACAATTTTATAGCTAAGGCGTATTTATATTCCACTTTATAAGACGTATTTCTCAAACCCCCAGAAGTATCACTATGAAAGCTAAATATAGGATATCATAGAGAGATGATAATCAATCCTGTCACAGAATTCCATTCCGATCAAAAGTTAAATTATTTCCGTATTTTTGCATCTTCATCAAATTTCTATGTAATTAATGTTTTTTTTTTCTTTTTTCTTAAAAATACGAATCTGGTTATCAAAACTAAACAGAATCAATTTTAAATAAAATCAATATAATTTTATTTATTTTGTGAACTAACTACATAATTCGGAATTTGGAGAAGGTAAAACAAAATCGATCGGAATAATAATACAGAAATTGAAACTATTCCGATCGAAATGTGTTACAGACCTGAATAAGATCAAGCAAGAATGTTTACTCGAAAACTTTTAGTAAATATTAGATTTATTACCAAAATATTTTAATGCTGCCCGAATGTGCACACGATTGTGTGATTTTACGTGTATATTAGTTATATGTGTGTGAGCATGTTTGTTACAGTTTATCCTACATACACCAACAAATATTGTTGGATAACAGTATTTTGCGAATGTTAAAATACTTATTATTATTGTTGTTGCCACTGGTGGTGTTGTTTATGTATAGAGTGGAATGTTTGTTGGTTGTCCTTTAGGCAGGCATCATGCAATTGTGCATGTAACATAAAATGGCACAATTTTCAAAAATAAATAAACACACCATAAAATAAAACAACACAAACACATACTTAAATTCTGTGTCCACATACATACATAACTTTACAAACAAAATAAACACTTTTGAATTTATTAGAATTTTGCCAATTAAATGGGGATATAACTTTAAAGCTTCTCTCTAGTGTAGAGAGATATAATGGAAAATAGTAACTAGCGAAAGATTATAATAAAAACTACAAAAATATAATATTTGTACTTTAGGGTGATCGAAAAATTCTATTAGGGTGATCATAAAAATTCCATTATAGATTCCATTATAGATTTTTCTATTGAAAATGGAAAAAGAAATCTATAAAATTTTTAGCACAAATAATTTTTGAACAATTTAGAAATAATACGATTAACAACACCTCACCCCCCCCATCCTGAAACTTTATGACGTTGTCTATTATGTGGCTTATTAGGACCTTCTGACTTGTGGAAATTACTAATTTGTTGTTACGCCTTTTTGAATTTCATTACAATAAAATCGGTGTTTTTGATAATAGAGTTCAAAAATTTCCAACAACATGTATTTTGGTGCATTTTCTATTAGAAAGTCGATTTTAAATATTTTTGGTTTTTACGCCCTTTTGCATTTCAGGTGATGATATTGAAATCAGACATTCATAGCTCTCAAGCAAAAGCATATGCATGTATGTATGTATATGTTTTATATAAACACTAGATTACTTTTATAGAAAATTTAACTTATATGTAGATCAAAATTTATAGTTTTATTTGTTGATGAACACAAAAATAAATTTAAAAATTTGAAACAAAAATTAAATTGTTCATGAAATAAAATAAAATTTTTGAATTTTGTATGGAAATGATGTGGATTATTTTACTAAAATTTGATTTTCTTGAGATTCCCTCATTATCCCATTCTGAATTTTTTATATATTGTTGAGTACACTATAAGCAATCTTATGAGAAGGAATAAGTAAAATGAAAGGTACCTTTTTTGATATATTGACTAAAGGACGTTTTTTCATTATCCTTATATAAAATCTATAATATTTTAAATAAAATATTGTCAAACTACATAGGCCTTAGCAAGGGACTAAAACGATTAAAACCGGATTCGATGTCAAATTGAATACTTGTTGAAAAAAATCTTTAAAACTGTGAAATTTGAACCTTGATAAAATCTAAACCGTAATGAATTTGGAAATTTTGGAGAACTTTAAACTTTGTATTTATACAAAGAATATGTGTACCAAGTTTCATCAAAATCGGAAAGGGTAAGGTCTAAAACCTGTTCGAAAATGTTTTGAATAACTCTATATAGACCGAAATAACACACCAATAGCTGTGAATAAATTTGCTATTTTTTAAAATTGGCTCAATGAGTTTCAATAAAACTAAATTTCCCGTTTTTCCCTTTTTTGGTACATTTTGAATTACACCCATATTCTCAATGTCTGGTTATATTTTATCCTAAAGATACATTTGTTGAGAGTTTTCATACAAAAAATATTTCAAGCGGCAGAATATCTACCGGTTAAAGAGCTTATTGTAGCATCTTTTTAAATTAAACTATTTAAAAAAACGCACAGATAATTTTTAATAAAGGACAAATGCTTTTTATGGCCACAACTTTCATTCCTAAACAAAATATATAATTTAAAATTACGTTTAAAGAACCCCATAAAAACATTAATTTATTTATATATTTTTCTGTTTTTTGTTCTTCTAGTTTTAGTGGCAAATGTTATTCTAGAAATTTGAAAATCTTTTCTGGTGTGATTACTTCAAGATTTGCACATCATTATAGACATCTGAGCACAAACAAAAGAGTTCTCAAACACTTTAAACACACCATAAATACAATCCGTCCCAAGCACGCACATACATACAAAACGAACAGAAGAGAATTATGAGAATGTGAGACGAGTAATCGTTGCTATCTGCCCCATTCCAAATGGTGCCACTGATATTTATGTTGCAATAATAGATTGATTATTTTACAAGAAGAAACGCAAATACACATAAAAAGAAAATCATACAGCCAGTTAGGTTGTCTGTCAGTCAGTTTGTCAGTCAGTCAACATACATAAATACCACACCTTTTGGGTATAATGTGAAAATTTATGTGCCTTGTTAGCAAAATGAGGAAAATCAACTACAACAACAAACAATAATAGCAGCAACAATAAAATGAAACGGAAGCAGCCAAAACTCTTAAAAAGTTCTAAATGTGCTTATAAACGTAACAGTAGTCGAGTAAATTGAAGTGGGTTTCCATCCCACTTGTTCATCACTTTTAAATCAATGACAATTCTGACGACAACCATCAATTTAGATGGCTTGGCTAGATCTTTGTTTCATCATAATTGAATTTTCATCTTTATTCTCTTTTTTTTTTTTTTTGTTCGTTTCCAAAATAAGTTGCAACAATTGTATGTGACTTTTTGTTCGTCCTTGTGCTTTTAGAATTTGTATCCATTTAGGAGTGTGTGGATGCTTATTTTTGGTGACAGTTGGGATTACTCCCACGATTTATATATATATATATATATATATATTTTTTTTTTTATAAAATGTGTATGCTTGTGTGTGTATTTGTGTCAGTGTATATGCATCAAGTAATAATAAAAAGGGATGTTTCAAAAAGGAAAGGAAGTTTAATTTAATTTTTGTTTGTTTGTTTTTTACGATTTTGCAGTTTAAGACTAATAAAATTCAATGAAAAATTATGACTGATGTTGTTTGGTTTGCCATTACCAGGTCATCATCGTACGTCAACCTTGCCAACTGCTTCTCCCTCCCTCATCAAACTTTTATTGGTTTTGTGGTAAATGAACAAAAATATAAACTTTCGTTTTTATAAAAAAAAAATTGGGAAATCATTGGAATTGTTTGGAGTGTACGTAAGAATCATTTACTTAGTTTCCGTTTTCTTTAAGTATACCCTACTCCACAGTAGTGGAGAGGTTGTCATGCGTTTGTGCTAATATCTGTAATGCCCATACATGTATACTCATTAAGTGTACAAATCGACTATATTATTCGAAAGGTTCTTCATGTAAAAACGTTACGCAAAGTTCAACTATAGAAATATATTCATGAAATATGCCAAAATTTCCCCTGGGCCCATACAAAATATTTAAAAATTGAAAGGGAACATTCTATGGGAGCTGGGACCTATAATGGCATTAGTAGTATTTATATAAAATTGTATCACTATACAGATTATATTACGATATTTATGAGTCTTAAAGTGTATTTTGTAAATGATTCTTTAATGATATATGATTCTTTATTGATATATATATAGTTCTATGCTTTAAGTTCATAGAGAACTGACCTAAGTCGAATTTTATAAATGTAGATATACTTATACAATTCTCCATAAATCGAATAAAACTTTATGTTAAAATACGAAAGAATCGAGCACATATAATAGGGTCAACTTACGAAAATCACATTAAATTTTCTCATAGCTATTGCAGGGTATCATATGGTCTACTTATATACTTACTTGTTTATATAGAGTATTTTTATATAGGTAAACGTAAATATTTATTTTCATTTTACAATACCTTCATATATAGTATAACTTGAGCATTTTATTGGCCTAAATAAAAAATCAACAATCAAACAAACGAAATACATTTCGCCGCTGTAGCCCTTTTTCTTTATACATACAATAAATACATTCATGTCAATAATGGGATTATGACCAACCACACCTCTACTGAAATCCTAGAAATGGTATTAATTTAAAATGCACATAATAAATAAGTAACATTTTACGATCTCATTTGTAAATTTATGGTTTGGTCGTTGTACGACTATTTTATGTTTTCCTCCCCAGATTTTTAAAATTCGTTTAACAGTTATTTTACCTTTTGGTAAATTTCATTTTATTTTATTTATTTTTCCAAAAATTTATTCATGCAATTTTATGCGATGAATGTATTTCTTATAATTTTATAACATCCAATGAAATTTTATTAAAATGCTTCTATTTATTTAAATATATAAATTTTAGGCAGCAAAAGGAATTGCAGATATTAATAGAAATAATTTTTTGTTTCGTTTCTGTAAGTTATAAAGGAGGCGGTTGCCTTGGTAGTATTTAAGGAGCTTAAATAAATATTAACAATTTACTTGGCAAAAAAGTATATTTTTAACGGCATTTAAAAATATTTATAAAATGTTTGTTAAAGAATTAAACAACAAAAAGCAAAGTATTGTTTAATATTTTTATGGTCTTGGTAAAAATTAAAGGTAAATTCTTAATACATAAATATAAAATAAAAATTATTAAACTATATTTTCTTTATTATCTTATGTAACTACTGCAACTTTGTAGTGCAATTGTTGTTTAAATATTTGACGAAAATACTTGAATTTTCAAAACTATACTTTTTCTATACACAATATTATTTTGCTTTGAAACGACTTTAGTTTATGGATTTTAAATAAATATTTGCTAAATACAACCTATTTAAATAACCGAGTTTAATGAGCTTGTTTAAAGCATTTAATAGACATATGTAGGTGAACGAGGCAAAACTAAAATTATAAAATTTAAAAATAATAATCATGATTTAAATGCTAATGATTTGTACTTACTCAAAAAGTTAGTTTACAAACCATCTGTAGTGTCATAGATACATACATATGCAATCTGTTATATATTAGTACTTATTTTGATCATTTCTACAAAATTCTGTATTAATTGCTTATAAATATTTGGTAATGACTTCTACTTGTACAACAACAGTTACTACAACATACAGTCTGCATTACCTTATGACTTACATATAATCATATGTGTAAGTATTTATTTTAAGATTTGACATTTTATTTGGACGAATACGAGACTCGAATTTTGTGTCGCCAATTTCCTTGTGCGTATAACAAAACAACTTTTTAACTCCCTATTTGTAATGAATTATTTAAATAGTTATTTGTAGGCGAATTTAATTGCTTTAAACTTTAAAGTTTAAAGGGAAGGGAGCTCGAGGTAGTTAACTTGACGAACACAAACCATTCGACGCAATGAATTAAAAATATGGGCAAGAGCATCATATAAGGCCTCTTGGAATAAGGTCCTATGGGTTGACGCTAACGAGAAGCCTCTTCAAAATGTGCAAGTCTGAGGTAAGTATGATGGAACGTATTCCGAATGGACACACAAGACTACAAGTATAACTATATAAAATTGGACGTGTGGGTTCAGATGAAGAGATGTAGAGAGGACAATGGAAGTACGGAGCTCTTTATTTGGCATTGTCAGGATTTCGTTAATTTAGATCCAAATATCTTGGCAGTGATATTATTCTGGATATAACATCCCTCACGAATACTGATTAGAAAATTCTTAGGAATTACGTCCAGGAAACTGAGTTTCTGAACATCGGACGATAATACATTCAGTAAACACAATATAAAGTTTTTTACCAACAAAAATTTTCCATGAAAAAAAGCGCATAACAATTCCGGTAGTGGCCTAGGTATATTTCTTCAGAATTTATGTAGTATACATTCTCTTATCAACCTAACCCAATAATGTTAATGTATAAGTAATAGAATCTTTTACTTTTCAATATAAGTTTTCGCTGGGTACATATAAGTTCATTTAGACTCTTGTTCTTTTATTTTAAAAAATATTTAAAAATTTTCGAAAGTTTAAGTGCTTTATAATCCCTCAAAGCTAAAATCCATAAAAGTGTGTTAGGCCTTGAATTTTAAATCAACTTGAGAATTAGAAATATTATTTGTGTACAAACATTACACAAATTCAAAAAAAAAACTTTTGGAATCAAAGTATGTATCTTAGAACGTATTTCATAAATGCATACATGCATATAGTATTTGAAATTCTTTAATAAGTACGTATAATGATATTAGGGTCGATCCATAAAATTTCATTTCTTAAATTAATTACTTGTAATTAAACTAAAAGGTATTATTTAATTTATTTGGAAATACATACGGAAGTATTATTTCTTAAGTATCTTTAAAATTTCTTAAAATAACTTTAAATAATTTTTTCAGATATTTTTATTTATTATCGTCTGAAAATTCAAAAAAAGGAATCGTTACACTTAGATTTGTAATTTATTTTAGAAAAACTGTTTTTGAGCCACCCTATTGTATTATGTATATACATAAATATGAAACAAAGTAACACATACTATAAAAAGTCTTTTACAAGTGCGTATTTTTCAAACAGTTCGTTATAGCAGTCGTATTACCCAGAAGTTCTCTGTAACTGTACAATTTAGCTATGTGACATGAGGACGTCTTAGGGGGAAGTCAATTTTTAACTAGAAAGCAATAAGTGAAGACTTATTTTAGGTGGGAGAAATAATACTTTTTTAAGAACACTATATTGCCTACTGATTACTTCCATATTCATACATATAACATATTAAAAGTAATCAACTTACACTTTTTTGAATTACAGAAAATACATACATACGTTTAATTAAACCAAAATCAATTGCCAAATAATAAAACTGCTGGGTGCTACTATAACTTTATATGAATCCACCAGCATATAAAGCTATCTCTGTCACTGTTAACGATGGTGATTTTAGAGATGACTGTTTGTAGCAGTATATAGTGGGGATTAGGGGAAATAGTAAATAAATGTTCGCTATTAGAAATTGTATGAGACTTTAGTTGTTGCATTACTCAATGCATTTTAAAGTGCTTTTTTGCCCTTAAGTTGTTACTGTGTGCATTAAATATTTACTAAGAACATGACATTTTCTTTTGGTTTCAATCATGCTAAGAATGCATAGAGATTAAATTCCAATGTATTCTTTGATAAAAATTCATACAAAGAAAACGAAGATCCAAAGAAGAAAATAAATTCAACAACAGCAAAATTATTTCAAGAATTTTTCTAGTTAAAACAAGGAAAAAAATTACTTTTGCTTGTTTTTAATTTTAGATTTAATTTTTTGTTAAAAAGTTGTTCATGAAAACAAAAATAAAAAACACAAACAATAAATTATTAACAACGAAACAGGCTGGCAGGATATAAACCCTTAAAGTATATTACCAACGTTACAGTTTGAAATGATTAAACTTTTGTTGAGTTTCTTCTACAAACTAATCTATCACTTGTCACGAATTGATTCTATGTTTAAGGATTGGTATGAGACACTCAGTAAGTCAGTCCTTGTGAGTATTTGTTTATCTTGCTGGGTATGAAATCAAAAACGAGAGTGAGTAAGTGAATGAAAGAAATTATTCAACGTTAAAAGTTTTAACAAAAGTAAATAACAAACGACGAGGCCAATAAACAATGATGAATTACAAATAAATTGGCTGCCATATATTTTCCGACTGTCGCATCTGATATTGACACTCGCTGGCATTGTTATAGTTGTTGTTAAGGCTATTATGTTTCCCCTCGTTACTCCCTTCCAGTTTCAGATATTTTTGTTATACTAATATGAAACAAAACACTTGCTACACGACAGTATTTGACACAACAAACACCAAATACCTTCTGACACAGCCAATAATACAGAAACAATACTCAGCTCTGTACCGGGTTGGTGTGCTTTAAATAAATAGAAATACTATTACATGTTTAAATGTTCATTACATGTACATACGTGTAAAATTTACAAAATATATGTATTTAATAGACATAACCCAGCAGTTCTGGATGACTGTTCCGAACTTGTTATACTTTGTTATTTTAATTAAAAGAAGGTCAGTTTTGCAATTAAATTCTGTGCCGATTATATTAGCTCTGAAGTATAAAAGTGACTACATTCTAGATTGTGCGAAGATACTAAAGTGATGATTGTTTCTACTTAGCTGGCAAATAAATTAAAAACATATAACTTCGAGTCAACCATTTGGGAAAAATACAGTCTAAAGGAATATATTGACTCCTTATAAAACTGCTGACGTACTAACATAGACATTGGACATACATACATACATATGTGTGTATACATATATATTTTGCTCTCCTGACATTTACTGTCAATGCAAAAAGCAAATGACACAACATGCACACTATTCACATGGAGCCTTATTTTCAAACAATGAACAGCAAAATAGCGTCCCATTCATGGTGGTGCGATGGTTTGTTTTTTTTTTTTATTTGAACGGTTTCTCTCCTTCCTACAACGTCTGCACTTGGCATCTTTTGTTGAAAGCATATGAACATGTTTCCACTAAAATGTTAGTAACTGCGGGTATTTGCACTTGAAATTGAAATTAATGATTCCCTTCAACATGTTTACACCTCATCTACTTTCACAGTCGCCTAGTTCTTCTCCTCACCCCTCAATGTCTGCCTAGTCATACTTTCCCAGTAAGTTTGTGTACATGTATAGATAATTGTAGTTTATAGTAAATAATTTTGTTTTTAAATTGTATTGTAAATTTATGTGTGTATGTACAAAGTATATGTTTTCAATTTGTCTTGTAACAGCCTCATTTGAGCTGTGTATTTACTACAAGCGGTCATGTAATGTTACAATAAATGATTCCAATACACACTTGCACAAAAAGGACAACGTCTGTTGAGTTGTGCGGGTGTTTTATAGTTAAAGTATCGATATAAATTGTATGATAGTAAAACTAAAAATAAAACATTTCACATGTAGTTTAAAGCCAATTAATGTAAAAAGAATAGAAGATATTGATTTTTATAAACTGTTAAATTGGAGACAAATATATATATAAGTTTTTGTGTACTGAATTTAGTATGTTTTTTACTGATTTTAATTAAACTATAATTTACCGTTTTATATTATTAGCCGAGGAAAAATAGTCGAAAAAATTATCAAGCTGGGGAATTTTAGATTAATTAAAGTTTACTCAGAGCTTCGTCTTAAGGTTCCAATTATAGATCTTAAAGTCACAATTGATCCCATGTGCGGTTAGCGAGATATTGCAAGTCAAAGGCCATAAAAATAAGTTTTTTGTGTATGTATCCTAGCTGGCAAAAAACTCTATATTAGTACGATGATAAGCATTAAATTTTCTATATCATGGCAAAAGATAATTTTTGCGTTTCACCAGCCCTTAACGACCTATCATTTTTTATATGCAAATTACAATATTTGTAACACTAAAAAATTATCTGTAAATTTCTCTTTCAATTGCACTAGTTTACAACGATTTTTTTCAGAATATAAAACCTATATGGGTCTCTTTATCTAGGCCGTATAAGTCCAGAAAAGATATTTAAAAAAATCTACGACGTCAAAAAGAGTTAAATTCGGAATAACCAAATTAATATTTCGAGTTTTAGTTATTTTTTATATAAACAATTTTATGGGTCTTATTCACAACACTTTAGCAAATATTGAGAATTCGTTAGAATAATTTTAAATCTCGGTGAATAGATGTCAGGTTTATCAATCATACTTCCAAGAGTTTTCCGCAAAAAATATATGTGATAATGTAACAAAGAAACAATAGGGGATGTATTACAATCCGTAAGTTTGTAATATTAGAAAAAATTGTCAATAATGTTTACAAAATTATTGTAATTTTTAAAAGAAAAGATAAAAAAACTTAAAAAATTTGGTAAAAATAAAAACAACTGTTAAAAAGTGGGTTAAGTATGTCCTAAATTTTATATTATTGAGTTTTCTTTCTGAGTTGATTACAAAGTTCCCAAAAAAGGTACAAACATCCCAAAATCAATACATATTTTAAAATAATTAACCCACACTCATGAAGGGTAATGGAAAATTAAATCCTCTTTATATCAAAATTTTTAAGTATAGGAAAATAACAAATGTTTATTAACTATCGGACATATCCCTTTACATAAATGTAAGAAAGTTGTAAAATTTATATTATTGAATTTTTTCCTGAGTTGATTATTAGGTTCCCAAAAAAGGACAAAGTACCCGTAAATCAATATTCACTTTTAAATATTTTACCAGCACTCCTGAAGGCTAATGCAAAATTAAAAACTCTTTATTTCAAAATTTTGACGTATAGGAAAAAAATGAAAATTTTTAATTATCCAACTTAATGACCCAACTTTAAAAATCGACGTCTTCCGATTTGGATGAAATTTGCATCAAGGTTAGTTCTATGGGATAGTAGACCAGACACAAATATTCAGCTCTATCGGTCAAGAACTACCGGAGTCAGAGGTCAGAGTCAGATCAAAGTTGGACATTTTTATCATACAGGGTTTTTATTAAATGAGTGTAACTTTTCACCTATTTGTCCTAGCAAAAATTGTCCAAAGGAGTTCAGATTCTTCATTCTTTCCTTTTTTTTTTTTTTTGATTTTCGAAATGGATTTATACTTTTATGTAATAACTATTCCAAAAAGTACTATAGAATAACTTGTTAATAGAGCACTGAGTAAGCGGAAAGACTAATAAACACAAAAAATAACTGTAAAGCCAAGTTAAGTAAAGTTTTTCCTAGGTATGTTCAAATGTGCTAATAAACTGATATTTTTTCTAAATACTCAACGCATTGTTAAAGGTCAAGTATTCTTTTAACATTGTGAGTAATCAATTAATAATTTAATTGTTTTAATCATTAACTTAATTGATTTTTAATAAATTTTCTACCAAACAGTTTAGTTCGTTTTATTAATAAATTAATAAAAATTTGATTTAAATTTTAAATAATTAAAAATTTACACAGAAAAAACTGATAATGTGTTTTAATTATCAAATTAAATGTATCAAGCAAGTTTTGCACCTAACAAAAAAATGATGATATCAATTATGAAATTTGTCAAAAAATACCTTCTTTTCAATTAAAGAAATAATCAAAAGAATTAACATCAGTAATTAAACTAAAATTTAAAATTAATTAATTGAATAAATTAAATATAAAATAAAACTTAAATTTTACTTAGTTTATTAATCAAACAGTTTGGTTAAAAGTCAATGATTTCGATGATTGAAACAATCAAAGCATTAATTGAATGTTCAGAACTTTTTGTTCAGGCTTTACCTTAATAATGCGTTAAAAATTTCCAAAAATATCACTTTGTTGTCACATATCGTGACCCTATATTCAAGAAGTGCGAACTCAATTTTGGGCAAAGTGAGTTTTTGATGCAAAAGGATTCCTCAATGCATGATCCACGTCTGGTATAAATTTGAAACCAAAAAAGTAATTTTTGCACTTTTAACAACAATTTTTGTTAATAAGTTTGTTCCCAATAAGCAAAAACCTTTGAAATGATGTAAATATGTATTTGAAAACCTATTCAAATTTCATACATAGCCTTTGAGAACAAATTTGAAAATTTTTGCTTTCAAATGGAAAATTATGGTCTTCTCAAACAAAAAGGCAGTTAGAAATCAAACGTATTTTTCAAATGTATTTCAAATTTAAAAAAAGGCTAGAGGTAAGCTTGAAACTAAAAAAATTTTCAAACGTATTTCAAGTATTCTTTATTATTATTTTCATACATATTTCAAACCCTAATTATAATGCTAACTATTGCAAAATTCATATATTTTTTTACATCACCTGAAAATAAAACATTCACACATTTATTTTAGCATATTTTTCTTTTATATCTCCGATTATTTCTCCTATATTTAACGTTTTTTCGCTCCCTTGCTGTAGAAAAAATGTTCTGTTTTTATTTTTCTAAAATAATTTATTTTTTGAAAGAAACTTTTCTAAGTTTAATTAAAACAAAACTTTGAAAATTTTATAAATATCACACATTATATTTTTTTAAACGTTTTTTGAAATTATCATGTTTATTTCAAAGGCTAAACTTTAAAATTTGAAAACAATTTGGAAAATACATTATTTAGTTAAGAAAATTTTCAAAAATATTCACAGGTTTGAATCGATGTTTATTGGGTTTGTTAATAAGTTAAAAGTTAAATTTTTATTGAAGAAAATAAGTGCTAACTTCCATACAAATTTTACAACATTTTTTAAAACTTCAAATTTATTTAAAATTTATTTTGTATATTAACAAGATGAACATGCTGAACACAAAACAGGTGAAGATTAATAAATTGAATGTATAGTTTTTAAGATATGATCATTTATATATTTGTATATAAAGCCAGTTTTAGACTTTAAATAATGTTTTTTCGAAAAATTTTAAGTTATTTCAGAAATCGTTTATAACACTAAGATCTATAATATTCTATGGTTCCAATTTAGAATTTTGATTATAAAAAAGTCTTTAAATGTGCAAATTATGGAGTATTATTCAAAAAATATTGGCACTTTTTATATTCAAAAACTTTTCATAATTTAAAATATTTGTACTGAGAATAAGGAATAGTAAACAAGCAGATATCCCATGAGTTTTTCTACTTAAATGGTGTAAATGCATCTTATTGCACTTACTGGTTTGACTTATATCCCTTAAAAAAAAACATTTCATAAAATTATAAAATAATGCATATTATTAGAAGAAACTTTTGTTCTATTCTTTGAGCAAAACATGCTAACTTAGAACAAATATTTGTTTTTTTGTCGACCAAAAAGTGCTATCTTAAATAAGTCGCTAAAATGTGCAAAATATTAAAATTTTTTCATAGGTAAGAATTAGTAAGGATGTTAAAAACGTATTACGGAAGAAATATTGTCTTTTAGTGCAATATTTCACGAATTAAATAGTTTTTTTGCTTTCCTGAAAACTAGACTTTATTGATTTAGCACTTTTTGAATATAGTGTATCGATATGAACAAAAAATTATATTTATAAATATTAAATTGTTCATGAAACTTGAAGTTATAAAATTTAAAGTCAAAATTTTACGTTTTAATATATAATAATTTATGCAAGGATGGGAGATTTTACATTTTATTGAACAAATCCTACTCTACTGTAAAAAAATTAAAATGTTCTAAAAAAATAAAATTTGTAATTAAGAGAATTTAAATCAGTATTTTGTCTGTTAAACGTAATATTTCAAGGCATAAATATAACCTTACTTAACCTTATTAAATATGTTATATTAAGTACATCTAAATTCATATACAAATTCATCAAAAAGAAATTCCCAATGAAAATCATATTAAATTTGCAGATATTCTTAAAAAAAAATTCCTATTTTTAGACAAACATAAATGTGTTAAACTAATATAAATATTTATTTTTTACAAGATATTATTTAAATAAAAAAAATTTTAAAAATAAAATTCTTATGTATTTTTTTAATCTTAGACATTTATAAAAACATAGAATTTTACGTATCCTTTTTAAAGAGTAAATAATTTTTTGTTCATAAATTAAATTTTAAAAAGGAAAATTTATGTGTACATTTTATGATAATAGAAATTATGAAAATGGGATAATTTATAACAATCTGTTGTTGCATTTTATTATTTTACATGAGAATTTGTAGATACAAAATTAATTGGTTTTTTATTAAATTCCACCCATTTTCGAAAATTATTTCAAATCTTTTCTTTTTGGTAAATGGACACATGTATGAATTTTTTTAATATAATTATAAAAAATTAATTTCTTATTATGCGCTGTTGTGAAGCTGCGAAAAAAAATACTTTCTATCTTTAGAACAAAGGTTAATCAACTAAATTCATTTGTGATATGATTAATCAATGACGTCAAACAATAACACAATAAACATAGAGAAAGCCAAAAATAAATGTGTTTAGACCCCCTAAATTGGCAAAATCTGACAATGTGCCCCATATTCATAAACGCTTCATAAAGTTGGTTGATGGTTTATTATAGGAATTTGTTATAGAAAAATATTAAAAAGCGTAAATAAGCGATTAATATCTTTATGAATAAGGGGAAAATGTTTAAAAATGTGGCTTTATGTTTGCTCTTAAAAAAGTACAATGCATAAATAAAAAATTACGCCTTAATATGTATGTATTTATGTAGAATATAGTTAAAAGAATATATGCATAATTTGTCTATATTTATGCAAAAAGTATAAAATATAAAGATTTAAAAATTTGTTGATGGTTCACAAACTTTTGTTTATATATGTATGTATGTAGTTTATAAAAGTTAATAATAAAATAAAACAAAAATAAATATTGACAAAACTATTTTTGTAAAATTTTAGACAAACATGTCTTTAGTAAAATTAATTTAAGAAAAAAATATACAAAAGTTATATTTTTAAGTGATTGGAAAATAATTTTAAATATATTTTTCTTACAATATTTAACATATATATGAATATATAACTATTGTCCTTAAAATAATTAATATTTAGTGACTTTTATACACTGAAAATAATCCATGCTCAACTTTACGAAAAAAAATTTCGTAACTTCTATTTTCGTAATATTTACAAAAATTTCGTGTATAATACTAAATATAATTTAATAAAACCCTTTTCTATTTTTACGAAAGTACGAAAACCTTTCGTAATATTTTTTTTTCTTAAATTTTAGCGAAATTAAACATAATGATATTAATTATATTATCATTAAATAAAACTACAATATTATTTTTATATTATTTAATTCAGCATTTAACAGTTTACAAACATAAAATATTGTTTACTTAATGTTGTTTACTTAATTTTTTAATAAATAATTACTTCGAAAGTAATCATTTTTGTTGACATTAAAGATAATTATAAATTTCATTGAAATACAAGTGTTTATACGGGAATTAACGACGTTCATGCATTTTCAGAAGAGGACTTTGCAAGGGCGCTAGGGTTAAATAACGGCCGCTCATTACGAAATTTTGTAGTACCATTTATGTTTGTATATAACGTAGTTGTGCCTATTTTTGTAGGGATATTAGTATATTTGGCATAATTATGAGCTCCAAATCCCAATTTAGGGGACCCGGTTATATAAGGGCTAGGTGAAATAATGGACCCATATCAACGAAAATCAATAGGGTAATGTGTATACCGACATGCGACATGTAGATTGATTACAAGGTTTACAGAAAGACAGATGGACGGACGGACATGGCTTTATCGCTTCAATAATTGACTTTTAATATATTACCTATTGCAATCTTTACACCCATACCTCAATATTTGCGTAAAATTCAACTGTAACTTCCTTACTAAAACTTGACTAAGTCAAATGATATTTTCCCTTATAAAACTCTTTTTTAACGACTTTTATAAACTTTCATATTTAATCATAAATATTTTCAAATGCTATTAATTTTTATGGAGATCCTTTTTAATTATATAACCATAACAATAACATGTAACACAAAGTTTCCAACATCAAAATAAAGTGTCATTCATTTCGAATTATGTATGTAAATAAGAATAAATGTTTGCATAAGTTTTCTATGACTTTTAAATATTTTTCTAAAATAAACTCAAAATTAAAATTATTACCTGTAACCATTCTAATGAAATAGGATTTACATACTCTGAAAAAAAGAGAAAGACACAATAAATTATAATATTTCTCTCATGTTGTCAAAAGTCGTAAATAAAAAAAACTTTTGGCAATTTAATTTTGAAAATGGGTAAAATTATACAAAATACAACAACAAAAACAAACAATTTGTGTGAAACTAACAAATTTAAATTAAAATGTGAATTAAGAAATATAACAACTATGTACATGGTATAATATGTAGTAGGGTATCATTTTTTTTTGTTATTATTTTTTAATTTCGAGTATTGGCAATCCAATCAGGATCGGTACAGGCTCTGAAATAGATAAATGTGTTATTGAATATAAAATTTCACATTTTATTGGACTTGCTCTTTGTTTTTCAAAATATGCTCAAGTTAACTTTATCTGATTTGAAAAAAATTTCTGGATTAGACTTTTATATGATTTAAGTAAAAAAAAAAACACCCTAATGCATTCATTCACATATAAACAAAAACGTATATGTATGTATATATTTTGTTAAGTTAGGAGAAAATCTTAATCTAGATAAATCTACAAACTTTTTCTGTTAAAGAAAATGTCGAGAATTTTAATGAGAATTTGTATGCTCATAAAAAACATACAAGTACTAACTCTACATACATGTATGTATGTATGTTTTTGTACATGTGTAGACTGAAGTGTAACAAAACTTACATACTTCCACTATGACTGACTATGACTACTGATGGTATCGGTGGAGATGGTAACAAATGGATAACTCTAGAGATGACGAAGTAAATATCTTTGTATAATTGTACGTGGAAGGACGGATGATTGCATGCAGATTGTACAACTATGTAGAACACTTACATATATACATATATACGATAAATACATACTTAAATTCTTAGAAAAACTCTTTGTGCCATGATCATTGCCAAAACGATGAAGATAACAAAAAATAAATAAAATGAAAAACAAAAATACTAAAACAAAATAAATAAAAATAGAATAGAATATAAGTAGAATTAAGAAAAGAATACTTAAGTATCTATAGACACTACAATATTTAAGGATAAATTTAAATGTATGTATTTACGAGTGCTACGTTTGTATGAGTTTAAGTGTCAATGTGTATGCGCACTTAATCGATTCAGAAATACATACTTCCCTACTGTAGTTTAGTATTGGATATTATGTGTTCGTTTCGTCGTTTGTAACACCATATTTATTCTACACCCTCTAACGCTCTTATTGATATCGGGGTTGTGATGGAGGTAGTAAATTATTAAAACATCATTAAGCAATCTAACTATAAAATATTGACAAAATCGGATCATTACAGAACACTAATTATTATTTCTACTGAAATGAAATTTTTGCTTTAACTTTCTATGTTCTATTCTGATATGGATGTTTTACAAACGGAATGATCGGAATGAAATCAAGCCGTTAAATTTATTTACAACCTGGCTGTCATAATGTCCATGGTGGTTATGATTCACCAAATTGTATCATTGTGTCCATGAATGTTATGACACTTTCATAAGTGACACAATATCCATGAGAAGATAATATCCACTATCATAATGTCCATGGTCGTTATGACACACTAAATTGAGTCATAACGTTATGACAACTTCATGGCATAAAGTCCATGTATTACAAAGGTGGCGTGTCATAATATCCAGTATCATAATGTCTATGAACGTTATGACACACTAAACTTTAAACTTCAAATGTCTATGAGAAATGTGACATAAAGTCCATCGATTTATAAGAGTCCATTTATCAAAAAAAGCTTAATTTGGCGAAGCTGGTATTCGAAATACCCCAGAGTTTAAAACCCCTGTGCCGGCCGAAGACCGGCTATCCAGGACACTTTATTAAAGGAATCCAAAATGCAACATAAAAATTTAGAACCAATTTCTTTTTGGGATAAGAGTGTCTCTTTCTTAAATTATAAACAAATGTTCCAATACATTTCTGTTTTGTGTCACTATGCCCATTTACATTATGACATTTTTAAAAAGTGACATGGTGTGTCATAAAGTCAATGATTCGCCACCTATTACAAATAGTCCATTTATCATAAAAACGCTTAATATAGCGAAGGCCTTATTCGAAATACACCGGATTTTAAAATCCCTGCGCGCGACCGAAGGAATGCTATCCCGGACACTTTTTAAATGAATCCAAAATATAACATATACCAAAGTTACAAGCAATTCTATCCGGGATAAGAGAACAATACTAAAAAAAATCTAATACATTTATGTTTTTAAAGTGTCACAAAGTCCATGGACACTATGACAATTTTGAAAGTGTTAACGTCCATGGACACTATGACTCTTTTTGGTGTGACATAACAGAGATGAGTTTGGAATTTTATAAATAACCATAATACATATACGGCCAATAGTTGATATTGTTACAGACATAATGACATAATCAAATAATTTTTTACGAATGTAGGATTACACTGCGTTACGAGAGACTGGAATAAAAATTCCATTGACTTTATTCAGAGTTTAGTGTGCTGTATGTAACGAAGTGATATAAATAGAAACTATGGCAAAGCTTAATTAGGTTTTAACCACAAGGATAATGACAAAACGAATATAACGAAGAATTTGGATGTAACGTTTGTGGTTTGAAGATTTTGATCTTTATGCCACATTGTACACAAACATCTAAATATATATTTACATATACATGCTTATGTATTTATTTCACAAGTATATATGTGTGTGTGTTTTTAAATAGATTTTTAGTACTTACAATGTGTATGTATGATTAGAATAAATAATCACAAAAAGGTTGTTAAAGCAAATCCTATTTTCTTTATGCATTTTTATACTTTTTCCAACATTTCTTTTAAGTTTGCCTGTCAGTCTTGTTCGACTGTTTGGCTTCAAATTACTACTACATTTTGTGCGTTGAACTGTCAAAAGGTCATAATTTACACACACACACTCTCATACAATCTATGAAAAGTGTTTTAAAAGGGAAACAAAAAACAAAGTAAAAAGGAAATTACTTTACTGGCAAAATTTTGAAAAAAGCAAAGACAACATTCAAAAATGTTGAAGTATTTTTTTGTACAGTTAACAGTCGTTTTATATTTAAATCAGAGGCTGGTCAAGTCAACATTTTAATTTTTTTAAAGAAGATTTATGAATTTAAGACTTGATTAATTTAAATTTTTCGTAGAAATAAAATTTCATATAAAAATTTCTAAATTACAGTTTTAAATTACCTAATCTATATATATAAAAGAGTAGCGTTACTGACTGACTGATTCATCATCGCACAGCCCAAACGGCTGAACCTAGAATCATGAAATTTTTACAGTAGATGTAGAGGGATTTCTGGAAATATGTACATTTACGGTTAAAAAGGGGGAAAAAACGGGTAAAAAAGGTTTTCTTAATTATCTCACACAATATTAGTGATACAAGAAAAATTCTAAATGCACCTGTATCTACTCTTAAAATGAGCAGATGGGTTTCTGGTACTTTTTTGAAATTCGTACTTTTAAGGGGTAAAAATGTGTAATAAAGGTGATTTTGGTACCTTTTTTGGCCCCTTATAACTTTTTAACTAATTAACATAATAAAATTATTATAAATATTTTGGATACATCTCCCAAAATTAGGAGACACCTGTTTCGTACTTTTTCAAAATTCAGTCCTTTTTGGGTCAAAAAGGGAGAAAACTGTATTTATGGTACTTTTTTTAGCACATTAAGAAAACTTTTTCGGTTTATTAAATTATTCCTATTAAATTACGGACTAACTCTATAATATTTAATGTAATAAAATGTTTGCTATTTCACAGGGGAAAAAAGTACCAAAAAGGGGAAAAAACGGGAAATTTAATTTTATTCAAACTCGTTGAGCCAGTTTTTATAAAATTTGAAAAAGTAGTTTATTTACTCACACAAAATAAGCTATTGGTATATTATTTTGGAATTCGAGTACTAAGGCCTCTATAGGATCAAATTGGAGTAAATTGTTTGGTAATTTTTTAAAGCACAATTTTTCTGGAACAAATTAATGCAGATTTGATTCGTTTGAGTTTTATCTGTGATATATAGATTTAAATAAGGAACATTTTGTAAACTTAATTCTCGAAATAGTATATTTCTAAGCGAAAAGGGGAAAAATTGTATTCTTTATTAGTACTTTCCACTTATTCCACTTTTGGTACTTTTTCTTTCTTCAAATGATACTCTTTGTATGTTCTTTAATATGAATTCAAAACACATGATTATTAAACATAGACGGTCCTCATTGAATAAGATTCTTTAAGAGAGAACTTTTTATCTCATAAATGGTACTTTTTTAATTTTCTAAAATATTCAACCTAGGAACATTAATTTTAACATACATGGTCTTGACTGAATAATATTCTGTAAGTGGGAACTATTTGGTACTTTTCTATTCTTCAAATGGTACCTTTTAGATTCTTTATAATGGTTAACCGGAACACACGGTCCTTATTAAATGAGAATTTATTGAGAGAGATTTATGTACTTTTTCGTTTTTCCGGTTTTTCCGATTTTTACGATATTGAACATAGAAATATAAAATTTAAAATGTAGGGACCTTAGTGAATGAGAATCTACTGAAAGGGACTTTTGGTACTTTTTCATTCATTAAAATTATATTTTTGGAATTGTATATAATATTGAACACAGAAACATAAAATTTTTGATTAAATGATAATCTATTAGAAGTATTTTATAGTACTTTTTTCAAATAGTACTTTCGAAATTTTCCATAATGTGGAAGCTAAATGAACGAAACTAAAAATACAAGCTTCTTACTGAATGCGAATTTAATCACGTGATAAAACGTATAAAACTGAAACATTAAAAAAATGTTTAATCAATTTTAATTTTCTATAAAAGTAAACAAAATTTTGTATGTATTTAATTTAAGTTAGGGTAGCGAAGCACCCAGGGTATGCTAGTCATATACATATTTCGATGTCCCATATTTGTTGATGGTGGGTATAAAGAAAACGATATACATATGTAGATATTTTTGGAAATACATCTGTATTTCCATAGTTATTTACGGATTCACACCAGTTGGTTGAAATTTAGAATCTAAAGCATTATATGAATGCTGAAATTCACGGACTAGCATTTTATATCAATTTGTATTTTAGAAATATGTGTACATATGTATGTACATAATAATTATATCTTACATTGTGACATCGACAAAACTTTTTGTTTCATACAAAAAATTTTATCTAATAACCACCAAAAATTTCGTTATAACTTTTGACATAAAATTTAGCTGTTGCAAACTAAAAATCCAAAAGATTTATAAAAGGATTATCAAAAATTGTTTAACCATTTTTTCAGTTTCAAAGAAATCTCTTATAGGTACGTTTGCACAAACGAAAAGAGTTTATCATGTCAAACTGTTTTAAAAATAATATGTTTTACATAAAAACGTATAAAACACATTAGTAATGTGTAAAACAACTAAGTATTTAAGGGGATTTGTATACATTTACAGCCGGTATTTATATTTAAATTTATTAGCAATAAGAAATAATTTTCATATAATTCTATGCGAATTAAAAAAGAAAATAACAAATACATAAATAAAATTTACATGTTCATTTTTAATGATCAAAGGGCTTTACTCGTAACAAATAAGATACATTTTTTATGTCTAGAATTTGTTTTGCACTTCTTCACTCACAAACCACAAAAAACGATTCTATTCAAAGTCTTATTTGTTATAAAAGAATTTTTATCCTTCTTAAAGCCAATGTTTGTTAATAAATTGAAAAGAAAAATATAACAAACTCGAAAACACTTAGACATATGAATACAAACAAACAAACAAAAATGACATATGGATGAATAAATACTTGGACATCCATACCCAGCAGTTGTAGTCAGCTAGCTAATTCAAATTTTATATTTTTTATACCCACCATTAAAAAAGGTGAGGGGTATATTTTTTTTGTCATTCCGTTTATAACACATCGAAATATTCCTCTAAGACCCATAAAATTATATATATTCTGGTTCCTTATTAAATTCTAAAACGATCTAGCCATGTCCGTCCGTCTGTCTGTTGAAAACACGATAGGGTCCAAATGGAAGTAGCTAGCGAGCTGAAAGTTTGCATAAATACTTTTAGTTGATGCAGTTTGTTTGGAATTGAAAATGCGCAATATCGGTCCACGATTTCGCCTAGCCCCCATATAAGGCCCCCTTCAGAAAATGACTTTATCGCTCATAAATGGCTAAAACAAGCATCTATAAAGTGGAATTCGGCACAAACATGTTTTATAGGAACCTCTATAAATCTATCTGTGAAATTTCATAAGGATAGGCCCATAATTGACCCTACCCCCCATACAAAACCCCTTCAGAAAATTACTTAAACGGTCCTAATTTTCTAAAAGAAGCATCTATAGTGGTGATATTTTATAGGAACCTAAACCTATCTACTAAATTTTATAAGGATCGGTCCATAATTGACCCTACCCTCCTCATAACTGCCCTTAAGAAGCATATATAGCAATAAAAATCGACATAAAAAAGTTTTATAGGAACTAAAATAATTTTCTTAAATTTTATGAGGATCGGTCCATAATTGACCCTACCCCTCATATTAGGTCCCCTTCAGAAAATGACTTTAACGCTGAAAACTTAATCAAAAATGCGAGTACTGCGGTGATATTCCACATAAACAAGTTTTGTGCAAGCCAAAAACTCTCTATCAAATTTAATAAGGATCGGTCCTTAATTGAACTCACCACCCCATATAAGGTCCCCTCAGAAAATGATTTTAACGCTCATTACTACCTTAAAACTGAAAGTACAGCGATGAAATTCGAGAAAAACAAGTTTTGTATGAGTCAATACCTCTCTACTAAATTTTATGAGGATCAGTCTATAATTTACCCTTCAAACACCCCCCCTATAAGGTCCCATTCATTCAGCAGTGAAATTCTACATAAACAAGTTTTGTGAGAGCCAAATTTTATGGGTATCGGTCTATAATTGATCCCACTCCCCATATAAGGTCCCCTTCAGAAAAAGACTGTAACGCTCAAATACTACTATAGTCATGAAATTTCACGTAAACAAGTTTTGTATGAGCAAAAATGTCCTCTTCAGATATTTATGAGTATCGGTCTATAATTGACCCTACAACCCTACAAATAACTTATTGTTTAAACCGATTGATAGGTCTATAATTGACTCTACCCTATATAACCACTCTTACAAGAAAAACAGTTTATGGTTATAAAAATTGGACAAAAAATATAATATTTTTAATTTGGAAGAGCATAGTCCATACTTATTAAAGGCCCTCTTTCCAATATTACCCTGATGTTCATATTAATATCGACAAATGGTGATCAAATTCAACATAGATCTAATAAATGAGAAAATTACTTCGATAATATCAAAGTTTATTTATAAGGCAGTATTTTATGGCAGTATTTATTGGGTATATAAGATTCGGCATGGCCGAATATAACACTCTTACTTGTTTTTTGGTTCATTCGACAATTGTTAATGGAAAAATAAGAACTGCAGGGTTGCTGTCATATGGATGGTCTTGTATGTATGTATGCTCATCTGTATGAACAATATGTTTGTGTTAATATGAACATACTAGATATAAAATATAGTCTGTTACCCTCATAAAATTGTTTAAACCATATCATGGCCAACATGCAACTTGGCAAATATAGCCTTATTCTTGAATATTGCTTTACATATACATACATATGTACAAAAATATGTATATTATTATATACATAAGTTTGCAATGTACACTGCGAATCACATAAATAGGGAATTAAATTTTATCAACAACGAAAATATCTTGTAAACTAAATCTTGAAGGATTTCAAAATTATGAACTTTTAGGCAATATTCTTACTATTAATTAAGTAAAAAAATTTGCGTGAATTTTTTCCGGAAATGAAGAAATTTTAATTTTAATATCCAGCTGACTAAATGCCGTCTAAATAATAGAAATAATTAAAAAGTCAATTGAATACAGTTATTTGAACATTATTTAAAGCTACAGAAAAAATATGAAAGGATGTAAAAGAACACGACGCGTACATAATGCATGTTTCAAATTCGTCTCTTCGGGGAAAATTTGCAAAGAATGCGGAGCCCTAACTTTATTTTATTATAACATAAATTTTACTTACATATAAATATCTTAAGCATTATTTATGTATATTACCCTGCAGTTTGTGATAACAGTCCAAACTAGTAATTTTACTTATCACTTGGTAAGACAAGTATGTAGCTATACAACTAGTTACTTAAACATTTTCTATAGGTGCATACTACAGCGCACTTCACTCTAATTATAATTACAATGTAATTACATATGGATATTTGTGAATTAAAAAAAAACGTTGATCTAACTAAAATCAAAAATTAACATTAAAAAGATTATTTAGGTGTAAAATGAAGAAAAAATATATGTATATCGCTTTACTCCATAGTCAATTCCATAGTTTTTATAAAAAAACAAGTTTGACTGCTATATTCGGCTGAGCCGAATCTTAAATACCCTCCACCAACTACTTTTATATTAATACTTTTCTAATTGATCAAATATTTGTAGAAATAAGTTTTCTCATATATTAAATAGAAAAATCTCTAGATTTAAACAGCTCAAATCTATTACAATTCCAAGATTTATTGAACATTACCAACGCTTGGCGATTTTTATTAATTTGCATGTATGCATGTGTGTGAAAGATTTAAGGATTTTCAAAATACATATATATAATTTTGTTCTACACAAATTGATAAATTATAGACCGATCGTAAAAAATTCTTTAAGCAAAACTTCTGGACATGAAAGCTATATTTCAGTAAAATTTTGTATCTACATCGTAATTTAGTAATAAGTAATGTGTGTTATGAACCGATCGTGCAACACTCTTGAAATAGAATTTTTGTATCAATAGCTTTATTTAAAATTATTCAAAATTCTGTATCTATATCATTATTTGGTAATGAATATTGTACATTTAAGTAACTTTCTGGAGGGGGCCTAGTATGAGAGTTATGACCAAGGAAAAAAATGATAGGAAAAAAATTTTACAGTAATATTTCTGTGCATATGAGCAATACTTGTACCAAATTTTATATGGATATCTTAATTTAGTAATGAGTTATACGCGTTTAAGTGATTTTCGGGAAGGGACCTTGTATGGGAGCAATGACCAATTATGGACCGATCGGAAAAAATTTCACAGTAATATTTTTGTGCATATGAGCAATACTTGTACCAAACTTTATACAGATATCTTAATTTTGTAATGAGTTATGCGCGTTTAAGTGATTTTAGGGATAGGACCTTATATGGGAGCTATGACCAATAATGCACCGATCGGAAAAAAATTCACAATAATATTTCTATGCACATGAGTAATACTTGTACCAAATTTTATATGGATGTCTTATGTTAGTAATGAGTTATGCGCGTTTAAGTGATTTTCGGGAGGGGACCTTGTATGGGAGCTATGACCAATTATGGACCGATGAAAAAAAAAATTTCACAATAATATTTCTGTATGTGAGAGCAATACTTGTACCAAATTTTATATGGGTATCTTAATTTAGAAATGAATTATTTGCGTTTAAGTTATTTTCGGGAGGGGACCTTGTATGGGAGCTATGTCCAATTATGGACCGATCCAGAAAATTTTTTCTTTGAATGAATTCTATTGACATAAGATTTTAATTTGTAAAATTTTGTAAAGATTTCGACATTGTGACGGAAGTTATTAACAAAAAACCCATTTTTCGGGAATATGTACTTTTGTATGGGAGGTATATGAAATTGTGGACCGATTCTGACAATTTAGGAGTCAAGGAGTCAAGCTCTTGTGTAGAAACGAATGTGTGGTGATTTTCATGGAATTATCTTTCACAGTTTTCGAGAAAATTACATCAGAATGTGTAAAAAATGCTTATTTTTTTCGAGGTTGTTTCAAATTTTGATTCATAACTTTTCCCGGTGTGAACCGATTTTGCTCATTTTCAATACCAAACTGCCTAGGATAATAGTAAATATTTTGGGTGAATTTCGTTAATTTTTGTTGCTTCGTGTTAACGTGAGAATGTTTTATACAGACAGACAGACAGACGGACAGACGGACATAGCTAAATCGACTCAGAATTTCATAAGGTCCAAGAATATATATACTTTGTTGGGTCTCAGGTGAATATTTCTTGGTGTTACACACGGAATGACAAAGTTATATATACCCTCTATCACCACTGATGGTGGTGGAGGGTATAAAAATACTGTCTAACAATTATACTTTATGTAAATCTGCTGGGAAGAAGTTGTTGTATGTGTGATTTTGTGTGTACGTTAGTTGTAATAAGAACAAATATAAAAAGAACAATATAACACAGCTTTAGGCAGTCTTTTGTTAAGCTCAATATTGTTTAGTGTCACGTTCCGATGTGATCACAAAATTAAGGATCAAAAAGGTATTTGCTTAAGCATCTGAAAATTTTGTGATTTATTGAACAAAACATTCAGCTGGCTGCCTTTATTTTATTACTTTCTTATTTATTTTAAAATAACTACACACACACATTCGCACTCAAAAACATTCCCCAGCAGTTCGATTGGACAGTCCCGAACTACATATTTAATCTACCACTTAGGGTTATCCCTAGCCACCGACCGCTCAGGTGACTAGCTATTTTAACAAGTGCTTGTCCTACGAGGAATTTCTATTGTCATTCCATAGATTACGAAGAGACAGACAAAAAGCTTAATTTTGTTTTTTAAGTGTCCACTCAACACTAAAGTGATGATTATCTTCACCCTCGTTTACAAAGAGTACATCCGTGACGAAAGACGAATTAGAGCCAACCAGGTGGTTAGATGTTAGTTGAAAATATTGTTTTTTTCGGATGCATTGACTCTCTTTCGAACTGTTGGGTCATGTAACATATCGTACTTTTAGTGTATTATGAAATGTGTCTGAGTTGATATGGAATTAAGTCAGTGATGGGCAACTTACATTCTGTTAAATTTATGCTTTGTATCAAGATGAAGAAACCCAATATATTTTCAAGAGTAATTTAAGGTAGAGATTTCGCTCATTTACTACAGAACTGGTATAATTCAAAATTCTGGTATTTGTTACTAGAAAATATGCGCTATATTAAGGTTTTTTGTTTTACTAAAATAGTACTAAGGTATTCATAAACAGTTACCTATGAAAGTTTACATGGATTTCAGAATGAATTATGTTCACGAATACACAATCAGAAGCATTTGGGACAGTCCTGGTGTACAAAATATAAATTTAATATAAATGTTGTAAGATATATTTATTTATTATTAATTTTTAGTGATTTAGAAAAAAGTTTTTTTTTATAACAAAATTAATGAAGCAAAAGGTTAAGTAGTCACAACATATGGTCACTTCTAAAACTACAAATAGTCGAAGAAATACTCAAACATTTTTGTAATTTTTAACAAATTTAAAATAAAGTCAAGCTTTTACTACACATGGTTGGTTGGAAAATTCTAATATACACTTATATGTATGTATATATTCATGTGTATATTGAGTGAGTATATTTGTATATGGATTTTGTGGTTTAGATTTATTTTCTACAGTATCTTTATTTTTATTTTCCTAAACAGAAAAATCAAATAAATCAGTATTAGTATTTGTGTTGCATAAAAGCCATTTAGATGTAAATTTAAAAATTGGCTAAATATTTTAACATTCATTCACATAAACACTGTACAAATGTACAATGTGTGTGTTTCTATATTTGATTTATAACAAAATCTTATGCGTGTTGTATTTAAACAATTTCACTCGATTTCAATTTAACTGATTTGTGATTTCTTACGTGTGTTGGATTTACATATAAAAACTTCTTCAAATACATACTCATCGTAGCAGAACAAAATTCAAACTTAAATCTACCAAACTTAAGCGCACTTACAGAAATACATGCATACATATAGATATAGAGTAGGGTGGTTTATTATTCTGAGTAATTTTTTTTTTTATTTTGATGATTTCAATAATTGCTACTAGAACACTAATTAATAATCATTAAGTATCTGAAAATTTGAAATAGGTTTAAAGGTAAAATATTATATATAACATTCCGTATTCGCTCATAAAATTAATTCCAAAATTATACTGCTATTAACAATTCGTTATATGAGCAAAACTATTTATAAGAGATATTAACCTAATACCTATACAATAAATATACCCTAATAACATACATACATAATATGTATTGTGGAAAGTGTAAGTTTTCATGAGTTTATATATACTTTCGTATAAATACATACATATACAGAATATGTGTTCTGTTATGGTTGAATAAAATTCATTGTTTAACTGGAGCTCGTTTACATATCGTTTGAAGAAGCTTTTAAATCCAGTAATATACACATGCATACTGTTATACTATACATAAATACATATGGGCAATTCCATGAAAAGGTAAACCACGACTGAAAAAATAAAACCCTTATAACTTCTGCATTTTTGAAGATAATTCAACAGCACCAAGGACGAAGACTGTTGAAAATTTTTGAAATAGGTCTATTTTTACACCTCGACCGCATACAGACGGACCCGAAATTATCACTTTTTAGATCATAATTCTATTAATTATAATACTATCCCTTTAAAATCGGCAGATCTAAAATGTTTATAAGCCTAAACCATTATGCCGATTTTCATAACGATTGGATCTCATTTGAGCCTAGTTCCATTCAATGTTTAATTTCAGAAAAACACTTAAACGTCCGTAACTCACCTCTAATCACTAATATTATGATAGAATTTGTCACAAATAAGCTTTATATGAATTAAAATCACACCCCAAAATTTTATGAAGATCGGTCCATATTTGACCCTAGTCGCCATGTAACTCCAGTTTTTTATTTTTATCCGTAAATTGCTTAAACATGTATATAGGTCGGCCATGTCCGACTGCACTTTCCTACTCCTTTTGATTTGTTGAAGTGGGTGCATGCATATATTTCCAAAATATATATTTTATAACCTAAAAAAAAATCAGGGGAAAAATCTGTCACATACGATATGACACGTACGATATTTAAAAATGTTTGTTATAAAATTATATTAATTTTTTTTATTTAAAAATTATGGATTACTAATGAAAAATATCTCCCATAGTGTAACAATTAAAACAAAAAAGATACACCTACAGAATTCGCAGATTTTCGTAAATATTTACATGTACCTACTTTAAAAACACTTCCGTTTTTTGTCACGTATGATATCGCCATATTTTAATCCATATTTTGGAAAACAAGGTTCCGAGTGGTATGATTCCCTTTGCAAATATAATATTCTTTAAATGGAACAGAATGACAAAATTGTTTTTCAAGTACTCCCAATTTTACAAAATCTATACCACTCTGAAGGCGTACGAATGTCACATACAATCGTATGGAATTGCCCATATGTACATGAGTATGTATGTGTGTCACGTAATATATAAAAAATAAATTTTATTTTAAACGCCAACACATTTTATTTTCAAAATACTGTAGTACTAAATTTCAAAAAAATGTATATATTTATATGCACATGTGAATAAATTTTTCAACTCACACTTATTAAATTTGTGCTTTGTAGGCTCTCGTTTTGGTCATTTCGTTGAAAGAATAAAATACTAAAATTTTGTTAAATATTTACTAAAAACCACATAATTCTATTTATTTATTTGAAAACGAATAAGACTATAGCAATATCAATGCAATAATTTAAAATAAAAACTTGACTAATCTATTTTATGTAATCAGTTTCGATTGCTTAAACAATGTAAATAAGAGTTATCCCCAAAAACGAATTCATATTGTTGCCGGACAAAGAATGTTAGTGTTATATTCGGCAATGCCGAATCTTTTATACCGAATCATTTGTCGTAAATTTAAAGTTAATTTAAAAGAGCGCTATGGGGACTTGTGCCAATTATGGACCTTACTGTACATAAAGATGTCCAATTTTCGTCGCCGTACTTTACAGTATAGTACGAAACTACACTGATTTTATTCCCTACATCACCATATTGAGGAGGGTAATATGCGTCTGTGCTAATGTTTATAACGCACAAAAATATTGGTCCATACATTAAATTATACCGATTACTCTGAATTACTTTCAGAATCGGCAAAGCTAAATTTTATGAAAACATAAATGACACTGCCGATTTTTGTAATAATAGTCCTTCAATTAACCCTAGCCATCATACAAACTCCATTTTAGAATATCAATTAAACGTCCATAATTGACGTGATACTAATCACGATGAAATTGAAGTAAAATTCATCATAAATGCGTTTTTATAATAAACTAGCTATACCCAGTGTGCTTTGCTACCCTAAAAACAATATTAAATAAAAACATACTTTACGCTTTTTGAAGATTCTAGCTCTATTAGTTTCCCAGAAATATGAATTTTTGTATTTAATTCATATGGAAAGAACCACGCCCTAATAGTAGTCCGTCAATTTAATACTCACATGGATGTCATAGTTGTTCCTGTAAAATTTAAGGATTTTAGCTGTAATAGTTTCTCAGATATACGAATTTTTGTTTCCAAACCCCACTAATGAATATACGCTCATTTTAACCCAAATGTTCACATATCTATATATATAAAAATGAATGTGTGTTTGTTTGTATGTTTGAACGTTATAGACTTCAAATTTTCACAGCGTATTCCTGTATGTCTGGAATAGATATTATTTTGAAATTTTATATATTTTAGATAATATAACAGTTAGAGTCCTCAAATTTTGTCGAAACAACTTTAGTGTCAATATAATTATTTAGGACAAAAAGTAGGCGGACTAGCACTATATAAATTAAATACAAGAATTCGTTTATCTTGGAAACTATTACAGTTAGAATCTTAAAATTTTGCACGAATAACTTTAACATCCATCTAAACATTTTGGGTAATTTAATTGGCGGACTACCCTTGAAGGGAGCGGCACCTCCCATATTAATTAAAGACAAAAATTCGTTTATCTGGAAAACTAATGGAATTAAATTCTTCAAATTTTGCACGAAGAACTTAAATATTCATCTGAACATTTTGGAGGAAAAAAAAACGGACTTTCATCTGGGGATCTTGAAGCCCCCATATGAATCAAATAGAAAAATTCGTATATCTGAGAAACTGTTAGAGCTAGAATCTTCAAATTTTACATGAAGAACTTTGAAATTCATGTTAACATTTAGAGCATAACGGGCGGACTTTCAATGGGGAACTTCGCACCTCCCATATGCATTAAATATAAAATTTCGTTTATCTGGGAAACTAATAGAACTTGATTTATAAAATTTTGCACAAATTAGTTTAGTATTCATCTGAACATTTTGGACTTTTATGTGGGGAGCTTGAAGCCCCAACATGAATCAAATAGAAAAATTCGTATATCTGAGCTAAAATCTTCAAATTTTACATGAAGAACTTTGAAATTCATGTGAACATTTAGAGCATAACGGGTGGACTTTCAATGGTGGCACAACATATATGAATTAAATACAAAATTTCGTGCATCTTGGAAACTCTTATATTATTAAAATTTTTTACAGATAGATAGAAATTGGCGAACCAACTTGCAATAATTTGATTGACATCTCTCATATGTGACATATTATAAATGTGGAAAACTAATGTAGTAAGGATCTTTAAAATCGTTAAGTGGGATTTTTATTTATACATATTCCTTTTAGGGTAGCAAAGCTAGTACTTAAATAAAAGCGCTTTGTGCAAAATTTTAAGATCCTATCTCTAATAGTTTTCCATATAAACGAATTTTTGTATTTAATTCATATGGGGGGTGGCACGCCTAAATTTGAGGCTTTTAGCTGCAATAGTTTTTTGATATACGAATTTTTATATTTAATTTACGTTTGAGGTTCCAAGCATTAAGTTCCAAGTTCTCCTCATTAAAGTCCGCACATTTTACCCAAAAATGTCCACATGGATGTTAAAGTTCATTATGCAAAATTTTAATATTGCAGCTGTAATAGTTTCCTTAAATAAAAGCGCTTTGTGCAGCTGTAATAGTTTCCTTAAATAAAAGCGCTTTGTGCAAAATTTTAAGATTCTATCTCTAATAGTTTTCCACATAAAAGGTTTTTTGTATTTAAGTCATATGGGAGGTGCCACAAACTCTATTGTAGTCTGTCTAATTTTTGTCTCTGATATTCATGTTTCAAGTTGATACCAAAATGGCTCCGACAAAATTTGATGACTCTAGCTGTTATATTTTTCAAGATATACTAATTTTAGATTTTCTTTATATGGGAGGTGGCGCGCCCAATATAGCAAGGCCCCCCATTTTGTTCTCATAAGTTCATTTGAGGACTCTAGCGTTAGCAGTTTCTGAGATATATTACTTTTAATATGTTATTATAATAAAACTTGTAGCGTGCATTCTGATATCAGACCAGCAAATTTTTGGAGTTTACTTTAAATTTTCGAAGGTATGAAAAGTAAAAAATTGTTACCAGTCGAGAAAATGTTGAGAAAATAATTTTATACTGTTTCACTATGCAAGTTATATTAAACTGTAAGCAGCGATATTTCAAAAGCTATGTGAAATGTAATTGTTACTTATCGTAACAGTTGTTACTGTGATTTTTCAATCACAATGATTAAATCACCTATCTAAATCTGTGACATTGTCTATCTCTACTAATATTAATATTTATACATTAATTTTCATAAGTTTCAATTTAATGTATATTTTTAATAAACACGATTAAGAAATATCTAGAAAATAAATCCTAAATAAAATAATTATATTAACACAATGAAAGTTATAAATTAACTCAGTGTTTAGGATAAGACTATAATTCAGGTAAAAGTTTTTAATAAAAATAAAATGATGGCGTGAAGATAAATCCTTGTCAAATAACCAACAATTTTATTAAAAAAGAGAATAAAAAAAAATTTTAAACTTTTGATTTCGAAATACTTTATAAAAATAAATACATATGGTGTGTATTCTATATAGGATTTACATACGCAAATAAATGAATGTTTAGTTTGTAGAAATGTTTGTTTGTATCTGCAAATAAAATAAACACATGGTTACATTTTATGTTTAGTAAGTTTGAACTAAATCCATAGATTTACTACACATATAAAATACAAACATATTTTCACACATACAAATGTACATACATATGTATGTATGTTTGAATGTATTTTAAGAATATTTATGTTTTATTTTTGTTGTTTCTCTTATATCTGTGTCAATATTTAAATTTATATGTATATAAAAATATCATACATATGTATGTACGCATAAATGTATGTATGTGTGTATATATGTAAGTGTGTATGCATAAATTAGAATTGTACTTGTATATTTTATACAACTAAGTAAGTATATTCATTCCTCATATACGAAAGAGCATGTATGGATATTATTGTCCTGTCAAATTCAAATACAAATACATTTATTTAAGAGACTTTTGATTTCATTTTGTTTTACTTTGATCATAATACTACTACATGTATTAAAAACACACGTATTATGTTTGTTTTTTACGAAATTTTTCATTTTGTGCAATTTTGAAATTTTCAATCTGATTAGGTAATAT
Source organism: Lucilia sericata (assembly GCF_015586225.1). NCBI lineage: Eukaryota > Metazoa > Arthropoda > Insecta > Diptera > Calliphoridae > Lucilia > Lucilia sericata. The sequence continues at coordinate 803,377 of NW_023994043.1, forward strand.
TAACTCGTTTATCTGCAGATATTGATTTTCATAATTATTACCGAAATTTTAGTTTGCAATTCAATTACATAAATGTTTAAATACGTCTTTTTTTTTAGAAAACTCCTTCAACTGTAATAAGACTGTTAAATGTCTACGAATGTAACGACCGTCACCATGGTGACACCATATTCGCTTATAGATTCGAAGGAATTGAGAAATCCATACTTGAATCAATCTGGAATAGTGTCAATAGTACGCTAAGTACAAAACGTTAAGTTTAAAAACAAAAAGCTTAATTCAAGCGCTTTGGTGGCGACTAGGGGCTATGTGAAATCATAGATAAAGCCCATTTTCAACAGCAATCAAAAAAATCTTCAGATAATATTTTTGGTATTTTCAACAGACAGAATAACAGACGGATATAGCTAGATCATCTTATAATCTAACAAGGACCCAGAATACATATACAATACATGCACCTACCTATTATTGCAACTGACCGATTTACGCAACAGCCAATAGCAACTTTTTTCAAAAAATGGACGCTACACTGAAAAATCCATACCTAATATATACGAAAAATGTCGTACAATGTACGAATCGTTCGTTGTTTCGCACCACGAAATTCTTTCGTAATATATACGAAATTGTACGAAATATTTTAGTACAATGCAAAAAAATCTTGGAAAAATTAATTTACATAAGTTGAAAAAAGTGAATTTTGAATAAATATGGTAAAATTTATGAAATATTAATTTATGCAAACATTTTTGTTCATTTTAAAATAATTTTTCTACTTTTAGTTCAAAATTTTTCTCCACACGAATTTTTAATTTTTTTATGAATATAATTCGTGAATAATATTATAATTTTTCTTAAATTTTATAAAAATGTTGTAGTTTTATTTAATGATAATATAATTAATATCATTATGTTTAATTTCGCTAAAATTTAAGAAAAAAATATTACGAAAGGTTTTCGTACTTTCGTAAAAATAGAAAAGGGTTTTATAAAGTAATATATCGTATTATACACGAATTTTTTGTATATATTACTAAAATAGAAGTTACGAAATTTTTTTCGTAAAGTTGAGCATGGATTATTTTCAGTGTATAAGAGCAACTTTTACTTTTTTATGGCAAAAGAAACATTATTTGGAAGTTAGTTTTTGATTGATTTTATTTTCATTAACTTTGTTTTTCAAATGATTTGATCAGTCACAGGCATCCAAAAACAGGATGGTATATCCCGACCTAAGTTTATGATATCAAATATAAAATGATTTTTATAAGTAATATATTACTTTACAGTTACTATTTTCACTTTTATTGATTAATGAATGAATTGATTACTTAAACATCAACTAATTTCATGCTTTTGTTAAAAAATTATATAAAATTGTATAGGATTTTAGTGGTCGGTCATTGCAACATTTCGCAAATTGCAACAACCCCGATTTCCCTTCGGTTGCGCAAATCGAGCCCGTACTGTATATACTTCTTCGGATGTGTTACAAACGGAATCTTTTCTGATGGTGTGTAGGTATAACAAAATATAATATATTTTCTTATTATAAATAAAATCTCTTACTTACGTTATATGCACATACATACATACACGTAAGTATATGTAGCTATATGAATATTCTACAAAAATGATCCATAATGTTTTGGGCTTTTTGAGATATCTAACTGTAAAACAAAGGTATAAAGTTATTAATTGAAGTTATAATACATAATACAGAAATATAAAGAACTAATTGTATTTGAGGCGTGTTTTGTTTTTAGTATTCATGAGATATTCTCAAGTAATCATTAAGCGTGTTGTAGTGATAATTATTAAAGAATAGAATACTTTAGATTATTATCTGAAGAAAAAACTAATGTATTTATGTATATAAGTTCTCATGTTTTATTTTATATACTTAAATAAAATTAATATTTGTTTCATTTTCCGTTTCCTTTGATATGTATTTGGTATAGAATTTAATCAGTTGTATAACTAAGTAAATAAACAAGCAAATATAGTAAAATTATTTTCATGTCCTTTACTTAACAAGTACATATACCCGAAAGTACACATACGTATAATGAGGATATTTATTAGAAACAAATATCCAAAATATATTAAAAATGTTTTTTATGTCCCTGCAGTTCGGGGTGACTTTATCTTACTACAAATGGAGCATTGACACTACAAATGGTTACTTCTGGCGAGATAAATACTATAGAACAAATTTAAAGTACAAACTTCTTTCTGTAATTTTCAGTAATTATTTAATTTAGTTAATTAGTGTAAATAGGATAAAGAATGTTTTATTAAATTTAACTTCTTTATGAAGGGTTTTGTTTTATATAACATGTCAAACAAAATTAATACTTCATACTATTATATGTTTTTTTTACTTTTAAAATTTTTTCTAAAAAAAATTAAAAACACAATTATCATAATTATTACTTTTTAGTAAACTACTTCAAATAAATCGTAATTTAATTGTTCATTACGTTCTTTTTTGTTAAAAGAGAAAATTTGTATAACTTGATTTTTTATTAAATATTTAACTAAAGGAAATTTCAATTAATAGTTTAATAGAAATAAACTGATAAGTTTATTCTTTATTTGATATTAGGCAATTTTCAATGATTTAATCATTTAAACGATTAATTTGTTGAATATTAATAAATAAAAGTATTAAAATGATACAATGACTCTTTGTAAGCCTGCTGGGATATTTATGTATGTATGTGGATGTGCGTGTGTGAATGTGAATATTAATAAAATGAAGTCAAGCAAAAGTTGGTAAACAAAACAGTTAGATATTTTCACTATATTAAATTCACATCTAAAAATATTATAACAAATATTTTAATATCATCATACACAAATACCCGCAAATGATACCCATACAAACATACATACATATGTATGTATGTACGAAAGTATGTATATTCATAAACATTTCTATTCCTTGGAAATGTTTTTATAAATTTAAAATATTTAATATTCAAACATATTAAAGTTTCATTCGTACATTTATTTGCTACTTTTTCATCTTGAAACTTTTGTTTTATAGACAACAGACAAAAAATAGAATCACATAAATATGGCGTCATAAGGATATTTTTCGAATACATTTATGGCATAAACAATTTATAATGTTTCTATTTGATTATGGAAGACTGCGAAAGAACGAGCGAGCACATGCTAAAATACTTACTTGGGATTATATAAATTTATGACAACTCTCATTAATGTTGATCTCAATTCCAAAAATATTGTAGAAATATTAAATCGAATGAAAATAATTTAAAGATGAAAAATAAGTTATAATCTTTTAAAAGAACAAATACTATGTACTACTTATTAGGAGTTACTTATGTATAAATATGTATGTTAAAATGTTTTCCAAAAATTTAAATAAATAAATATTTAAAAAATAGTTAAAAATATATATCATAGAATTGTTAGAATATAATTGTTAATATAATTTTAGTATTGTATTCTATTAATAAAATTAAAATTAATATTATATATATAATATAAATATAAATACGTACATACATCTAATAGATAATCGAAAATTGTTTCATTAAAAATGTGGAATTCTGTCGTCAATATTTACAAATATAGATCATATACTTATAACTATGTTATAATGTCCTTTATTATTCAAATTACTTGTTTTTCTGAAATTAAAAATACAAAAATTAATAAGAAAATTTAAAAATATTTATCTGTTAAATTAATACATCTCCAATCCTTAAAAATTGAACTACTTCCAGGAAGAAAGGAAAAAGCAAAGGGATCAAAATAATTTATTTTTGTTTACAAAAGGAAATAAGTAAAAAACACTTTAAATACTTCTAATTAGCAAGTCTTTAGGATTAACATTTCCTTTTATAAAAGTCATATTTTTTTATATACAACAAATTGTAGGGGAGACCATCGCGGTTACTCGAAAAGGAATGGTGTTTTTTCTTCTCTTTAAAATTTTCCATTTCATTTTCTTTTTGTCAAAATGAAGAAAAAAGTTATTACGTTTAACATTTTCATATTAGTACAAAATATATAAGCAATACCCATAAAATATTAATCTTTCTAATTTGTTATCTACTAGTTATTACTTAAAACTAAATATGAAGTAAGCTACAAAAGTTTTATTTAGTAATGGTACGTTGATTTCAATTACATACAATACAAATACATTACAAATACATAAAAAAAACAAAAACAAACGTGAACAAAGCGAAATATTACCTCTATTACAGGTTTGCTCTTGCTTATCATTTATTTGACGATAAAAATTATCTGCTTTTTTAATAACTTGACTAATATGGTTATTGTATTTGTCAAATAAAGTAATTTAAAGAGATAATTAATACATAAAATAAATATACATAAATGTAATGTAGGAACCTCAAAAAAATTCATAATTCCTAATACTTACAAAACACTGTCGTAGTTTCTAAAAATACCTTAAATATTAACTTTTTGTTAAAACTTTGACCGTAACCTAGTTAGGAATTTTGAAGTCAAAATCGATTGTTCTTTTTTAATATTCGAATAAGCCAATAAACATACATACATATGTACATTGTACACATGTTTTTAATTTGATTTTTTCTTTGAAATAATGCAAATAAACACATAAAGTTAGTTAATATGTAAAAAATACATCCTTGTATTTACACGGGTGCGGATCTACATACATAGTAAAAGGAAGTTTCTTTCACAAAAAATGTATATATATTTATATATTATTTTAAATACCAGAAGTGGATCCACATAAATATGCATATAGATACATATGTACATTATGGTGGCCCCAAAATGGAAGTTGCTGAAAATGAAAATTTAGTTTATTCTAATACCATTTCTCAAAATTTTTGCCCTGACGTCAATATTTGGTGAGCTGGATCAAAGGATAAAAGGTCAAGGTTTTAAAGGTTTATATGATTTTAATCATATTTCTTGTGAATAAACCATATGCAAATTTAGTATCATATGAAAGGTTTTTGGGAGACGATTTCAATGACATAACACAATTTTGTATACAACTCCAAAATTATTACAAATGTCGTATTTTTTCGGAAAGTTTTTAAATTTTTCAAATTTTATATAGAATTATTTAATGTAATTAATAGAAATTATTTCATTATAAACCTCATAAAATTTCAGTGAAATGATTTTTTCTGTTTTCCGAAATTCGATATGTTTTGAATTTTATTTAAATATGTTTAATTCTATTTTCTCCCCAGTATTCTGTTAGCTATATTTATCTAACGTACACAATATTTACATCGGTGAACGTACACAATATTTACATCGGTGAAGGCTTTACATTGGCTTCATAGTTTCATTCTATTTTAGTTCAAATTTTTTCAGTTTAACTAAAATATTAACACAATTTATCCTAAGCATCTACTTGTTTATTATGCTTGCTTTGTTAATAACGGTTTGAATGTTGTTGTTTACATTATTTTGCAATGTTTTGGAAGCGTCTATAAAATCAAATAAACTTCAATCTAGATTGAGTTTTGAAAAACGGAAGAAAAACGTTTCAGTAGATTTTATTGATGTTTATTATGTATTAATTTCTACGAATTATATTAAATTCATCTGTTTGAAAATGCAAAAGATCTGAAAATTTACCGAAAAATAAGAAAATTTTGACTACTGTTGCAAAAAAAAATTTCTGATATGGAATTTAAAGCATCTCTCAAGGACCTTTCTAATGATATCAATATTTCATATCTTTCCTTTGGAAGAAATATGAAAAAATCATAAAAACCTCCTAAATGGACCTTTTTATCCTTTGATCCAGCTCATCAAATATTGATGCCAGGACAAAAATTTTGAGAAATGGTATCTTAGAATCAATTAAACTTTAAGTTTAGTTGGGAACATTGTCATTATTTTTCCTCCATACAAACGGGGCCACCCTAGTGTACATATAAACGCCTCACATAGCAAGGAAAATAAACAAATATAATTTTGCTTTTTCCTTAAGGATATTTTTTACCCCATACACACATACATATGTATTTATATAAGTTCTGAGTATAAAAAGATTTCTTAAAGAAATTACATAAAAAAATATCATGAATGAATTCATATGTTTTAAGAATATAATACATTAAAGTGCAAATAAAAAAAATTTTACATGGATTTATAATTGAATTTTGATACAAAATGTTCATAAATTAAAAAAAAGTCAATATATCAAAATTAGGCCCCATCACTTCGTATTAGCCGGTAGTGTTCTAGATGTTAAATTTTATTTTTATATCCTTCACCTTCGTGAGAAGGTAATTTTGTAATTTCTATAATACAATTTTCCGACCCCATAAAGTATATATATTTTGGATCCTTATAGGTAGCGGAGTTTATTAAGCTATATCTGTCTGTCTGTCTGTCTGTCTGTCTGTCTGTCTGTTTGTCTGTCTGTCCGTCTGTGTGTTTTTTGAAATCAGTTTTTAGAGGGCGCTAGATATCGGCGAGATCCAAATCTTCAATAATTCTGTTAGACATGCTTCATTCTTTGATATACGCAACAACAACAACACTGCTTATTCATTGAGTATTTCGTTTCATATGTTTGAATGGCTGTGTGTTTCATTGCCTTGTGTATATTGTTTTTGTTTCTTGGTGCATTCAGTTTCGTATGTTTGGATGTCTGTTGGTTTCATTGCGTTGTGTATTTTGTTTTTGTTTTTTGTGTATTTCGTATGTTTGGATGTCTGTTGGTTTTACTGCCTTGTGTATTTTGCTTTTTTTGTGTGTTTATTTCGTTTAGCGTTGTTGTTGTTCGTTTTGCTATTGCTATAATAATGATATAAACGGGAAAATTTTAAATACACTGTGGTGAACGGTATATAAGATTCGGCACAGCCGAATATAGCACTCTTACTTGTTATTTACATTATTATGAAGGTAGCATCGCATGAGATATGTAAGTGATTTTCAGAAGAAGCCATTATGGGGCTATGTTTACTTTTGGATCCACCTTAAAACACTTTAATAGACTATGACATGTGCTTTCTTTCCACTATAGTATATTGGGGAACATTTTATATGATCTATCTATAGATAGTGAATTACACAGTGCAACATGAAAAAATATGACCATATACGGACACCACTAAGTGATAAAAGACCAAGAAGACCTTTGTCTATCAGTTTTGCCTAAAGTCGTGCCCTTTTTTATGGGCCCCCAAATATTTAGGGACTAGGTTTCATTTTTCCAAAAAAGTGATCATTTTCTCTTTCAAATTTTTCAAATGTTTTACATTGTACTTTTATTAACGACACCTGTACGTATAAGCGTTAATGATTTATTGATATTACAAATATTGAGTATACGCCTAATCTAGATAAGCACTTGAAATACATATATTTTTAACCCTTAAAAATCGATTTTTTTTTTATTTTATATGTTAACAATTTCTGTTCTTTATGACAAGATCTACAACTTTGTCTCAGAGAGTAAAAATTCTGAAACAAGTGCATGACTTTGGGCACACACAGTGTTAATGATGGAAATAAATTTTATTCCCAAAAATATAAATAACAATAAAAGCTTCGTGTAAATAATGTATACTTTTGGATCAATTAAGACGGACTGTTGCTTAATTTGCAACAATTTTCTTATGACAATTTTACTCTGTAATTTATCTTTTCGATTGTTTTAATATCAAGATTCTCTTATCGCATTAAAGGTTATAAATATGCGTAATAAAATTTTATATATTTATGTTTGTATGCTTGTGCATGCACGCGTATTAATGAGTAAATGAGCCAAAATAAAATATATGTATATATGTGTATATTTGGTTCATGAAGAAAAGTGTGTCTCTAATCAAACATTCATACAGCCAGGCTGCCAGCCATCTAAGCAACTGAACAACGGAAAATGACTAAAATTCAACATTAAAATCAACAACATCAATGTCTTAATTTCAAAGATTCTACACATCAATGGCATTTTTTGGTACTCTTTATGTTCGAATATAAAAGGCAGCTGGAAATGATGATAAGTGGGAGATTAAATAACTGTATTTGACGGCATTGATACACATACAACATAGCTGTAGTGCCAAGTTAGTGTGTGTGTTGGTGGGGAGTCCGGTAACGGGTATGGTGTGTAGGGTGGGCGTACGTTTTTATGATAGAACCACGTCCTACTTTCATTATTATTTTTTTTTACATTTTTTCCCTTTACTAAACAAAGTTGGAAACACAAAACATTAACTTTGTGCAGGATGAATGTATTGAATGGAGAAAAGAAAGAAAAAATACAGAAATTCTGAATGTTTATGTGAATTTTATAGCTATGTATGTATGTGTACAAAAATAACATGAACCAACACAGATGAATTGTTGTGCTTTAAAGGATTCACTGTCTAATGAAGTGTGCAATCAGTTAAAGCTTCCGAGTCTAAGAATAGAATTTTGAAACATAAAAAATAGAGCCATACAAAACCACTCACATAAACATTCTAGACATAAGTCTAGTATTGGTAAGTAGGCACGTATGTATATGTATATGTGAAATAGAGACATTTAAATTTCAAAAAAAAATCGATCATTTTCTTTAAGTCCCACATGAATAAACATTGAAATGCCTATACATATTCTCTATTGTAGTAAAATACAACATCCATTAAATTAGAAAGTTTCTTTGCAACCAAATTAGGCCATTCATTCAAACTGTCCATTGTTTTTATTTTTTAATATGCCTTTAAATTGCTTCAACCATTTTGGACATTTAAAGCTCTTTTTGAGTTTTGTAAATTTTTCCGTTTCCAATATAAATTTATTAATTTCTTTTTTAGTGTTATTATTATTGTGGCCATTATTCCCAATTGGCAGTGTTATGGCAGTTTTGAGTTTTTCTTCGTTTTAGTTTTTGTTCTGACATCCATTTATACGCATAAAATGTTAATCTCTGCCTTTTTTGTTGGATGCCACTTAAATTGGCATTCAATTTAGTGGCCATAGAATATGAACGGTTTCGATTACTTTCTTACATTCTTACATACATATATTTTTACTCGCACACCCAGTATGCTGGTGGCATTTATACAAATGGATTTTCAAATCATTTGTTATTTCAGGAGTTTAATTTGCTACAGATATTCAAGATAGAGAAAGCGATGGGAATGATTGTGTTATGCCACACCATCACTGTTATTTGTGGTATGTACAATTAAAGTAAGGTGATGAACAATTTTGGCACGCGTTTTTATTTTCGATTTTTACAAGTAATACACATAGTTACTGTTAGATAGAATTTTAATTCAATTTGACTTTGTGTTTCTTTTCAGTGTTTTCCCTTGGCATCACAAAGAATTTCAGCATAACTAACTTCTTTATAAACATAAATCCCTCCTCTATAGGATAGACCCATGTTTGACCCTATGCCCCATAAAAACCATATTTTAGAAAACTAGCTCTTCATCAGTATATTGAAAAAAATTTATTTGAAATATTTTTAAGACATACTACGATATAACGATACACAGCGATTGTGAAGTGTTTAATACATCAGAATTAAGATAAAAATTAACATAAATACAATTTTATAAAAAAAATATTTTTTTTTAAACATAAATGGTATAGAGTATCATATGGACAGCCATACTCGACTATGTATATTTTCCTACTTGTTTAGCTTTAAGTTTGTATATTAAACAAAAATATATTCTTTAAACTTTAGGACCTTTGTTCAATAACAATTAAATTACCAATATGTTGGTTCTTTAGGAAATAAGAGAATGTTGTTGATTAATGACTTGTTAACTTTGTAATATTGCTATTTTCAGTATTGATTTGTTGCTTGTGGTTTCTTAAAAAAATATGTATACGTTCAGCATTTTAATTAATGATAAAAAGTTCGCAGGCATTTAATATACATACATATATGTATGTAACAAAACAATATGGAAAAAAACTCACTTAAAATGTTCAATTATTCCTGAAAGGTCCACTTAGAATGACATCGTTTATAAAATTACCTTATCTGAAAAAAAAATTAATGAAAAAATATTAATTAATTACAATAAAATTAATAGAAAACATAATTTGTACCAATTAATTATTAATTTCGATAACAAAATAGAGCAGTTGTGTTTGTTTATATTTTATCATGTTAATTAACAATATTTTTTTTAAATTCCTTCATAATTAACCACAATTAAGTACTCGTATTATATGTATGTATGTATGTATGTATGTATGTATGTAGTATGTATGTATGTATGTATGTATGTATGTATGTATGTATGTATGTATGTATGTATGTATGTATGTATGTATGTATGTATGTATGATGTATGTATGTATGTAGTATGTATGTAGTATGTATGTATGTATGTATGTATGTATGTATGTATGTATGTATGTATGTAGTATGTATGTATGTATGTATGTATGTATGTATGTAGTATGTATGTAGTTTGTATGTATGTATGTATGTATGTATGTATGTATGTATGTATGTATGTATGTATGTATGTATGTATGTATGTATGATGTATGTATGTATGTATGTATGTATGTATGTATGTATGTATGTAGTATGTATGTATGTATGTATGTATGTAGTATGTATGATGTAGTGTATGTATGTATGTATGTATGTTATGTATGTATGTATGTGTATGTATGTATGTATGTATGTATGTATGTATGTATGTATTGTATGTATGTATGTATGTATGTATGTATGTTATGTATGTCTGTATATATGTATGTATGTATGTTTGTATGTATTTTAATTAAACCTGTCCTTGAAATCTGTACTATTTATTATTTTGTTTGTTTGTAAAATTAACTGTTGAATATTGTTAAACTAATAGGAGAACTTGTGATTCAACTCAATCAAATTATCTTCTTCTTCTATATATATAAAAGAGTAGCGTTACTGGCTGACTGATTCATCATCGCACAGTCCAAACGGCTGAACCTAGAATCATGAAATTTTGACAGTAGATGTGTTTTTTTTATGTAGATCCACTAAGGAGGGATTTTTGGAAATTTGTACATTTAGGGATAAAAAAAGGGAAAAAACGGGTAAAACAGGTTTTCTTAATTATCTTACCTAATATTAATGATACAAGAAAAATTTTAAATGCACATGTATCTACTCTTAAAATAAGCAGATGGGTTTCTGGTACTTTTTTGAAATTCGTACTTTTAAAGGGTGAAAATGTGTAAAAAGGTAATTTTGGTACCTTTTTTGGCCCTTTATAACTATTTAAATAATAAACAAAATAACATTCTTGTAAATATTTTGAATATATCTCCCAAAATTAGGAGACACCCGTTTCGTACTTTTTATAAAATTCAGTCCTTTTTGGGTGTAAAAGGGAGAAAACTGTATTTTTGGTACTTTTTTAGCACATTAAGAAAACTTTTTCGATTTATTGAAGTATTTCTATTAAATTACGGACTAACTCTGTAATATTTATTGAAACAAAATGTTTGCTATTTCACCGGGGGAAAAAAAGTACCAAAAAGGGGAAAAACGCCAAATTTAATTTTATTAAAACTCATTGAGCCAATTTTTATAAAATTTGAAAAAGTAGTTTATTTACTCACACAAAATAAGCTATTGGTATATTATTTTGGAATTCGAGTACTAAGGCCTATATAGAACCAAATTCGAGTAAATTGTTTGGTGCCGTTTTGAAAGCACAATTTTTATGGAACAAAGGAATGCATTTTGTAAACCTAATTCTCAAAAAAGTAGAATGTATCCCACTTTAAGATATTTGGCTTCTGACTATTTTAGATACAAAATAATACTCATTCAACGGAAATCGTTTTTTGAGGGCTGCTGTAATGTTTCTGAGTGTTTTATATTTATTGTTTAATATTTCAATCAGTATGTATGAAAGCCAATTCAAAAGATATTTTGTTAATTATATAAAAATATATTATGTATGTTCGTATCTATGTACAATAAAGTGATCCAAATTTTAATTTAATTTTCTCTAAGTGAAGAATCATATTGTCCTTAAATAAGATCAGTGGCAAGTCAGCTTTGCGTTACCTTGATCGATGTTGTGTTTAATATTCCAAAACTCATGACTTCTTTAATAGTTCTCGAAACGACTTTTTTAAGTTATGCCAGTATTTTAGTACTTAAATGAGTAAAAGCACGTACACCTATTAAATATCCTTTATATATTTAATATTTTAATATCATTTGTATATTTAATAATTTAAACAAACTAAATATATCTTTCAAGTTAGCACTTTTTTGGCATATGTTTCTACTTAAACTGTATCCTGAAGGCTTCAATTAAAAATGATAGATTACTTTTAACCTCGGACCAAAGTAATCTCGTATTTACCAAAATAGATCGCATTAAATAGTGTTGGTATTATTTCATCAGATCAACATTATACATCCTAACTATGGTTGTGGTTACTGATAAAAACCAGTTGTGGTGATATCCTTTATGTACATAAAAATTAATTAAATATAAATTTAAACAATGCGGTTTTAACACATGCGTACAATATGCATATTATTATAAATCATATTGTTCATCTTTTATTTCATTATTCTTAAAAATAAATATCCATACCACAACAGTATATCGTATTTGCATTTAGTTTACAGGACTAATAATTGGTTTTTAGGATTAACCCAAATTAATTTTTTTTATCAGGTGAGTATCTAATTATTTAGATCAAAATTAATGAAAATTAATATACTTCAAAAATACGCTTTAGATTATCGACTCACATGTTATGATATATAGTGGAATCATAACATATAAGTCAATAGATTAAAATTCTGTATTACGGAGATATTTTGGTATCGAGTTAAAGTATAATTTTTATGACAAAAGTTTGTTAGAATTGTTACAAATGTAATATTGGGATAAAAAAATCTTGGTTATATTTAAACTAAGATGCATTAGTAAATATTATTTAAAAATATTATTGCAACAAAGGTGTCCAAAATATCTACTACTTACAGGAAATGTCTACAAACATATGTATATATCAGCTTATTTAAAAAATCTCTTGTAAACTTAAAATTTTGTATTTAAAACAATCCTTTCACGTTCATAATTAGCAGGGAAACCAAAATATGCAAATGCATGTTTTTTTGTGGTGCGTCGTATGGACTCATGGATAAGGTATTTACACGTTTCAGACCAATTTAAGAATTTTGGCATCGATTTGTTAGAGCATATTTTTGCATATTTTACCCATAAGAACATAATTTTGCATGATTTGACATTTTTAGCATATTTAAGGCATATTTTCGAGTTTTTAGAGCATATTTTACTCTTTTAGTGCATATTTTGATGTTTTCGCTTTTTTTCGTTTTTGTACATTTTTAATTTTCTTTTCAAAACCTTATTTAAAAAAAATTAAATTTTATTTTTTATTTTTTTTTTAATTTTTTAGCTTATTTTACAATTTTGAAATAAAAATTTCTTTTTTAGAACTTGAAAACTGCAAAAAATACATTACTCTCATGAAAACCAATGTTATAGTTTTTTATTCAATAAAGCATTACATTTTAAATCGGACATAAAACCGATTACTTTTGATTTCATGAGACCAATCCATTTTTATAGTTCAAAAAACTAATTATTGGAATTTATGACAACACCGATTAAAATGTCAGTTTAAAAGCTATGAATACAATTGGAAGAAATGTGTCAAACTTTGTCGTTTGAAATATGTTTTTTGGGGACCAAATGGTTTCATGTTATTTATTGGTTATCTGAACGTAAAACGGAATTCTATTAAACTAGTTCTTCAAACTATTAAACATTTATTATTTCATTACAATTTCCGTCTTTTTGAGCTTTTCAATGTTAAAAAATAATTAAAAATTTTATTTTTGGAGCATATATTTTAAATTTTAAGAGCATATTTTGAGTTTTTCACGGCATATTTAAAGCGCTTAAAACACTTTTTTTAAAGCATGTTTTCGGTTTCCCTGATAATTAGTATTTAAAATATACATAAATACATACATATGTACAAATCGATGTAATTACTTTAAAATTCATTCGGTACAGTGTTTGGATAGCTATACCTACAAATATCAAAACCGGCTCCGTCCATGTGTATGCGTATTTAAGTGTGTGAGTGAGTGTGTACATAAAATTAATGACTCTGAAGCAATTTACTGGCTGTGGAAAATCCGGCCATAATTAAACTTTTAATGATTTAACCAAACAAAATTAAGTTACTGTTTGCTCTTGTTTATCCATACTTAGTATGTAATTTGAACAGTGCTAATGAAGGTTTAATTTACATTTTGCCCCACACAAAAGTAAGATTATATGAGTAAAATATTGCAACGCAATAATCATAAACAAAGATATTCATACATATGTATGTATATATGTACATTTACATACTCTAAAACTTATGTGTATATGCATGTTGATGAAACTTTTCCACTGGATACAATTTTGTCGAAAATCTAGAAATCAGACATTTTATATTACCGTTTTACCAGTACTACTTATACATATATACACCTTCGAAACTCGGTATTTTTAATGGGTACTCTGCCACAAATATGGTCCATCAATGATTTTTGGAGCATAAGATTTTTGGAGCATAAACATTTTATTGATTTTAGAACATAATAACATTTACAGTGATTAAATTTATTAAATATTTTATATTTAAATTACATATAGAATGAATTTAACTAAATAACTGTCCTAAAACTGTTCTAGCCCTAACATATTTCATAAAAGATGATATGTATTTTTTTTCAGCATTGTATTTGCTGATACGAAAGTCTAGAAGTAGATATTTAGTTAATTGTAATTGTAAATTTTGATCTTAAAATTGAAAGACAATTTGTTACAAAAATTAATAAAATCTAAAATTTAAGTAATTACTAAAAAAAAAATTTGATTTTCACATGTATGTACTATGTATGTACTTGCATATGTAATTGGTTGGCATTGTTTATATTTAGTGCACAATCTTTATTTTCTTATACAAATTAATTAAATAAAATATTGTAAAATCGTTTGTTTAAACAAATTTTTAATGAATAAATAACACAATGGTGGTATTTGTTTATATAGTTACGCGTGAATTTATGTAAATGAGATGAACAGTATTTTTGTTTATTTACGGTGGAAAGTTTATTGATTGTAATTTAAAATTTAATTAAGAAAATTCAATTAGAACAAAATAATTTGCATCAGAAAAAAATAATTATATTCGTTGGATATAATATTTATGACAGCATAGGAAAGATCATATAACATGGGTAGAGCTAGATTGATAAAATTAAAAAGATGACAATCTTTTCGATGAGTTTAATTGTCAGGATTGGGGTGTAATGATTACATTAATTAATTAATTACAGGACCAGTTATAATTACTTTAGCAATAACCAAATTATTTGTAATTGTATTTGATGTATTATCATTTACAAATACAAGAAATTCTACTTGAATTCTTTTAGATAACGATGTTCTTTGCTATTTCCATGAGATCCCGATATCTTCGAGATTCAAATCCTGAATAATTCTATAAGATATGCTTTCCAGAAGTTTGCTATTTAAATCAGCAGTTGGTAAATAAATAACGGAGATAATAAAAAAAGAAATTTTCTCCAGAATTTTTAATACATTCTCAGCAAAAACTTTCATTATCAAGTAGCATAATAAGTAGTTTTCTGTTTGAATAAAAAAGTGACGAGGATATGTCTACTACTAATACTTTTCACACCATTCGAAAACAAAATGTTAAGGCTAAAAAGTAATTACTTACATGAATGTTATTTATAAGTCATTACTAGAGTACTTCTAAGTAAAGGAAAAGGCCAATATGGCATGGTCGACCATATGTGGACAATTTTTAAATAGTAAAGCATTTAATTAGTTTTTTACCTTAATTCCCGAATATTTTTATGGGGGTAATGGAAAATATGGGCCTATCCAAATAATTTTTGGTAAAACAATTTACGTCTACATTAAAGAATTACATCGTGTTATTAGTGTTTATAAGTGAATTTTAACCTTCAAGATATTTTCTGAAGAGGAGTTTGTATGGAGCTAGGGTCAAATGACACCCGATCATTACCAAATTTGCAGTGTCTTTTACACTTCTATAAAACTAAGTTTTGTCGATTTTTTGACATAATTATAAGCCCAAAATCCCTATTCGGGGGGTACCGTTGTATGGAGCGAGGTGAAATAAGGGACCGATTTTAACGACTTCCAATAGACCTGGTTCAAAAGAAGAGTATGGGCAAATTATCTTGAAAATTGCCACCTGTAGTGTACGCACAAGCTTTACATGGACACACAGACAGACGGACGGACGGACGGACGGACATACCTAAGTCTATCCAGAAAGTGATTCTGAGCCGATTGGTATACTTTAAGGTGGGTGTAGGAAATATTTTTGGCTGTTACAAACATCAGCACAAACCCATAACACCCTTCTCACTATACTAATGGTGTAGGGTATAAAAAATAATTTTATTTTTTAATGTTAGTTGCATACATTTTGTTGACAAAATATTAAATATGAAATTGAAATCTCTATACTTCACAATACTGTTTTGTACTAAAAAAAAGTAATTTTAGTTAGTTTAGTAGTTATTAAAACTTAATTAAACCACAATTAATTTTTACGATCCCAACGAGATTGTAATAAAACAGTTCAGAGACTCTGGTTTGGATCAATCCCACAACTCTACCATATGTAAAAAGTAATAGAAAGTTGGTTATCGAAAAAAATTAAAATGTGACTGAATTCAAACGAGAATACAATTCTCGCAATAAATAAAAAATTATTTTTTTGTGTGGCCTTCTGTAGGTTTGTTTTTAATGTTCTAGTCTGGTAGACCGGAGGTCGTGGGTTCGATTCCCATCTGAGGCACTAGCAAAGGAGCACACAACAAGTTTGGAATACTATACTGTAAAAATAATTACAGATTGCTACTTTCACCGGATATATAAGTTTGGCATAAAGGAAATCAGCACCCATTGTGCATAGTATAAAAATTAATATTTTATATTTGAATATTTGTTAAAAAAATTGTTTGAATTTTAATGAAAATTGAAATATTTAAATGAATTTTAAGCAATAAAAATATAAAAATAATTTTTCCACAAATTGCTAACTATATACATATAGTTTTTTTAGCTTTGATGCTAAAAATTAACAGATAAAAAGTACGTACAGAATAATGACCAACAAATAAATTCAGTTTCATTTATTTACCCACCGACTAGACTTTTGGAAAAAATAAACACTTTTTATTTAAAAAATAAAAATTGTTCATGATTTCATATGAGTTTCTATACTCGAATGAAAAATAAATAAAATTGAAATTAAATGAAATAAAATGAAAAAAAAACTCTAATGAATTTTATATCTGCACTGATGGGATTTGTTGAATTTTTAATGGAAATATATTTTTAACAACCATCTGGTTAGTGTGTGTTGTTTTTTAGTGCTCCTGGTTTTGTGGAGTGTGGAAGACTTATGTATGTATGTTGGAATGATATGTACTCGTTTATAAGCGGTTGATAGGGTTTCTTTATGCAGAAAAATACTGAGATATAAAAATTGTTAACTATAACAGGCAGAATTCAATTTATTAATTTCACTTTAATAAAAAATACAATAATTTTATAATAAAAATTAAAAATTTTGTTTAGCTCGGTAATCCTTTGGATACCATTTTGAAAGACTGATTGATAATTATATTTGTAAAACATGTTCATATTTACAGCATAATGATAAATATGATATGTATATAAATCGGAAAGTCTATTGAAATCTACATTTATAAATTTATAGCGAAACCCCTTTTTGTATATTTATTCCATTTATCTATGGTTAACTGGGTTAAATAAAGTCACACACAAAATACCCACGTATCTGAATACAAAATCTTTCATATGCATATTTACAAAATATACGTAAATAGTTTTAGGTGTATACGTTTCGGAAAAAAATCCATTTAAAAGATAAGATCCAACTAAAAATATAGATACCCAGACCTGACTCTAAAAATATTATCATCCAGAAAGGAAACATTTTTGTTGGATTGTCGATTTCTTTTATAACTAGTATACCCTATGTTTACTTTTATAGAAAATTAAAATTCATAAAAAATATTTTTAATGTTTCAGTTTTTTACGTTCAATATCATGTGAATAAATTCGCATTCAGTAAGAAGCTTCTATTATAAGTTTCATTCGTTTAGCTTCCACATTATAGAAAATTTCGAAAGTACTATTTGAAAAAAAGTACCATAAAATACCTCTTTTAGATTCTCATTTCATCAAAAATTTTATGTTTCTGTATTCAATATTA
This sequence comes from Lucilia sericata, assembly GCF_015586225.1. NCBI lineage: Eukaryota > Metazoa > Arthropoda > Insecta > Diptera > Calliphoridae > Lucilia > Lucilia sericata. Next base: position 821,701 of record NW_023994043.1, read on the forward strand.
TATACAATTCAAAAAATTTAATTTGATGAATGAAAAAGTCACTTTCAGTAGATTCTCATTTACTAAGATATAGAAAATTTCGAAAGTACTATTTGAAAAAAAGTACCATAAAATACCTCTTTTAGATTCTCATTTCATCAAAAATTTTATGTTTCTGTATTCAATATTATATACAATTCAAAACATTTAATTTGATGAATGAAAAAGTCACTTTCAGTAGATTCTCATTTACTAAGATCTCTACATTTTAAATATTATATTTCTATGTTCAATATCGTAATAATATCAAAAAGTACCATCGGAAAAACGAAAAAGTACAAAAATCTCTCTTAATAAATTCTCATTTAATAAGGACCGTGCGTCATCTTTTCCGGTTAACCATTATAGAGAATCCAAAAGGTACCATTTGAGGAATGAAATAGTATCAAAGAATATTACTCAGTCAATACCATGTATGTTAATATTTATGTTCCTATGTTGAATATTTTAGAAAATTCAAAAAGTACCATTTATGAGATAAAAAGTACTAAAAATTCCCTCGCAGAGAAATATACTTTTTTAAGAATAAAGTTTACAAAATGTTCCTTATTTAAATCTCTATATCACAGATAGAACTCAAACGATTCAAATCTGCATTCATTTGTTCCAGAAAAATTGTGCTTTCAAAAAGTACCAAACAATTTACTCGAATTTGGTTTTATATAGGCCTTAGTACTCGAATTCCAAAATAATATATCAATAGCTTATTTTGTGTGAGTAAATAAACTAACTTTTCAAATTTTATAAAAATTGGCTCAATGAGTTTGAATAAAATGAAATTTCCCGTTTTTCCCTTTTTTGGTACTTTTTTCCCCAGTGAAATAGCAAAAATTTTGTTTCAACAAATATAACAGAGTTAGTCCGTAATTTAATAAGAATACTTCAATAATTCGAAAAAGTTTTCTTAATGTGCTAAAGAAAAGTACCAAAAATACAGTTGTCTTCCTTTTACACCCATAAAGGACTAAATTTTAAAAAAGTACGAAACAGGTGTCTCATAATTTTGGGAAATATATTCAAAATATTTACAAACATTTTATTTTGTTTATTAGTCAAAAAGTTATAAAGGGCCAAAAAAAGGTACCAAAATCACCTTTGTTACACATTTTCACCCCTTAAGAGTACGAATTTCAAAAAAGTACCCGACACACGTCTGCTTATTTTAAGAGTAGATACAGGTGCATTTAAAATTTTTCTTGTATCACTAATATTAGGTAAGATAATTAAGAATACCTATTTTACCCGTTTTTTTCCCTTTTTTACCCCTAAATGTACTAGTTTCCAAAAATATTTCCTTAGTGGATCTACATAACCAAAAATACATTTACTGTCAAAATTTCATTATTCTAGGTTCAGCCGTTTGGGCTGTGCGATGATGAATCAGTCAGTCAGTAACGCTACTCTTTTATATTTAGATTATTGTGTTAATTTTGTTTATTCGGAAGCTCTTTTTTACTAAATAAATTTAAATTTAGATTTCTTAAAAAGCGTTACGAATAGCATGATAAGCACTAAATTAACAACACCTTTGTGCAGTGTTGGACGCACAGCACAAATACATATGTACATTTTAAGTACATACATACATATGTGCCTTTAAGGTATCAGCATCTTGCTAACTAGGAAAACATTTTTTGGTAAATATATTTTTTAGTATTTGTATACAATGTACGGACGTTATTTGTTAGAGTATTTTTCTATTTTTTCCCTTTTTAGCTTTTGCCTTTTTACAGTTTGTTGAATATTTACAAAACATTTTACCAGTTGCATTTGTTTACCTGCAGCCAGGTCAAACTAAACATCATAAACAAAAATGAGATGGCTCTTTTAAAATATTTTTAACTTTTCAGTTTTCTATAGATAGTTATTTAGAAAGAAAAAAACATGAATATGGATTGACCGTTGTTGGTAGTTTGTAAATGGAAAGAAGTGGAAGTACACAGCATATAAATTATATATACCATACATGCGGATATATTTACAAGGACCTTTCAATGGCCTTTTTTGCTTTTATGTGTTTTTTTTTCTTTTACTTACTTACACTTTTACTTGTTTGGCTTTAGTGGTTGTGACGGCACAAGTTGGCTTAGTTCCTGCTTCAATTTCTATTGAGGTTGAGTAAATATTTTGAAACGATTTTTTTTTTCTAAATAACCGCAAGGAGTTTTTGAGTGTTGCTTTTATTTGAGAATTTTATTTGGGGCCATCTATACACAAGTATTTTCCTTTAAAATTATTACGTTTATTTACTTTGAAATGTTATTGATTTCCAATATTTTTCAGAGTAATGGTCAAAAATCTGAGCAATGTTTTTATTTGATTTCTCTTTAAATAAATAACTTTTGCTAAATGTCACTAAAAACTTGAGAAAATAAATTTAGTTTTACGATGTGCAGCATACACATTTTCCAATCAATGTTAATATACATTTTGTGTAATTTAATAGTACTCATAACGTCGTTATTTAATTTAATAACTCCATAAATATTAATTAGTACTTATTTGAGAATTAAATAAATGTGTGGATACAAATAAACGTTGTGATTGTTTGTGTGTGTGTAAATCTATAATTTGTATTTATTGTTCTGCATTTAAATCAGTCAAGGGAACTTTTAAAAATTCTTCGTTAAATATATCGTTTGAGAACTTCATTTACTGCCGCTTTACACACAGGCCTTACCTTAATAGTATGTATATTGGCCATCACTGACTTAAATACATGTATTTATATGAATTACTCATACGACTTGGTGGCGGTTTATACACAAAATGTTTGTCAATTAATGACTCTTCATTATGCGGTAGGTACTCACCCACTCACCGAAATGTTAAGATGATTAAGTGAGAATTAATTAGGGACACTCGTAAATTTATACGAATGTGCATTACCTGTACATTTTCCTTTTTAATTAAGCGTAATAATTAATTTGTTTATGGTAAATGTCAAAATACACATAAATTGCATATTTTATTAATATTCATGAGAAATAAATTAAATTTATATATTGGAAATATACAACAAAGTAAAGTATTTATAGACAAATAATCTAATTTGTTTTAGTGCTATGGTTTGGGAAAACAAAACTCCCGTTCATGATTGACTAACAAAAATATACATATTTATTCTTTTGAATTATATTATTATATTATTCTGTATTGAATTCGGTTACTTTATTGACGATATATGTACTCTGAACTTAGATTTATAAATCATTATCGTAAGTGATAATAATATAAAAAATAAATAAATTTTAAATTGTATTAATTTTAACTCAATTTTGCCATAAATAACCTAAGACATATCAAAAAATATTTATACTTTTGCACTAGATAACACGTGGCGTATGATTAATGTGATTAAATATAAAATTATTACTCATTCGCCTGGTGCACAATTTATTTTTTATTAGATTCTGTTTGCTCATACTACCAATCACCACCATCAAATGAATTTTGTCATTTCGTCTGTAACACCTTCTATAGCAGAATTTACAACATAAATGGGTACAGAAGTGTAAATATGAGTATTAAGACACCTCCTGTCTGCTCATAATACAACCGCTTAGCTGCTGTGGACTGTTTTCATAAAGAGACAAACAAAATTTATAGGTTTTAAAATACACGCACAATTTTAAAATGGAATACAAGTATTAAATATTTTCAAGTTGAATGTTCAAATGTGAAGTTTTTATTATTATTCTTTCTTCTTATATTTTTGATATACACAATAATATTTCATAAGTAAATAAGTACTTTTATGTGTTTTCATCTACTACTTGGAAGTAAGTATTCATTGCCGTACATACGATTACAATATCGTGTGTAATGGTGTATATCCATATTTAATGATCTGTGAAGAAAATTATTTTATCAATAGGTATATAATTGAATAATTTAAATGCATTATTACGAGCAATTTTTTATTTATATTTTCTTTACTATGATTAAATGTGTCATGTTTTTTGTAATATAATATTTATGTAGTTATAATATTAAAAAAATTATATCTAAAATTTATGAAAATTTAAAATTCGTTAATTTCTTGTATATTATATAAATTTTTTCAATTAAAAAAATAAATTTTATAAAAGTCATATGTGTCTCTTCTCTATTCTTAAGTAAAATTAAATTAACTCTCTTTTCCGATGAAATTTATTTGACAGAAATAATTTGAATCTTAAAATACTAACATCCTAAGCTTATTATAAAAATATACATATATTTATATATATATTGAAAGCATTTTAATTAGATACTTTGTTTTATTTATTTTTTCTTAGTACTCATACGAAAATCTTTATGATTTTTTCCAAAAAATAATTATATGAAATCAAACGTACGCTCTCTTTACTTTAAAACTCAAAATTTAATCATGTTAAAGTTAGGCTGCCAATTGAATATATCGTTCCTGCTTTGATAAAATGTTCTACATGATATTAATAAACTCTTTAGGAAAGTAAAGAATTTGGCTGCATTTTGATATATAGCGTTATATGGAATCAGAATGCAAAAAAAAACTCCATTTATGTATATTGATTTTGTTATTCCGTTTGCAACACATTGCAATTGGCCCTTACAGCCGAAGTTTTTTAATTTAGGCGAACTGACAGGACATGTCAACAATGTAAAATGGACAAATTGTAAGGCAAACAACGGACGTGCCTGATCGCATAACAGACATGGAATATGTCGTAAACTTCGAAACATTAATTCAGTCTAGAATATCATGATCATGCGGAATGTTAGAGCAAATACCCATAGGAATTCGTTGCTACATGGATGACACTAAACTAGTACCTCAGGTCTGGGATTTTACATTTAAACCAAAATATACTATCATCTACCTAATCACAACACTAACTTCCAAAGAGAAGTCCGTGTAATAACGGAATGTTTATATTGGTTTTTAATAAATAAATAAAGCGCCAATAAAGGTTAATATATTTACCAAAAATGTGGAGGAAATTTGGACAATATCAGCTGGTAAGTTGAAATGTAATACCGCAAAGGTCAGTAAGATTTTCATCATATGGGTACCAGCAACTATAGAATAATTGCGTGCGGGCTTTAATGTAGAACATGTAGACGAATGTACAACATGTGGAGATGGCATCATTGTAATTCAGACAATAATACCTTCATAGATCACTATAAAAGTTTATTTGTTTTTACGAATAAACATTATCCTTAAAAAGTAGCGCACAACAGGCCCTATATTTTCCCAGGTGTATTTCTTAGGATTTGATGTAGTATGTCCGTCTGTCCCTACATCTGTCTGTCTACAATGAGAGTGCCCAAACACAAGGACATTGGGGGCTGAAATGTTTCACAAATATTCTCTATTCATATTTTTTATTTGATATTGCAAATTACCAAAATTATTAGTTAAACACTTTATGTGAGCTTGGTACACAGTTCACTCAAGCCCTTATTAAAAACCTTAAGCTCTGCACATATAAGGTTTTTTTTGTTTTTTTTTTTTTTTCAATATATGGAAAATAATGCATAAATTCTTCTCGTAATTCCTGAACCAGTACAAATACCGATAAATATTTAAAGTAAATTGTGTATGATCAGTAGATATTTAAATTACAACAATATAAAAAAGTCAAAATTCACACAGAACTTTTTATCAAAGCAAGGACGATATTTTCTAATTAAAATTTGTTCATGTACATACAATTGTATATATGTATTTCATATACATATATATACATACTCATATATTTCGCATGTAAAGACTTTTCAATTATCGGAAAACATTTACCCTAAAACTCTTCTTTATGAAAATATATGTATGTTAGTAAGTACGTATGTATGTAGTTATCGTTATATCAACAAAGCAAACCAAAATTACGTAGAAGTACTCCTACAATATTAATTAAAACAATTTAACTAAAATAATTAGCTTATATTCTTTTGTGTTATTATTTTTAAGAAAAATAATAAACAGACAAACATAGAAAAATACAAAAATAAAATAACAATAATACAATATGTGTAAACAATTTAGTCTCGAAAGGAAAACATCAATAACCTTGTTAACATTGTATTTATTTTGGCTGTCATGGGAATGTATGCCACACAATTATACACACTTATTAAAACACACAATCGTATTTCAATAGTTTTAAAAATAGTAAATACGTGAGTCCATAATGTATGTATATATTTTTTGTCAACTTGGTAATTTATACATACCACAAAAGACAAGAATATTAAGAAAATCCTAAATTCTGTAGTTTTCCTTTTGATAATAGGACCTAATATAGCTCCCTAGTGATAGAAAAGCCTAAAAAGAGCACTTACACTTATGTATATAGAGGACATTTTCCAAACCTCAGGACAATTGGGTAACAACAATAGGTACATATACTTTAGTACTTATATAAAAATGTATCCTCACTACTTCCAAATAAATTATTCAAAATAGTATACAAATGTTAGACATATGAACAATAATTAAGTTACAAACATAAATACTTATTTACCTACGCATAAACATGTACATTAATGAGAATAAGTACATATACCACATACATTCATGCATGTGTACTGGTGTTTATTATATTTATAACAGCAACACACAAAACCCCAAAGTTTTCGTAATAAATATTTATGTATTTAAATATGTATGTATGTACATGTGTATGTTACCATCCCAAAGGAAAAAAGCTACTAACTAAACTTAAAAAAATATACAAGGCATTAAATTCTATAGTAAATATGTTGCCAATTATTTTTCGTTTTGGTAAATGAAAACGTTTAAAAAAACATACACAAATGTTTGTTGGAACAAAAAATATACACATAATCCAATTTACAAATATCTCACTCTCATAGACACATATTTACTTGTACTCACATACATACGAATGTATGTATGTATTGGCACAAATTACAAATTGTAAAAACTTTAATACTTATCAAAAATAAAAAGGAAGTTAAGGTAAAAATTGTAACAATAAAAGTTCACAACTAAAATGTGTGTATAATTTTAGTTTAATCTACGCTGCTTTTTATATCAAAACCAAAGTAAATGTGTGTGAAATTAATGAAATAGAGTAGGTAGGTTGATAGGAGGATGTATACTACATCAAATCCGAAGAAATACACCTGGGCCACTATCGGGCCTGTTGTGCGCTCCTTATCATGAAAAAAAAATCACTGAATGAATTATTTTTCAGTGTTCAGAAACTCAGTTTCCTGAACGTAATTCCTAAGAATCTTCCAATCAGTGTTAGTCAGGAATGTTATTTCCGGAATAACATCACTTCCAAGATACTTGGATCTAACTTCGACGAATGTCTGGCAGTGGCTAAGAAAGTGCTCCAGAGTTTCACTGTTCTCTCCACATGCTCTACATTCACCGGAATACGCACGTCCAATTTTGCAGAGATGTGCTCGTAATCCTGTGTGTCCACTCATAATACCATCATACTAACTTCAGACTTGCTCATTTTGAGGAGATTTTTCGTCTTGCTCTCATCAGGTTCACCCCATAGGATCTTCGTGGTTCCCACTAGTTCATAATTCCAAGAGACCTTATGGGATTCTCTCACCCATATTGTTAGTTCAGCTTTTGTTGCGTCGAATGGTTTTTCGTTCGTCTGGTTAACTACGTCGAGCTCCCTTCCCTTTAAAGCTATTACATTCGCCCTTTCGTTACCGACTACTCCCGAATGGGCTGGTACTCATATGACGTGAACCTTACCTCTGGGAGAGTATTCAGTTAAAGCTTTCTTACAATCCAATACGGTCTTAGATTTAGTTATATCTCCTGATATCACCCTAATTGCTTCCTGGCTGTCGGTAAATATTTTAAGCGCTGTGGGCGCCATATTTATTTAAAAAATAGAGTAACTTACGAAAACAAATGTATGAAAATATGTACATTAATTTTCAACCGCAACAAATTTCAAACATTTCCGATGGACAGATTCTACGCAGATTCTATTGATATTTCGATCGATATCGTATGCCGTAATTTGGTCACTGAATATGCATACATATTTTGTAGAAATTATAATATAATTATTTTGTTATATTACTCATATGGGTGGACCAACCTATTAAAAAAACATATAATAATGTGTCTGTTGGTAGCAGAAATAAACATAAACACACTTCCATTTACAGAATAAAGAGCTATTTTATTGCCATGTGGTAGAGCACATGAATAATCAATATACATACATATGTATATTTGTTCATTATGGTGGCCCCTCCAAAAATTAAAATTTTTTTCATTATAAGATACCATTTCTTAGAATTTTTGGCCTGACGCTTATTTTTGGTAAGCTGGATTAAAAGATAAAAAGGCCATTTTTTGAGATTTATATCAAAGAAAATATACGCAATATTGGTATTATGCGACAGATCATCAAAAGGCATAAGAGTTACAGAAATAAAAAAAGAAATTATTTTTAATTTTAATGTAAATAATTGCAATTAGATATTAAATAATCCGTAGTGTTTTTTCTGTAGATGATATTTTATTTTAATTTTTCAAAACTTATTTCTATCCGATCTGGTGCAAGCTATTTGATTAAGACATAATAAGTAATTTCAAAATGTTTGATGTAAAACACTTTAACTGAAACTTCACATAAAAATTATACATATTTGCTCACACGATTTCATTGTAAATATCAAATTTCTTTGTAAAAAAAGGTTCTATGAAATTTTGTGAGGTTTATAATTTAGTTAATTAAAATATTAAATTATCTCTCACATTATGTACAAATAAAAAATTGGCAAATTCTTTAAAATTACTTTTTTCTTGATCTTGATCTAATACATCAAATGTTAACCCTAGTTAAAAAAATTGAGAAATGGTATCTTAGAATAAACCAATCTCTTACATTCAGTGGGAACATCAGTACCTTATTTTTTCACCCTACAAACTGGTCATCCTTAATGTATGTGTATTCATAAAAGGGTTTCTAAATTTGCAGACATTTTCATTTCTTGGATTTTATTGAAAATTTATATTAGTATATTCTTCAGACTTGAGTTCGAGTTCCACTTGGCTATAATTTTTTCCATTTTTTTATTACGAGGTGTAACATTTCAAAAATAAAAAATAAGATATAATGTATGTTACTCTATATAGATCATAGAGCCACTTTTACATTAAAAAATTAATTAAGGTTTTTTGAATGTCATTATTTACTTTAATAAATTTGCAGGGAATGTCTAAACATTTGTCATTTCCCGTACAAGAAAAAAAACATTTACAAGTTGGAAACTCTATGTAAAATTCAAAAACGTATGGACCATGTCATTGTATGTACATATGTATAGCCTCTTCTAAAAAACAAAGATTCACAGACATGTACATATTTTTATTGCTCTCATATTGATTTTAAATAAAAGTAGATTGATTACCTGTTGTTGTTCTCATAGTTTATATGAATATGTGTATTTATATACATATACATATGTATGTAGGTTCGAATGTATGTAAAGAGATGAACAGTATGTACCAAATAGTTAAACTATCATATGAGTACATTAGATAAAATGTCCTTAAAAATATATTTGCTTTCTATACGTTCTATATTTATACTTAGTATATCATTTAAAACGAATGAATGCAGAAATGTAAACTCAATCGCTTAGTTTTATCTGTAACTGTAAAATACATCTATTTTTAGGGCAGATCTAATGTATCAATAAAAATAGAAGAAAAAATGTTTTAAATCTACTCGTATTAATTCTTGCATTTACGTTCTACATATTTAATGAATGTCCCTGTAAAAACTTTCATTACCATGTAAGCGGTTAAAATGCCAAAATTTACTTACACAATAGCATTTTAAGTCATTATTTTAACACGGTGATGTCATTGGAGGCAAGTACTTACCACTAACGATTACAAGTAATTTGAAAAAGTAGTCATTGAAAATCGCCTGAAAAAACGTATACAGCTTCTATATCTTCACTGGCAAGATGACTAATGATTTAGAAAGTATTTATATAATACATTATTAGTAAGACCTTATTAGACTACTTCTATGTAATCCAGACGATATGTAGTAGTCATTGAAAGGTATATTGTTAGGTAAGTAGTTACAATTGAAACCCAGTAAAAACTTTCATTACCATGTAAGCGGTTAAAATGCCAAAATTTACTTACACAATAACATTTGAAGTCATTATTTTAACACGGTGATGTCATTGGAGGCAACCACAACGATTACAAGTAATTTGAAAAAGTAGTCGTTGAAAATCGCCTGAAAAAACGTATACAGCTTCTATATCTTCATTGGCAAGATGACTAATGATTTAGAAAGTATTTATATAATACATTATTAGTAAGACTTTATTAGACTACATCTATGTAATCCAGACGATATGTAGTAGTCATTGAAAAGTATATTGTTAGGTAAGTAGTTACAATTGAAAGCTATTACCCAGTTTTTGCTGGGAAGCTATTACCCATATATTTGAAATTAATATTTGAACTTTTTGGTAATAATTGTATCTATTACAATTAGAAGAATATTGGAAAATCAAACTTATCAAACCTGACTATTACTCTTGAAAAACAAAAATTTCTACATAAAAAAATAAAATAAATATGTGGATATCAAGAGATAAATTTAATGAAATAAATGTAAATTTATTGCTTCTCGGACTGCTTGAGATATGTATGTTTATTTATATTTTGATTTCTATTAGGTCAATATGATGGACAAGTTACAAAAATTGTACTATTCATATAGGTTTTGCCCGCACATGCTCATGTCGAAAATAAGTAAAGTTTTCAAATATTACTTTTGTAGAAACTTCTTTTGAATTCCGATCGGAAGTGAACTTATTTCTTTTTATGGAAATAGTTAAAATTTAGAATTAAAAAAAGTTATTATTTTAAATTAAGTCGAATACCTAAAATTAAATTGCATAATTTTCCAAAATGTATTGTAGCACCTTTGTTGATATATCGTATAGGTCTATACGATCCAGGCTACATGGATAATGACGATATCTTGCTCAAATGTCTTTGAAACAGCTCAACTGAAATCATTAAATCATTCTGAAATTAAACTTTGCATGAGCCCTATGCCCAAAATAGGCCCGATGATTTAGGCTTATATAAATTTTAGATATGCCGAATTTTGAAGGTATAGTGTTATAATTAATATTATTATAAGCTATAAAACGATATTTGCAGTTCCGGTTGTATGGAACTATTCGCATTTAATGAAATAGTAATATACCAAATTTTGTTAAATTACACAGGCCAACAAAATGAAGGTTTGTGAAAACTTTTAAATGCAATTGGACTATTTTTAATGGTGTTTTAGCTGAAATCTGTTTTTTTCTATCACCCACCAATTTCTCGCAAAATAAGATCGAATATTTTGTTCATATATTACGGACATTTTATACAATTATAAAAATATATTTACGTTTAAAGGTTAATTTGATTTTTTTCGATGTCATCATAAATATGGGTCTTCACTATATATTTATCCTAAGTTTCATTTTAATCGGTTAAAACAAAATAATATTTCACTATGGTTTCAAGAGAATTTCCCAATATTACATTGATTGAGATTGACCTTCACAGTTTATGGGTTAATATTATTCGATTTGACTAAAACTTCAGATATACATATGTATCATATTATCATAATTTGTATTATCTGAAAAAGTTTTATATAAAATGGAAAACAGTAACGAATAAAACCTGTTTTCTACAAATTTAAACAAAAAATTTTTTCTCCGAAATACCTAATTTATTTACTATTTTATTCCCTTCTCTATTGTCTGCTTAACGAAATTAGTAAAAGTTTGAAACTGGAGTTTTGGAACTGCCGTCTGAGGGGTTTTCATTTTTGACTATACCCCAAATACGGTCTACGCTATCTAAGCTCACATTTAAGTTAATACGAATATACATATTTAATGTAATAACATTATTTTATTAGAATATTACCCAAAATTTTATATTTGGGACTCAAGTATACAGTCGAAGGACTAAAAGATGAATATGTGGAAAATTGGTGTGTGATACGATTTTTTTTATCGGAAACACCAAATAATACTAGAATTAGTGAAAATTATTTAAAAAGTTTTTCATCATTATCTTAAAAAGTAAGAGTGTTTATATTTCAGTCGATATTTACCTTGCTCATATGTATGTATTAATTTCACCAAATCAAATAAACAACTCATATGATAAAGTCTTGATAAAAATTACAGATGACAATAATTTCCTCTTTATTCGTTAGGTAATTCCAACTGAATTATGTACGAGTGAAGTATTTAGTTCTCACTTGGAATTTTGTATTGTGTCGTAAGAACGTGGTATAAGTCTATCTGTTCAACTAATGTTATATAGTAATACTAACTAAAGTGGTGTATGGCATAAACTCGGTATATAAATTGTATGTATGTATCTTAAATTTCATTTGATTGATACATACTTAAGCAGAGAATCAAAACGATTTTTTTAATGTCTGTGTGACTCACATCCATTTGGCTAGTTTATTATTGACGAAAATTTCATAGATGTTTTCTTTAAGATTTTTTTAAAAACAAACAAGTAGGAAAGTATAGTCGGGCATGGTCGACTATATGATACACCAATTATGAGTATACTTTAGAAATTATTTGTTTTTTATAAAAAAAACATGTATGTTTAATTTTACCTTTATACCGATGTAGTTAAGAAATTTATTGATGAAAAATTTGGATATTTATAGCGATACTAAAGGCTATAAGTTAATTATGGACGTTTAAGACATTTTTTTTAAAGAGGGATTTGTATGGGGGCTAGGTTCAATTGAGGGCCAATCATTACAAAAATCGACAATGTCATTTCCCTGCCAGCAAATTTGAGTTTAATTTTGGATACATGAACACTTTTTAATACACTAACAAGATAATTTAATGCAGAATAATTCTAGCTCTCAAAATTCAGAAGAAAAGTGTTTGCACATTTCAGTAAATATATTTATTTCATAGCGATCAGTTGTGTGATAAATTGTGAAATTTTGAGTTTATAATAAATTGTGTTAATTTAAAATTTAATAAATAAAAAACATAAGTTTAATATATAGTAAACATAAGTAAGAGTATTATTGAGTATAAAACAATGTTTAAATTATTCATAATGAAAGAAAAAAGAGAAATAAAGAAAATGTATTATAAAGTCGCTTATATAACATAAAAGAGTAAATTTAGAATAATTGTTATGGCAAAACTGGAAATTTACTACTTCTACGAAATGTTATGTTATTGAAAAGGTTACTTGAAATGGAAACGAAATCGACTCATCAAGTAAGTATTAAACAAGCGGTACAGTTTCTTACGAACAGGGTCACTTTTCATTCACTCAGATTATATCAAATTAGATTGTTTTAAACTTTAAGCTGTTACGTTATGGGCACAATTTGGATAGAAATTGTTGGCAGGGTTGTGCTTATATAAAACAGACCTGGGCGATTTCCATTAATTTTGCATTAACATTAAATTAAAAAAAAAATAATTTAATGTAAAAAATATTGCATTAACCTTAAATTTGTAAAATTTAATGCATTAATTTTACATTAACATTAAATATTTTTGAAATGAATGCATTAATTTTGCATTAACATTAAATATAACTGAATTTAGTGCATTAATTTTACATTAACATTAAATAAGCAATAAAATTAATGCATTAATATTCCATTAACATTAATAATGATCCTGAAAATTTCTTAAGTTTTTGGCCCATTATTATAACTGGCCAATAACTAAAGACTTTAATTAAAGTTAACAAAGTTTTTTGATTTGTGCCGGTCATTAGGGATATAACTAATTTTGGTGAAAATTCAGTCATACCACCACGTGATGGCCAATGATTTAGAAGTAATGAAAATATTTTTTTTGTATGTCATTTGGAACCAAAAACATCACGCCCAACATCAGTTTCAAATATAAACTAAATTTTTTGTTCGAGTTTTTAATTTTTTATTTTAAGCATTTCCACCGATGTGATCTGACAAAAGCAGACTTTTCGGTGGAAATGCCCATACACATACCCAGTAAAAACTTTCATTACCATGTAAGGGGTTGAAATGCTAAAATTTACTTACACAATAGCATTTTAAGTCATTATTTTAACACGGTGGTGTCATTGGAGGCAAGTACTTACCACAAACGATTACAAGTAATTATAAAAAGTAGTCTTTTTAAATCGCATAAAAAACGTATACAGCTTCTATATATTCACCAACAAGAAAACTAATGAATTAGAAAGTATTTATATATCACATTATTAGTTATTGAAATGTATGTTGTTAGATAAGTAATTGCAATTGAAAGCCATTACCTAGTTTTTGCTGGGTTATGGTTTTCTGTTTTTTTTTGCAAATATAAAATTTTACATCCTCTAAACCAAAAGGCCATAAAAATAATAAGAAACTTAACATTCCCGAACAAATGAGTTAACATTTTTTGACTATACTTCGATACTTAATGCACACTGATTTTACTGATTTTAAACAGGTAAATTCCCAAAAGCATATCTAATAGAATAATCTTAGATTTGGATTCTGAGGATATATAAGGGCTCCAAAAAACTGATTTTAATAAACAGAGGGACAGACATTTGGAGCGTGAACTTTTTAACAATCGCGAAAAAATAAAACCGTGATTTTTTATATTTTGTTTACGCTATGTTCGACTTTGCTATGTCAACTTGCACATTTGAAAAAAATTCAATAGTTATATCCCTAATGTACATACTTGCTAAATGAAATGATGCTGGTGAAAAAGTGATATTGAAATTGACATTAAATTATAAAATATATAATCTATATGTATATATAAAATTCTAACGTTACTGACTGACTGATTCACTGACTGATTCATCATCGCACAGCCTAAACGGTTGAAGCTAAAGAGCTGAAATTTGGACAGGAAGTTGGTCTCCCGCCAAATATATATTTTTGGAAATTCGAATGTTTAGGGGTTAAAAAAGGGTAAAAACGAGTAAATTCGGTAACCTCATATATCATAAAACTAGAAAAGATACAAAAAAAAGTTTAAAGCTTATCGTCGTTCATTTAAAAAATAAGTGGTACCAAAAATAAATATTTTGGTACTTTTTTTGCACCCCATGTATCTTTTAAACCAGTGAACATTCAAATAATATTTTTGACTCCTTTATAACTTGACGAAAAAAATTAGTATTTTTGGATTTTCGGACGTTTAAGGGGTGAAATTTGTACCTATTTTTGGTACTTTTTTCATAAAACATTGTTTTCTATGTATTGAGTACATGTGAATGAATACTTAATGAATGGGTTCCTAGGTTCAATAATATAGAAAACCACAAAAATATCAGTTAACAGTATCAAAAAGTACCGAATTTTTGGTACTTTTTGATATTTTTAACTGGTATTTTTGGGGTTTTCTATATTATTGAACCTTGAAACATGAAATTAAGCATGTAAAGCCTGGAGTGAATGAGAACCAATAAAAAGTGATATTGACATTTTCTTACATTTTCGTTCTTCAAGAGGTTCTTTTTGAATTTTCTATAATATTGAACCTATAAAATGGGGCTTTTTTGTACTTTTTATACGCACCATCAAAAAAGACGGGGGGTATATTGATTTTGTCATTCCGTTTGTAACACATCGAAATATTGGTCATAGACCCATAAAAGTATATATATTCTGGGTCCTCATTAAATTCTAAGACGATCTAGCCATATCTGTCCGTCTGTCCGTCCGTCTGTCTGTCTGTTGAAAGCACGATAGAGTCCGAATGAAAAGAGCTAGAGGGTTGAAATTTCACATAAATATTTCTTATAGGTAAGGTTTGTTTGGTATTGAAAATAGGCAATATCGGTCCACGTTTTCGGATAGCCCCCATACAAGTGGCCCCCCGAAAAGCAGCTTTAACAGCCATAACTAGTTTAAAAATACGAATATAGCGATGAAATTCGACATAAGTAAGTTTCTTATGATCCAAGATTACTATGCAAAATTTTATAAGGATCGGTCCATAATTGACCCTACCCCCCCATATAAGGTCCCCTTCAGAAAATGACTTTAACGCTCATTACTGGCTTAAAAATACTAGTATATAGATGAAATTCGACATAAGTAAGTTTCATACGAGTCAAAATCTATCTAAAAAATTTTATGAGGATCGGTCCATGATTGACCCTACCCCCCAAATAAGGTCCCCTTCAGAAAATGACTGCAACGCTCATTAATGGTTTAAAATTACGAGTGTAGCGATGAAATTCGACACAAATAAATTTAATACGAACGAAATTCTGTCTACCAAATTTTATGAGGATCGACCCATAATTGACCCTACCCCCTATATAAGGTTCCCTTCAAAAAATTACTTTAACGCTTATAATATATATATATATATAGATGAAATTCGACATAAGTAAGTTTCATTCGAGTCAAACGAGGTTTGATGGTGGGTATATAAGATTCGACATAGCCGAATATAACACTCTTACTTGTTGTTCTTCAAAAGGTAATTTTTGAATTTTCTATAATATTGAACCTAGAAACATGAAATTAAGCATGTAGAGCCCGGAGTAAATGAGAACCTATAAAAGGGGACTTTTTGGTACTTTTTCGTTCTTCAATAGGTACTTTTTGAATTTTCTTTAATACTGAACCTAGAAACATTGAAACTATTGAACTTAGAAACACAAAAATAAATAAAAGATGTATTTTGGTATATTTTCGTACTTCAACTGATACTTTTTGATATTTGTAAAATGTTGAATATATTATATAAACATTGAACGAAAATTTATAAAAAGGGACTTTCTCTTACATTTTCGTTCTCCAACTGATATATATTTTTTTTTTTTTTTTTTTTTTTGAATTTCCTGTAATATTGAGACTAGAATCAATCATTATTGATTGAAAATTTATAAAATACAACCGTTTACGCTGTGCGATAATGAATCAGTCAGTCAGTGAGTCAGTAACGTTAGAATTTTATATATCGTCACCTGAAACGCTAACGGCCCTAACTAACCAAAAATTCAAAATCGATTTTATTGTTGATATATAGATTGAACCTAGGAACCTGTATGAAAATCTATGAAAGGGGACTTTTTGATATTGCAGATAAACCTAAATATATATTGGACTGACTGAAAATTTACAATAATATTTATTTTTATTTCATTACGACGAGGATAGCGAAGCACACTGGGTATAGCTAGTATTTCATAAAATAGTATGTTGTTACCGAAAATGTTGAACTCGCATATACATACATGAAAATAATTCTAATTACAAGAGTTGAAATACATATATGTACTAATCTAGTAGTTATATATAGTAGTAAATTAACTTCAAAGTAATCTGACCGTAAAATATTAAATTCAATTATTTGTGTTTGAGTTTATATAAAATAAAAACAAATATGTAGTTTGTGTGTTCTTGTATGTACATGCTTATTTGATCTGCTCTCAAAAAATAAATACTTTAGATAGATCTAATTTTATTTGTCAGCATCTAAATTAACCTAGATAAAAATTTGGTTATTCAAATAAGGCAGAGTCACTTCAAGATAGATTTAATTTAAAATAAAGCACCATTAAATTCAGATAAATGCTTCCATAAATATGTACACATGAATATCCTAACTACAAACTTGCAAATTAGTTTTTTTTCCTGTATATTTAATAAAATTTTGGGGGCCAAATATGCCATCTATCCAGCTTTTGAAAAGTTTTTTTCTTATGAAAATATAATAAAACAAAGTGAATGGAAAGTGAGAAAAAGATACAATATTTAAGGTGAGTGAATGCGTATGTATGTATATTCCATGCTAAAGCATTTTATCTTCAACTAGTTGATTGATTGTTGGCATTAAGGTAATGACATTGCTGGCACGTTATACTTAAAATTACCAACATTAGCAGATACGTAAGACTATACCTACCATAATAGAAATTTTACATACAATCATACATTGTTAAATTTTCATACAATCAAACACAAGTACGTACAAACATCTCTACTATTCTGCACATTATTATCCTTCGTTATTTCAGCAACATAATTCAGATGAAAAATTAGTAAAAATGTAATTTTGCGCAGACAAAATTTAAAGTGTGTTTAACAAAAAAAACATAGTAATTATCATTATTTTACAATTTAATATCTTTGAAGATTTATGCTGTTTGAATAAATTGTTTATTTCTAAGTAGGTTGATTGCTTTTAAACCAGGATGCCAAATTTTATTTGAAATCTACAGTTGTAAATGTGTTGGAACTCTCACTAACGAAGGATGATTTTTATTTTAAGATAACGTATAACGTATTAAATAACGTATAATTAATAGAGCGGTTTTTTGCATTTTCTAATTTTATATCTAGCCTATGAAAATAAAGGTCTTGCTGGGGAATTTGAGATAGCTAGATGAAAATTGGCACACAGCTTCTTCTTACCATTATTAATAAAGTACTAAAAGTCACTACTGGCGGTCAAAGGTCACAAACATTTACGAATATCTCACCTCGTACGTGTTTTGATGTTATTATACATAATTTCTATAAAGAATTGAATTTCATACATTTTAGTTGAAGACTATTTTCGTATAACATTAGTTGTTTTCGAGCTATAGTGCATTATTTTTTCATTGCAATAATATATTCAAATTTTAATTATGTCGCAACACAACATTACACGAGGGATGTTGGAACACCCAAAAATGGTTGTACATCCACCTTAAAGTACATCAATCAATTCAATATGACCATACAGTAAATATTGTATTGTTGGCAATACTACAAATCGGACTAAACTTAACTCCGTGTAATTTTCCCTTTGTATTCCTTTAGCGATGAACATCCATTGTATTTTTGTTTTATCTATTATTAAATCCTCCTTTAATAAAAATCGGTGTGTTTTTCACAATTGCTTTACTCCGACAAACACACTAACGCTAATACTTATATTTCATACTAAAGTCGAGGCAGATCGGCACATTATACGGTAGAGCCCTAGCTATAACTTCTCCCGTAAACAAATTTAAAATTTTAAAATCTTTTAAAAATTAAGATATCTCAACATTTTTAGAAATGTATAGTTTTACTAAATGTTGTGAGCATTGTTCTACAACTGATCCACAGTGGGGCAGAATGGAAATTTTTTGGAAATAAATCTGGCATTTCTAAACGGCTGATCCGATCGGGATAAAATTTGGCGTGAGCGAAGCCAAGGAGTATTCGAGTTTAAGTTTTGAAGATGAACCCTGCAGATGCCCCAGGGACGGCGCTGTGGCGGCTCAAAGTAGGGTACCTACGACATGTAAAATTTTTAAACTCGTGCCATTTTTTTGTTTTTCACCCAAATACAAAGATTTTTATATTTTGTGAAAGCGCTCGACGAGATCTTGAAAAAACATGCTTGGACATACTACTTATCTCTTATAATATCCGAATTATAGGCATTTAAAAATTTAGTGATACAAAATTTACCATACCTTGGTCCGCCTTTTTTTGAATACCGGGCGTAATTTTGGACCAAATGGACTCAATTTTTTCTTGTTAGTTAGACAACAAAATTTCCAATAATATACAAAAAATTTCAGATCAATATCGTTTACAGATCCAAAAATATACGTTTTTTAATTTAAAAATTCAAAAAATTTTAGATTTTTGGCGTTTTTTTGCCAAAAATGTGTCTTAACTCTTTTATTAATAAAATAAAATTTTTATTAAGAACATATAACAATTTTATAGTTTTCTAAAAGGTATCTTTACGCAGAACGCTTTGGCGTAAAAAACTTGTCCTATTTTTTGAAAATGTTGCCACTGCGTCCTTCCGAATATGACCTATTTTTTATCAAAACTTCAACTTTGGGCGACATGTTCTAAAATCCCAAAGCTGGGATCAGAAAACTGAAAGCAGTTTTGGAAACCTCAATATGTTTTCTATTTACTCCAAAAGTATTTTCCCAGCCCTGAAAGAAATGTGGACCCTATGGGTAAAAAAGTAAAAAATCCCATTTTTGGGATTTTCATTCCTATTTTTGGGAATTGCGGGATGCCCTTTGACCTTTTCAATTTTTTTGTTTGCATATTCTTATTTGAAATGACAAATTTAACAAGCGTTGAAAATTTCATTGAGTTTTGTTCATAAATAAAGATTTTGTCATATATTACATATTTGTTTAATTTCTAAAACTATGATTTATATCAAAATTTTAATAGGATCGCAGATAGCTACAACAATTTAGTCCATATTTATCCCTTAATATCATTTTTTAGTTAGATATGGAAATTCTCGACCCTTTACAAAAAATTTCAAGCCAATATCTCAATTACATTCAAAAATATGTTCATTTAAACCTGTGTCCTTTAATTTCATCTTTTTCATATTTTAGTATTAAGTATGACAGAACATACATTTGGTGTTGAATAAAATATTTGGACAATTTTTAAAAATTATTTAGTTAATTATTTTATTATAATATTGTATATAAAATAAAAAAAATTATAATTTTATTATGAGCCACGCACAACAACACCTAAATCACCCCACACAAATTACCTTTCCCGCCCACCGAAATATAAAACACAATTTAATACAATATCATCAGTTAGTATAATAGCTTTTTTTATTTGAACTGTTTATCTTAAACATAATACAATTAATTCTTACAACCTACTTAAATACTTAATTCCTAACACTACTTATTTTCTATAAAATAATCTGTCATATCGGTATACATATCCAGAAGGTAATATAAGTCCTTTAAATCTTCCTTGTTTTGAGATGATAGAGTTTCATAACAAATCCATATTTTTCGCATAGTTGAAAGAACAGGATCAGAAGATAGAAGTAAACTATTAAAAATATCTTCATTCTGTGATTGCCTGGAGCATTTTCTTGAGCTGAATAGTTGAACATGCTTAAAATCTCGATTCCTCGCTTCCTTGGGCTTCTTCTGTTAACTCTCCAAGTGGAAGAATATTCGATTCAATTATTATTTGATCATGACACAATACATTGTGTACTGTTGGTGTTAGTTCCCTCCATGGATACAGAGATACAAGTAATTTAGAAATTTCAGATGTGTATTCCCCAAATCGATTTTCATTAATTTTATGTTTACTATTCAGTGCCATTAAAATAGTTTTAACTCTTCGAAGCAACTCCTTGTCGATTCCAGCTATTTTTGAAGTAATTTCAAAATCACGAAAAAACCTTCTCGACGTATTACCGTCATTTGTACTACCGCAACTTGAAAGTGGTTTGTCGATGTTTAATCCCATCTGAACTTTAAATTCTTCTTGGATTCTGCTTTTTTCCGCAGCTCTCAGTTCTTTCAATTCTTCATTATTTTTTGTTGATTTAGTAGGATAGTTTGTTTTTTTTTCTGGATCGCCTTGTATGATGGTAATATATTGTGTCCTTTTTCATGCAGAGCTTTCCTTAATATTTGGTACTTATTTCGACTGAGACCCAGTTCCAACATAAGCGCTATTGCTTCCTCTTCAGTAAAATTTGATTATGATGTTGGAGTTGGTATACTTTCCACAATTCGCTTAAGTCGTTTTGGTTATGCATTAGGAAGAATAGTTGCAATATGTACGACATCCATATGTTGGTTTTCCTTTTTCAGCATTTCGTTAAATGTATCAGCAATTTCCTCATTTGAGATTGAAAAAAGTTTTTGTGTGACCCTCTTTTTTTTACCTTGAACATAAGTCTTCGTATGACTTGCAAGGCGCTCCTATTGATGTGTTGTAAGTTGAGATTTCCGTAGTAGTTTCCATCCAACTACAAAATTTTAATCGAAATTTCTTTTGATTTCCATCCACAGACCTACTTTTTACATCAAAAAGTTTTAAAAAGTTTTCAATTTTTGATATGCCTGTTTTGTCTACTTTTCTACTATATGTAGTTTTTATATAATTTGAAATGTCTTCAATTCTTTCTGGCCCTTTTGAAGATATACTCCATAAAACGGAACACAACTCTTCGTACTTTAATGTAATCTTCATTGTAGATTTATTAAATATGGTACTTAAAATCTGAGAAGTTTACTTATATACCAATTCTTGTCATTTCCGATACAGGTATTCCAAAGTAAAAAATTACGAATTGTCTACCTATTAACATTTAGGACTATATTACTATAACCTGTAATTCAGTCATTGATATTTCTTATTAGTGAATGAATCGAAATTATCATTACCTGTATATTTTTACCTACATGATCATAAACGAAACAGAACGAAATGATCTGTCGAAAAAATTTAGGTAAAAAATAGTTATAAATTTTTGAAAATTTAAGCATAATAGGACCTTTCAATTATAAGGATAAGCAAACAAATAGAAAATAGGTAAATATATAGGATTTAAATATGTGCTGTCATACTTAATACTAAAATATGAAAAAGATGAAATTAAAGGACACAGGTTTAAATGAACATATTTTTGAATGTAATTGAGATATTGGCTTGAAATTTTTTGTAAAGGGTCGAGAATTTCCATATCTAACTAAAAAATGATATTAAGGGATAAATATGGACTAAATTGTTGTAGCTATCTGCGATCCTATTAAAATTTTGATATAAATCATAGTTTTAGAAATTAAACAAATATGTAATATATGACAAAATCTTTATTTATGAACAAAACTCAATGAAATTTTCAACGCTTGTTAAATTTGTCATTTCAAATAAGAATATGCAAAAAAAAAAAATTGAAAAGGTCAAAGGGCATCCCGCAATTCCCAAAAATAGGAATGAAAATCCCAAAAATGGGATTTTTTACTTTTTTGCCCATAGGGTCCACATTTCTTTCAGGGCTGGGAAAATACTTTTGGAGTAAATAGAAAACATATTGAGGTTTCCAAAACTGCTTTCAGTTTTCTGATCCCAGCTTTGGGATTTTAGAACATGTCGCCCAAAGTTGAAGTTTTGATAAAAAATAGGACATATTCGGAAGGACGCAGTGGCAACATTTTCAAAAAATAGGACAAGTTTTTTACGCCAAAGCGTTCTGCGTAAAGATACCTTTTAGAAAACTATAAAATTGTTATATGTTCTTAATAAAAATTTTATTTTATTAATAAAAGAGTTAAGACACATTTTTGGCAAAAAAACGCCAAAAATCTAAAATTTTTTGAATTTTTAAATTAAAAAACGTATATTTTTGGATCTGTAAACGATATTGATCTGAAATTTTTTGTATATTATTGGAAATTTTGTTGTCTAACTAACAAGAAAAAATTGAGTCCATTTGGTCCAAAATTACGCCCGGTATTCAAAAAAAGGCGGACCAAGGTATGGTAAATTTTGTATCACTAAATTTTTAAATGCCTATAACTCGGATATTATAAGAGATAAGTAGTATGTCCAAGCATGTTTTTTCAAGATCTCGTCGAGCGCTTTCACAAAATATAAAAATCTTTGTATTTGGGTGATAAAGAAAAAAATGGCACGAGTTTAAAAATTTTACATGTCGTAGGTACCCTACTTTGAGCCGCCACAGCGCCGTCCCTGGGGCATCTGCAGGGTTCATCTTCAAAACTTAAACTCGAATACTCCTTGGCTTCGCTCACGCCAAATTTTATCCCGATCGGATCAGCCGTTTAGAAATGCCAGATTTATTTCCAAAAAATTTCCATTCTGCCCCACTGTGTGATCCAAGACGGTACACCTAAGGTAGATAACATTAAATTGATAGCTTTTGTAGAATAATATACATACATATATGTATATGTATGTAGACGGAAATGTCCCTTTATTTGTTTTCTGTTAAAAAATAAACACTTAAAAACAATTTAAATCTTATATGTAAAGTCTATGAAATATGTAAAATATATTTTGCAATAAAATATTCTCCATTTTTAACCTTTTATGAAAAAACATTAAAGAGAAGAAAAGAATATTAAAATATTTTAGGTCGGTATGTAAACAAACACATAATCATTAAGGTGGTTCCAAAACAAAAGATACAGATGTTCTCAACATTACATGGTCAATTACAATTACTTGTAATTTGTTGGCTGATTAAAGTTTTGCCAATTACAGTAATTATAATTGAATTACTTGAATATGTAATTTAAATTTACCAATTGTGATTACTTGTAATTTTGGTATTACCAATTAGTATTACATGTAATTAAGTAAGAAAAAATTCAAACTTACAATTACAAGTAGTTGTAATTTGAACTTAAATTACAATAACAAGTAATTGTAATTGGCATAACTTAAATTACAGTTATAGTAATTGGTAACGCTTCAATAATAATTGCTTCAAAAGTAATTGGAATTGAAAATGTAATCATTACCCAAAGCCTGTATAAAACATAAAATACTTATTCTGTAAAAATTAGATTTCAAATATTTTATATCATTTAGTTTTAAATAATACAAACAAAATCTTTTAGGGACACTATTTTCAAAAAAAAACTTATATGTTTTTCTACCATAAAAAAGGGGAACCACTAATGTACATGCGTATGTACCTATTACATAGAAATACTTACATATGTACATTAAGATGGCCCCAAAATGAAAGTTACTGATGTTCCCACCGAAAATGAAAATTTAGTTCATTCTAAGATACCATTTCTCAAAATTGTTGTCCTGACGTCAATATTTGGTGAGCTGGATCAAAGTATAAAAAGGTCCTTTTTTAAGGATTTTATGATTTTTATCATATTTCTTGCAAATAAACCATATACAATTTTAATATCATATGAAAGGTCTTTGAGAGACGATTTCAATGACATAACACAATTATGTATACAGCTCCAAGATTATTACAAATGTCGTATTTTTTCGGAAAATTTTTAAGTTTTTCAAATTTTTACATACAATTATTTAATGTAATTAATTGAAATTATTTCATTATATGTATACCTCATATAATTTCACTGAAATGTTTTTTCTGTTTTTTTTAATGTTTTGTATTTTATTTAAATATTTGTAATCCTCTTTTCTCCTCCGTATTGTGTTAGCTATATTTATCTAATGTACATAATATGTACATCCGTATACGCGCAATCATTAGCTTTACATTGGTATATAAAACTTTATAGTTTCATTCTATTTTAGATGAAATTTTTCAGTTTAACTAAAATATGAACATAATTTATCCTAAGCATCTAAATACTGGTTTGTTATGCTTGCTTTCATAATAACGGTTTGTATGTTGTTGTTTACATCTATAACATAAAATAAACTTCGACCTAGATTAAATTTTGAAAACCGGAAAAAACAGTTTCCGCAGATTTTATTAAGGATTATTATGTATTAATTTCAACGTTATATATAAATTCATCTGTGTTAAAATGCAAAAAAAAAAACTGAAAATTTCCCGAAAAATTAGAAAATTTTGACTACTTTTGCTGTTAAGCAAAAAATTCTGATATGGAATTTAAAGCGTCTCTCAAGGACCTTTCTAATGATACAAATATTACATATCTTTCCTTTGGAAAAAATATGAAAAAAAAAAATCATAAAAACCTCAAAAAAGCACCTTTTTATTCTTTGATCCAGCTCACCAAATATTGACGCCAGGACAAAAATTTTGAGAAATGGTATCTTAGAATCAATTAAACTTTAATTTTAGTTGGGAACATTGACACCTTATTTTTCCTCCATGCAAACGGGGCCACCCTAATGTACATACATATGTATATGCACATATAACTGTTTTTATTAATAAAGAAATCAAGCTTTATAAAGTCCCATTGAATTTTATAGAATGTCTTTTCATAAGCGCTTTTACAATTTCATGTCTGATGCATACATCCATATGTTGATATCACATACATACTATGTATGTATGTATAAATGTATGTGTTAATATTAATTCTTGCTGCATACATTGAAAAGTATACATATCAGTCTCAAGAATTAAAAAAAAAAAAAAACAAGAAAGAATTTTTAATCGCACATGACTGAGCACTTGATATCCTGCACCAGTGGTTTTCGGACGGCATATTATGGCGACATATTTTTTAAAGCAAATAATTGTATTAATGAAGCTTATTTATTTATAAAGAATTTTATTAAAATTTTATTTTTATACTAATACATTGATTAGAAATTAAATCCTGAAAATCGGTGTTATCATTTTTACCTATGTGTATGTATATATAGTGTCGAGTGAATTTAAGTCATATTCATATTCTTACTCCAAATCGTTTTATATATAACTATATTATACACAGAGGGAAAAAATACGTTTTAAAATAATACATGCCCAAAGTGTTTATAATTTTTTAATATCATCCGTTTTGAAAGTATAGACACAAACCGTAATCGAAATGACAACTATGAGTTCTTACAATGACAACGATTCGTTTTCAAAATTACAACGGATGTTTTCAAAATGATAACTGGGTGTTATTTAATTTTTATACACAAACGTTGTCTAAATGTTGACAACGAATTGTATCAATTTCGGTACTTTTCCACTTGTTTTTTCCTTCTGTGTACATATAATATTTACATATATTATTTATAACAATATAATTAAGATATTAATTTAAAGTGCCAGCCTTAGATTCTTTAAATGGAGGACCTTAATGGGGATTATTTTTATCCGATTCTAAGTACTTTACGGTATAATTCATTTATACATATATAAGTTCTTAAATCAAATACTTGAAAAAATATTCTCACAATTCATCCATTATTAACTTATTTAAGAGAGTTCTAATGATACTCGAGAAGATTTCATCGAGGTGAAGACTTTTACAAGGACCGAAATTTTAAGAATTGTTATCTATTTTCATATGAAACAAATTCTTATTGCATTTGGATCCATTAAAGATACTATTTTATTGTGTATGTATACTAATAGATATAAAATTACATAACAGAATTGATGTTATTTATACAAACTTAGTGCTATCATATTATTCAAGTAGCCATTACAAAATGTCAGTTACTCTAGCTGACTTACGTTTTAATTGCAAAAATATGTACGTTAGAGATCCTCACACATTCCCACATTCCCATTCTTGCACATCATATACATATGTGTAATTGTGTTTATAGTATTTTAAATTGTACTATATTAATATTTTATGGTTTGGAAAAAGCATATAAGTACATAATACTCATATCAGCATTAAATGGAGGGACGACGAACACAATTTTATGCAAATATCTTTTTAGTATGCAGTAAACAAAAAAATTTAAACTGTACATTTACTAAACTTTGTAAGAAATAAAATGTAAAAATATGTATTTTTAATGGATGATAAATATACATACATACATATTTTCAAATTTAGAACATTTGGATTATATACATATATATTATTTTTGTATACTAGTTGAGAAGTTGAGTCAATATCAGTATTATATTAAATATAATATTTACGTCTTCTAATGGATCGGATTTTACACATATTGAAATTGGTTTCATGAAACTTCTTTATACTGAATTATTTTTTTTTTACTTTCGAAGAATTTAAAAATCTCTCAACATTATAATTTTAACATATTCCTTTTCAATACTAGGCAGCGTAATTTGAACCCTAAATATAGTTATAAGGGCATATAGGTATATAGGTGTGTTCGGCTTTTCAAATGAACTTGTACTTTTGAATTTAATTTTAAAATAAAATAAATATATAAATAATTCCTACATACATTAGATTGAAATGTTTTAAATCTATTTACGGCACTAATATTGCCTTAAAATTATATTTATTGAATATTATGGTATTTTTGAACATTAAATACTTAGTACATATTTATCAAGAAAAGTTCTTTCGCAAGAATTTTGCGTTCGTAATATTCTGTGTATACTTGTTATAATAAATACGCATTACTCATACGCTATCATATTTTATTCGAAGAATGGAAATAAACATGATATTAGTTAGTAGTAGTTTTCAAAGAAATTTATATTGTAAACAAAAGCTTACACAAACTACATTTTCTTTTAATTTTTTTGTATAAATAAACGAGGCAAAAATTTACCAACATATTAAAGTTTCTCAATTTTCAAAATAATTCTTGCTCGTTAAAAGCAATTTTTATTTATATTTCAATATTTTACAAATTTGACAAATATTAAAAATTGTTTAATCTGGAGTTAAAAAAAATCACTAAAAAAGACAATTACGTTAATGGAAAATATTGCTCATCAAAATTTACATAAAACGAAGAAAATATGTCGAAAAAAAATCTCATCATATTTAATAGTACTCCTGTGATGGTTGACGTCGTTGAGCTAAACTTAATATTTTTAATTTTGTTTTACTTCATCTTTGTAGCAAACACATACATGTGTTCATAAGTATGTACATATATAATGATACATATATATGTATGTATACAATTTCCTGAATTTTAGCTAAATACGCTTTAAACAACATCTCAACAAATTTTAATGACAACAACAACATTATCATTATAAGGAAAAAAAACAACAAAATACTTACAATACATACACATCCGGTTTTACTAAAACATACATGTGTAGACTAGACCTGTCCTCAAAAGTGGATTTTACTTAAATGGATCTTTTGTAAAACTAAAACTGTATCCAAGAATCTGTGTGAAAAATTCTTTAGGAAAAATTACAATAGAATTGAATATAATAATTTACAAAACCTACATTTGCTTTTAATTTTTTTCTGCACCATCGAGTTTTTGAAATGTTAAAATTTTTGATTATCGTGCATCCATTATGTTCAAAGGATTTAAATATTTAAAACAAACTGTATATGTGCAGACGGGTTATATGAGGTCAAGTGTGGACCGATAAACAAAATTTTTTTAATTTAATTTGAATTCTTAAAAATTTTGTGAAATTATATGTTATTCATATTTGTATTTTTAAGTCAGATGTGGGTCAGTGGCATCCGATACGTTAGTGTTCTGGTAGACCGGAGGTGGTGGGTTCGATTCCCACCTAAGGCACTGGTTAAGGAGCGCACAACGACCCAATAAAGGGCAAGGTGTATTTCAAACTAACTAACTAAGTCAGATATCAGAGTTGAAGTAACTGTCTGAGAGTGTCCTCATATGAGCGCTAGTTCAAAATGTTGCCAAAGGTTCGTTATATAGGTGCTTAAAATTGACTTGTGTAAACTTTAAGGATGATTGCTTAATAACCAACGTGTTTATGTAATTAAACTGCACACAGGGGGGATTATGGGGGCTAAGTGCAATTGTTGATCAATTTTTTCCAACAATTTTTGATCAATAGGAGACACAATTTCATCTTTCTAGCTTATTTTTGTAAATGCATTCGTGCGAACATCAAATAAACGAATAATGGGAAGGACACAACTAGATCGTCTTCGAATGTTATAAAGGTCCAGGATGTATCTACATACATATATATTTTATGGGATCTATGAGCAATATTTTGATGTGTTACACTCGGAATGACAAAATCAATATGTTATACCTACCTTAAAGGTCGGTATAAACATATTTTTAAGGGCTAGTCTAATAAACAAATAATGTACATATAAATATGTATATGCGTTTGTGGGTTTATGTAAGTATGTGTATATAACAATCAGAAATATAATAAATGTATACAATGTCGTCGTTGTTGTTGACGAAAAGGAAAACAATTCAACAACGACAATGAAAATATAAAATTTAACTGTGTGTGTGTGTGTATGTACTTATATACATATGGGTAAATGTGTATTGTACGTAAACATATGTTTTAACAAAAACATATTAAAATAACAAGAAACCTTTCCAACAAGATAACAACAAAAACAATGATAGAAAATATGAAAAATATTTCAGAGGGTATATTTTCTTAACTTCTTTTACGTTTTTCATTTTTTAAATGACATATAAATGATGAAAAACAGAGTCAATGACAATTCAGCAAAGAACAACGACACAATCTTTTATATACATTAACACATACATAAACATATATTTTTATATCCATACACTTTAATAAATGTACCCTGCAGTTAGGGATCTATTTAGTCCTTTTGACATTTTCTCTCCTTTTCGGATTACCACTGGTTATAGAATTATCGATGAGCCCAGTTATCTTAATATGTTCACGTTCTAGGAAAAAGTCTATAAGTAGGATCCATAATTATCACTTCATTTTAATTAGATATCAATGGAAAATTGACTTTGCAATGAGTTACTGTTGGGTAAAATGAGTTATTTCTAAGGTATAAGTTTTATTTTCTCTATGCATTGCATAAAGTGCATACGTGCACACACACAAATAACACAAAAATATAATAAAACTCTAGGCAACGTAGTAGTTAAACATTTGGGAAAATACGCTCTTAAAGGGATTCATTAACACCTAGCAAAACTGCTGGATATATTGTGTAATGAAAAAATAAAAGAAAAGAACTCGTTAAATATTTGACAACGTTGTGTTGACATGTCTACAGTCATTATTTCGAAATGACTGACACACACAATCTTATACTCATTCACATACATCAGTTTGTCTGTTTGTGCACAATTATATAAAAATTAATAATATTTTATACATGTTCCCAGCGTACACACATACCAAAAAAAGTCCTTGGTCAATTTTATGTCATTTCCCGCATTTTTCGCTCATTTAAAAACAGATGTTCCTTTTCTGACTAAAAGCAGTTCAAAATGCTGACTGTGTGCTAATCTCTAATTTACATTAAGTTGACAACGTGAAGACTCCAAAATACATTGTTAAGTACAAATATTTATACGAATATGTATAAATACCTACATACACATATACCTACATATGTATATATAGTGAGTATGTATATGGGTATTTAATTGCTTTCTTGTTAGTCCCCAAAGATACAATCTAAAATGAATGTGTCTAATACAATAACACGCCAACTTAGTAATTAGAAAGTCTAATGAGAATGTTTTAATAAAA
The DNA here is from genome assembly GCF_015586225.1 of Lucilia sericata. Classification (NCBI taxonomy): domain Eukaryota; kingdom Metazoa; phylum Arthropoda; class Insecta; order Diptera; family Calliphoridae; genus Lucilia; species Lucilia sericata. The sequence goes on from NW_023994043.1 coordinate 852,595, forward strand.
ACGTTTTTATTACAATACAATGGTAAGCAATAACTAAAATGAGAATTTGTTAATATTGATGGTCAATGGCGACTGTTTGGTAGATAAATTTAACACCACTTGGTTGTGTTTCTTTTTAATTTTGTTGATGTATGCCCACTCAAGATTAAAACATAAAATCAATTCACATTATTTTAGACAATGTATTTTTGTGTGGCTTATATAAGATATAAATATAATGTAGGCCCACAATATTTCTTCATCATATCAGGTTAACGAAATATCTTAGCATAGGTTAGGTTAGGTTGATAGGAGGATGTATAGTACAAGAAGAAATACACCTAGGCCACTATCGGGCCTGTTGTGCGCTCCTTTTCATGAACACAAAAAAAAATTCCATGAGTATATTATTTTCAGTGTTCAGAAACTCAGTTTCCTGGACGTAATTCCTAAGAATTTTCCAATCGGTGTTAGTCAGAAATGTTATTTCCGGAATTACATCACTTCCAAGATACTTGGATCTAACTTCGACGAATTCTTGACAGTGGCAAAGAAAGTGCACTACATTCGTTTGAATCCGCACTGCCAATTTTGTATAGATGTGCTCGTAATCCTGTGTGTCCACTCAGAATACGTACCATCATATTAATTTCAGAATTGCTCATTTTGAGTAGATTTTTCGTCTTGTTCTCATCAGGGTCACCCGATAGGATCTTTGTGGTTCTACACACCGTTTCATTATTCCAAGAGGCCTTATGGGATTCTCTCATCCATATTTTTAATTCAGCTTTTGTTGCGTCAAATTGATTTTGTTCGTCAGGTTAACTACGTCGAGCTCCCTTCCCTTTGAAGCTATTACATTCGCCCTTTCGTTACCGACTACTCCCGAGTGTCCAGGTACCCATATGATGTAAACCTTACCTCTAGGAGAGTATTCAGTTAAAGCTTTCTTACAATCCAATACGGTCTTAGATTTAATTTTATCACCTGATATCGCCCTAATTGCCTTCTGACTGTCGGTGAATATATTAAGGGCCGTGGGCGCCATATTTATTCTAATCAAATTTACACATTCCGTTATTACTCGGACTTCTGCCTGGAAGCTTGTGTTATGATTAGGTAAATGATTACGTATTTCTGTTTCTGGGTCTTCAATATAGCACCACAGGCCCACTTTAAACTCCAATTTACAGCCATTGGTGTAGCAATGGATTCCTACTGGTATTTGCTCTAGTTTTCCGCTTGACCAAGACTTTCTATCTGGGATCAGCGTTTCAAAATTTTTCGACATATTCTGTGTCTGGTATACGATCAGGGAAATATTCAATCTGTAAAAGCTATTTTTCGTAAAAATCATAATTCTATAATTGTTATTCTGAGACCGCTAATAAATATTTGATAGATAAATTTGAGTTCAAATAAAAATATCATAGCATTGAACAGTTATAGATGATATGAATGTTTTCAGAAATGTTAACAATTAAATTTTGATATATTATTGATGACATGGAAATCAACAGGCGTTTTCCCGCCATAATGTTATTGTACATTTTGATAAAATAATTGACATCTGTTGTGTAGTCGCAGTAGATATAATTTATAACTAATAAACCTTATCCTTTCCAATACATTAAATGATTTAATGATTTTTTATGCTTGGAGAAATTGAGTTCTTCTTGAACGCCCCTTTATTATATATAGAACCATTACACAGTGTATTAAAATCAATATTTGTGGGAAATATACCATTATTAAAAAAAATAACATGATTGCGTATGTTTTTCCAAGATCTAAGAGACCACTTTCTGAAAATGTACTAATCGTTGGATCGGAAGAAAACAAAGAAATGACACGCTTTTCCCCAATTTAAGTCCTCATAGCGCCAAGCTTGAAGTATTTATGTGGCTATTTTCGAAACTTAAACTAGAATTCCGATTGGACCATTCATTTAAAAATTATAGTCTTTTGTCCAATAAATTTTATAAGATCCACTTCTAAAAAAATAATAAATCACTTCATATTTAACTCCAGACCTCATTATATAAGCTTATAGCTGAAAACAATCTTATTCATAATGAAATGTTAAAATACATATATATTTTTAATGAATAAACCATTCACAATAATAAACCGTCAGAATAGTTCTGATATTAAGAAATACATTTTTTCCAACCCTTTTTACTTCTATTATTTTTGGCTCCAAAAAAGAAAACCTATTTCATCACGATCGCAAGACATCGGTTTCAAAGTTTGGGTCAATTGACATAAAATACCCCATATACATATGTATATATTTTAAAAAATGAATCTCTAAGTTTTTAAATTATAACTAATTGAGCTATAATCTTAAAACATTTTAGACGAATAGTGAACATATGTGGTTTATAGAAAACAGTACATTTATACTATTGTCCATACGTTTAAATTAAGAGTGATGTGAGTAAAAGGATGTATTTTTTCTACAATAACCAAAAAAGAAGTAAATGTTTTACTCATAGTATGTAATTTTAAGGCATAATATTTCAAACCGCATGTTTTAAAATTTATAAAACAGCAGTTTTTTTTTAACTTTTACCTGCAGCAGATTAAATAAAAAGGAACAAAATCTGTTTTATAAAGTTTAATACGGATTCTTTTGTATTCTATTACATTTTTAATTTATAAATGATCCTTTTACATGTTTGTATTATTAACTTTACTTTAATACATGAAAAGATACCTCATGTATGTACATAAGTATGTGAATATATGGAACATTTTATTTCTTATAAAGATTCATCCTTTTTCATAATACACACATACATGAATACAGTATTTGAATTTCATTATGGACAAATTCTATAGTAAGCAATTTCTATATTGGGTTAACTTACTGTACAATATGTTACAGCACAAATTTCAATAAACATATTTTTCCTTTTGCTTTTTACTGATTTAAATGTTATTAAAAAAGGAGTTCTTTGATCTCATCATAAATGTATAGAAAGAAAATGTTTGTTTTAATTAATTTTGTCATAGACAGCAAACATACTTTGATGTTCAACTGTTAAGTTTTGACTATATGTACAATGCGATGGACCACGTTTTCCAGTTCCTTTTTTTAAGTTGTTTCAGTTGCGCAAAGCTGAAATACATATACATACATAGATGACCGATAAAAAACGTAAGCTCTAAACAAAACAAGTGTGGGCATTTTTTTACAATATAATTGTACATTATCGTTATCGTTTAACCGGCAGGTATACTGACGGATATAATGCCGGAAGTTGAAATACTTGCCCTAATTCTTATCGGCACAAAATCACTTTCCGAGTCTATTTAGCTCTGTTCACCTGTGTTCATATAGATATAGATACTGTTCGCAATTTTCAATATAATTTGATGAAATCTGGTACATACAGCTTTTTTGATAAACTGTTGACAATAGTTGAAATCGATTCATTACTTCAGATATGTTGGATTTGTCCTGATGTCTATAATGCATAGAATAAATGGTCATATGCACCATTAAGTATACCAATCGGCTCAGATTATTTTTCTGAGTCGAGTAGCCCATGTAAATTTTGTAATCGAACTACAGCTCGCAATTTTGAAGATGATTCGATGAATTTGGTACACGTGTTATTTTTGACTCAAGGACGAACCGTTTGATTTTGGTTTATATTAGTCAATTACTTCACATAGCCTCCATATAACTTGATTTCTTAAGTCGGGCTCTGGATATCATAATTATCTCAAATATACTAATATCCCACAAAATGTCATGTATATGGACTATATGATGCCTGAGGTAGGGCATTATATGGTCAGCCACGTACGAGTTGTATTATATACAATGTCCTAATGATACTGCCAATTTTAGTATTTATACTTAGAGGAAAACAATATACACGCCTGGTACCAAATTGACACCAAATTTTTCAATGACATCCGTTTTCAAATATATATATACATAACATGTTGTTGTTGTATGTATGTATATACTTGACAACGGATGATATTGAAAAATTTGGTGTCAATTTGGTACCCGGCGTGTATATTTTTTTCCTCTGTGTAGGTATATATAAAGTGCAAAAGGACTTAAACAACTATAATTCACTTATCAGGTAATAGAATTCGAAATAAATATTTTGATATAAACGTAAATGCCTTCACCAATATTTATGGCATATTATCGGCACATTTTTTGCCCTTGGTCCCATATAAATCCTCTTTCATAACATAACTTTTAAACATGTAGAGCTATAGTATAAATATTTTGAAATTAATGAAAAAAAAAAAACAACATAAATGATTTATTGTAAAACATAATCCACATTTTTAAACATACTTATAACCGGTGTAGGGTATCATATGGTCATCTATTTTTTTACCTTTTTTATAACTATTTAACACAATTTATTGTTGTTGCTTACTGTTTTTTTTTTTGTCACAAATTGGTATGATTAAAATAAAATTATGTTCGTCAACATATTTTTAGAAAATTTTTCGCTTTCAATTATACCAAAATTACTGAGACTTAAATGGATAACAAATTCAGTAAATTGACACTATACGTTGATTTCACCATAATTACAATTAATTACACATATTTTAAAATAATATGATGACGGTTGTACAATAATCTGTAACTCAGAGCAAATATCTTATTAGTATTATTAACAGAAATCGACGAAAATTAAATATTTTTGCAAATTTAAGCTTTTAAAAGAAACAAGGTTCTTTTTATGGAATGAATTTTTATATTCATAATTGATTTATTACGATTGAACTTAAATAAGACAATAGGCTACTTAATTTAACAGAATCCCAATATAAGGCATTTATCTTCAGAAAATTACTTTATGGTTATATATCGGAAGACATCAGAGCTGTTAAACATCGTATTAATATGGTTGATCTATCTCGTTAAGTGAGTATAACTTCTATTATATGTATTTATCTATATATATAAAAGAGTAGCGTTACTGACTGACTGATTCATCATCGCACAGTCCAAACGGCTGAACCTAGAATCATGAAATTTTAACAGTAGATGTGTTTTTGGTTATGTATATCCACTAAAGACGGATTTTTGGAAATTTGTACATTTAGGTGTAAAAAAGGGAAAAAACGGGTAAAACAGGTTTTCTTAATTATCTTACCTGTTTCGTACTTTTTTAAAATTCAGTCCTTTTTGGGTGTAAACTTTTACGATTTATTGAAGTATTCCTGTAATATTTATTGAAACAAAATTGTTGCTATTTCACTGGGGAAAGAGGTTCCAAAATGGGGAAAAACGGGAAATTTAATTTTATTCAAACTCATTGAGCCAATTTTTATAGAATTTTAAAAGATAGGTTATTTACTCACACAAAATAAGCTTTTGGTATATTATTTTGGAATTCGAGTACTAAGGCCTATATAGGACAAAATTCGTTTGCTACCTTTTTGAAAGTAAAATTTTTCTGGAACAAATGAATGCAGATTTGAATCGTTTGAGTTTTATCTGTGATATATAGATTTAAATACGGAACATTTTGTAAACTTAATTCTCAAGGGGCGAAAAGGGGAAAAATTGTATTATTTTTATTAGTACTTGCCACTAAGCTAGAATTTATTCCACTTTTGGTACTTTTTCTTTCCTCAAATGATACTCTGTATGTTTTATAATATGAATTCATATGATTATTAATCATATACAGTCCTCATTAAATAAGATTTGTTAAGAGAGAATTTTTTAGTACTATTTTTCTCATAAATGGTACTTTTTGAATTTTCTAAAATATTCAACACAGGAACATAAATTTTAACATACATGGTCTTGACTGAATAATATTCTGTAAGTGGGTACTCTTTGGTACTTTTCCATTCTTCAAAAGGTACCTTTTGGTTTCTATATAATGGTCAACCGGAACACATGACACACGGTCCTTATTAAATGAGAATTTATTGAAAGAGGTTTTTGTACTTCTTCGTTTTTCCGATGATACTTTTCGATATTTTGACGATATTGAACATAGATATATAAAATTTAAAATGTGAATGAGAATCTACTGAAATGGAATTTTGGTACTTTTTCATTCATCTAATTATATTTTTTGAATTGTGTATAATATTGAATACAGATACATAAAATTATTCATTAAATGAGAATCTATAAGAGTAATTTTATAGTACTTTTTTTCAAATAGTAATTTCGAAATTTTCTATAATGAATGAAACTAAAAATACAAGCTTCTTCCTGAATGCGAATTTATTCATGTGATATTGAACGTAAAAAATTTTAACATTAAAAAATTTTTAATCAATTTAATTTTATATAAAAGTAAACAAAATTTTATATATATTTAATTTTGGTTGGGGTAGCGAAGCACCCAGTGTATGCTAGTATTTAATAAATCTGAAAAATCAAGTAACATTGACTTTTTATTTGCAATAATTAAAATTTGTTTATTTGTTTGTGAGGAGACCAACATTAGCTTAATAAATTAAATGATAAATATGTATTTATGTAATATAAATCAGACATCAATGTAGTCTTTTATTAATACTATTGACGTTGAAATGTACATATATTTGTGTAAACATTTGTACGTTTTATTAGACCTGTACATAAAATATGTTGAAACCTTTTTGATATCGAAAATGTAATTTGTAAAATTGGGTAAATAATGTTAGAGTTTTTGATACCAAATGAATGTTGAGAATTTTTATTTATTTTTATTAATATTTTATTTCTTGTCTTGGTTTATCATGTATACAATCTATAGAATTAGTTTACAGTAGAGTGTCCCTTGGACAATATTTTTTACTTAGCAATCCTGGCCTCCGATAGGTTAGTGTTCTAGTCTGGGAGACCGGAGGTGGTGGGTTTGATTCCCACCTGAGGCACTAGTTAAGGAGCGCACAACTGGTCCGATGGAGGCTTTGGATATATTTCTTTGGATTTGATGTATGTATCTCCTCCTTTGAAACTAACTAACTAGCAATCCTGATCTCCATACATTTCTCAAAAAAAAATTTTAATAATACATTTTTAATACATTTTTATTCGATGTATCAATTAATAAAATAGTGGGTGTTTTTGATGGTACAAAGTCGGTTACAAACTTAGTTGAATTAAAATTCAAGTTTGTCAGCCAAAGTTTTTTTTTATAAGCCACACCATCATAATTCGCTAAATCTACTCAGAAAGTAATTTTGGAAGTCGGTGCACTTTTACTATACATATTAGCGTATTACAAACTTTAGTAACCATAACAGTACGCATATAATAACTTTTTTCTTGAATTGTTCTCTTTTTTCAATTGGTCTTACATTTTACAGAATTTATTTAGTTTTAGATACTAACAAAATAAACCCAAATAAAGTTAAATCCCCTTTGAGAACAGTTTAATGTACACAAATACATACATAAGTATGTATGTATGCTCTCAGTTTTTTAATAGAAAACTCTTCAGACATTTAAAATCCACTTCACTTTTAATAACCGTAAAATCCCAACTCGATATAAAATTGAAATATTTTTTTTTAAAAGCCTTTTGAAATAATTAAAACTCTTATTGTTCAGAATTCTAAGAAGAAAAAAATCGCAAATTAAAAAAAAAACGATTATACTCACATTGTCTTCTTTTTTGTACAGAATAAGTAGTCGTTTTTTTATCTTTCTGTTTAAGGACAACCTTTAAATGATGTCAATGGTTGAGGATTTTAGCTTGTCATTTGATACAACGATGGCATATGTATAGAGTATTTTCATCTTTTCCGTTCACATGTGATTTTTAAACAATTGTTACACGAGTTTGTGCAGTGTTTGATTTTTTTTAAATTGTTGTTTTTGTTAGATATGGATGGTCTAAATACTAAAGCAACAACTACAATAAGAAAAATCCAACAGCAAAAGAACACACTAAACAATGTATTTTATATCCAAACAAATATTTGCTTATTACCCAAGGATGAAGTCAGCAAGGATAATACAACACTTATGCAGGCTCACTAACACAAAATTCACTCACACCGAGCTGTATGTAAAAGAGAGGTTTTTTTGGTATGTTTTTGTTTTTACATTGACAATGGTTTAGCTTTAGAACACATACATTCCATATACATACACTGACTCACAGACACTAATTTACTTGTACGTAAATGTAAGTAAGAATGTTTGTAAGTATTATTTTACTTTCGATGTTGTATTTTTTATTTTGTTTTTGCTATTGTTATTAGCTTATTTTATCCTTTTCTGGTATTTTTTATGATTTTACACTTAATGTTGGGAAAACAAGTGCAATATAAACACATAGATTCTAATTATTTCGAATGAAGTTGTGGTTGATTTCTTTTGGTACTAATGTTTTTATTTTATTTTTTAGTTGAGTATATTTATCCTTACACTTTAACTTTCAGTTTTCTATGCAGATTTTTAAGCATAAAAACATTAATGTTGAATTTTAATTGCTTTTAACTTTTGCACTGCTTATTAATTATTTAAGTAGTATACTTTTTAGGCCGGTATTTATGAAAAATATTTCTAAAACATTACTATTGTTATTGATATTAAAGAATAGTCCTTTTATTAAAACACTTTTTTATAAATTTATTTGTTTTTATCATTTATTAAATATGTTCTTTAGTTGAATTGCACATACACCCAGAAATCTTTATATATGTATTTACTCATACATGAGAATATCAACAATAAACACACTTGTAACAATAGTTATTCATGGCAGGCTTTAGGCTGTGACAGTGATTCTTTATTATTATTTTTTGTTTCACTATTTTTGTATTATTATGCACAAATATACAGACAACAAATCGAAAAAAATTTGCTTTAAAATTCACTTTCGATCTGAAAATAATGAAAATAAATATTGTATTTATTTACATGTATAATTTATTTTAATTTTATTTCAACTTTATTTTTCATGTTGTTTTTTTTTCAACATCCTTGAACATGACAAAGAAGCAAAATGAAATTATAGAAATGAAGGAGGGTTGTTTGTTGTTTTATTTAAATTTTCTTTAAACAGAGTGACAAGTGGCAGGAATCAGACTTTTGCCCTCTTTGTAGTTAAAATGTAGATTTGGGTTAACACGTTTCTTTAAATACGAATGAATGTATTCACACCATATCATCACTTACTCAATTCAATTGTCGAGTAATTTACAATGCGTATTTTTAAATTTATTTCTTGTTTTAAATTCAAAATATTCTTTTTTACAATTTTTAGCTTTAATCACACTTTAACATTTTACTCATTCATTAATTTTCTTGAGTATTTCAACAAAGAAATAAAACATTATTTTTTACAATGCTTTCGTCATGCCTTTGAATTCAACTCAGCTTGAATTCTCTCCAAATATTTCCTTTCAAGGATAACAAAAAAACACTTTATTATATTATTTTCTATTTTATTTTGATTATTTCAAAACAATGCATTCAAAATACCTTGAATATTTTATTCTTTATTTTTATTATTTTTATATTTTTGTTTTCTTATTATAAATGACCGGTTTAACAATTTACAAATTGCTTTGGTCTTCTGTCATACACTCATTCACACATCCATAAAATATTGAAAACACAATATATAAACAATTTGTTAAGCATTACAGCGTTATCGCGTGGCTACGTGAGTTTTTTAGAACAGCTTTCACCGAATATTCACCGTAGACTAACTGGAGTAGCCTGGTTGGTGCACGCCCGTACAACGTGAAAGTTAAGGAATGTTGGCAGTCACAATATTCCACAAACCTTGTATCAAGTAATAGACAATGACCAAATGCAGAGCGTAACTGAAACTCATTGAAGTAAAAGCTAAATATTTTAAGTTCCAAACACTGATTGTTGAGGCGCAGGACTCGAATGCGCACAATCGTTATAGAAAAAGCTTTCGGACTTTAATTCGGTAAGTTGTAAAGAGCGAGAGCATGAGGGTGATACAATGAGAGTCGATATCCTATTTTTAGGATTCTGTTGAAGTCAAAAATCTTAAGAAAACCTGTAATTTAGTCAGTTGTGCCATATTCAAATACGTAATACTTTCACCCAGCTGTTCAAATGGTGCATGCGCCGAATGTTACATTCCAATTTGGAATTTGTAACACTTTACAGCTGCCATATTGTGCGCGTTTTTATCGTAAATACAATATTATATCGTAAAATATGATTTTGTTTATCGTAATGTGTCCACTCTTTTTTTGACAGTTTAACTCTTGTGACCATAGTTTAAGAGTAATTTTTTAACCTTCTTTTATTTTGTTTCATTTTGACCTTATTATCTGCTCACTTGCACATGGCCAACTCTCATATTTACATCTACAACAAATTATTAAAAATTCTATAAGTTTTTAGTTTTTTGTAATCTGTCCGTAGTGACTGAAACTTTTAAAATTTTTAAGATTTCAAAATTATTCAATAAACTAATGAAATTTTTTATGTCGAGGTGTTTTAGTGGATTGTAATAATCGGATTTTTGTTCCGGGAATACCCGGCAAATTTTTTGCATTTTTCAATAAATCATGAACTAAAAGATATTGATAATATCTATACTCTGTCGTATCATAAGAACGTGTCCCAAATAATTCTTAATTTTTTTAATATTTTCCCATGAATATGTTTCTTAAAGAAATTTGTAACGAGACTGATTTTATAATACAAACAGTTATTCACAACTATGGTAAGATACAATCTAAAGTAAAAGTCAGTAATCGATGTTGCATTTTTTTATTCTGAAAATTTTTTTAAGTTTTTACAATATTTTGTTTAATTTAAAATTTTTGTTAACTTTCAAATTTCGAAAGCCATATTCTTTGAAATGGCGAAGAAATCATTTAATGAATCAAATCATTCTCAGGAATTCAATCAAATCAAAAATATTCTCAGGAATTTCGGGAAACAAAAGTTAGTTTATCTGACATTTAACAAGTCAAGCACATTTTCTTTTTTATGGTGACACTCTAATATACATACATGTATGTATGTATGTATGTATGTATGTATGTATGTATGTATGTATGTATGTATGTATGTATGTATGTATGTATGTATGTATGTATGTATGTATGTATGTATGTATGTATGTATGTATGTATGTATGTATGTATGTATGTATGTATGTATGTATGTTATGTATGTATGTATGTATGTATGTATGTATGTATGTATGTATGTATAAGTACATAGATTTGTATAAGGTAATGACCCGCTTATTGCCGGGTACATCGTCATGTTTTATCTTTGAACAAAAGTTGTCGTAGGTCTTCATTATAATAAATACGTACATATGTATGTATCCATGTATAAATTCATATGTAACTGTAATTGTGGATATACACAAATACATACATACGTACTTAAGTATGAGAAAATTATTCTCTTCATTGCTGGTCAAACGCAAGGAGGTTGTTTTACATTTTTTCTGTTGAATTTTCTTCTGTTTTCTTTATTTTCCTTTTAACCCTACTAACTCAATTTATGTTGATGCTAGTGTTTTTTTTTTCTAGCTGTGTCTTACCACTTGTTCATCATCGTTATTATTTTTCTAACATTTATTTGACCTTTTTTGGGAGGCGAGGGAAATTTGTTTGAATTTAAGTGTCGCTTTTTCCGGTTTTACTTCAGTTTTGTATCCTCGAGCACTATGAATGGCATAATTTGCACATGTATACGAACACAATCATACATACACTCACACACACACGCAAACATTACATACATTGTACAAACATACGATTCATAAGGACGAGTGCAAATGTACATAAAAGTCATTCTTAATCTTTCACTATACATGCATATGTATGTCCCCTCGAGCACTTTCACAGTTCTGTGCGTGTAGTGTATTTTTTTAATTTTTTTGAGATTTTAGCGTCACCATTTTTTCACTTTTCTTTGTGTATCCTGTCATTTTTTGTTGTTTCTATAATTTAACTTTATTTAATACAGATTTAAGCTTTACAAAAATCGATTTGCTGTTAGTTTATGCTGCAGGTGATTTGTGATAATGACAAGTTGTGGTCTATTGAGAATAAGAAACAATTTATTTTACCTTTAATGTCACTCATACAAACAACTACAATTTAATGTGCACCTTTACGAAATATTATATATCCCCATGTACAAAAATTAGAGTGTCCCATAGGAATAAAAATAGTTCTAAATTCGCACTAATGATGTGTATCGATTTGCAAAATACCTACAAAACATGAAAAAAAAAATTTGAAAATTATCTTCGGGTTTGTTACCAGAGATTGAAATTCATTCAATTTGAGAAAATAAAACGTCTTCAAATCTTTTTTGGTCTGTCTAATTTTGTAATTTTAGCTACACTTGCTAAAATTTGTATATTTTTTTACACAATGTAATATTTCCGCAATCTACAACATCTAAAGTCCTATTATATTGATTACGACAAGTTTTACTAGTCCAGCATAAAGGGTCGGTTATTATATTCAATTCATTTATACTTTGTTTGATAACGCTAATTTTGGAGTTAGAAATAAAGAATATAGTATAAAATATAGAAAAGTATATTTTTCGACAGTTGATTTTTATAAATCTAATGATGCAATTCTACAGAGAAATGTTTCATCTGAGACCTAATAAAGTATATTCTTAATCCTTATGAAATTCTGAGTCGATTTAGCTATGTCGTCTGTCCGTCTGTCTGCGTAAAACACGAAGCAATAGAAATTCAAGAAATTCACCCAAAACAGTCTTTATTATCCGGTACACGGTGTAAAAAGTAATGAGCAAAAATTTCAGACTACCTCAAAAAAAATAAAATTTTTTTCCCACATACTTCATTGATAAATAAATCTAATTCGATAAAGTTCGAGCTGAATATGTTTTGTGTACATACAAATCATTCTAACAAATTTTTTTTGGATCGGTCCATTATTGGTCATAGCTCCCATATAAGGCCCACTTCCGAAAATCATTTAAACGCACATATTTAATTGTCAAATAAAGCTATCTTGATAAAATGTCACTCTACGAAATTTCGGATCTACTTCCGAAAATCACCTAAACGCATATACTTCATTGAATTCTAAAGCTATTGGTATAAAATTCAACTTAAATATGTTTTGTGTATATATAAAACTTCCTCCAATTTTTTTCCAGGATCGGTCCATTATTAGTCATAGTTCCCAAATAAGGGCCACTTCCGAAAATCATTTAAACTCTCAAATTTCATTGTCAAATAAAGCTATCTTGATAAAATTCGACACAAATATATTTTGTCTATATATGAATCACACTACGAATTTTTTTTCGGATAGGCCCGTAACTGGTCATAGCTCCCATATAGGGTTCACTTCCGAAAATCACATAAAGGCATATATTTCATTGAATAATAAAGCTATTGGGATAAAGTACGACTTGAATATGTTTTGTTTGCATACAAATCATTCTACCAAATTCTTTCCTAATCGGTCCATAATTGGTAAAAGCTCCTATATAAGGTCCACTTCAAAAATTAAACGCACATATTTCATTATAAAATACAGCTATCTTGATAAAATCCGACACAGATATGTTTTGTGTATATACACATGAATCACTCTACGAAATTTTTCCGGAGAGGCCCGTAATTGGTCATAGCTCCTATATAAAGTCCACTTCCAAAAATCACTTAAACGCACATAGTTCATTAATTGATAAATCTAATGGAATAAAATTCGATTTAAATATTTTTATTTTTGCATATAAATTATTATACGAACTTTTTTCCTGATCGGTTCATAATTGATCACAACTTCCATATAAGGATCATTTCTGAAAATTACTTTAAAGCACATTGACAGTCAAAGTTATCGGGATAAAATTCGACATAAATATGTATTTTGTATATACATATTAATTGTTATACGGAATTTTACTTCTGAAAATCACTTAATACCACCTAATTCATTCTTAAATTATTATATGCAGATAACTGGTCTATTAATATAAATTTGTCTGGACCAAATCAAAATTACGGAAATAAAAATGTTGTCAAGTTGTCTAAAAACTAGATAGATAAATGGGTTTTAATAAAAAGTAGCTTGCTGGTGGAGGATATTTGAGAATCGGCATAGCCGATTCTCTAACTTGTTATTTTAGCTTTTATACATAAAACTAGACATTTATCCAAAATTTTATTATTATAGCCAATAAAATAAATAAGATAAAAATTGCATAAAATTGATTTGAGTTATTTTTTAATTTTGATCAAATGAATTATTACCTAGTCCGTGGAAAGTTATTGCTAAAAATTTCTAGAATCATCAACCCTTTCAAAATCTTTGTCAAATTCACATGTTGTTTAATATTCTTCATTAAATAATATTACAATGTTGCTTCACTGGACGCTCTAATGTAAGTACATGTGTATATTTGTATATGTATTTCAATAAGGCATACGATCTTACACACATACATGCATACATATGTATGTATATAAGTAGGATTAAGTAGTTTTATAACAATATAATAACAAAATATTGTTTTTAAATATAACCTACACAGAAAAAACTAAAAATATGTTTTAATTATCAAAATAATTGTATCAAGCAAGTTTTGCACCTATCACCAAAATGATGATATCAATTATCAAATTTGTAAAAAAAATAAAAAAATACTTTTTTTTTCCAAATAACGAATTGATCAGAACAATTAATATCAATAATTGAGACAAAATTTAAAATTGATTAATTCATTAATTGTATAAATTAAATATTTAATAAAAATAAACTCTAATTTTTATTAATTTATTAATCAAATGAATTAAGTTTGTTTGGAGGAAATTGTATTAAAAATCAATTAAGTTGATGATTAAAACAATCAAATTATTAACTGATTACTCACAATGTTAAAGGAATGCTTGACCTTTAACAATGCGTTGAGCATTTACAAAAATATCACTTTATTATCAAATTTAAACATATAAAGTGTTTTATAAATTGTCAGGAAACTTGAATATTATATGCCTAAAATCGTATTGACTATTTAAGAATTATAAACATTGTTAGCATAAGAAATCAAAATAAAATATTTAAAAAAAAACTAAAATAGAAAAGTTGGCCAGAAAATTTTTTTTCAATCAATTAAAAAACTAATTGAATCAATTAAAAATTTAATCAAATTTGTAAACTTAGGTTTTAAACAACGAGATAATTAAGACAAATAAAAAATTGTTTAAATTAAAACTAAAGAAAGAGAAAAACATGTTAATTGAAAATAAACTACTGATAATTTTTTCTGTGTATATATGTACATATGTATATTAGGGCTATAACTTTTATAAAATTTTTGGAAATTTCATATTGGCCCTATCCATTTCTCATAGAACATAAAAATATACGTCGAAAAAGTATATCATATTTTCCCGAGCGTTCAAACAGTTTCTGCGGCAAATGACCCTAGAAAAATCGTTTCGTTATTAGAACACTACTGGCTACCACGTAGTGATATGTCCTAATTTTGGTTACAACCCTAACGTGAATATCTATCATTTACTACAATATTGACATAACTCGAAATTTGGGCCGTTTTAAGGTGCATACGTCTACTATTTTGAAGTTAATTGAGTGTGAGTGGTAAAATTAAAATTATTTTTTTTGATAAGTAAAAATTTAGTTAAAATTCAGATTGGTAATACATATATTAAACTATTACTTATTTATCTGGTTTTATATTTGAAATCCGATAATTTTTTTAAAAATTATTTGGCTATGCCAGTCTTACAGTAAATGCGCGATGTGTATGTATATTATAGAGTGCTAAGGAGCAGTTTTTTCTCAATTTGATTTAGGTGAAACTCTCAAATGATGCATATTTACATACATATGTACTTAACTTAACATGAAATATATGTATATATGAACTATTTTTGAAATCGGAACACAAACAAAGAAATATAATCTTTTTAAAAATTTTACATATTCAAGGTATCATATTTTGAGCCCATGAGTTACAAATTCGAAACTTAAATATGACAATACTCGGAAGTTGGAATGATTTCTACCTTTTTTTTTTCAATACCGCTGTGCAATCTTCATTTATCGCTTAAAATAGCTAATGAAATAAAATGATCGACAAGACAATTTGACTGGAAACCTGGTAAACCCGTCATTATTTATCATTATCATTTCTGCGAAAATGTTCTATTAAAATAATTTTTTTCAGAAAATTATTTAAAATATTTGGCAGTTGTGTTAATGTTAATGAAAAAAATTATATTAAATGTAAGTAAGATATAAGTATATTCGCCTTTATCGAATCTTATATACCCTTCACCATAGTGTGTTTAAAAAAATAATTTTATTAAATTTCAATCTATTTAATTTTCCCCGACACTACTATACTTTAGCAATAACAAACAAGTTAGAGTGCTATACTCGGCTGAGCCGAATCTTAAATACCCTCCACCAGCTACTTTTATATTAATACTTTTCTAATTGATCAAATATTTGTAGAAATAAGTTTTCTCATGTCTTAAATAGAAAAATCCAAAGATTAAACAACTTAAATCTATTACAATTCCAAGATTTATTGAACATTACAAACGCCATTTTCTTTTATATTTTTATAGCGCTTTGCAATATTTAATAATTTGCAGTATGCATGTGTGTGAAAGATTTAAGGATTTTCAAAATACATATACATATATAATATTGTTCTACACAAAATGATAATGCAACTACACAGAAAAAACTAAAAATATGTTTCAATTATCAAAATAATTGTATCAAGCAAGTTTTGCACCTATCACCAAAATGATGATATCAATTATCAAATTTGTAAAAAAAATAAAAAAATACATTTTTTTCCAAATAACGAATTAATCAGAACAATTAATATCAATAATTGAGACAAAATTTAAAATTGATTAATTCATTAATTGTATAAATTAAATATTTAATAAAAATAAAATCTAATTTTTATTAATTTATTAATCAAATGAATTAGTTTGTTTGGTAGAAAATGTATTAAAAACCAATTAAGTTGATGATTAAAACAATCAAATTATTAACTGATTACTCACAATGTTAATGGAATGCTTGACCTTTAACAATGCTTTGAGCATTTACAAAAATATCACTTTATTATCAAATTTGAACATATTAAGTGTTCTATAAAATGTCAGGAAACTTGAATATTATATGCCTAAAGGTATCATATTTTGAGCCCATGAGTTACAAATTCGAAACTTAAATATGACAATACTCGGAAGTTGGAATGATTTCTATCTTTTTTTTTTTCAATACCGCTGTGCAATCTTCATTTATCGCTTAAAATAGCTAATGAAATAAAATGATCGACAAGACAATTTGACTGGAAACCTGGTTAACCCGTCATTATTTATCATTATCATTTCTGCGAAAATGTTCTATTAAAATAATTTTTTTCAGAAAATTATTTAAAATATTTGGCAGTTGTGTTAATGTTAATGAAAAAAATTATATTAAATGTAAGTAAGATATAAGATATAAGTATATTCGCCTTTATCGAATCTTATATACCCTTCACCATACTGTGTTTAAAAAAATAATTTTATTAAATTTCAATCTATTTAATTTTCCCCGACACTACTATACTTTAGCAATAACAAACAAGTTAGAGTGCTATACTCGGCTGAGCCGAATCTTAAATACCCTCCACCAGCTACTTTTATATTAATACTTTTCTAATTGATCAAATATTTGTAGAAATAAGTTTTCTCATGTCTTAAATAGAAAAATCCAAAGATTAAACAACTTAAATCTATTACAATTCCAAGATTTATTGAACATTACAAACGCCATTTTCTTTTATATTTTTATAGCGCTTAGCAATATTTAATAATTTGCAGTATGCATGTGTGTGAAAGATTTAAGGATTTTCAAAATACATATACATATATAATATTGTTCTACACAAAATGATAATGCAACTACACAGAAAAAACTAAAAATATGTTTCAATTATCAAAATAATTGTATCAAGCAAGTTTTGCACCTATCACCAAAATGATGATATCAATTATCAAATTTGTAAAAAAAATAAAAAAATACTTTTTTTTTTCCAAATAACGAATTAATCAGAACAATTAATATCAATAATTGAGACAACATTTAAAATTGATTAATTCATTAATTGTATAAATTAAATATGTAATAAAAATAAATCTAATTTTTATTAATTTATTAATCAAATGAATTAGTTTGTTTGGTAGAAAATGTATTAAAAACCAATTAAGTTGATGATTAAAACAATCAAATTATTAACTGATTACTCACAATGCTAAAGGAATGCTTGACCTTTAACAATGCTTTGAGCATTTACAAAAAATATCACTTTATTATCAAATTTGAACATATAAAGTGTTTTATAAAATGTCAGGAAACTTGAATATTATATGCCTAAAATCGTATTGACTATTTAAGAATTATAAACATTGTTAGCATAAGAAATCAAAATAAAATATTTAAAAAAAGTTGAAATAGAAAAGTTGGCCAGAAAATTTTTTTCAATCAATTAAAAAACTAATTGAATCAATTAAAAATTTAATCAAATTTGTAAACTTAGGTTTTAAACAACGAGATAATTAAGACAAATAAAAATTGCTTAAATTAAAACTAAAGAAAGAGAAAAACATGTTAATTGAAAATAAACTACTGATAATTTTTTCTGTGTAGTTAAATACGGTTAAATCGCATTTAGGGGCAGGACCTAGTATGGGAGATATGACCAAATATAGATCGATCGTAAAAAATTTTTTAAGCAAAATTTCTGTATATACACAGAAAAAATTATCAGTAGTTTATTTTCAATTAACATGTTTTTCTCTTTTTTTAGTTTTAATTTAAGCAATTTTTTATTTGTCTTAATTATCTCGTTGTTTAAAACCTAAGTTTACAAATTTGATTAAATTTTTAATTGATTCAATTAGTTTTTTAATTGATTGAAAAAAATTTTCTGGCCAACTTTTCTATTTTAGTTTTTTTTTTAATATTTTATTTTGATTTATTATGCTAACAATGTTTATAATTCTTAAATAGTCAATACGATTTTAGGCATATAATATTCAAGTTTCCTGATAATTTATAAAACACTTTATATGTTCAAATTTGATAATAAAGTGATATTTTTTCTAAATGCTCAACGCATTGTTAAAGGCCAAGCATTCCTTAAACATTGTGAGTAATCAGTTAATAATTTGATTGTTTTAATCATCAACTTAATTGGTTTTTAATACATTTTCTACCAAACAAACTAATTCATTTGATTAATAAATTAATAAAAATTAGGTTTTATTTTTATTAAATATTTAATTTATACAATTAATGAATTAATCAATTTTAAATTTTGTCTCAATTATTGATATTAATTGTTTTGATTAATTCGTTATTTGGAAAAAAAAGTTTTTTTTTTAATTTTTTTACAAATTTGATAATTGATATCATCATTTTGGTGATAGGTGCAAAACTTGCTTGATACAATTATTTTGATAATTGAAACATATTTTTAGTTTTTTCTGTGTAAAAGATATATTTCAGTAAAATTTTGTATATATATCGTAATTTAGTAATAAGTAATGTGTGTTTAAGTGATTTTCTGAAGGGAACCTTGTATGGGACCGACCGCACCCATGTTGTGAGTTTCGGTGGCGGACCTTTTATGGGAGCTATGACCAATTATGGACCGATCCAAAAAAAATTTAATAGTAATATTTCTGTACATGTGAGAAATACTTGTACCAAATTTTATATGGATATCTTAATTTAGTAATGAGTTATGCGCGTTTAAGTGATTTCAGATCCAGAAAACTTTTTCTCTGAATGAATTCTATTGACATAGGATTTTAATTTGTAAAATGAAATGTGAAGATATCGACATTGCTACAGAAGTTATTAGCAAAAAACCCATTTTCCGGGAATATGTACTTTTGTATGGGAGGTATATGAAATTGTGGACCGATTCTGGACCAATTTTCAGCAGGGATCAAGCTCTTGTGTAGAAACGAATGTATGGTGATTTTCATGGAATTAGTAGTTAGTTTTCGAGAAAATTACATCATAATGTGAAAAAATGCTTATTTTTTTCGAGGTTGTTTTAAATTTTGATTCATAACTTTTCCCGGTGTGAACCGATTTTGCCCATTTTCAATACCAAACAACTTAGGAAAATGTTTTATCGTGAAAACGTTTTATCGTGAGCGTGTTTTACACAGACAGACGGACATAGCTAAATCGACTCAGAATTTGATAAGGACCAGAATATATATACTTTGTTGGGTCTCAGATGAATATTTCTTTGTGTTACACACGGAATTACAAAGTTATATATACCCTCAATCACCACTAATGGTGGTGGAGGGTATAAAAAACAACAACAACGCCAAGCGAAACAAAGTACAAAACAACAATTATTGAATATTTGGATCCCGAACGTATCTGGAGTCTTCAGAAAATTGATTTCAACAGACAGACAGACGGACATAGGTTAATCGACTCCACTGTCTATAGGGATCCAGGATATATATACTTTATATGGTCGGAAACCTTCTCACAATTTTGTATACAAAAATGAATACTTAATACCTCATTTTTGTGAAAAAAAATCGAAAAAGTGGAATTTTTTCCCATATAAAAACGCATTAACAAACCTTCTAAATAATTTAATATTATTTTACTACTCTGCACATTGGTTCAAATCATCACTTTTTCAGTGCGAAATTAAGATCGACAAAATAATGAAACTCTTTAAAGTCTATGATGGAGTTTAGGCATAAGTAGTATTAGATAATAATATTAGAACAAATTTAAGCGAAAATTAACGCTTTGGTGGTTATTAACCCATTGCCTACAATTAAGATGACTTATATAACACAACTTTTTTCATTTTGGAAGGACTTGTCGGACTCGCGAACGTTTTTTAGAACTAATTTCCAGCGTGAGGGTCTCTTCTTCCAAACAGCAGTTGCTACTGCCCGAAATAAGAAATCAGTTTTAATACCAATTTTTTTCCTTCCAACTGCAATTTTCCATTTTGTTGCTAAGAAATTACGAAAATTCGGACCTTTAAATACAGTAATTCCTTGCAAACACCATGGATACCAGGATGACAAAAACACATGTCTGATAAGGACATCATCCTTGAAAATGTTTACCCTAAAAAATATTAAATTACTCAAAACGCGCTGAAATGCGCAATTTCGGGTAAAGTGAAACTAATTCACATTTTAGCATTTTAGGTTATTCATTTCTTCTTATTTCAGGCTTAACAAACGTTCACATTTTCTTAAAAGCTTTTATGAAGTTAAATTATTAAAATCAAATTAAATTTTTTCAAGGTTATTTTAAATTTTGTCTTTTTCAAAGTAAAGGAATATTATTTCCAACCATTTACAAGAATATATATAAACTATTGACACCTCTACGTGCTATCCATTTAACAGTTATCGAAAATTATTTACACATTTTCCAGAATTAACAAGAGAAATTTTTTAAATATTTTGAAATGTTGACTTTGACTGCGTGCAGTAGAACAATGTTAAGCATTTCGCAAAAATTTATTGCGAATTTGAATATATTGGTAATAGGATGATATCAAAAAATAATTTATATTCACTGTTCCAAAATTTGAATTTCGCACATGAAAACTGGTAGTTTGAACTATAGTGCGCTTCGAAAAACCTTTTTCGTTTTTTTATATTTTTATTTATATTTAACTTAAATTGCTTTTTTTCACTAGAGGACTGTAAATAAAGGGTTTGTGTGTTTGCTAATACATAGATATGACAAATCTATATAATTAATAGGCAAAACGATTTTTTGTGACCCCTTTTACTCTTACAGTATACATCTGATCTTGGCAAAAAATAGGAGCTATAGAAGAATTTTAGGAGCTATAAGCGTTTAAAGTTGTTACTAAAAGTCACACGTACGTTCACAGAAAAAATTATCAGTAGTTTATTTTCAATTAACATGTTTTTCTCTTTTTTTAATTTTAATTTAAGCAATTTTTTATTTGTCTTAATTATCTCGTTGTTTAAAACCTAAGTTTACAAATTTGATTAAATTTTTAATTGATTCAATTAGTTTTTTAATTGATTGAAAAAATTTTTCTGGCCAACTTTTCTATTTTAGTTTTTTTTTAAATACTTTATTTTGATTTCTTATACTAACAATGTTTATAATTCTTAAATAGTCAACACGATTTTAAACATATAATATTCAAGTTTCCTGACAATTTATAAAACACTTTATATGTTCAAATTTGATAATAAAGTGATATTTTTTGTAAATGCTCAACGCATTGTAAAAGGTCAAGCATTTCTTTAACATTGTGAGTAATCAATTAATAATTTGATTGTTTTAATCAACAACTTAATTGGTTTTTAATACATTTTCTACCAAACAAACTAATTCATTTGATTAATAAATTAATAAAAATTAGATTTTATTTTTATTAAATATTTAATTTATACAATTAATGAATTAATCAATTTTAAATTTTGTCTCAATTATTGATATTAATTGTTCTGATTAATTCGTTATTTGGAAAAAAAAAGTATTTTTTTAATTTTTTTACAAATTTGATAATTGATATCATTATTTTGGTGATGGGTACAAAACTTGCTTGATACAATTATTTTGATAATTGAAACATATTTTTAGTTTTTTTTCTGTGTATTCTTGAAATTAAAAACAAACAAAGCAAGAAACAAAACAAAAAAGTAAACCACACGCAGTGTTGCCACAACTAAATTTTTTTTCTAACCAAAATTCGAATAAAAAATAACCAAATTAAGAAAAAAGTAAACAAAATCATTTTTATTTGTTTCATGTTTACATTTGGACATTAAAATAACAAATTCATTTTCTGAAGTGGAACTTGTAACTATGTTAAATTTCGTCGCTAAACTGGTATTATGAAGACAGTTATGAGCGTTAATGTAATTTTCTGTACGGGATCTTATATGAGACGTATGGTCAATTATGGATCAATTCTCATAAAATCTGACAGAGATTTTTTAGTTCCTTTAAAACTTGATTATGTTGAATTTTGTTGCTATATTGCAGTACATTATGAGCTTTAAAGTCATTTTCTGAGTAGACTTTTTATGAGGGATAGAGTCAATTATGTACCGATCCTCATAAACTTTGACAAATACATTTCCAATAAAACTTTTTTATATTGAATTTCATCGCTATAGATGCTTTTTTAAGCAATATAGTAATTTTATGAATAGGAAATCGTTGACCGATATTTCGCATTTTCAATACCAATCAAACTGGGTCAATTAAAAATGTTTTGGCAAAATATTTCAGTTTTCTATCTTGTTTCTTTTCGACTCTATCGTGTTTTCAACAATAAATATATGTATGTCTCTTCGCGGATTCGTTAATAAGTGTAATTAATATTTATTTTAAAAAATAACTGAGTTTTTAACGCGTTTTAGCGCAATTCAAAAATACTCCACATATGACTTTTTGGAAAACAATTTTAAATTATAAAATTCTTCCCATTTTATGTATACATATTTCGAGATTTCGTTCGAAACTTGGGTTTAAGGGCTATATTTGACCAAATTATAATACCATGTAGCGGATGTTAGCATTACATTCATAACTTCGGCAATATTTGTAAACGTAATCTATCCATATTATCCGACAAATTGACCAAAATTTAGAATTTAAGACAGTAAAATAAAAACTAGTATACAACATCATCTAGAAAATGTAAATAAAGAACTAAAAGTCATGGTGAAATAGTAGAAGTCAAATATCATGAGTATCAAATCTTTGCATATATCGCGATTATTGTTCGTCGTACGAGTTTAGATGTTATTACAACTTTTGTATACAATACAATTTCATTTTCCTTAGCTGTGTTACTTAAAAATATCAGTTGATTAATACTTTAACCCATTAACGCCCACAGTTACATATACGTAACGCAAATTAATTCGAATTTGGACTCGAAATGCACAGAAATGGAAAATGCAAAGTTACTTTTTCTTGATGAATAGATTAACTTAACATGTTCTTAACGATTATAAATCGAATTTGAGTAATTTTGCCTATAGAATTGTATTTTTGGGTTATTTTGTAAAGTGCCTATTTCGTAAACCTGCAAAAAGTCATATTTGTCGAGGAATAAATTCTTAGAATGTTAATAACTTCTATGTAGTTAGTTTTTAAAAAAAGTTTCTGACGTAAACTTATAAAGAAGTAATTAATGTTTATTACCTAAGTAATTGTTTATAAACATATACCATGTCCTTGCGGACACTTATAAAGGGGATAATAAAGGTGTTACGTATATGTAACAGTGGGCAGTTCTCAGTACTTTTTGTCCCACTCTACATACGATATAAATAATTAACAACTTGCTTACTTTTTTATGAAATCTGCCTCAAAAATTGATTTTTATCAGAGGAATGGGGTTTTAACGTAATAAAAAACAATATATTTTCTTGAAATATTGATATTTGATGACAAGCAATATATTTTTAATGTAAATGTTTCTATTAAATCGTCCTTTCGTGGATACTTTAAATTATCCTTCAAAAATTAAACATGGGTTGAAAATTATGACCATTTTCTTGGGTTATTAGGGAAATTGCAATGATACTAGCGCCAAGGACCTTTGGTAAATGTATGCAAAATGTGTAACGTTAGTAAATATATCTGTTACTGCAAGAAAATATACAATTTTCTTTAAATTCATTAAATGACATTACAGAAATTACAAAATTCCACAAATTAAAATTTTATACTTTTAAATAACTTGTTATTTTATATGAAAAAATTTTGTATGTACACCAAAAAATTATTATAAATAATAATTAACCAGTTTTTTACGATTTTTTTGTAAAAGTATGTAACTTTTACTTAAAATACTTAAGGGACAAAAATTCGTGGGTAATGCCCACTGTTACGTATACGTAACGTCTTCTAAAATCCAAACAATGCAAAATAGCAAAATTTTTTAAATTGAAATCGGTTTATATACACCAGTAAAGTGTCATATCCAAATTTCACATTTCTAGCTTACGTAGATCGCCGTGGGCATTAATGGGTTAAAGATATTGTGTTACTATTCTTGCATCAATTAGTGGAAAATACTTTATTAATTCTTATTAAATCATTTATCTTAGAATTTCGGCAAATTAGCTCAGTATCTTTAAATTTTAAATTAAATTGGAGGACATAATCTACTAAGTACGTAGACTATTTCCACCAAATTTCATAAAAATCAAAATGCGAAATACAGCCTACTTCGTTTTTTCATATAAGTATCGCGAGTTCTTTACATAAAAAGTTCTAATAGAATCGAATCGACCTAAAAAGTGATTTTAAGTTCATGGATGCACCAAAAGGAGAGAGAGGATTACGGTGTTGTTATGATTT
Source organism: Lucilia sericata (assembly GCF_015586225.1). NCBI lineage: Eukaryota > Metazoa > Arthropoda > Insecta > Diptera > Calliphoridae > Lucilia > Lucilia sericata. The sequence goes on from NW_023994043.1 coordinate 877,942, forward strand.
AAATCAACTCATTTAATATGTGGAAAGCTCATAGGTACTTTTGCTAAATCCTAACCAATTAAGATATCGAAAAATACCTTTGTGTACATAAGTATAACCAGTAGATGTACAAATTGCAGTAATAAAAAAATTTCGAATAGTAAAAAAAAATTCCACATATTACCAAAATTCAAAACGACTATATGTATATTTACATATTTGATTTAAAACTAGAGATAAAAGAAGTTTTTTTTTTAATTTTATTTTTAGAATAAAAGCAAACAGCATTTAGTTCAATTCTTTGCAAAAAATAACCAAAACGAAAAAATAATTCACATGTACACATGCAAAATAAAAATAACCAATTTTGGTTAATAATAACCAAAGTGGCAACACTGGTTATATGTTATATAAAAATAGATAAAAGTTGAAACTGCTAAATATAAATCATGTCTTTTGGGATGAAGAGTGTTTAACCGTACTTAGGTATTTATCGTTTATTATTCATTTACTTGCTATTAAACTTGCATATATGAAATACTGAAATTTATAGTTTATTAATGTTATTTGAAGCCAATGCATATCGTTATGAAGGGTAATAGAAGGCCCATTAGAAGGCCTCATAGAATATCTACTATTAAATTCTATTAGAAGACATTAAAATTTAATAAATGCAGGTCTGCTGAAGTCTTTGTCGAGGGACAATTTATACAGCATATACCTAATGACATCCAAATAAAAATTATTTATAATAAGATAAGACATTATTTATTTTAAATATTTTTACTGTTTTTGACAAATTATTTAGAACATTTCCACTCTGTATTTTAAACAGCTAACATTTCTTTAATGGTGTGTACAGTAGAGTACTCCAGCATTATGAACGTAGCGTAAATATGTAGGGGATAATAAGTCGATAGAAGAAATGTTCGTTATTTTTTTTTTTTTTTAAATAGTTGAAATACTTTTGTTGACTTTTACTAAAACCCATCACATTTCTAAAAGAAAACATTAATCAAAGCAAATTATATACTTTGGTAATACCAATAAAGTTAATTTTTTACCACAGATTTGAATTACAAAAATAGGATTTTATTTTAGCATATTTATGCAATTTTTCCAGCATTGGTTCTGGTCGAATTTCGACCGCTGGGCGAACTCTAGTCTTAATAAATTACATTGAAAAGTAATGAGTTAAAAAGCTATTAAAACCTCTTTTCACTACTTCTTCATTAGCATTTTAACACGGTGATGTCATTGGAGGCAAGTACTTCTACGCACGCTTACAAATAGGGAGTTAAAGAAGTACTTGCAATTTATCTTACAAAACAGTTGTTGAGTAAGTTGTTTTGTTTTTTAAAAATAAAAAGAGCCAGCTAGAATACGAACCAGGGACTTCGGTTTGTTAGTCAAATGTTCTACACACAGCACCACCGCTTAGCTATTTTATTGCGCGTCAAATAATGGTTTTCACAAACAAAACTAATTTTGTTTTATTTTTGGTAAAACACAATTCTTAAAACGCAATTAAATAAAATGTGCAAACAAAATGACAAAAGAGAAAAATATATATTCATATAAGAATGTACATAAAAACATTGATCTTTATGCATTGAGTGTATAAAATAAACTAAATAATAAACAAACAAAGGGTAATTAATATTTACATATTTACGGACAGTGGGAATGAATGAGAATCGGACTGACAAAAATAATACGTACGAAATAGGAAAATGAAATGTAATTAAAGAGATGACTTACAAAAAGATGAGCATAGATTCCACAATGTCTTCCGATTTTGTTATGGAAAAAAAATTTATTTTTTATATTTATTTTAAAATTATGCAAGTTTATTTAAAAATGATCATCAAATAATAAACATGTATTATAGTTAATTCAATAAAAATATAATTAAACAATTTTAATGAAGATAAATGATATGAATCTTAATTTTCATTTGAAACTTTCGGTCATCTTCCTTTAGAGATCCTGTAAATAATCAAGAGGAAATTGTCAGTATTAAAACTAGAATATATGAAGTAAATTTTTAAGTCCGTTTCTGCCATTTAGATCACCACAATTATTTTAAATTTTTACAATAAAATAACTTTTTTAACAAAACACGACGTCACTTACAAAAGATCAACTTTAAACTGAAACAAAAATATTCTTCTTTTTATGTATGTAGTATACAAAGGAAAAATAAAACGGTACTTTAGTTAAGTTTTTTTTTTAAAGAAATAAAAACAAAAAGCAACATGAAAAAGACAGCTAACTCTGCTTAAATCGTAATCTATGTTATAATTAAAGTGCATGATATGTTGGATTACGCATATATTGCACTCTAAGTACTTAGAGTGCTCGCTTAGAACGTCATACTGATGTCATCGAATATTATCTAAGTACTTTGTTTCATTTAGCGCTGGGATGTGATGGATGTTGTTGTTGTTGTCTCTTGCTACTTTTTATAAATCTTAATAAGCAAAATTTAGATATTTAGAACCATAAAATAAAAATAAAAAAAAAGTAATTTAAGAAGTTTAAAGATAGTAGTATACACTCAAGGAATAAAGTTAGTAATTTTAAATGTTTTAATTTCTTTAGGTTAATTTTGTTTATAATTTACATAATTTTAATATAATTTTTAAATATTAGAATTTAATTTTAATAGATTTTAAATTAAATTTGGTAAATTGAATTCATTTAAATTAATATTACAAATAATTTTAATTTAAAAGATTATATAATAGATAGAAAAGATAATATAATTAATTTTATATTTAGAAATATTTAGGTTAAATTTGTTTAGAAATATTATTTAAATTCATATTTGATTTTTATAATTTGAAATAGAATTTAGGAATAGTTAAATTTACATTGTCTTAGATTTAGTTTAGCGAAATTTTAATTAGGAAAATTTTGGGATTTAAGTTAGTTTTAAGTAGCAAATAAATAGAGTATTCTCAATAGACTTTAAATAAAATTTGTAACAACATGTAGAGCTATATTTATATCAAATTATTTAATACATGTTGAAACAAATTATTCAAATATTAGTTTCAATATTTATAATTGATATTGTAAAGTAATTTATGATAATTTGATTTAATACATAATTATTTAGAAATTTAGACTAATTTAGATGTTATTAATAAAAATTCAAGTTAGGTATTAAATGATTTTGGAAGCTTTAGGTTAATTTAATTTTAGTAAAATACGCTTACGCTTAACGATGTTAAGTAGGTTTGGAAAAGTTTGTTCAATCTGGTGGGGAATTAAGTCCAATCTGATAAACACGTGGAGCTAGATTTGGTTAACCAAAACCTGAGTCTCTCGGGACAACGCGTGCACTTTCAACTTGATTTAATTAAGCAATTCCCTATGGGCTTTGTTCTATTTTCTAGATTTAATCAAGCTGTTTCAACGATTCCAGTGGTATTTGGTACTATAATCTTGGTTCTACAGATAGTTGGAACCACTACCAATTTGTACAATCAATGAGGCTGCCTTGAATTAATGAAAACACATTTTCCCATAAGTCATTTGATGAAAAACACGTTTTCTTAGTCTTACCTTGAAAGCAGCCTAGAGTCTTTGGAAGAATGTTTTTTAAAGAAATTTTTCCCTTCGAAATTTTGCAGGATTTTATTTTTGTTTAGATTCAATATTATTACTCCTATTGACCACTTTTGTTAATGAATTCAAAATTTTCAATTATTCACTTTTAACTATAGTAAGGTCTTTACTTTTCAACTTTTACTTAAAGAATGATCAAAATGTGTAACAGTTGTAAGTATTTTAACAAAAGAATTAAAGAAAAATGCGCAGTAGAATAATCTTAATGACATTGGAAGAATCAATTAAAGTATTTGGGCTAATGAAAGACAAAAGATATGTTTTTACATATACTGTAATTTTTTCTTCTTTTTTTTCAGAGAGTGGTAGTAACTTACATACTTTCAAACATATATACAATTAAACTGATGAGTTACAGATTTAAAAATCTCAATCAATCACAATAGATAGTAAAAGCAAAACCAAAGTAGGGGAAGGATACGATTACTAAATTAACCCATTTTTAAAAAGTATTGCTATTATACATGAAAATTAAATACTTTTGTATCAAATTTAACAATTGATATATAATTCAAGAAAATATTAAAAACATAACAATATTATAAAAAAAAATTGCAACAGTTTATTCTTTTCATTATTTTCGTTTGGGTGTAAAAACGTCTCAAAGAAGCCAGAATAGGCAATCTGGTTTCTTAAATATCTTTATACTTACTTACATGTCAGCAAGACAAGACGTTTTTTCCAACAAAATTCTATAAATTTTAATTTAAATAAAGTGAAGAAATGTCCGTCATCTTGGTGTAAAATCTTTGATTTCCCGAGTCAAATTCAGTGTTTATATTAAACAAATAAATAACCAAATCCAGTTTAATCTTGAACCAAAAACATTTCTTCTAAAAATTATAAAATATATCGTCGATCTTCTCGAGAGGATTAACCTTTTCCCGATATCCTGGAAAGATTCCGTTTTAATTGTATAACTTTTATAAAGTAAAGTATTACCTGATTTGTAATTTTTATTTCCTGTATATGTACTGAAATAAAGGTTTTTATTTCAGACGGATAATGATCTGCCTTACAATTATATAAGGTATACTGGTATCGCATATTTAAGTTTGTCAAATTGTTAGCAAAAGTGTTCTTGTTTAAAAGGATTAAAATAATATATTTCCGAAATAGAGGTGACCCTTTATTCGTCTTCAATACGTTAATCCAGTTTATTTTATATATATATATTTGTTGATGTTGATTATTTGTTGAATATTCGTCCTCAAAACAATGGTTTGGGTGGGAGAAATGCGCCTCAACTCTATAAAATCTGAGAGTTTTTCAATGCAGGTTTGTCAGATATAATCATAGCTTTCATCCAGTTTGGGGTATTGATTCTTTTTAAGATTTTTTAAGGGAGTCTGTAAATATTTTCTGTCCCTTTCTAAAGGGAAAAACGAACCGCCGGCTGTAGCTAGCAGCTCAAAGGCTCCCATATTCTCTTTTAGTAGAACTCTAAATTGTTCAATCTAGAAAGGTAGTTCGGTAGAGTGAAATTACTTGACAACTATTTTTTTTTTAATAAATTAAAAGTTTTGGTATTAGTACCAGTCCAGCCCATCTAGACAATTAATTTTTTTGTTGTTGCATTTTTTATTTGAGGCTATTTCTCATTTTAGAAAAAAAAATAAATAAAACCACAAAATTGTATAATGAAAATAGACCCCAATTTGTTTATTTTACTGTAAGCCACTTTTTTCTTTTAAAATTTTTTATAAAAAATATTAAATTTTTGAAAATGAAAAATTGCCCAAAAAACGCATCCAAAGACTTAGGATCTATATTGCATTCACTTAACGATTATAGCTTGTCGCAATATACTTATGGAAATATCCATCGTGTATTTTTAACACGTCACGCACCATTAACCTGTCTAATACATACACATCGTCATCTGAAATGCAAAAGGGCGTAACGTCTTGGTGAAAAATAAATTTTTTAAGTTTTTTGACTTATATGTCGAGTTAAAATAGCTTATGAAAAGTGGAGACCAATCGAATTTGTATCCTTTTTCTTTAATAATAATTGGAGGGTAGCAAAGCATACTGGGTATAGCTAGTACTTAATAATTATGATGTTTGTCTTCTTTGATGTTTAGAAACTACAATTTAAATGCAAACAATTAAATTAAATTTTAAGTCTCGATAAAATGATTGTTTACAAAGTGTTGCACAAAGTGCTAATTCTAAATTCGTACATGATTCAAGAATAACAAATCGTCATTAATTACTGCTATATAATCTATTTCAATAATTAATACTGAAACACTCTTAAGGCACTGCTTATATGTACATACATATACACATGTATATGAACCGACATTACTACGTTACTGTCAGCAAGAACTAAGTTTGTTGAATAATGCAACAGACAAGACAGGAATATGGGACATAAATATTTTTACTGAGGACAAAGAATATATGTAGTCGTAAAAGATTGACTGACCTCTTTCGAAAGCAGATAAAACAACAAAGTAACAAACACAATATAACAGAATACAATTAAAATCACAATTACAAGACCATTTTGAGTACATGTGAATTTATGTATGAATGAACAAATGAATGTATAAATGTACTTTTGATAAGAATTGTGTGTCCGAATGTGATAAATTTGTATGTTGGTATGTGTTTATTTTTTACTGTGTTTACAGAACTAACTTTAACACTTTTTGACAACAAATGTTATTAAAGACTAATTTAATTGAAACTACTTACAAATCACAAAAAAACTTTTTGCCTTCGCCTTGTTTTCTTTTTCAAATTGTCAAAGTGTCAAAATTTAAGTATAAAAATATATGAAAACATTAACAACAATTGACACGAGAAAAATTTCTGCTTATATATAAATTGCTGGCAATCAAAACACCACAGCTCCTACCATGTCCAATTTCGATACGATATCCTTAACAGTTCCAGAGATATCGAATTATTTCCAAAAATAAAAGTTTTTAAACCACTGTTCCCCGGTTTTTTCACCGTTATTTACAAAATCCAAAATTACTTGTTATTGCTACAGAAGAGCTCACAAATGTGTTTTTGTAAATTGTCCATAGGTTATTTTCCTCGAGTTATAAGTATATCGACGCCTCCATTCTATAATATTTTAAGTCAAAAAAGAGAGATTTGAGTTACGAACTCTCAAAGATTTTACGCGATATCTCTGTTATTAGTAGAATTTTTATAGTATTTTCAGAATTTACAAACATTAATGGGATCATAGCTAAAAATGACATAGAATGTTTTAGTTTAAATCTTGTACAAAAAAACTATTATTTTCTTTTTAAATTAATTTTACTTATAAAGCAAAAAAAAAATAAGTATATGTGAGATTCTTTTTTTTCTTTTAGATTTTAAGAAATCAACTTTATGCATTAAATATTTCATTCGTTGAATATTTTAAAAATTAAGTGATGATATTCACAAGACTTGAAACAATACGTCCATAAAATTTTGTGGTCGAGAGTAGTTCCAGGTTAGAGAAATAAACACTTAAAGTCAAAATTTCTCAAAAAACTGATTGAAACCAACTAGTTTTTTTCAGAACTTTTGGATATTATGAGGGAGGCTTACAAATGAGAAAGTCAATTCTACTAATGTAGGCTGTATACATTTGTATTTTATCAGTAATCAATCTTTATATAGAAAAAATTGGTTTACATTAAAAAAATTGAATCCAGGCCTTTCGTGGACTGAATACGCGGGGTTTCTTTCACAACAATAATCGATGAAGCACACCCAAGCCGCTAATTTAAATTGAGGACATTAAACATCAACAATGCGTTTTTGCATTAAAAAAGTATAAAAAGTCCATTCATGTAAATATATAATTTCTTAACAAAATTTTAATAAAGCGAACTGGTTTTGATTTTAACGGTTTTTTGGATTAATAATCAATTTAAATTTAGAAATGAAAAAAGCAGTTAATTGTAGATATTAACTCTTTCACGTATACGGGACACCGGTGTCCCGAGATTTTTTTTCAATATTTCTCGATTTAGAGCGTAACTTTGAGTTCACAGCTACAGTAAATGGTTATTTCCAAAGAAAAACAAGTTATTTTTGCATAAATAAATTAAAACCTCATAATTTTTAATCTATCAAACATAAATGCATAATTTTTTTAGTTAATGATTGTAAATTAATATTGTAATTCATCATGTTAAATAGTCAATAAAAAATGTTTACTTAGTTTTATACAAACATATTTTTTGAAGAGGTTGAAAAAACTCTTAAAAAGCGAATTTATCCACGAATATTTAAAATATGTGTTTTTGGGTAAAATAAATTTGGACCCAAAGTCCTTCGTTATATCCACGCTTATATTTTGAGTTTCAGGTAAAAACCAAATTTTGGGAATTTTTTTAGACTTTTAACTTTAAACCGTTATAACTTTGCCTGCTTTTGCTAAAAATTATTCACGAGAAGATAATTGTACTTCTAAGATGTTAGACAATATCCACACAAAATATCGTTGATGTGCTATTAAAAAAATTTCATAATTTTTTTGAACCCCAAAATCTAAATTAAAAAGAGAATTTTCCATATGTATGTATAAAAATTCAATTTAAATAAAAAGTAATTATAACATAAATTCAAGATTGCCTCAAAATAATTAAAGGAATAAAGATAACAGAAACAATATTAATTCTGTATAACATTAAATAAGTACAAACTATATTGTATTATCTAACACGACTACATATTATTTTCTATTAAAACCATTAAGATGTCTATAGAAATTTTGGTAAAATTTTGGAATTAAATTTTGATCACAGAGATATAAAAACGTTTTCCTACAAGATTCTTTGCAACCTTCTTTCAACCCTTTCTTTGGTATCGAGTGACCTTTTTAATTATAATGTCCCTTTCCATGGCTTTTTAAATGTTTTGCTTTATTTTTCTCCACTAGGATGGTCTTTTTTGTCTTTTGCAAATGCTTTCGGGTGGTGTATCAAATTCGGAACTAAATTTTTTCTTTTTTAATTTCGGAGTTATTGGACTAAACTCTGGATTTGATTCTGCTTCCGACGAAGTACATGACGGATTATATTCGCTTCAACTGTAGGAAAATGGCTCTAAAAGTTGAAGCGATACTTAATATAAATTTTATAAAAAATTGTCTGTAAGCATATCTAATGCTTATGAATAGTTCAATGTGTTATATTCGCAGCCACTCCCGGAATATGCTTTAAAAATCCATTACTTAATATAAAATAATTTGAATAGTTATATTAATATAAATATATCACATACCTAGTGAATCCGATTTTTCATTGTCAAATTTAGACGATTTTCGTTTGCTGGACTAGTTATACCCTACACAACTATAGTGGGAAGGGTTTTATACGTTTGTGCTGATGTTTGTAACGCATAAAAATATTGGTCCTACACCCACCTTAAAGTATACAGATCGACTCAGAATCACTTTCTGAGTCGAATAAGACATGTCCGTCCGTCTGTCTGTCCGGTTGGCTGTCCATGTTAATTTTGTGCGCAAGCTACAGGTCACAATTTTCAAGATATTTGGATAAAATTTAGAGTTTACGAGTTTTTAGTCACAGGGACGATGCCTATTGAAAATGATTAAAATCGGTCCATTATTTCACCTAGCCGCCATACAACCTGACCTTCCGATTTTTATAAGCATAAGCATACCATGCAAATTTTTATAATGATCGGCCGCCGTTTGACCCTAGGCACCTCCTTAAAAAAATATCTTAAACGTCCAAAAATTTACTTATAACCATTAGTATCGCTATGAAATTTTTTATGAAAAATAAATAATTTTTAAAATTTACCCATGGGTAGGGTCGGTCATGTCCGACTATACTTTCCTACTTGTTTGATCTTTATTTCCTATCAACACAATCCAATATAAATGAGCACAACATTTAACTTAAGTCGTGAATTTCTTACTAACACTGTCCGCAGAACTTTTTGATTCACGTTTTCCTAATAAAAAACTAATTAATTATGTCAGATAATATGGAACTCTAATATGTAATACCTCTCAAGTTATTTTATGCTAAATTTATCATTTTATATCAGAAAATACAAAAAGTTGGCGTCCGATTTGGTTGACTACTTTTTCAAAACTATAACATTCTATATATACTTAGAAGTACAAACATATTTGACATCTCCATTCTAAGTAAACATAGAAAACACGATGCTACGAAAAGTCCGTTCCATAAGTCAAAAAAGTTTTCAAGTCAATTTAAAATTGTAGAAGCAAAAGTATTTTAAGTGTACTTACCTCATTTTAGAAAGGAACATTTTTACGACTATATGTGTAGTCTAAGTATTTATATATATATGGCTATAACTTCGGAGCGGATCGGACCATTTTAAACAAATTTTGACAGTATTTATATAAGAGAACGTAGGATTTAAAATTCAAGAACATTAAAAACGTTCTAAGTACTCTTAGAACGTTATAGAATGGAAGCGTCGATATGGGGAATTTCGTGTATTTTAAAATCGATGTCTTCCGATTTGGATGGATTGCACCAAGGTTAGTACTATAGGATAGTAGGCCAGACACAAACTTTCAGCTCTATTGGTCAAGAACTGCCGGAATCAGAGGGGGTCAAAGTTGGACATACAGGGTTTTATTCAAATGAGTGTAACTCTTCACCTATTGGTCCTAGCGAAAATTGTCCAAAATAGTTCAGATAGCTATTCTTTCCAAAATTAAAAAAAAAATTGTCAAAATGGGCCTTAAAAGAAAGCTTTTACAATTTCCTTGAAGGGCTTTATAGACCTACTAGCATACCCTGGGTGCTTCGCTACCCTAACTTAGATTAAATACATACACAATTTTGTTTACTTTCATAGAAAATTAAAATTGATTAAACACGTGATTAAATTCGCATTCAGTAAGAAGCTTGTATTTTTAGTTTTATTCATTTAACTTCCACATTATAGAAAAGTTCCGAAAGTACTATTTGAAGAAAAAGTACTCTAAAATACCTCTAATAGATTATCATTTAATCAATTCAAAAAATATAATTTGATGAATTAAAAAGTACCAAAGGTCCCTTTCAGTAGATTCTCATTCACTAAGGTCCCTACATTTTAAATTTTATGTTCAATATCTATGTTCAATATCGTAAAATATCAAAAAGTACCACCGGAAAAACGAAATCTGTCTCAATAAATTCTCATTTAATAAGGACCGTGTGCTCCGGTTAACCATTATAGAGAATCTAAAAGGTACCATTTGAAGAATAGAAAAGTACCAAATAGTTCCCACTTACAGAATATTATTCAGTCAAGACCATGTATATTAAAATTAATGTTCCTAGGTTGAATATTTTAGAAAATTAAAAAAGTACCATTTATGAGATAAAAAGTACTAAAAAGTTCTCTCTTAAAGAATCTTATTCAATGAGGACAGAGTATGTTTAATAATCAATTTAATCATCATTAAAGAACATACAAAGAGTATCATTTGAAGAAAGAAAAAGTACCAAAAGTGGAATAAGTTTTACCTTATTGGAAAGTACTAATAAAAAGAGTACAATTTTTCCCCTTTTCGCTTAGAAATATACTTTTTCGAGAATTAAGTTAACAAAATGTTCCGTATTTAAATCTATATATCTCAGATAAAACTCAAACGATTCAAATCTGCATTCATTTGTTCCAGAAAAATAGTGATTTCAAAAAGTACCAAACAATTTACTCGAATTTGGTCCTATATAGGCCTTAGTAAAATAATATACCAACAGCTTCTTTTGTGTGAGTAAATAAACTACTTTTTAAAATTTTATTAAAATTGGCTCAATGAGTTTGAATAAAATTAAATTTCCCGTTTTTCCCCTTTTTGGTAAATTTTTCCCCAGTGAAATAGCAAAAATTTTATTACAATAAATTCTACAGAGTTAGTCCGTAATTTAATAGAAATAATTCAATAAACCGAAAAAGTTTTCTTAATGTGCTAAAAAAGTACCATAAATACAGTTTTCTCCCTTTTACACCCAAAAAGCACTGAATTTTAAAAAAGTACGAAACAGGTGTCTCATAATTTTGGGAGATGTATCCAAAATATTTATAAAAATTTTATTATATTAATTAGTTCAAAAGTTATAAAGGGACAAAAAAGGTACCAAAATCACTTTTGTTACAAATTTTTACCCCTTAAAAGTTCGAATTTCAAAAAAGTATCAGATACCCCTCTGCTCATTTTAAGAGTAGATACAGGTGCATTTAAAATTTTTCTTGTATCACTAATATTGTGTAAGATAATTAAGAAAACCTGTTTTACCCGTTTTTCCCCTATTTGCCCGTAAATGTACAAATTTCCAAAAATCCCTCCTTAGTGCATCTACATAACCAAAATCACATCTACTGTCACAATTTCATGATTCTAGGTTCAGCCGTTTGGGCTGTGCGATGATGAATCAGTCAGTCAGTAACGCTACTCTTTTATATATAAAGATAATGGAATGCGAGTGGGATATCTGTCAAAAAAAATATTTTTTAACTCAAGAATGAATTTTTTTCAATATTTTATTTTCACCTATTTTTTTAAAATGGGCGTTTTTGTGGTATTTTGTTACTCAAAAGAAAGTTTTAAGAGCTTATACATAAGGGGAACTTCATGTCAAGTAACCCGAAATCGGTTTAAAAACCGATGTCTTCCGATTTAGATGAAATTTTTTAAAAAGTTAAAAAAATTGGATCAAATGAAGAAATAGCTATCTGAACTCTTTTGGACAAATTTTGCAAGGAACAACAGGTGAAAAATTACACACATTTGAATAAAACACTGTATGACCAAAATGTCCAACTTTGACCCCCTCTAAGTCCGGCAGTTCTTGACCGATATACAATAGTGTCTGACCTACTATCCAATAGTACTAACCTAATTCGTCAAAATCGATTTTTTGAGTTGGATAACTTGATATGAAGCTATTCCCAATATACATAAATCTGTCGTGTAACGTTTTAAGTTAAAAAGATGAAAGACTAATCAAAGAATGTCTTTCGTATTCTCGTAAAAGCTCTTCTCGTAAAAGTTTTCTTGGGAAGTGAATCCAAAGGGGCTATGTCCGATATTTAATTAACATTTTTTATTGTTTTTACTGAACGTCGAAATTTTGAGATTTTCCTTTAGTAGTGCTAAAAAATGATTTGAAAGTGAGTACGGGTGCTTGCACCTGTTTTGCAAACCTTACAATCAACTCAGATAAAAAATTATTGACATTTTATTTCAAAATTACAAACTTACGGACCTGGAATTATCCCCCATAATTCATTTTTACATTCCCATTTTTTCAGAAAAACTCTTGAAAGTATAAGTCATAAATCTGACATTTATTCACCAAGATTTAAGATTGTTTCAACGGAATTTTTAAGATTTTTGTGACATGATAATCAGTTTTATAATGTTGTGAGGAAGACCCATAAAATTGTTTATATAAAAAATAACTAAAACTTATATCATGAGCAAAATCGTTGTAAACTAATCGGACCACATTTGTTTTTTAGTCCTAAAATTTAAAAATTTTGATTGTGTTTCCTACTTGTCTCTGGAATATGACCAAAAATGCACAAAATGTACATCTACTATTATATTGTACTTTTTCAGCTCAACAGAATTAAAAAAAAATTAAATTTTTAAATTTAATTATATAAATGTTTTTAAAATTACATTGATATTTTTGTACATAATTCGGAAACTAGTAGGAATCCCAATCTAAATTTTTAAGGATGGCTAGAAAACAAATGTAATATAAAAATTTAAAAAATTTAGAGATAGATTTTTTCTTTTATATGATTCTGAAAAATATGTAAAAAATGTTTAAATAAAATTTTTATTTAATTTCACAAAATGGTTGCTTTGAAGAATTTTATTAAAAAAAAGAATTTTAATTATCATTAACACGTAAAAAGTTATGGGTCTTTTTACGATAATTTGAATCACTTTTAAAGCTTTAACGTTCCCACGGTTCTAAACATTTAAATGAAAAGGGTTAGTTCTGACTCTCGTGGACCTTCCTTCAACCGTTTACAAAATTATAGAAACCGATTTGGACAAAATTTTGTAAACGGTTGAAGGAAGGTCCACGAGAGTCAGAACTAACCTTAAAAAGAAACGGTTGCGGTTAAGGCCCTAATTAAATAGCGATCTAACTGAACAAATTTAAAAATAAATGCCATTGTAGAAATCCCAAACTATTTTGTTGATTCATTTATTTACTTAAAAGCTTCCGAAATTTTCTTTAGAAATGATATATGTACATTTGTATAAATGTAAGATCCTTTTTAATGCTTGTATTTATAAATTTTGTACATATGTATTAGGGTATTGTGCAGTGAAATAATCTTGTCAAAATATGTAGGAGGTGGACAGTTTGCTAAAATGGAATAAAACCATTAAAAAAGTTCGACATATGTTGAATATTTACAGATATAAATGATTTTTTATACACTTTTTATACTTCTTAAAGGTTTTATACTTATTTGAAATCTGGATTTTTTTAAAATTAAAGCCATTTTTCATAACTACAATGAAATAACAAATATTAACGTTCAAAAATATAGGGTTTGCATGTAATTCGAACAAATAAGAACCACCCTAATTATACATTATGATAATCCAGGAAATATTCGTATGTAATTGTAACTTTTGAAATGAGGTATTAGTTGCTTTCATTACTTCTTAGTTTCCTATTTCCGGTATCATTTCCTGTATTTTTTTCTTTTATCAACAGACGAAAAGTTTCTTTAACGCATTTAAAACGAAAATGCTCTTAGTTTCTTTCTCAAACATTTCTGAAGCTCTCATATGTATTAAAAAATTAGTTGTTATTGTTCTTGTTTACGTGGGTTGTTTTGAAACTTTTTAGACTGTGACGTTTTGTATGACAAAACGGTATTAATTTAACAATGTGGTAAAACATGTAAAACTTCTACATGTGGAAATGTTTACTAATGTAATAACACAAGGGTTCGATGATGCCTAATTGTCAAGGAACGATTGCTCATATTTTTGCTGTCATCTGTCGAAAATTCTTAATATGAAATTAATTACGTTTTACGTGTTAAGTATAATTTACGTTTGGTAATTCTTAAGCTAAAGTTTTTGGCAATATTTACACATACATATCTACATAGTGCAAACATTAACAATTACACAGGCCGACAGAATTTTAAAAAATTGAGCAGTGCTGAATATGACCTCAGATTTTTTCCATCACATCTAAGATTGGAGTTATCAAAGATTGAAAACTCCATTTATTTATAAAACATTTCTTATAACGAAAAAATACTGGATCCACACCTATCTGATGATGTTCCAATTGACCCAAAATCACTTCCGATTCGATTTAACGATGTCTGTCCATCAATCAACTTCTGTTACCAACGAAGTAAATATTTATTAGGGTAGGACGACAAAACGCTTATTGTTCAAATCTCTTTCTAATAGTTAGAATATGATATACGATATGAGTTATTTTACAATTGTCAGTATCACACCTTATAAAAAAATGTGACCATTTTTTCAGTTTAATGGTCTCAGTCTGCTACAATTGTTAGTTTATTTCTTCCCCTCCAGAAACATCAAAAAAAGTTATAAATTTAACGTTCAAAAACTTTATTTTTATGGGCTGAGGATAATGAATTTAAATAAGCATATCATCAAATAACTAAAAACCTACCAACACATCGTTAAATCAATAAACCAACCAATCTTTGTTCCTTTAACAATTCTAAAAACCAAAAACGGAACTAAGACAACAACAAAATGTAAAAGCAAATATTCCCTACAACAGAAGTAACAATCAGAACAAAAACGAAATAGAACAAAAAAATATAAAAACACAAAAATAAAAAGTACTTTAGAACAGAAACCAGCCTTTAGGCCAAAACTATTTACATAAAAACTCACAAACATAGTCACTGCCTCTATTTCCTCATAATACTTACTGAGTAATGGAAGCAACAAAAACAACTACACCAACAACGACGACGACGATAACGACAACAGCTATAAAGGAGTAATAGTTAAAATAAAAGAGGCCACTTGAGTAAAAATAAAATATTAATAAAATAAAATAGAAATACGAAAAAAACCCACAAACACACTTACATAGACAAAGAGGAAAACAAATAATAACAAAAGGAAAGAAAAGTCAAGCTAGCTGTACCAGAAAAAAAAACAAACGGACATAATAAAGAATACTTGAGAAGAAAATGCAACTAAATAACAATCAAATACACCAACCAAATAATTCTTCAACTCTGTCCCTCAGGATTGAATGCACAATATTTCTACATTGTGTTTTTAAAATTTGTATTAAAAAATTAGACGATACACTCTGCAACAAAAGATAATTTCTATTGTAAAAGTTTTATATAAATGCTATTGATATAATAATGTGTAAATAGTATAAAGTTTATTCGAATTATCGTAACTACATACATATGTATGTATATATTTATTTACAGCTTCTGGGTAAGTGCTTAGAAATATCAACTAAATAACTCAAAGTAATGAAATTAAATATTAAGTATTATAAATTAATAGTAGATTAATATTTTTGAGTAATAATGCGAGCTATGGTCAATTAGTAACAAAAATGTCTATCAAGGCTTGTTTTTAAAAATTTTTATATTTATGTGGATTTATCCCTATTCACGATAGCGATGTAGTATAATACAAACCCTACGATTAGGAATGGATTTAAAATGGTTCAGAAGTACTATAATAACAAACTGACTATTGCTTTTGTTTCGGTTTTTGAGACCGTTTTGATAAAACACTAAAAAATATGCGTATGAGTGATATTTAATTACTTGTTCCTCATTATTCGCCCTGATGTACTCAAAACCTGAACAGAGTGGGTTTAAAATTTTCTTATACCGACAAATGAAAAAAAGTTTGAAATTTGTTAAATTTCAAAATATGTAGTTAAAAAGTTGAAAATGCTTGCAAAAAGTACAAGATTTTATATATCTGAAAATATAGGACTGAAAATATAAACACCCATAAACGATATGCATTTTTAAAATAATTCAACAAAATTTGGTATACCATACAAAGTTTAATATGAGAAAAACATTTAAAACTCCATAATTCACATATAAACATTAGTATCGGTCCATATACATATTTTCATATACATATTTTTAGTAAACAATTTTTTTACTTCAAGGTTCTTTTTTTCCTGTAAGCGTACAAATGTCACCTACGATGATATTAAATTGTCTATTGGCACAGCATCAAATTAAAAAAATCCAAAGAATATAAAATAAGACTCCTATATTGGTATTAAAGAATGGTATATCGACTTCGATTATGGTCGTAAATCGAATATTGCTGTAAAAAATCGATTATTTTGTGCTCATTTACACACTTCCAACTTTATACTGAAATCGACTTTTTGCATCGATAATAATAATAATAAAAAGCTTAATATATAAAATTCATAAACATAATCGTAATCGACCAAAAATAATTGATAATTGGGCACGATTAATCGATTTTAAAATGTAAACTAAAATAGTTGATCACAAAAGTTTGGCTTCAGCCATTCCCTAATTGGTATGTCAAGAAGTCAAATATACATAAAGATCTAAAAGTACCATTATTAAAATGATATAGAAAAACCCGTTAAAAATTATTTGACAAAGCCTGATACCCACCCAAATACTCTGGTCAGTGAAATATTGATCAATAATGCACCAGATCTAATCCGGATCCAGGAGGAAGCACTATGTTACCTTAAGTTGATAGGAGGATATAACTACATCAAATCTGAAAAAAATACACCTAAGCAACTATCGAGCCTGTTGTGCGCTCCTTTGCATGGAAATTTTTTATTTTAGACATTATAAAAGCAAATGGCAAGAAAATTTTGTTAAAATTATATTTCTATGCCTCAGTACATACATACATACATACATACATACATACATACATACATACATACATACATACATACATACATACTACATACATACATACATACATACATACATACATACATACATACATACATACATACATACATACATACATACATACATACATACATACATACATACATACATACATACATACATACATACATACATACATACATACATACATACATACATACATACATACATACATACATACATACATACATACATACATACATACATACTACATACATACATACATACATACATACATACATACATACATACATACATACATACATACATACATACATACATACATACATACATACATACATACATACATACATACATACATACATACATACATACATACATACATACATACATACATACATACATACATACATACATACATACATACATACATACATACATACATACATACATACATACATACATACATACATACATACATACATACATACATACATACATACATACATATTTACAACATATGAGAAAAATTTTAAATTTTCAAGAATTGCATCAAAATGTTTTAATATTTTTTCTTCTGACAAGAACCTCATTAAGAGTATAATTATTAAATAGAAATTATAATAATCAATCTATATATCATGAATTCCATTAGAAATCAATTAAGAATTGACCGATGGTCTTTAGATTTCTTTAATTTTTTGTTAACACATACTCTATTAGACACACAAGACATATCAATGTCATAATCTTAAAAATTCCAAAAACACGAGTTTTGTGGCGAAACTATAAAAAATCAGAAAGGTATAAAACTTTGAAGATTCATATCTTTGAGAGTTTATATCGGATTTTTATTTTTTTTTATTTTGGAATTCGAGTACTAAGTCCTATATAGGACCAAATTCGAGTAAATTGTTTGGTACCTTTTTGAAAGCACAATTTTTCTGGAACAAATGAATGCAGATTTGAATCGTTTCAGTTTTATCTGTGACATATAGATCTAAATACGAAACATTTTGTAAACTAAATTCTCAAAAAAAGTATATTTCTAAGCGAAAGGGGAAAAATATTAATATTTTTATTAGTACTTTCCACTAAGGTAGAATTTATTCCACTTTTGGTACTTTTTCTTTCTTTAAATGATACTCTGTATGTTTTATAATATGAATTCAAAACACATGATTATTAAGCATACACGATCCTCATTGAATAAGATTCTTTAAGAGAGAACTTTTTAGTACTTCTTATCTCATAAATGGTACATTTTGAATTTTCTAAGATATTCAACCTAGGAACATAAATTTTAACATACATGGTCTTGACTGAATAATATTCTGTAAGTGGGTACTCTTTGGTACTTTTCCATTCTTCAAATGGTACCTTTTGGTTTCTCTATAATGGTTAACCGGAACACATCCTTATTAAATGAGAATTTATTGAGAGAGATTTTTGTACTTTTTCGTTTTTCCGATGGTACTTTTTGATATTTTTACGATATTGAACATAGAAATATAAAATTTAAAATATAGGGACCTTAGTTAATGAGAATCTACTGAAAGGGACTTTTGGTACTTTTCAATTCATCAAATTATATTTTTTGAATTGTCTATAATATTGAACATAGCAACATAAAATTTTTGATTAAATAAGAGGTAAATTTTCTATAATGTGGAAGCTAAACGAATGAAACTAAAAATACAAGTTTCTTCCTGAATGCGAATTTATTCACGTGATATTGAACGTAAAAAACTGAAACATTAAAAAATTTTTAAATCAATTTTAATTTTCTATAAAAGTAAACAAAATTTTTTATGTAATTAATTTTGGTTAGGGTAGCGAAGCACCCAGGGTATGCTAGTTATTTATAAATTAATTTATAGTATTTTTTAACTAATTTTATAGTGTACATTAGGAGTACAATGAGACAATCAATGTGTATAATTGTTTGAAAAAAAACCCGAACCATATTTGATATGTTATAACAGCACGAAGACATCATTACAAAATTATAAATTGTGTTCCATCAACTAAAAGTATATTTATTAACTTTAAAATAAAGCTTTAATCTCTTAACCTCAAAGCAATAAATACTTTCAATTAATGAGGGAATTTTTCACCCCAGCAAAAAGTGTAGTACAGTGTAATAAATAATTGAATATTCAATAAGAAGCTAGACTGGTCAGCTTGATTCAAATCCCAGATGGGAAAAATCATGAGCTTTCACATAAGTTCATTTGTAATCTAATCAAAGCTCCAATATTACGGAAAATCTATTAAAATTTGTGATGTTATTAATACAACAGTTATTACGAATTGAATTCAGTTTCAAAGGATTTCAAAAAATCTTACTGCCTGTTTCACAATATCGAAACAACATTTTCTTTCTTATAAATATATTGAAAACAGAATTTTAAATTTATTTGTTGTTTTCAATATATTTGTAAGAATGAAAATGTTCTTTCGCATTTAGAGAAACCGGCAGTTATTCTTCATACGAAAAGAAAACAACATTTTACTGACAACGTTGTAAGATCTGACAACCGTGTATCAGAGCTTTTAGGTCAATATTGTGATAAATAGACGACATACAATTTGTATACAATTAAATATTAAAATTTTATACGTATTTAGATTAGGGTTATAACTATTATACAATTTTTGAAAATTTCAAATCGGCCCTATCACACATAGAATATGTAAAGGTGCATTGAGAAAGTATATCACATTTTCCTGAACTTTAAAATAAGTTTTCTAAATAAACAAATGGCATTGTTTGACCCACGGCATACAAGAAGAGATAGCAAGTATAAGGACTGCGGTTTATCTCTCTTCTAAATTTCGTACCCAAACATATACATATTACTATTAAAAATCCATATAAATTTGATTTTTGACTATCAGGAAGTGATAGAGCTTAATTTTGGCTATGACCCTAATGTACATATGTATGTATATTAGAGTGTCCCGAGGAACAGCCATTTTAAGAATTTCTATACCTCTCAAACGATGCGTATTAAAGTACTGAACACGAGAAAAATAAAAAATATTTTTTTCGAATGGTCCTCAGTTCCCTACCAGCGATCGAAAATCCTGACCTCAGTATAATTTGTGAAAAATAAAATATCTTCGATTTTTTTAAATGGGCCTCTAAAATTCCGTAATTTTGAGCTTATTACGGGAAAAATAATATTAAATTTAAAATTTTTATAGACTATTTTTGGTCCACAAAATGATTTTTAGTGGGTTGTGGAGGCATATTATTTTCGCTTTTTATCGAAATAGGTGTCAAAATTGTCGTAATTTTTAGTTTATACACAAAAATATTTAAAAAATAGTTTGGCGTATGTTTTGGTCCATTTCAGAAACTTTTAGATTATTTTGAAATTTATATACGACTTATAATACACTAAAAGTCATTTTGCGGGCCGAGAATAGTCTAACAAAATTTTTAATTATTTTTCCCGCGATAAGCTCAAACTTTCGGTATTTTTGAGACTTATTTTGAAAAGTTTGCCGACAATTTTTTTAACATATTGTACTGAGATCAAGATTTTCAATCTCTGGTAGGGAACTGAGGACCTTTTCAAAAAAAATTGTTTTTTTATTTTTCTCGTATTTAGTACATTAATACGCATAGTTTGAGAGATAATCCTACAAAAAAGTGGTCCACGGTACACCCTAATGTATATTTATGCAGCAACTATCAATTAAAATTTATTTGGGAGCGTAAGTGTTTAAGTAAGACCCTAAACAACAACAAATGCAATTTAAACTTGAGTTTTTGCTAACATTATTGCAACTGTTGTTACTATCGTTTGTATCGCTGTTTGTTGCCAAAAACGACATATAGGCTAAAAGGCTAAATGACTGTCTGTCTGACTGTCTGTAAGATTGGCTGACAGTTCTGTTGACGTATTTTGCTTAAAGGCAAAAAGCGTGTTAGATACAGTTGTTGAACGAAAAAAGCAGAAAATCAGAAACAATAACAAATGGAAAAAATAAAAGAAGAATCAGAAAAGCACACAAAACTAAAAGTACAATACAAAAAGTTAAACTTTATTTAAGCAGCATACACTTAATCTCATTCATTCAGTCATGCATGCATGACTATAAACATATCTTTCTATGTTCATGTACATATACATACATAATAAATACTTAAGTATGAATATATGCCTGGTTCATGCTGACATAATGTGAAAGAAATGGCAGCAATCCATACATGCAACCTAAAATAAAGTGTGTATGTGTGCACTATTAAGTCAATTTTACAAGAAAATCATTTTTTCTAAAACAAAAAAAAAAGAAACAGCTGCGAATACTTTGCAACAATGTTCCTTAGTAAATGCAAACATAAACTTTTTACATACAATACTATACATACGTTAATACATATGTATGCATTTATATAAATATACATACTAAACATACATATAAGTACACATACATATGTACATACGTAACTTTACATTCATACATACATACATATCGTCAGCTTGATGTGAAATTGCTGTATTATTACCAGCTATTCTGAGTGCGGATTTATTCCCTATTCGCTAAAGTTGTAAGAGCCCCATATAAGATATTTACATACACAGAGGGTAAAAAAATATACACATCTGGTACCAAATTGATACCAAATTCTTCAATAACATCCGTTGTCAAGTATATACATACATACAATAACAACATGTAATGTTGACCACGCAACGTTGTCAACATTGCAACAATTCGCTGTCGCAATCTAAATGTTATGCGCATACGTTGTCTAAACGTTAACAAACGTGGTAAGCTCAAAATCCGTTGTCAATAGTGAGCTTACCACGGTCGTTAACTTTTAGACAACGGATGTGCATACAACTTAGATTGAGACAACGAATTGTTGCAATGTTGACAACGTTGCGTGGTCAACATTGCAACGGATGTTATTGAAAAATTTCGTGTCAATTTGGTACAAGTCGTGCATATTTGTTTCCCTCTTTGTAAAGAGAACATTGTAATTTTTTTGTAAAAATAGGTAATATTTATAATAATTTTATGAAGGACCTGGTGGTATATGTAGGTTCTTAGTTCAAATATACCCGACTTTTGTTATACATACTTAATAATAATTGGGTAAATTATTTATAATTTAAATATTGCACCAAACCAGTGCCACTTTTTGTTTCCCATCCGCTATCAAAGATTTTTATATTTTTGGAATAAATTTAAATTTAAAAATTCTACCATACCTTGGACTATTTTTTTAAATACAGGGCGTAATTTTGAACCGAATGGATTTACATTTTTTATGTTAGTTGGACAACTAAATTACCAAAAACATAACAATTTTTTTACTAAAAAGTTCCATATGTTTTTCTGAAAGGCATCTTTACGAAAAATGTCTTGATATAAAAACAAGTAGGAAAGTATAGTCGGGCATGGCCGACCATATAACACCCTACACCATGAGTATATTTTAAAAATTTTTATTTTTCACAAAGAAACTTTTATGTTGAATTTTACCTTAATTCCAAAGTATTTAAGCAATTTATTGATAAAAACCAAATTTTCTAAATGAGGCTTTATATAGGAGTATAGGTCAAACATGAGCCGATCCTCATTAAATTTTGGAAAAGGATATATTTTTAAATAATAGTTAATTATGTTGAGTTTCATTGCGGTACAAATGGTTACAAGTCAATTTTAGACGTTTAAGACATTTTTTGAAGGGGGGTTTGTATGGGGGCTAGGGTCAACTAAGGGGCGATCATTACGAAAATGCAGTGTCATTTATACTTATATAAAACTTATTTGTGCCAATTTTTAGAGAGATATTAGTATATTTGACGTAATTATGGCATAAAAAGCCCAAATCGGGAGGTACGGTTGTATGGGGGCTAGGTGAAATAATGGACCAATTTCAACCATTTTCAATAGGCTTCGTCCTTGTGCCAAAAAACATGCTTGGTCCAAATTTCATCAAATTATCTTGAAAATTGCGGCCTGTACCTTGCGCACAAAGTTTACATGGACAGCCAGCCAGCCATCCGGACAGACGGACGGACGGACGGACGGACGGACGGACGGACGGACATGTCTTAATCGACTCAAAATGTGATTCTGAGTCGATCGGTATACTTAAAGGTGGGTATAGGACCAATATTTTCGTGTGTTACAAACATCAGCACAAACGTATAATACCCTCCCCACTATAGTGGTGTAGGGTATAAACATGTCATATTTTTTTAATATCTCCCTCCTCCTACACCCTTTTGAATTTGACCTATTTTTTTATCAAACTTTGGCCACACCGCTTTGGCAAATATCAGTTTTTATCCCTAAAGTATGTTCCCAGCCCCGAGAGAAATGTGGAACCTATGGGTTAAATTGTAAAAATACTAATTTTGGAATTTTAGCTCCAATTTTTGGAAATTTTGGGATTTCCTTTGATCCTTTCCTGTTTTTAGACTTTATTATTTAGAATGACAGATTTAAAAAACGTTGAACATTTTCTTAATAAATAAAAATTTTATCACACATATGACACATTTGTTGAGTTTCTAAAATGAAGATTCCCTGCCAGCAATTTTGTAGCCGACTACGAGAAAAATGCACTTTTAGTTTACTATAATGTAATGCAGAAGTGCCTCAAAATTATCTGGAGAGAATTAAATATTGTATTATTTGTCAACTTTGTCGACTGACTATAAACGAACAACAATGTAATGCAGAAATGTTCCAAAATTTGGTATTTATTAACGTAAACAACCGACTTTTACAGACTAGCTACAAGCTAACTATCATATAATGCGGGAGTACCCCAAAATTGTCTGGAGAGCATTTTGTTTCGACATGTTTTCTCATGTTTCTTTATTATTTGGAATTTTGGTTTTACATTTCTGTCATTTTCTTGTATACATTGTGAAATTAGAGTCAGTAAATTGGAAAAATTAATTATAAAAGGTTAAATATTTCAAAACTCGCTCCCTAAATTCTAAATTCTGCTGATTAATACTGTAAATATAATACATTAACAGTTAACATTACACATTACACATAACATTTTAAAATTTATTTTAGATTTGGATCAATGGGAATCATGGAAATAATGAACAAATCATTCATAATTTTATGGATACCGGTGTTATTACTAGTTACCCTGCAGAAAACTGATGTCTATTAATTTTAACGAACTAATATCATAACTTGTATTAAAGCGAAATGTAATTTAGATAACTAGTAATTATATTTTAAATACATTTAATTAAAATGTAATTAATTAATACAGTAGGGAATACAAAAGAAAACTATTACTTGACTTTTCTGCAACTAACTTTAAGTAAGTTAATAAAGAGTTACCTTTAAGCTAATTTTTTAGTAACTAACTTTAAGCTAGTTGAAAAGTCATGCAGAGTCGGACAATTGACTACTGCGTAGGACATCGCCATGTTAAAATAGTCAGTTGGCTCCATTAAAAATAATCCAAGAATCAACCATAACTAGTTGATGAAAAAATCGGCTTTTAATGCATTTAATGTTAGTTGAGTTGCTGGCAGGGAATTTGTATTAAAATTTTAATACATTTGTAAATATCAGAAACAATTTAGCACAAATGTAACCCAAAGTAAGTAAAATTGATCTTAAAAATTAACTTATTTTAAGCTATAAACATTAAAACTAAAACTCATGAATTGAGTTAATCCCAAAAAAGTCTTAATTTCTACTCTATTCGTACTTGATTTTAGAGTTAAGAACATTTCAGCATAAAAGTTAATAACAAAAAAAAAATAGTTAATTTAATATTATACTATACGTACACATTAGCATTTAAACACACATATTAGCCAGCAGTTCGACAAAGAGTCAATGCATCCGAAAAAGACAGTGATTTCCACTAATGTCAAACTACCTGGTTGGCTCTAATTCGTTTTTCGTCACGGATATACTCTTTGTAAACGAGCTATATCTCGGGGGAGTTTTCCCGTGTTTCCTACCGAGCGCGTCCCCGGGTGGCGGATAGGGGGTGATGGACCATCTGTCCTCCCCCAGTTTTAGTTTGACTCAAGCTGAGGGAGGGCAGATTGTCCATCACCTGGGAATATTATATTCCCCGCGTTCCAAAAAATTTGAAAAAAAAGCAGTGCTGTTTAAAATTGGGAAAGTGTCAGGTTACCCGGAGCAGTCAAATCCAACGAGCGGGGAGGTGATCACTAACTCGCTGGATGACAGTTTAAATGGATCACAATGATTGAGGTTATCCAAATAAACGTCCATCGTAGCGAGATAGCTACCAACGCTCTGATTGCTAAAATTAACACAGGTAAAATACATATAGCTTTAATCCAGGAACCTTGGACGATTCGCAACAAGGTTTCTGGATTAAATCACGTAAATTTCCAACTTTTCTACGCTGATACAGGGTCTCGACCGAGAACATGTATCTTATGTCACAAGAACCTATGTTTTTCCTCTCAACAGGATTATCCACATCGGATGCAACGGTGCTGAAGCAAGGTCGCGGCAACATATTCCTTGCATCTGTTACCTGCCTTTCGATTCTCCGACACTACCACCAACGTCGGAACTGATGAAACTGGTCGAAGACGCACAAGGAAAAATTTGAACATTGTAATAGGTTGTGATGCCAACTCCCACCATGTAGCTTGGGGTAGTACAAACACCAATCGCAGGGGATAAGCCCTTATGGATTTCCTTTAAACTAAAGACTTGATCACATCGAACTTAGGTAATAAAGCTACCTTCGTCAATAGAATCAGAGAATAAGTATTAGATATAACTATATGTTCAGAAGAGCTTATAAACGAAATTCAGGGCATAAGATTCAAAATACTTCGTCCGCCACCAAAGCCGATAAAGTTTCGGAATAAGTCTAAAACTAACTGGGCAATGTTCGGTTCCTTACTAAATAACCGTTTATGTCAGGACACTTTTCAATGTCGAAATAAAGAGGACATAGACGCCAAAGTGGAAATGCTAACAAGTGCCTTGGTTGAATCGTTCGAGGACAGCTGCCCTCTGCGAGAGCGGAGATCTGCTCAGGAGAAACCCTGGGTAACCGGGGAGATTCGGAATCTTGGTAAGACTCATCGCAAACTATTTAACCGGGCACGGCGTAAAAAGACCGCAGAAAAATGGGATGAGTATCAGTGAACTTAGTGAATGTAAGAAAATTGTTCGTAATGCCAAACGAGACTCCTGGAAACTTTTCTGTGAACAGGTAGACAGCGTAAAAGACGTATCGAAGATAAAAAACCTATCCAAAACTCATGTCCAACCGGAATCTATGGTCGATAATGCGGGCAGGAGGCTGGAGGATATGAAGGAGACAATGAAATTCATAATGGACTCTCATTTTCCACCCGGTATATCGGATAACATAGATGATATTGGAGGAAGAGAGGCTAACACGGAAATTGTAATTACATCTGATATGGTTAAAGGGGCAATCAAGAGCTTCGCTCCCTATAAAGCTGCAGGGCCGGATGGCATTTTCCCGGCACTCTTACAGATGGAGGCGGGACTGGTTTCCGTACATCTGTCACAGATATTCGCTGCATGCTTGAAATTCACATATACCCCCATTAAATAACAGGATGCAAGGGTAATATTTATACCTAAACCAGAGAAACCTAGCTATTCGACACCTAAGTCTTATCGACCGATAAGTCTTACGTCCTTCCTACTTAAAACCTTGGAACGGATTGTTGATATTATGGTTAAAAGCAGTATAGCCGACAAAGACCTAAAATTTAAGCAATGCTTATGTAAAGGGACGATCTGTGGAAACCGCTTTAAACGAAGTTGTCCACTACATAGGTGCATCCTTTGATAGCAAACTATATACACTGGCGGTATGCATTGACATCGAAGGCGCCTTCAATAACGTGTACACTGATACTCTTATCCAATCCCAAGACCAGTTTTATGTTGACCGGGTGCTCCCTAACTGGATCAACCACATGCTAAGGAACAGATGGATAAGCTGCGAGATGTACTATATAACTATCAGAAAAAAGGTATTTCGCGGTATGTCACCTTTACTCTGCGTTACCACTATTAATAGCCTCCTAGGAACCCTAACCGAGAAAGGACTTGTCTGCTATGCAGACGATGTTGTAATACTGTTAAAGGGAAAGGATCCAAATTACTTGTGTAGAAGAGCTGAGGAGGCTCTGAATACGGCCTTGAGCTGGGCTCAACCGAGAGGCCTAAATGTTAACCCGGCAAAAACGGAAATCTTTCTTTTCACAAGAAAGACAAAAATTTCTACGTATACTGAACCTTACTTCCTGGGCAAAAAGATACCAGTGGCAGACAAAGTTAAGTACTTAGGTGTAATCCTCGACCGGAAATTAAAATGAAGACACCACATAGAGGATAGGATCAACAAGGCACATCGGTGCTGGGCGATATGTAGGAGAACTATAGGCATGAAATGGGGTCTTAGTCCTACTATGACAAATTGGCTTTATTTACGAAAAGTAGCTTTTATAGATCGAATATTTGAATTTTTATTAATTTTCAATTGAATTAATTTTATTGATTTGATGATTTTCTGTCAACAATTAAAATGTCATTGCTTAGCGAACTATAAAAGTGTAAGTAGACCAATTCTAACTTATGCTTCAATAATCGGGTGGACTGCTTTAGACAAAAAGTGCAATATCAAACTACTACAGGGAGTTCAGCGTACATGCTGCTTTGGTATAAGTGGTGCCATGTGTACTACTTCAACCAAGGCTCTGGAGACGTTGCTAGATATTCCACGAAAGAAAGCTTTAACTGAATACTCTCCCAGAGGTAAGGTTCACATCATATGGGTACCAGCCCACTCGGGAGTATTCGGGAACGAAAGGGCGAATGTAATAGCTTTAAAGGGAAGGGAGCTCGAGGCAGTTAACCTTACAAACGCAGAACCATTCGACGCAACAAAAGCTGAACTAAAAATGTGGATGAGAGAATCCCATAAGGCCTCTTGGAATAATGAAACAGTGGGTAGAACCACGAAGATCCTATGGGGTGACCCTGCTGAGAGCAAGACGAAAAATCTCCTCAAAATGAGGAAGTCTGAAGTTAGTATGATGGTACGTATTCTGAATGGACACATAGGATTACGAGCACATCTCAGCAAAATTGGACGTGCTGATTCAGACGAATGTAGAGCATGTGAAACTCTGGAGCACTTTCTTTCGTCGGAGTTAGATCCAAGTATCTTGGAAGTGATGTTATTCCGGAAATAACATTCCTGACTAACACTGATTGAGAATTACGTTCAGGAAACTGAGTTTCTGAACACTGAAAAATAATTCATTCAGTTCCCTTTTTTTCATGATAAGGAGCGCACAACAGGTCCGATAGTGGCCTAGGTGTATTTCTTCGGATTTGATGTAGTATACATCCTCCTATCAATCTACCTACCTAAGCTATATCTCGTAATCTATATGGCGACTAATAACTTCCTCGTAGGACAAGCAAATATTGAAATAGCTCTTCACCTGGACAGTCGGGGTAATCCTAAATGGTATGTTAAATAGGTAGTTAGTTTTTTTCTTGCTGGGTAAATGTTTGTCAAAATAGACTTAAAGTTGAAAAAATATTAGGGTGTACCGTGGGCCACTTTTTAGTAGGAATAGCTCTAGAACGATGCGTTTCAATGTACTAAATACTAGAAAAATTAAAAATGTTTTTTTGAAAAGATCCTCAGTTCCCTACCTGCGATTGAAAATCTTGATCTCAGTACAATATGTTTAAAAAAAATTCTGCAATCATTTCGAATTGGGTGTTAAAATTCCGTAATTTTGAGCTTATCGCGGGAAAAATAATTAAAATTTTTGTTAGTGTATTTATGGTCCGCAAAACGACATTTATTGTATTATAAGGGGCATATAAATTTCCAAAAATTTAAAAAAATTCAAAAATGGACTAAAACAAATGCTAAACTATTCTCAAAACTCACTTTTTCGACATAGAATGTGTTTGTAGGAGGTTATATGTACATCGCAAAAAAACTCGGTAATGACTTGTACTTATACAACCAATTACTTTTCTGCATAACTTTTAAGTACTCTTATAATAACTTACGTATAATTTGATACGTAAGAACTTTATTTTGAGTTTTGCCGTTTTATTTGCATTTTTACACATACTGAAAGAAAATAATTTTTCTGTGTAGAACCATTATTTGACGCAAAATAAAATAAATAAGCAGTCCATGTTCGTGTTCAGTGTGAGGAAATTTTTTGTACGTAAAAAAACAACTTTTTAACTCCATATTTGTAAGTAGTTATTTGTAGCTGGCGTGGTATGTACTGCCCCCAATGTTAGCATTACCAGACTAGAACACTAACCTAGCGGAGACCACAACGCTTTTTTATAAAATCTTTAGTAGAAAAAAATGGTAGATGTGTTACATTATTTGTAATTTTAACTAACGATATTCAAAATGAAAGAAAAATTATCCTATGACTCGTTTTAACAAAATGACTGTCTACAATAGCTGTCAACATTTTTCAGACATCTGTACGTATTTTAAAGTCAGCCAGAACGTTAAACAGAATGTCTTCAACACACTCAAACAAACATGTTCGTAGATAAAATTTCAGTGAGTTTGTTTATGTGTATACGCGTCTGTGTTTGTCCTGTATTGCAGCAACTGTCAAGTGGTTTACAACAATATTGACAATGGCGACAACAACATTAAAAAGAAAATACAATGATGACAACACACGTATTCCTGTCACACATGCACACAAACAAATGTATGTAACTGTATCTTCATATGTGTTTTCTGTTGACACTGACACTAACGCGACAAACTGTTGTCAATGCATAAAGGTGTAACATTGACCCAAATACATTTATACATAATGAGATGCTCTGTAAATAGACATTTTACACTTGAATTGTTAATTTAAATAAAATAAATATTTGCTTGCAACTATAAAACGCGGCTGCATTCTAGCCACGTATAGAATATGTATGTATCAATGCATACACGCATTATTTAGTCTTATAGTTCGGTGCACCAAACAAGAAATTTTCATGTTTAAATTTGAATAACATTAACCAAAGCTTTTCAAAATAATGGACTTTCTATTTAATTAAAAAATCATTCATATACTAAGTTGTTGTGGTGACTACAATCGAATGGATTCATATACACACTGTATCAGTTTTCCAAAAAAGCTTTCACACATGGAAATGTCGGAAAACATGTATGTACATTTGTAAGATTTCTATATACTCATTCTATCTAAAATATTTAAAACGTTTTTATAAACGAAATTGTGACTACAAACACTATGCGACCTCCATGGTCTGGAGGTTTATTCCCACGATAACTTAAAGTACTAGATAAGAGTATTAAAATCGCCAAACCGTTCTGCCGGACTTAGAGGGTTTTATTCAAATGAGTTTAACTTTTCACTTATTGGCCCAAAGATGTTCAGATAGCGATTTCTTTATTGTTTCCAAAAAAAAAAAAATGTTTGTTTATTTTAAATATTTTTTTATTTTTTTCAAAAAACGCCCTTTTTGCACAGAATAAAGCTTATAAAATTTCCTTTAAGGACTCTATAGTCCCAACAGTGAACAAATAGCTATCTGAACTCCTTCGGAAAAATTTTGCTAGGAACAAAAAGTTACACTCATTTGAATAATTCCCTATATGACCAAAATGTCTATCTTTGACCCTCTCTAAGTTCTTAACCGATAGAGAATTTAGAAATTTGTGCTTAGCCTACAGTCCAATAGTACTAAAATTGGTGCAAATTTCATCCAAATCGATTTTTTTGAGTTGGGTCACTTGACACGAAATTGCCCATAAGTATGTATAATTCAATGGCCCTTCATAGGAGCTTTCATATGATACCCCATTCGATAATAGTTTCTATTAATTAAAGTTAACTCATTGTCTTAAAATCATTGTCTTAGTCGATTTAGAGATATCTGTTCGAGAGATATCTAAATTTCCGTCCCGAAAAAACTGACTACACAGAGTTTTGTCGACTTTTTCTTGTGTAAAAATTACGTTATTATAATTGGATTTATGACTGCTATCAACATAACAGAGACTGTTGTGTTTTTTATTGACCAATACCAGGTGATTCATGCAGTACATTGTGTTGGAACTAGAGAAATATGCTGTGGGAGAGAGGATAGAAGGAGTAGTGTTTGTGGACATTCGATTTAAACTTGCTTACGGGGAAAGTTTGTTTCACATGTGCATTGTGCGATACACAAGCCAATCGATCGTATATGGGTGTGTTCTTGATGAAATGCGTGTGTTACCCATAAATATACGAGTTTCGAGAACAAGAAGAACATTCAGATGAACACATTCCATTGTAGAATGTATTGTAGTATCGATAGAAACCGGTATTGCCAACTCTTGGAGACCTAAAAGTGGCTAAAAAACTACAAAAAATTATGAAAACAATTAGTAAATCTTTTTTTTACAAAAAACATATCAATATTTAACAAAAAACCTTTGAGAAAGTAATAATATATTTGGCAACAATGTTATAACAATCTCGGAAAGAATTAATGAAATATGTATTATGATATGTTTATAAGAGAGAAAAATAGTAGTTATGCCGTATTATATAGGAGATTTTTGGGCAATTAAAAAATTTAAATTTGTAAAAGACATTGAGGCCTTATTCATATAAAATTTTTATTTTATCACGGTTAATTTCGTAAATTCCAGTCTCAACACAGATCCAATAAAGATACGATGAGTAACTTTATATAGTTTACAAAAAAGATTCTTTGTTTTCATTATGGTTACTCTTCTTTCATACGAAGAGTCACTACTACGAAGCCTCTGAGAGTCACTACTTCACTACCACAGATTAAAATATGAATTTTCTGAATAAAAGAGATTTAAAGATTTAAATGTGCTAAATTTAGATCTAAAATGGCTTAATTGGCAACACTGATGGAAACACACCCACACATTGCGACGGTGAACCAGTCAATAGAGTTGTATACCCTACCGTCACCGATATATTGATAATTCATGTATTTAATAAATAAATTCACTATCTCTTTCATAACTACATATGTATCATTCTTTAAAAACAAAATAATATTTTTCAAATGTGTTTATTAGAAAAGCACATCCAATATTGACTTTCTTCAGATGGGTCTCATATTGTTTATTAGTGTCTAAAAGTAACTGGTGTAAAGTCCAACAAATATCCCACAGAAATTATATGTTTAACAGTTAAACCAAATCGTATTATATAAGGAAAATTATATTTCGACAACTTATAAAACATATGTTCAATTCACAACAAATTATTATTGGGTTAAATTTCTCATTTGGTGGAACAGCAATACCATTGCAACCAATATACAGGAATATCGTTGACGTACCATAAAAGACAGAAAGTATAGTTAATAGAACTAGCGACGAAGTACTGCTTTATGACTCAAGTCTTTGTTTATACCAAAAAGAACAAATACTGATTTTATATGTTGCAGTATACAAATACTTGACATAATATACTATAGTAAATTAATTGTCATAGTTACATTTATGGATGGTTATTTGGATCAGATTTTAATCTACTAATCTACTAAGAATACATTATATAATTTATTTAATAAATAATACTGAAAAAATCACAATCGCAATTTCCTTTCCATATTCAAATTGGTCTGAGTACAAAATCTACGAAATTTAGTTTAGGCTCAGATTTAAGCATCTCTTCCAATTTGTCCAGCTTATTCTTTCTACATTAAGAGACCCACCCACACAGTATTATTTCTTTTGAAATCCGTTCCGTAACATTATTCTATAATTAAATGTAATACAAAAAATATAAAAAAGTGTTAGTCAATGCAAAATGTTGTATGTATGTATGTCTGCATATTAAATACAAACTTCATGCATATTTATGAATAAGGAGACGTATTTGTGTGTATGTGTTTAAAATATATGAATGTTTTATTTTTGCTTTCAATATACATACATATTTTAATACTGCAAGACATACAATTCTTCCACAAATACTACTTCTGCCTCAATTGTTATTATTTTAATTTAAAAAAGAAATATTATATTATGAATATGAAGTCCGCATGCAACTGGGCTAAATGAATGCATTATTCAAGTGCATTACTACTTTAATGGTTACAACTGTTGAGAATAGAGAATTTCATGTTCGAGTCACAGAGGCAGACAACATACCCACCCACTAGTTGTTGGAGAATTCCATTGTTCCGTAAATATTATTATAAAAAAGAAAACTGCAGTCATTTCAAACACAAAAATATTTCAAAGAATATTCTTTCCGTTTTTGCGTAACGGAACACAACTATAGAGTAGCCAGACGGAATAAACGAATGAACGAGTGAGCGAGCGCTAGAAATGAATGGAACGGAATTAAATAACTCCTTAACATACAATGATTGCAACATAACAACATGAACTACTAGTACATCAAAAAGTATAACAACAACAAATGATGATGACGACAATGAGGACGCCAACGATGACAACAAACGCTAAGGACAAGAACGAAAAAAGTAGTACATACATAGCAGCACTAGAGCTACAACGAATGGAATAAAGGAAGGCATAGCTGCCAGAGTACTTCCGTTTTGAACGTGATTGTTGCTGTGTGCGGACGTACAAAATACTACACAACGGAAATGGTCGCTACTGTTGCAAACGAAAATAGAAAAAATTTGAATGAGATAATTTTCATTATTTTTTAAGTAGTCGTTTCACTGCAGTGGAAATAAAAGCACCTTTTCCACTTTTTCTAAACGTACATTGTGAACGATTGCTTTGTACATACTTAGAAAATACAGAAAACTAAACGGAATGTCTGTCTGTCGCAACGACTGACTGCTAACGAGAGAATGATGGGGCAGGTTAAAAACCAAATTAACGCCTCTAGCAATATTTGTACTACAACATGCCATTATAAATAAAATCAAGTGCAAATGTTGCAACCGAATTTTTTAAATAAAAACCACGCTATTTTTATTTCGTACTCTAAAATATGAATAAAATTCATAAAAGTTTTCGCCATTGTTTTATGTAATTTAATTTAAACAGTTACGTGAATTTCATCCAAATTTAAGTTTTCTCAGAACCATCATTTACGACCTATTGCATATAAATATTTCTAACTTAAACAGTTGTACCCTACATCACTATTGTGGTATTATTATGCGTTCGTGCTGATGTTTGTAACATCCAAAAATATGTCCGCTCGTCCGTGTGTCCATGTAAACAGGTCTCAAATTCCCAATAATTGTATTTTTTTACAATTTTGCCAATAGAGCCCACAGGGCTCCAGCGATAAAAAGGAAAACCATTTTCTTTTCTCAGATTTTAGAACAAGTGGCTCAAAGTTGAAATTTTGATAAAAAAAATTAGTCAAATTCGGAAGGACATAGAAAAAGGACATGTTTTTAACACTAATTTTTCTTGTAAAACATAATATTGTTATATGTATCTATATTCTTAAAGAAAGAAAAATTACCAAAAATACTTCTTATTTTAAATTTCTAAATTGAAAATCTGTTATTTTTGGATCTATAAATGGTATTGCTCTGAAAATGTAAATTATTGAAAATAACATGAAAAGTTTCCAGTCCATTCTATTCAAAATAACGTAAATAAAAAAATGGGACCAGGTATGGCAAAATTTTTAAATTTCAATTTTCAAATTGTACCAATTGTTGGTACTTTTTGCATAAAACATTGTTTTCTGTGTATTGATTTGTACATGTGAATGAATACTTCATGATGGGTTCCCACTACGATATTGCAACTTTTTAAATAAAATCTTTATTACTTCAATAGGGAGAAAAAAGTACCAAAGGGGAGAAAAAAGGGAAAGTCCTCAAAAATTGGGGACATATTTCATTCTGAAATACTTCCCCAATTTAAAAATGAAAAAAAGCCCCAACGAAATGAAATAACTTCCTAAATTAAAATGAAATAACATCCCATTTTTGGGGATTTATTTCATATGAAACAAATCACTAATTTTAAAATGAAATAAGTTCCCATTTAAAAATAACAAATTATGGAACAAATCGGTTTTAGTGACATTTCTAAAAAAAAAGTAGGTGGCTCATACTTTTGAGCGGGGCTTCAAAGTTTATTACATTTCAGTTTAATCGCTTAATAAAGATTCCATTAATAGCCGGCCTGCGGCCGGGCGCAAGGACTTTCTACTCTATGGTATGTCCAACGACGGCTTAATAAATATTTCCTAAATAGCCGGCCTACGGCCGGACGCAAGGATTTACCACTCTATAATATGACCAACACCGGCTTCGCTTAGTAAAGATTTCCTAAATAGCCGGCCTAAGGCCGAACACTCTTGATACAGGGAGAGTGTATTCTTAGCGAAACCGGTGTCTAATGTACCCCAGAGGGGTGCACGCGGCCAAAGGTCAGTTATCAGACATCTATTTTTTATTTCATGTGACAAAAATAATATAATGAAATTACTCCCCAAAAATATTTTTAGGGATTTATTTCATTTTTGAATTTTGAGGAATTATTTCATAATGAAATAACTCCCCAAAGTGAAATAATGCCCCAAAAAGCGAGTTAAATCCCTAAATTTCGTTTTTTTTTTTGCTTTCTGAACAAATTTTTAGGGAGTTATTTCATTTTTGTTTTGGGGAGTTATTTCGTGGGGAGTTATGTCATGACGCCAATGAGAATTAATAAAAGGGTACTTTTTCGTTCTTTAAAGGGTAATTTTTGAATTTTCTATAATATTAAACCTAGAAACATGAAATTGAACATGTAGTGCCTCGAGTAAGTGAGAACCATTTAAATGGGACTTTTTGGCACTTTTTCGTTCTTTAACTTGTACTTTTTGAGTTTTCTATAATATTGAACCCAGAAACATTGAATAAATATATAAATTAGATTTTGTATGAAAATTTTGTTTTATAAACCTTTTATAAAATAAAAATGTTGTTTGTGAATAAGGGGGTGAATATATAAACATTGAACGAAAATTAATAAAAAGAGGCTTTCTGGTACTTTTTGTTCTTTTAATAATACTTTTTGAATTTTCTATAAAATTGAACCTAAAAACATAAAATTGGACCCACAGCTTCCTGAATGTATAAAAATCTATATGAGAGGAATTTCTGGTTGAAAATTTAACATACACCATCCTTATTTAACTAAAATCTATAAAATTGTTCTCCAAGTGATATTTTTTTGAATTTCCTGTAATATTTAGACTAGAATCAATCATTATTGATTGAAAATGTATGAAATATTGAACCTAGGAACCTATATGGAAATATATAAAAAGGGATACTGCAAATATACATAAATGTATATTGGACTGACAGGAAATTTACAATAACATTATTTTATCTCGATATGATGAGGGTAGCGAAGCACACTGGGTATAGCTAGTAGACTTATAAATATTGAAATTTTTAAAATTTGAATTTCGGTATATTTTGTAAATTAGCATAATCATTGCCATTTATTCGGATATAAATTTGTTTTGATTCAATTCAAAAGTTTTGATTTCATGTCTTTTATTGCAAAAACTGGGGTTCGGGAAATCCCGTCCGGGAATTCTCGGGAAAAGTTTGTCGGGATTTCCCGGTAAATTTTTTTAATCATTCCCGGGAAAACGGGAGACGTATTTGTAACATATTTTATAATTTATCGTAGATTTGTTTAAAGTCAAAACCAGACCTGGGATAAATGCATTAAATGTGTTAATGCATTAACAATTTTTTCTACATTAAAAAAAATTAATGTTAATGCAAGTTTATAGCATTAACATTAACATGGGTACATTTAATGCATTAAATTTGCATTAACCTTACTGAGTTGCTACTGAAACGGCGTTGGAGATATCAATAACTGATCCCGTTCTAGCAAACTCATCTGCCTGTTCATTTCCATAAAAGCCCCTATGCACAGGGATCCGAACAAAGACAAGAACAGATCATTCTTGCATTGTCTAAATAATAGCAAAGTAGTAGTATAAGAGTTTAGTAGAAGAATATTTCTATGTTGCCAGGCTTGATTTGAATAAGTACATGCATATGTTTAAAATTTTTGCTAAATTTATAAAAAAGTACTCTGTTTTTTTGTTAAAAAATGTTGCTATTATAGTTAAAAATTAAGTTTTATATAAATTCCAGGGAATCCCGGGAAATTAATTTTTCATTCCCGTTTTCGGGAAATTGAAAAGTCCAGAAATTCCCAAACTCTAATTGTGATAAATGATACATGTTGTGTATAAAATCCTTACGGTAACATTCCGTAACATTTGTTTGTGTATATTTCTTGATATAATTGTATGTTTAAAAATTTACCATCTTGTCTTAAAAATTATTTTTTGCTTGGGGTTCAGTACTATTTCTAAATTTAAATTGTTTATGCAGGTTTAGTACATTCGTTTCAATAATGCCTTAAAGTATACTATGCCTGTTCCTAACACCAGATTTTAGCTCTAAGTGCTTTTAATTGTTATTTAGAAACTTCGGTGGCACTAAATTTACCATCAAAACAGTAACATTTATAATTTTCTTCTGAGTAATATTCAACAACTAAAAAATACATACGGCCAATTCCAAGAAAAGGTAAGCCACGACTGAAAAAATAGAACCCTTATAACTTTTGCATTTTTGAAGATAATTCAATAATTTTTAGATCATTATTCTGTTAATTATCCCTTAAAAAATCGGCAGATCTAAAGTGTATATAAGCCTAAGCCATTGTGCCGATTTTGATAACGATTGGATGCCATTTGAACCTAGTTCCATTCAAAGTTTAATTTCAGAAAAACAACATATTTTTTATTTTAGCTTTTATAAATAAATTAAGATATAGAACGTTGAAATCAGATAAAACTGGCAAAAATAGAATTTTTTTCGTAAAAACAAAAATTTACCAAATCTTTCATTGCAAAAGTAAATTATCTATTTGAATAATAAAGCTCATATTTGTGTTGCATATCTTACGCAAAGATATACCGAAATTTTTTTATTTTGTATTAAAAAAGTTAAAATTTTTTGTAGTAATTATCAAGAGCATTTGACGCGGAAACTTTTTAACGCTAGAGAAAAAGTGATATACATTTTCAACGTACTTTTTATGCTCTATATGGAATGGATAGAGCCGATTTAAAATTTTAAACAATTTTTATACCCTACACCACTTTAGTGGGGAGGGTATATTGGATTTGTGCTGATGTTTGTAACATACAAAAATATTCGTCCTAGGCCCACCTTATAGTATACAAATCGGCTTAGAATCGTTTGCTGAGTCGATTAAGCTATGTCCGTCCGTCCGTCTGGCTGGCTGGCTGTCCATGTAAACCTTGTGCGCAAGGTACAGGTCGCAATTTTCAAGATAATTGGATGAAATTTGTCACGCACGTTTTATTTGACCCAAGAACGAAGCCTATTGAAAATGGTTAAAATCGGTCCATTATTTCACCTAGCCCCCATAGAACAGAACCCCCCGAAAAGGGCTTCTGAGCTCATAATTATATTAAATATACAGATATATCGATAAAATACGGCACAACTAAATTTTATAGATGACCCTGCCAAATTTCATAAAGATCGGGCCCCATTTGACCCTAGCTCCCATACAAAGTCCCCTTCAGAAAATTACTTAAATGTCCCAAATTTACTTATAAACACAAATAACGCGATGAAATTCAGCACAATAAAATATTATGTAAATATAAATATATTCACAAAATTTTATCGGGCTTGGTCCATATTTGCCCCTAGCCCCCATATAAAGCCTCTTTCAGAAAATTAGTTTTTCATCCATAAATTGCTTAAATGTATCGGAACAAGGGAATATTGAAGATAAATGCTTTATTATGAAAAATAAATCACATTTTATATTCATAACTGGTGTAGGGTATCATATGGTCGGTCACGCCCGACTATACTTTCTTACTTGTATAAAAGTTATAACCTTATTATACATGTAAGTATGTATGTACATATATTAAGATAATATTTAAAACTTTGTTACTGTACTGTTTAATTTATAGAAAAATTTAAAGGTTATTTTCAAATAAATTCTCCTCACTTTATAAAATTTTCCATTAAAATTGATTTTGTTCCTCAAAAATATGTATTAAAATATTTTACTAATGGAATTGTTTTTTTTAAAACAAAAACGTGTGATGCACTTGACCAATCACGTTTAGTCATTCTTAATAATTCTTTTTCACTACTCACTAATATCACTAATTTATCAATGACGAATCAATTGCATCGAAATATTAATTACAAACTTTAAAATAGAACAATATTAAGTGCAATCATAAACAAGTAACAAATTAGAGTCGGGCGAGGCCGACCATATAATACCCTACACCTGATACAAAAATAAAAAGTGATTAAGTTTGCATAATAAAGCATTTAAGTTGAATTGTACCTTGCCTCAGATATACTTAAGCCATTTATTGTTGAATAAAATTGTGGACATTTAAGTCAAAATTTGAAAGGGGCTTTGCATAGGGGCTATGGTCAAATGAGACCCTATAATTATAAAATTCATGAGAGTCATAATGGCTAGAACTTGGTTTTGCAGCTTTTTGTCGAGATACGATTATATTAAACATAATTATGAACTTATGAGGGCTAGGTGAAATAATGAACCGATGCTAACCATTTTAATAGGCTTTGTCTCCCCTACCATAGAAGATCATGTGCCAAATTTCATTGAATTATCATCAAAATTTCGACCTGTAGTTCGATTACAAGGTTTACAAGCCCTATTTAGGGGTCCAGTTGTACGAGGGCTAGGTGAAATAATGGACCGATCTTAACCATTTTCAATAGGCTTCGTCTCTGGGACAATAAGATCATGTACCAAATTTCATTGAAT
Source organism: Lucilia sericata (assembly GCF_015586225.1). NCBI lineage: Eukaryota > Metazoa > Arthropoda > Insecta > Diptera > Calliphoridae > Lucilia > Lucilia sericata. The sequence continues at coordinate 918,337 of NW_023994043.1, forward strand.
TATCTTCAAAATTGCAACTTGTAGTTTGATTACAAGGTTTACATGGACGGACATAGCTAAATCGACTCAGAAAATTCTAAGCCGATTGGTATACTTACAGGTGGGTATAGGACCAATATTATTGTGCGCTACAAACATTAGCACAAACCCAATATACCCTCCTTACTAAAGTGTTGTAGGGTATAAAAGTTTCAAACAACTGTTACACCTATTAAATTAATATCTCAAGTAGATTTTCAAGCACTTCGATTAAAATATTGAAACTGCTATAAAACGCCAATCAACTTTTCAGGACACTTCAGTTTTAGTTTAGAAATTTTTATGAAAATAATGAAATTAACAATATTTATTGTGATCTCATGGACGACATTGGCATTTGCTAGAGATTGGTGGGAATATGGCAACTATTATCAAGTTTATCCTCGATCGTTTCGTGACAGTGATGGTGATGGAATAGGCGATCTGAATGGTGTTACGGAAAAATTACAATATCTGAAGGACATTGGCTTTACAGCCATTTGGCTGTCACCCATTTTCAAATCGCCAATGGTGGATTTTGGTTATGATATTTCCGATTTTTATGCCATTCATCCTGAATATGGAACAATGGATGATTTTAAAAATTTGCTAAAGAAATCAAAAGAAATTGGTATGCGTGTGATTTTAGATTTTGTACCAAATCATACTAGTGATGAATGCGAGTGGTTCCAAAAGTCAGTAAATCGTGAGGAAGGCTATGAGGACTTTTATGTCTGGCACAATGGAACAATAGACGAAAATGGAAATAGACAACCGCCCAGTAATTGGAAAAGTGCTTTCCGTTACAGCGCTTGGGAGTGGAATGAACAAAGACAGCAATATTACTTTCATCAGTTTTCCATCAAACAAGCCGATTTAAATTATCGCAATCCATTAGTGGTAGCTAAAATGAAAGAGGTGATGCGTTATTGGTTAGACTTAGGAATATCCGGATTTCGCATTGATGCACTCCCCTTTATGTTTGAGAAGGGGCCCGACGAGAATGGTAACTTTCTTGATGAACCAGTTATTGACGATGTTAGTGTATGTCCTGATCCCGAAGATTGGTGTCATTTAAATCATACCTATACTCAAAATCAACCCGAATCCATTGAAATGGTCTACCAGTGGCGTGAGCTGACAACGCAATATAAAAAAGATCATGGTGGTGAAACTCGCTTACTGCTTACTGAGGCGTATACAACTTTCGAAAACTTAATGTTGTATTACGGTGATGGCACACGTAATGGATCTATGATTCCATTCAATTTTTATTTTATGCAAAACATTTTGAAAACGTCAACGGCGGCAGAAATCAAGGATCTTATTACCAATTGGCTTGATACCATGCCAAAGGACGTGTTAGCCAATTGGCTGTTGGGAAATCATGACAATCCTCGTTATTCCACACGTTTGGGTGAAGGGCGTATGGATCTATTCACAATTCTTATACAAACCTTACCTGGAAATGCTGTTACTTATTACGTAAGTTTAAGGATGCTTTAAAAGAAATTAAATTGAAACAAAAATTTTATGTTTTTACAGGGAGAGGAAATTGGTATGGTTAATGGAAAGGTAACATGGGAGGAAACCGTCGATACCCAGGGTTGTAATGCTAGTCCCGAAACATATGAAAGTTACTCCCGTGATCCAGAAAGAACGCCATATCAATGGGATGCTTCAAACAAGGCAGGGTTTACCAGAGGCGATCATACATGGCTTCCAGTTGCTTCCGATTATATACACAATAATGCTCTAAGTCAACTGCGAGCTCCCCGCAGTCATTTGCTACTTTTTAAAAAATTAATTAAATTACGTCAAGAACCCTCAATGCGAGAAGGTGCACTTAATATACAAGCAATACTTGATGATATTCTTATCTACTCACGGTAAGTAATCAATGATCGAAATGATTCACTACACACTAGATACTTTACAGTGCATATTTATAAACTTATCTTATATGAATACTTAGCTACACAAGCGGTAGTGATATGTACGTCATTGTTTTGAATTTGGGCAACAAGACACAAACATTCAATATTAATAATTATTTTAATATTGGCAATGAAGCTGAAGTTATATGCTCTTCAATGCAATCGAAATATATTGATGGGTAAATATTTAATAATAAATATTGAAAATCAAAACTAACATTTTATGATTTTAGGCAAATCATTGATTCCACCAAATTTGAAGCGGAACCAGAAGTTGGAATAGTTTTAGCAAATAAATAAATGAAGTAAATGCAGTAAAAGACATTTGTAAAATGCGCACTATATGTGCATGTATGCATATTAGGTAAATAAAGCCATTATATAAATATTTTTTTGCAAAAATATTATTACAATAATCCAATCAAATAAAAATTTATTTAAAACAAGTAAGAAAGTATAGTCGGGCGTGCTCAGAAGCCCTTTTGTTGTATGGGGGCTAGGTGAAATAATGGACCGATTTTAACCATTTTCAATAGGCTTCGTTCTTGGGTTTTACTTGACATGCATGCCAAATTTCATCCAATTATCTTGAAAACCTGTACCTTGCACACAAGGTTTACATGGACGGCCAGCCAGACGGACGGACAGATGGACATAGCTTAATCGACTCAGAAAACGATTCTAAGCCGATTGGTATACTTTAAGGAGGGTATAGGACGAATATTTTTGTATGTTACAAACATCAGCACAAACCCAATATACCCTCCCCACTAAAGTGGTGTAGGGTATACTTACTTTTATTTAAATAGTCACTATTTCACATATGGTAACTGCTCTTTTTTATTTACTTTAAATTACATCCGGGATCCAGGGATATTTCGGGATACATAAATTTTATTATTTTATGTATGAACATCTTTAAATCCTCATATTTGTAAAGAAAATTTTAGTATTATTTAAAATTTTATGTAATATTATATATTCAGAACAATGTATATAATTTGACTTTACCGGTATCACAGAGATTTGTAGAAAGTTTGAAAAACCTTCTCGATATCATTTAAAAAAATAAAAAAGTAAAAAGGGTTTTATGCATTTGTGCTGATGTTTGTAACGCATAAAAATATTGTTCCTACACCCATCTTAAAGTATACCGATTGACTCGGTATCCCTTTCTGAGTCGATTAAGACATGTCTGTCCGTCTATCTGTCTGGCTGGCTGTCCATGTGAACCTTGTGCGAAAGATACAGGTCACAATTTTGGACCAAACGTGTTTTTCGTGCTTTTGAAAATTGAAAATGTATTTCACCTTGAAACCATACAACCGGACCACCCGATTTGGGCTTTGTATGTCATAATTACGTCAAATATACTACTATCTCTCAAAAATATGAATACAAATGACACTGCAGATGTTTGTAATGATCGGCCTTTATTTGACCCTAACCCCATATAAACATTTGAAAATCGGTTGAAAACTACTAAACTAATAATTTTTCAAAGTTAAAACTTCAAAAATGGTTCTTTTCCATGTATTTTACTTTTAAAAAGTAACCAGCAAAAACTTTTGTTATGAGTTAAAAAGCTTCTCATTCATCCTCATTAGCATTTTAACTCATTATTTTAACAAGGCATTGGAGACAAGTACTTTCCACGCTCAAATTACAAATCACTATTTAAATAAGTACTTACAAATAGGGAATTAAAAAGTTGTTTTGTTTTAAAAACAAAAAAATCGCTCAAACAGAATACGAACCTGGGCGAAGCTCTTGTTCGTTAGTTCGCTGTCTTAGTTAGTTATTTTATTGTGCTCCAAATAATGGTTTTAACAAACAATTTTCATTATAATTGTGTAAAAAACTGTTGCTGGGGCGCGAACCAATAAAATGTGCAAATAAAACGGCAAAACCCAAAATATGCATGTAATAGTCATTAAAAGTAAGTTATATAAGTATAATTCAGCGAGTTTTTGATGGGTAGATTATGGTTCCATAGAGATTGCTGTCTAATCAACATATTTATGAGTGTTTAAACCCACGATCGGCAACTCCTATACACTGTGTATTTTGACCGTTACAAAATTTACACAGACTACTCACACGCATAGAAAACACAATTCAGTCTCATATGAGCTGTCATTGAACGAGGTTGTGTTGTCGCTCGTTTATTGCTTTTGCAATGAAAATGAACGAAAATATATTAATGCAGGGATGGATAATTCTAATTATTGTTGTACTTTTTTAGCATCTACACTACATATTATGTAGTTTTTAGAATTATAAACTTTTTTAAATGTTTTTCCTTACAACTTAAGTAGCAAATTACAATAATTTACCAATATATACATGTAATTATGTTAAATCTTTACCCTTAATAGGTATAGATTTTATTAAAAACTTAGTTAAAAAGCTCATATTTCTATTTCAATATTTAAAATAAATATGCGCAAATAAACCCAAAAACATTATGAGCTACTCTTAAACTAAAAAAATATTAGTTTTGTTTTAGATTAATATTATTTCTAAATTTCAGTTTTCCAAGCATGCCTTGTTGTGAAGATGAGAGTACAACTATTTCTCATTTCTTGTTTTTTTTCGCTCTTGCACTTATACAAGTGCAAAATGTGGTAGTATATGTCTGCCGATCGCTAGTTTAAACCGCTATCCTGATGGTTATTTGTATGGGTGCTAGATCAATATCTATTACATCCCATTAGAAATATCACGAGAAAATGTTCAGATGGTTTTTTAAAAATTCGAAAAAATAAATGTAAATACGTCACAAAAAAAATATTTATATATGTTGTGTAAAAGTATCCAACTTATCGACTTAAAGAGGGAACAAAGAGGGAAGATATATGTATTCATGAATGCATCCAAAAAGTGCATATGCATTAAAAATGCATCAGTTAAAAATTTCTAAACAAAAATTATATTGCAACATTAAAGCAATTGATTGGTCTATGAATCGTAGAAATCAGATATACCCAGGAAAAACTTACATTGAAATGTAATGAGTTAAAAATGTAAAAAGTTAAAAAGCTAATAAAAACTCTTTTCACTACTTCTTCATTAGGATTTTAAGTCATTATTTTAACACAGTGATGTCAATGGAGGCAAATAGGCAATTGTTTAGTAAGTTGTTTTGTTTTTTAATAATGAAAAGAGCCAGCGAGAATACGAACCAGGGACTTCGGTTTGTTAATCAAAATATTCTAGTTATTGCACCACTGCTTAGCTATTTTATTGCGCGTCAAATAATGGTTTTCATATACAAATTTAACTTTGTTTTCTTTTTTGTAAAACATAATTCTTAACACGTAATTAACACAAAATGACAAAGCCGAAAATAAAGTACTTCTATATCAGATTAAAAGAAAGTCATTACAAGAGTACTTCTAAGTAATACAGACGGTAAGTAGTAGTCATTGACAAGTAAGTGGTTATGGAAGTACAACCCATTACCGAGTTTTTGCCGAGTTTTTTGTTACATACTTTTCTTTAAAAAATATTTAATAGAATTTTCGCAGTATTGACTTCATAAAATTAATTTTCCATTTTTAGTCCTCAAAATGTTTGAGTTTTTAGCTTACAACTTTTTTTATTTGTAATGACGAAGATATGGATATACTTATGTACATGTTTAGACGCTTAAAACGTAAAACTATTTTTCATGAAAATACAACTGAAATACATACATATTAGTCTTATTTCATAATGTCATAGATTACATTATTTGCCTGATTTTTCATTGAAATATACATTTCGAATTTTTTCATCGTTGAGTAAAATCTTGAATGTAAAATTTAGCAAACATTTTACGGCATATGAAACCTTTACCAGCAATATAATCAAATTTAACAACAAACTGAAATATTACCATTCTTAGCCCATAAGCCCACAGTATCTGTGTATGAATGCTTTTGTTTCAAAACACATACATACATATAATTTTTACTATCATAGAGTTTTCAAATACATACCTACATATGTATGTATAGATACACGTCAACATTGAAATTGAATGTGTTGTTGCCCAGGTTTTCAATCTAACTGCAGTATTACAACCCAGCTAGCATTTTCTTTCAAAAAAGGATCTTCCGCGATTGGAGGTGGCGACTAAATTAATCTTCCACGATATCGTATTCCAATTACGAAAGTTCAACGCAACGGGAGTAACTGTGTCACAGCCGCGACTCTTCTCTATGAATCGTCTACGATGTGTTAAAAAGAGTCTTGACACAATCGTCTTAATGAATCTTCTACGATGCGATAAACAGAATCTTTACACAATCGTCTTAATGAATCTTCTACGATGCGATAAACAGAATCTTTACAAAATCGTCTTAATGAATCTTCTACGATGCGATAAAAAGAATTATAGAAGAGTCTTGGAACGATCGTAAAGAAGATTTTAATTGATCCTAAAATGCCTAAAAATATGCTAAAAATAAAAAGTATTGATATTCGTTTTATACTGTTTATTGCATTGGCATTTTTTGTCAACTTTAAATAAAAAAAATAAAATTAAATATAAATTTGAATTCAATTATGAAAATAAATACATACATATGAATAATGGAAATAATTATGCAATAGAAAAATTATTAAAAAATAAAGTTATTTTTATAAATTTGAATTCAATTATGAAAATAAATACATACATATGAATAATGGAAATAATTATGCAATAGAAAAATTATTAAAAAATAAAGTTATTTTTCAGCCAAATCGTCAATTTTCTTGGCTTCATCAATCTTTTTGGTTCGGTCACTCTTTCTGAGACGGTCACCAGCATGAACAAAATGTTGTTGTAATACCTTATTTATACCTGCATCATCAGCTTTCGGAAATTTTGAATGGCAGACACCTTTAAAAAGAAAATAATTAGAATTCAGTAAAATCATGTTATAAAAAATACTTACTTGTTATAATTTTCGTTATATTGAATTCCTGAATACTGGGCTTACTGTTCGTTCCACGCCAACTCAATTTTGCAGCCACATCATCGCTCAGCATTTTTTTAATTGCATTCCTGACAAACGAGTTGGAGCTGTCGCCACCCACTTTACCAATAACGTATTTCTGTAAAAATTTTGATATGAATATATGTATATATGTATGTTTATATTAAAAAATATGTATATAGACGGATAATTATATACATACCAATTGAGCTACAATATCCACGTTCTCTTCTATTTGTTTATGTAATTCTTCCAACTGTTTTACAGTTTTTATGGGTAAAGGTGGCACTAAATTGGTTTTAATTTCCTCAGAATAAATTAATTTTAACTGACGCACTTCATTTCTTACGGTTACCACTTCCTCTGTTAGTCTGCCGATTTGCTGTTTTAGCGTGCGCACTTCTCCTAAAATCTCCGTCAACATATTTTGTTTACTATCTGAAAGAATTAATGTAATATAAAGTATAATGAATGAAATTATGACATTTATAATGTTCTTATACCTGTCTGATTATCTGGCGGTTTGTTTTGTATTTGTTGCAATTCACTTCTTCTATATATTCAACTGGAAAATTATCGCAAACGGATGATGTTTCAGTGAAATCCGATTCAACCAATTTTTCGAAAGAACTGACTTTCATTGGGACATCATCGCAATCAGATGTTTCCCTGCCTTTAACTTGTTTTTTGGATGATCCATCCCACTTCATTATAAGCAGACTCCATCATTTTTTTTGCTTCTCGTTTGCTTTTTAATCTTATTGCTTTATTTGATAGCATTATAAATTATTTTATATTATAAATTTAATTTTTGATTTCTAATAAAACACTTTTTAGTTAATACACTTAGTATTTATAAGAAACTTTATTAAAAATTAAATTTTTAATTTAATAAACTTCAAAAACCACTTTTTATTCTTACTTGTCTCGACACTGATTATAAACTGAGTTGAAAAGAAGACAAAATAATTTGTTTTTGCTAAACGTTTATACGTATAACGGTAAAATTCGCCCAACTATCTCCAGAATCCGTAATCGGCGATTGTTGCGTAATATAAATAAACCGGTTTGACAATAATATATGCATCATTTGGAAGAGTAAAATATGATCGTTGACTAACAACAATCCTCCGATGATCGCTAAAATACATAAGCGACGATTAATTCGTTCAACAATCGCCAAAATTACTCGCAAAAGCATCTTTTGGTACATTAAAATATATATTTTTTTAAATAATCGTCAGGACGATTATAAAACGAGTCACAAAATGAAACAATCGTCTGGAAGATTGAAAAAAGATTCACAAAATGAGGACAATCGTGTGGACGATTAAAAAAATAGTCGCAAAATCATCGCGCTCGCCAATGAATCATGTAAATGCTAGCTGGGTATGAATTTGAACTAACGTTGTTTAGAATTCATATACGCGTTGTTGTCAGTTTATATTTTTATTCCTTTTTATCAATTTTTTTATTTTATTCTATTGTTGCATCCGTTGCAACTGTGATGATGCAAACACTCTGTAAATTAAAGCTTCTATAAAAAACACATACGCCAGCCACCATAACATACATACCTATATACATATTAGAATGGCCCCAGAAAAGTTGTTGAGGATCCCTAATCAGAAAGGATTATTCTTTTACTTGCAAACTTCTCCGAATAGCCGTGCTAACTTCAGAAATCACAAATATGTAAAATATCGGAACATGAACAGTTAAATATTAACTATGACAACTAAACATAGACCTATGACACGAACATTAATCGTTTACATGCGCGATTAATTGTTCCATAAAGAATTATTTTATACAGTAACATGCTAAATTGCATTAAATATTGTGATTTTAATTTCAACATATAGGATTCTTGTTCTTTTGAACCATGATCTATAAACATTACGTAAGATCATTGCTTAACCAAGGTACTTATAAGTACTTACAAAACTATAATTATATATGTGAAAAATAAACAAAAAAAAAACTTTGTTGTCCTCCGATCGAAGTAATCCTGATGAAAGTTTTAAAAAATGGTTATATAGAAGAAGTTGTTTGGGTTCTTTCACATGAGACGTTTTGATATAAACATACACGTTAATACTCGTATGTCCATTAATGTTGACCTCATTTTTAGATATGGTTGTTGTTTTTAGTTGTCCTTTTGTTTTAACATGTGAGTTTGTACGCTTGCTGCTGTGTTAGTAAATCTAGAATGGTTTTAGTTTAGCCCTTAACATGATATTTCAACATATACACACTCACATGAATGCATCCAAATAATTTTACGAGTAACTGAAACAAAGTGCAAGAGTATTTATATCCGCAGGGATTTCAAAAGTCAGGCAGCAGTGAAATTGCATAAAAGTTGCACAAAAAAGTGAATAATAGTATCATTGTATTATTTTATTTAAATGATTATAATACATCAAAGAACTCAGAAATCATCTATTGTGGTGTTTGGAAAGCAAAAAAAAGTATGAGTTTTTAGGGCGTTGAGTTTCAATGGGGCTTCGCTTTTTTGATACAACAAATAAAAAACAAAAAATGTGTGCTTGTGGATAAGAATAACAAACCTGATTAAAAATACCAGGGTATTCCTACACTTCTTTATAATATACATATGTATGTACCACTGAATAGATGTGATACAAAGAATATTAATAAAACTGGTTTAAATAAAAATAATTTATATAACTGCCAATTTGTTCACTATAAATAAAATTTAATTAATTTCAGCTCACAAAAACATTTCTCTATTGAAATTTGCTAAATTAATTGACGATTATTTTCAAATTGTTAGTCCTTCAAACTTTGAAGTCCTTTTAATAAGATGAACAAGTAAGAGTGCTATATTCGGCTGCGCCGAATCTTATATACCCACCATCAAATCAAATGTCTTAAATAAGTCAATTTCGGAAAGTGGACCTATACTATATAAATCGATATTTTTTCTACCACATTTATTGTATTTTTTCCAAACTGAGCCCAAATTATGGCTTACGATATCGATCAAAATCTCAATAGAATCTAAATGGATATTTCGATCGATATCGTATGCCATAATTTGGGCCCTGATTTGTCATATATAAATAGTAATACATATAGTCAGGGTGATGGTAGTACCTTTATTATATTTAATAATTTTTTTAATGATTTGATGTCCTGTAAATTTACTTATGGTTAATTTTGGACCGATCCTCCTAAGATTTTGGTTTCAATGAAACTTGTTATGTCAATGCTTTCTAAGCTTTTTATGAAGGATTTGATCCTATTTGACCCGATGCTCATAATATTTGACAGAAAGATTTTAGATCCTACAAAACTAGTTCATGGTGAATTTTATCGTCTCTTATGGGTGTTAATGTCATTCTATGAGAAAGGCCATTTAAATGGGATAAGGTAAATTATGTACCGATTCTCAAAAAAACAATTAGAATTATGTTCCTATAAAACTTGTTTATGTCGAACTTCATTGCTTTACTATAATTTTGAAGAAGTTGTTTTTTTAAGCCTCTTAATATCTGGCAGAGATATTTTAGTTTCTAAACAACATGTTTATGTCAATTTCGTTGATATGCTGGAATTTTGAAGCAAATTATGAACTTTTAAGTAATTTTCTGAGAAGAACCTCATGTGGGGGCTAGTGTCAATTATGAGCCGATCTCCATAAATTTTGACACATAGATTTTAGTACCCCGAAAACTTGTTTACTTCGAATTTCGTAGCTTTACTATTATTTTGCATCAAGTTATGAGCGTTATAGTAATTTTATGAGGGGACCTTATATCGGAAGTAGGGTCAATTATGAACCTATACTCATACATTTTGTCAGGGAGATTTAAAGTAATTTTCTGAGTGGAACCTTATATGGAGAGTAGGGTCAATTATGGGCCGATCTCTATAAAATATGGGAGAATTTCGTTGTTTAACTACCATTTTGAAGCAAGTTATAAGCGTTAAAGTAATTTTTTGAAGGGGAGCTTATATAGGAGGTAAGGTCAGTTATGGACCAATCATCATAAAATTTGGTAGAGAGATTTATTCCTCTAAAACTTGTTTATGCTGACTTTCGTTGATTTACTGCAATTTTGAAGCAAGTTATGAGCTATAAAGTAATTTTCTGAGGGAAACCTTCTATGGGGGTAGGGTCAATTATTGGCCGATCTTCATAATATTTTTCAGAGAGATTTTAGTTCCCCTAACACTTGTTTATGTCGAATTTCGTTGCATTGCTATCATTTTGAAGCAAGTTATGAGCGTTATAGTCGTTTTCTTAGAGGGAAATTTTATGGGGGTAGGGTTAATTATGGACCAATCCACATAAAATTTTGTCTTGAGATTTTGGCTCATATTAAACTTACTAATGTCGAATTTCATCGCTATACTCGTACTTTTGAAACAGATATGACCGTTAAAGCTGTTTTTCGGGGGCCCTCTTGTATGGGGGCTATCCGAAAACGTGGACCGATATTGCCCATTTTCAATACCAAATAAACCTTATCTATAGAGAATATATGAGAAAATTTCAACCCTCTAGCTTATTCCGTTAGGACTCTATCGTGCTTTCAACAGACAGACTGACGGATAGAATTTCATAACGACCTAGAATATATATACTTTTGTGGGTCTTTGACCAATATTTGGATGTGTTACAAACGAAATGACAAAAACAATATACCCCCCATCTTTTTTGATGGTGGGTATAAAAACTGGGCCGTAACACAAAATCTGTTTATGATTTGTTCAAGACCACATGAGAGGCAGTTTGAAAAACATAAGAAACAGTTCATGAATTACTGAGTTTTGCTATATGTTTTAAAGTAGCTACAGTACGAATAATTCTGTGCGTTACAAACATCAGCACAAATCCAATATACCCTCACCACTATAGTGGCATAGGCTAGTACGAATTTAATCACCTAAGGAAACCATCAGACATTGAATGTCTACAACACTAAAGTTCGAGTACCCAGAAATCATTTTGCTAAGTTTGTATTTCCGGTTTCAGGTTTGAAAATATTATAGATGTGACGATAGTTGTTCCTGCAGCCCGTATTTTTGTTCCTTTTCACGTGGTTGTTTAGATGTGGATTTCTAGATGCTGTTAAAAATTATTAGTTAATTTAAATTTATTTTATGATTATTTGCAACTTCCCTAATAATAATCGTACTTGAGACATTTCCTAATTAACATTCCTGCCACGATAGACGTTTAAAATCACATAAATGAACAAACAGGAAAATTAAGTTTTAACAATATTTTTACAGTCAATAAATAATACGTTTTCAATAGAAACTAACTTTTATGATAAATCGTTATGACTTTATTTAAATTTTCAACATAATTTTCATACAATTTTTTATTCACTTTACGCTGCTACAATACATACGTTAAGTTAATATATACAAGTGTGTGCAAACAAATTGTTGGTTCCATGATTGCCGCGATTGTATTGTTACAAACTACAAAAATAACTTGAAGAGTACATTTGCAGTCCCAGCAAACATATATGTATAAATACCCAGCAAACGCTCGGTAATGACTCGTATTTATATAACCACTTACTTTTTGAGGACTACTACATACTGTCTTGTTTTTAACTTTTTAACTCTTTGCATTTCAATGTAAGTTTTTGCTGGGTACGTATGAAAAATTTGTCCGTTGTAACACTCTATTAATTTTATTGAGATGTGTCAAAGAAACAAACAAGATTCATTTGATTAAACTTTTACTATTGGTATAAAACTATATAGTTTTATACTAATCGCCCAATAAATGCAAAAAATATAAATCATGCGACTCTTATTATTTTACTTCTCATGCGGATGGAATTTCATTTACATTTCTATTACGTATTGTAATTTTAATATACAGAGATATAGACGGACGTCTTAAACCCAGAAAATTCGTATGCGATCAATACTTCAGAAACAAAATTGACAACATTTACCGTTGTGTTTGCTGGGCATATACATAAGTATTCCATGGATAATAAATTGTAAACAATATTTGTGTGAGTTGTAGTTATTTATGTGGAAATTGTCGCAAAACTCTTGTCAGAATACATATAGAAACAACATCAAGAAGAACAAAATTTAAGTCAGTAACATATTGTTCAACATTAACAAATTTACGATGTATGTAATTCCTTGTAAAATCATTCAACACTTCAATATTATAACTTTATTTATTTGTGTTGATTCGACATAAAATTGAGATTTATAAGAAGAGATCACAAATATTATAAGGACGTTCAATATTGGAATGATAGGTACATAAATTATCTAAATTATAAAAATGTGTAAGTGAAAAAATGGCCATCAAATAATAAGAACAACGAAAAATTGTTATAAGTCAGGTACATTAATTCTAAATTTGAGTGAACTGTAGCTAATTATCGCCCGAATCGAAAAAAACGAAACTCGATGAAGTGAAAATTATAATTTTGTTTGTTATTGGCAGAAAAATATTGTAATATTCCAGTTCATACATATACATTAGAGTGTCCCGAGGAACAGTATTTTTAATAGTATAGGAATACCTTGAAATCAATGCCTATTAATGTGCTCAATACCAGAAAAATATTTGTTTCAATTCATCATTATTTGGAATATATTTTACAATGATAAAAATAAATAATATTTTTTTTGCAATGGTCCTCAGTTCCCTACCAGCGATTGAAAATCCTTAGTAATTTTTTAGAGTATTTTTAGTCCACAAAATGGTTTTTAATGGGTTTTACAAATGATATATACCAATGTCTAGTTTCAGATTTCGACGAAATAAGTGTAAAAATTGTCGTAATTTTTAACTTATACAGGAATAATAGTTTGGCATTTGGTTAGCTCCATTTTAAAATTATTTTGAAATTAATATGTCCTTATATTGCACGAAGAGTCCTTTGCAGCCCAGAAATGCTCTTACAGAACTATTTTTCCCACAATAAGTTCGAAATCAGCGAATTTTTTTAGGCCCATTTCGAAGAGATTGCTAATTTTTATATCCTTCACCTTCGTGAGAAGGGTATATATAAGTTTGTCATTCCGTTTGTAATTTCTATAATAAAATTTTCCGACCCTATAAAGTATATATGTATATTCTGGATCCTTATAGATAGCGGAGTCGATTAAGCCATGTCCGTCTGTCTGTCTGTCCGTCTTTCTGTCTGTCTGTTGAAATCAGTTTTTAGAGGACCCTAGATATCGGCGAGATCCGAATCTTCAATAATTCTGTTAGACATGCTTTCGAGAAGATCGCTATTTAAAATCAGCAAAATCGGTCCATAAATGACGGAGATATAAGCAAAAATCCGAGACAACCTCTGAAAATTTCATTAAAAAATAAAATTTTTTCATGCTTTGATTAATAAGCAACAACAACAACACTGCTTATTCATTGAGTATTTCGTTTCACATGTTTGGATGGCTGTGTGTTTCATTGGCATGTGTATATTGTTTTTGTTCCTTGGTGTATTCAGTTTCGTATGTTTGGATGTATTTCGTTTCGTATGTTTGGATGGCAGTGTGTTTCATTGCCTTGTGTATATTGTTTTTGTTTCTTGGTGTATTCAGTTTTGTATGTTTGGATGGCTGTGTGTTTCATTGCCTTGTGTATATTGTTTTTGTTTGTTGGTGTACAGTTTCGTATGTTTGATGTCTTTTGGTTTTACTCAGTTAAGTGTATTTTGTTTTTTGAGTGTTTATTTCGTTTAGCGTTGTTGTTGTTCATTTTATTTTGCTATTGCTATAATAATGATATAATCGGGAAAATTAAATAGGTACATAAATTTAAATTTTATAAAATTTATATTTTTTAAATACACTATGGTGAAGGGTATATAAGATTCGGCACAGCCGAATATAGCACTCTTACTTGTTTTTTAACATATTGTACAGAATCATTTGAAATTGTGAAGTTATTTCAGTTAAAATGAAATATTTCTACAATCTATAAATTAATGGGATACGAGTGGGAATTCTATCAAAAAATAATTTTTTACTCAAGAATAAGATTTTTCAATATGTACCATTTCAATTTTCCCAATTCCTCCATCTGCATATCTGATGAGACAGATTTTAAACTTTACAACGCTATATTTCGAAAACTACGAAAGTTATAAGCCCCAAATTTGTCATTATACAAGTTATATATGAGCAAATCAAAAATTGTTAGGAATTGGATAATTTTTTTTCCTCTGAAAAGAACCATATTTAGTGGATGAATTGAATAATAATTATAAATAATAAGTATGAAAACGTTAATTATTTTCAATGATGAGCGCAAACGTTATAGCGGTTTAAAATATTAAAACTTAAAAAATCGTTAAAAATACAGGTTAAGCTATTTTCCAATAAAATAAGTGCGCATTAGTAAACATTTATAAGGACTATCAGCGCATGTTGAAATAGTTATAGCAAATTTCATATTTCAGAAAATACACTGATAATTAAAAAATTGTTTAATTTTTTTTTTTTTTGCAATTCCTTTCCAAACAAAAAATTTTGGAAATAAAAAAAATTCGAAAAAATTGTCCTAAAATTAGAGATGATTTCCAATGCATTGCAAAATGAACTAAGTTAATATCTCAGTCGGTTTGATAAATATAGGTATTTGAAGTAGCTTTCTCGTATATTTTTATGCCATATCAAAGTACAATATTAATATTTGTATACCCACCATCAAAAATGATGGGGGGTATATTGATTTTGTCATTCCGTTTGTAACACATCGAAATATTGGTCATAGACCCACAACAGTATATATATTCTGGGTCCTCATTAAATTCTAAGACAATCTAGCCATGTCTGTCCGTCCGTCTGTCTGTCTGTTGAAAGCACGATAGAGTCCGAATGGAAAGAGCTAGAGGATTGAAATTTCACATGAATATTTCTTATAGCTAAGGTTTGTATAGTATTGAAAATGGGCAATATCGGTCCACGTTTTCGGATATCCCCCATACAAGTGGCCCCTCGAAAAGCAGCTTTAACAGCCATAACTTGTTTAAAAATACGAATATAGCGATGAAATTCGATATAAGTAAGTTTCTTGTGATCCAAAATCACTATGCAAAATTTTATGAGGATCGGTCCATAATTGACCCTACCCCCCATATAAGGTCCCCTTCAGAAAATGACTTTAACGCTCATTACTGACTTAAAAATACTAGTATATAGATGAAATTCGACATAAGTAAGTTTCATACGAGTCAAAATCTATCTAAAAAATTTTATGTTGATGGTCCATGATTGACCCTACCCCCCATATAAGGTCCCCTTCAGAAAATGACTGCAACTCTCATTAATGGCTTAAAAATACGAGTGTAGCGATGAAATTCGACACAAATAAATTTAATACGAACCAAATTCAGTCTACCAAATTTTATGAGGATCGACCCATAATTGACCCTACCCCCCATATAAGGTCCCCTTCAGAAAATTACTTTAACGCTTATAACTGGCCTAAAAATACGAGTATATAGATGAAATTCGACATAAGTAAGTTTCATTCGAGTCAAACGAGGTTTGATGGTGGGTATATAAGATTCGGCATAGCCGAATATAACACTCTTACTTGTTTATTTTTGCAAAACTTTTTTCGTCGCATTAGAAAACAAAATTTTAATTATAAGTCATTATTATGTATGAATTCATAGTGAATGTGTTTAAATTGCTAGAAATGTTGCTGTATATGTGAATTTATTTTTGAGATTATGAAATCTGCATTTAGGTCGTAAAATTGTAGATCCTTAAAATATTTATATGCGCACCGGATTTTGGCATAATACAAAAAGAAAGCTTTTATTTGACACTAATATTTCCGCAAATCATATGGCGCTATAGTTGTCTGAAAGCAAAATGTTTTTCCAGATAAATGCTGCTAGGACCGCTATAAAAGAAGAAATTGTATTTTTCTTTCGCAATATCTATTTAATCCATCAATATAATTTACTGCATAAAATTTACAAAATTTTTCCATCACGTCTTTAGTTGAAAATTTTGAAAAAATTTTAAAATGATCATAAAGAGTTCGCATTTGCAAATTTTTTAATGCGCATTTGACTCGGTGGTGTTAATTATGAAGAGATTAAATTTACGCGATATTACAACTGTATTCGCAAATAACTATGAATGTCACATTTAAAAATGATAAATAATGATAAAAAATTAACAAGTTTGTTAAGGTCCTGCTCTGGCCTTAGAACTCTGACATCAACAAGATATACCTTAAATTGCGTGAAATTACTACACCTATTAAATACCGTTACTTAAATTTAATTTGCGCGCGCAAACTATTCAAAAAACTAACAAAAATAAAACAAGTAAGGGTGTTATATTAGGCTGTGCCGAATCTTGTATACCCACCATCAAATCATTGCCAAAAAGGAATAAAATTTTACAAAGCGACTTAGGTTTCTATAGAATATGTTCATGTCGAATTTCATCGCTATAGATGCTTCTTTTACACAGTTATGAGCCTTAAAGCCATTTTCTGAAGGGGACCTTACATGGGTCAATTATGGACCGATCCTTATAAAATTTTACAAAGCGATTTAGGTTCTTATAAAATATGTTCATGTCGAATTTCATCGGTATAGATGTTTCTTTTAGACAGTTATGAGAGTTAAAGTCATTTTCTGAAGGAGACCTTATATAGGGGTACAGTCAGTTATTGACCGATCCTTGTAAAATTTTACAAAGATATTAAGGTCCCAATAAAATATGTTTATGTCGAATTTCATCGCTATAGCTGCTTCTTTTAGTCAGTTATGAGCGTTAAAGTCATTTTCTGAAGGGGACCTTATATGGGGGCCAGGATAAATCGTGGACCGATATTGCCCATTTTCAATACCTAACAAACTGCATCAATATAAAATATTTGTGAAAAATTTCAGCTCGCTAGCAGCTTGCGTTTGGACTGTATCGTGTTTTCAACAGAAGGACAGACGGACGGACATGGCTAGATCGTCTTAGAATTTAATAAGGATCCAGAATATATATACTTTTATGGGTCTTAGATGAATATTTCGATGTGTTACAAACGGAATGACAAAAACAATATACTTTTTTGATGGTGGGTATAAAAACGCAAAATGTTCGTTACATTTGTTTACAACCGAATATATATGCACCGAAAAGTATTAATGAAATTATTATAAGGTTTTTTAAATGTCCAAAGTCTTGTGACTCTTGTTTATAAGGGATGGCTCTGTAAGTTATGAACTAAGAATACAGTTTTGAAATTTATGAAAAAACTCTGATAAATTTCAAAGCATTTTCTTAATGTTCATAAAGTTGAAAGGTAATAAGCTAGTGGTCTGACATTATGGACATATGTACCGAAATGTATCAAAACATTTACTTATTTTAAAAGATTAACGCAAATATGAGGCATTTTAATTCAGTTTCAACGATTCTTAAAAATATTTGATTTGGTTCATATACTTACATCAAAGAAACAAGGGTTAATGCAAAAACTTTAATAGGAAGGAAGATTTCATTGCAGATCAGTGTTATTTATGTTAAACTTCTGATTTTCGCTTTTCCAATAGAAAATATTCCAAATTCTAAATAAAATTATTTGCAGAGCAATGTAATTAAGCTCTTAATAAAATATTAAAATTTATTATACAAAATATACATCACCGTTACTGTTAAATAGTAAATTTTTGTTAATCGGATAATTGAAAGAAATTATTCGCTTTATTCGTGATTTGAAATTTGGCAATTTTCATTTATTCGAACAGTTAATCGACAAAAAATTTTAATACCCTATACTTATAAAAACACATTTCTTTTCAATTGTATGATTTGAAAACTTATATTTAGTTTTATAACTTATATTGAGTTGTCTTTATTATTGAAGTAAATCTTTTGCATATTTAAACAGAAATGTTGGCTACCTCTATCATCCATTAAATAATATATATTCGGTCAGAAAATGGTAAAAAAATTGTTCGTATAAAGTAGTTTTTAAACAGTTTAAGTTATCTAGGAAACACATTTAACAACGTTTATACACTTTATGCATAAAGATGTTCACTAAACTATGGAGTTAAAATGCATAAAATATGCCAACAATACGAACTTCCTTACTAACGTATATATGTATACATACATATATGTATGTATATTCACAAAAGTGTGTATATAGATCGACGATTATAATTGTTACCCCTAAAACTGCAGGGTGTTTGTGATATGTACCTATTAATATGTAAAAGCATTTGAACACTCCAAGGCAATTAAAAAATAATAATGTCCAACTAAAAATCGTTTTTATTTTTTAATAACACAATCCATTGCTTTAGGTGATGATATCTTCAAGAAGAAGGAAGATATGTACGTCAGATATTAAGCCTTTATTTTAAAGTTGACAGAATGGACCTTGAGATGACATACAACATCTTTAGAAAGGTATAACTTGGCCCCAAAGTTCCGACATTTTTTCCATTTTATCGGCTTGCGTAATTACAATTTTTTTCCTACAGCTTTAAAGTATAGTAACCAGTTAAGAATATTTTATCCTTAGTACACACACAATGTTCACTATGAAATTGATTGTAAATACATATTTGCAACATTATAACCTCTTTCAAATAACGTAGAGTGTTGTCATAACTTTGTGTAAAGTATCCTGTACTTTGATATGAAAATTTATTTGTTGTCACTTGAGTTTGAATAGAAAGTTGGAATATGGCAACAAGCATTTACTAAAGTGCAAACTTCCATGAACTCCTTCTGTACTCGTTAACCAAAATTGCAAATGTATAAATGTCTGTTTGTATGAATGCATTTCTGTTTTATCTTGGAACTAGCAATCCTTATCGAACGAAATGTCTGCAGTCTAAACTAGTACTTGTTCGTATAAAAATGACGTGTTGACTTAATAAATATTTTATTCATTGAATTGTGCCATAGTGTATTTCTTTTACATACATATGTTTCTTTGTCTTACATTAATATTGTTCATTTATTTTTTTGTGTTGTTTATATATTATTTTAGATTAGATGTGTTGCTTTATTATGCTTTAGACAGCAATAGTGGTGATGAATTTTGAAATAAAGTATTAGTCCAACATTCATCTAAAAATATACCAATCGCTTTCGGAGTTCATCTGACTGTCCATTAGAAGTTTTCTTGCATAATGGAGTCATTAGCCAAACGAACAAATGTAAAACTTTAGTGCAATCGGAACTAAATATTTTTTAATAAAAAAACCTTTTAAGGCAGGGAATTTTGATTTACTTTCTGAGGCAAAGTTGCAGCTCTTGTCATAAAGAACAAAAATTGTGAACATTTAAAACCAAAAAGACGTCATATTCATATATTAATTTCAAGTGCAAAGTTTTACATTGTGAAATTGCACTGCTTTTATTAACGACATCCGTACGTATACGTGTTAATGATTTATTGATATTACAAATATCAAGTATACGTATAGTAGTGAAAAAATATTAAAAAATCGTTTTTTTTAGTTTTTTTGCAATTTTGATTTTGAAGACGAAGTTTTTTTTCCGAAGGGTTAGTAATATATGTGCCTGAGAAAACTATAACTTTTTTGGGGGCTCATAATAAAAAGACTAGAATACAACGGGTTTTTTGATTTTTTATCTCGTAATGATTGTTGCACTGTGTAAGTAACATTTAAGATTTAAATATAATTTACAAATAAAATGGCTTAACTCAAAATAATAAATTAATAAATAAAATGTGAGTCATTATTAAAGTACTTAAAAGCAATGTAAACGGTATGTAGTAATCTTTGCAAAATAGTTTTGTAAGTGCAAGGCATTACCAAGTTTATGCTGGGTTATAATTTAAAAAAAATCCTTGAAAAGGCCAATCTCGTAACAAAAGTGATTGCATTCCTTATGAAATTATACCTGTTTTCACAAACTACATATACATATTAACAACTGTTTCTATTAAATAACTGAAATTCAAACATTTAAGTTTTGATTATTTTAATTTGAATTTAAAATCCAATTTTCGTAACAACACGTTCAGCAATAAATATTTTTCATTTTAATGAATTAAAAAGGATCACAAATTGTAGAACTAAAGATAGAGAGAAATAAAAGTAAAGCTATTCAAAGTTTTCGAGTGGATGAAATGTTGTAATTCTAAAATGAATTTCAACAGTTTTAACCAAACTTTCGTAAAAACATCAACAATTCAAAAGGACATGGACGTATGGTTCCAACAAAATCTACACAGACAAACACACGTACAAAGTTGGTTATAAAAGAGTGCGTGTTTGTGTATGAGTTAATACTTACAGTTATGCAAAGGATGATAACAAATACAAACACTACTATGAAATTTAATTTCACATTCAAACCATTCACTCAAAATACACACACACACAATTATTTCGATGCACTTACATTTACAAGAACATTTAAAACTACCCAACAAAAACATGGTAATGACTTGTATTCAACAACTTACTTGTCAATGACTACTACATAACGTTTGCATTACTTAGAAGGAGTAATGACTTATAAATATTATATTATGTGAGTACTTACTTTTTAGCCTTGACATATTGTTATCGACCTTTGTTTTAACACAAACGAAAAAAATATATATTTTTTGTCAAAACTAATAATAGACGCAGGGGACGTATCCTCGTAGGCAATTTTTTCACTGAAATAATACTACTTACTTAACTCCAAATTTGTATGCGATCGTAGTAAGTATTTACCTAACTCCCTATTTGTAAGCGAGTGTGGTAAATACTCGCCTCTAATATCATCCCCTACTTGACTAAAACTGATATTGATCTTTTCAATTTAAGTTTTTACTGGGTAGGTATATACATATGGGCAATTCCATACGATTGTATGTGACATTCGCACGCCTTCAGAGTTGTATAGATTTTTAAAATTAGGTGTACTTGGAAAACAATTTTGTCATTCTGTTCCATTTAAAGAATACTATATTTGCAAAAGGAATCATCTCATTCGGAACCTTGTTTTCCAAAATATGGATTAAAATATGGCGATATCATACATGGCAAAAAACGGAAGAGTTTTTAAAGTACATGTAAATATTTACGAAAATCTGCGAATTCTGTAGGTGTATCTTTTATGTTTTAATTTCTTACACTATGTGACATATTTTTCATTAGTAATCCATAATTTTTAAATAAAAAAAGAAATTAATATAATTTTATAATAAACATATTTAAATATCGTACGTGACACATCGTATGTGACAGATTTTTCTGCTGATTTTTTTTTTAAGTTTTAAAAATATATATTTTGGAAATATATGTACACACATACTTCAACAAATCAAAAGGAGTAGGAAAGTACAGTCGGACATGGCCGACCTATATACATCTTTAAGCAATTTATAGATAAAAATAAAAATCTGGAGATATATGGCGGCTAGGGTCAAATATGGACCGATACTCATAAAATTCTAGGGTGTGATTTTAATTCATATAAAACTTATTTGTGCCAAATTTTATCATAATACTAGTGATTAGAGGTGAGTTACGGACGTTTATGTGTTTTTCTAAAATTAAACTTTGAACAAGGGTCAAATGAGGTCCAATCGTTGTGAAAATCAGCATAAAGGTTTAGTCTTATAAACATTTTAGATCTGCCGATTTTTGAAGGGATAGTATTATAAGTAACAGAATTATGAGCTAAAAAGTGATATTTTCGGTTCCGTTTGTATGGCGGCGTCTTTGGTGCTACAAAAGATCATATACCAAATTTTGTTGAATTATCTTTAAAAATGCTGAAGTTATAAGGGTTTTATTTTTTAAGTCGTGGTTTACCTTTTCATTGAATTGCCCATATGTATGTGTGAATTCATGAAATTATGTGTATGCACATCGATACATACTTATTGTACGTGTATGTACATTAGACCTGCCCTTAAGAAATTAGATATCTTGGATCGATCAATATTAGTAACTAGTGTCCAATGTAAGTCCTAAATTGAACATGAAAAGCAAACTATGTCTAAAAATCGAAACGCTTAATTTACATATTTAGGTCTTAAAAAATACATTGAATTGTATTTAATTATCATTTAATTTTTGTGATCGTTGTATGGGTAGGATTTGGCTGGTCTAATGTTAATACAGTTGTAACTATCTGTGTATGTTAGTAGTTACAAGTGTACTTAGCAACCTTGCAAAAAAATAATACGAGACATTTGCACAAATAACAAAAAATGAAAAACAACTTGACATAATATCATCATACATACAAAATACATAAATACATATGTGTGTACATGAGCTTATATAAAAATGCGCCTTATGATACACCCTACATCAATTATTTATATCTGTATCTCAAAGCGGTGTATTTTCTTCTTTTTTTTTTTTTTTGAAAATTGGGAAACATTGGCTTTTTTAATAGCGGGGACAAATATTCAAACTTCTTAATAATATTTAAGCTACAAATTTATATTTAGAGCCGGAAATACATGAAATACAAATAAAATTGGTATTGTGAGATTTAAAAAATCCTTGGTGGTTTTTAAACCTAATTGTTTGACATAACAAACACTAGTATAACCTACCATGACAATTTTACTACAGTAGTGGATAGTATAAATATTTTTTTCAGGGATGTATGTATGTAAGTATAAATATCCTCTTTATATTCATTAAATGTTTGTATACAATTACCTTTAAAATTAAATAACTATTACATATTAGTAAATAAACTGGCATCATTAATTTTTGGACATAATCAGAAATATTTACCTTTTGTTGTGTTCTCATGCAAAAATTTAAATATTTTTTAATACAAGTTTTTTGTATCAATATCGGCAGAGATTTCTGTGTTTGCTTCTTTCCATATAAAATCTCAATAAAAACAATTTCTTTTAAATTTTTGTTTGTTCTTGGCCGGGTACACAACTCTGAATTCATTTTGCTCGAAATTCTAAGTTTAATAAAAAGCAACAACCTTGTTCATAATATTCATATGTATGTGTGTGATTTCTTTCTTTTTTACTTCATATGAATCCAAAAATGTTGAAATGAATTTGTATACTTTTAACAACGAATAAATGGCCAACAACCACTTCATGGGAACAGCGTACATACATACATATTTTCACTCCTTTTTTCTGATGTTCGTACACATTTTCCACTTGCGGTTTAACCTCAAAAGTAATAACATTTTTTTAATGTTGCTGTTGTTGTTGCAAAACAAAACCTCCATCAAAAGAATTACCAACCGACATCGCAAAAAAAGAAGACCATTAGACCACGTACTCATATTCACTTACAGCGTATATTAAATATGTATGTATATGAATATTTATGTACACAATACATGCATATGTATGTATGTTCAATTACGAATATATTTGAAACACCTCTAAATGTAAGTTTGTATTAATTCATCTTAGTTTTTTTCTAATACAATAAAACACAAATAAAACATCAATTTTATAAACAAATATATAAAGGTGGCCATTCTTCCATTTGCAAACTGCACAAAACATTAACAAATTAAAAATTAAGTCAAGTAATAACATGTTTTAAAGTGACAAAGTGTTTACATATTCATTCATACATATATGCATGTTCATTTGTACCTATAACAAGTATTATTGTCGGTTTGACGCGAAATTTTGGAGCTGGTAGTTTCATCGCGAAGTGGTAGAAGATGAATCTATTGTATATGATTATGAGTTTATGACAGTGATGTTTACATTGAGGATAAAGTTATTTTATTTTCAATTCCTTCAACGGATATCCATTATCGCAATGATATATGAGTTTCATGTTTATTTCTCAATTGTACTGTTGTACAATAATGTCTACAAAAATTACTTAATCCCCCTACAATCTAATTTGCTAGGTTCAACACAATGCATTGCATAAGTAGGGATCATCCCCTAAGTTACATTCACAGAGGGGAAAAATAAATATACACGCCTGGTACCAAATTGACACCAAACTGTTTATAATTTTTCAATACCATCCGTTGTCAAAGTTTATACATACGTACGACAACACTATGTAATGTTGACAACGCAACGCTGGCTCACTCTATAAGATTTTATTGGTTGTGCCCACCGTTCCATTATTCCTAGTGGCGGTATGCGATTCTCTCAGAAAATGCTTAAATTCATCACACGCTGCATCAAACGGTTATGCATTCGCTCCCTTCCCTTTATAGCTTTTTCACTGCCCACTCTCCCCAAGTGACCCTAAGTCGCTATGACTTAAGGGTTTAAGCTCGATGAATCCTATATGCCATGATGACAGAGATACCACTCAGTTCATGTTTGCTGGCGGGATCACATATGTTAGAAGGGTTATAGGGCGAGTGTGAAACTATAAACTAACTCCGGATACAATCAAGCGCCAGACGACTTGATTGTATGTTTGCTCTCAGAGGGACGACAGTTGATTGTCCTGGCAATAGACCAAAAATACATTTCAGGCGTGGTCCTAAGTGACGGGGTATCTCAACCGCGAAAGGCAAAAGACTTCAGACAATCAATTCAATCTTGCTTTCTCAACAGCCAATCTTGCTTTCTCACAGACGAATATGCGTCCTAAGAAGGTGCAAACTGCCATGGTTAATAGGCTTTTCAGTGAGGTTGTCAAAACCAGGATAAACAAGAAGAAGCTGATGTACTGGAAGATTCTTAAAGAGAATGCAGGACCCGCACATGTTAGCGCCTGTATTCGCTCTTCTCTTTTTCAGCATTTCTGTTTTAAAAGATAAGATGTTAAATTTACAAGTCTACATCGATCATTACAAGGCTCACACAATTAAAAACGTCGTTTGGACAAAATATAAAATTATTTGAGATGACCCACAGTTCAAAACATCTGGATTTTGTTTATTTTAGGTTTTAAATATATTTAATTGATAAATAATGTTCAACAAATCTTAAAACGGCGAGACCTATTATGAGTTTTAAATTAAAAAATAGTAAGGAATATCAAACTTGGCTATGAAAATCTTCATACACTTTTAAGCACTGTTGATTTTGTTTTAGAAATATTTATACTTCAATATTTTGTCCCTTAATACCAGTCCCGCACTATAAAATAGTACAACTGTGTGTATGTATGCAAAATACTCATAAGTTTGTCTGTAAATTTATGTACAAAGGTACATACATATATACGTAAATATGAATGTAAACTGTGACTGGTAAACGAATAAAATGTCGCACATGTCATAAATCACAGTCCAATAATTTTGACACTTGTGTCACTCACTGTTCCAAGCACTTGAAGTTTTTGTAACAAAACACGTCCTTTATGTTGTAGTTTTATTCATACTCGTCGCACTCGCATGTGATTGCTACATTGTAAGTGCAGGGTTATTATTTCTTTTTACAAACTCGTACAACCCCAAAACAATTTCAAGAGGTATTTTTCTTTTCCTGAATATGCAAAATGTTCATTTTGCTTAATGGCTGGCTGCAAAACAACAAAAAATAAAACGAAAAGAGGAACCGGAAACCTAAATTTAAAATCCAATTAAATCTTAAAGGACACTCTTTCTTTTTACGGCTAGATACCTACCGTGAACTCATAATGATGGCGTCATCAACTTATTGTGAAAAATATTACTAAAATAAAATTTTTACTATACACCGTACAATGTTTTTTTAGATTTTCGATTATCTGAGGAATATGTCAATCAAATAAACGTACACACATTCATACAAATATTCACTATTTACAGGCCAATCAAAAGAAATTGAATTTGGTTCGTTTTATTTTTATTTCATCATCATAAAAACCATATTCACGACTATAGAAATACACATTCAAATACATACATACATTCATTACGTACAAATAATCACGTTTAAATATAAATACAAATACTCATTTATCATACATATGTATATGTATGTATGTACATATGTATGAATGTAAGTGCACATTAGGGCACATCATAAAATATAGTTTTATTTGGAATTTGTTCTTTATTTGTTAATTTTAGCCCAATCGGATAACGGGAACTCATACCGAAAATCGATAGAAAAGTGTACAAATTGATAAATAAAAGGCTCCTCAGAAATAATGCTTTTAAATTATATTTTCTTAACATTTCTATTAAATCTTATCTTCTTGAAAAAATTGTCTATCAAAGTTTTGTCACTCGAGGTTTAAAACAAATAACAACGTTATAGGCATTTTCATTCTAAAAATGTGTATCAAAAACTACTAATTAATGCATTTCTTGTACATGAAAAAAATTATTAAACAATTAGAAAATTCATTATTTTTTAATATATGTATGGTGTTGAATATGGTCAATAACTTTGTTGTTTGAGATCGTTCGATAGAAGATAAGAATGTTAAAAATTTTTTAAAAATATCAAAAAAGTTCTATTGTTTACATAATTTTACCCTTCAATCAATTTCCGGCATGGGTTCCCATTATCCGATTATGCTAAAATTTTACACCAGTTAGTTTTACAGCAACATTCATATTTTTGGACACCTCTAATGTACATACTCGTAAACATTGTAATAATAAAAAAACAAGTTGAAAATAATGAGTCCCCATTATGTTCCATGTGTGTTTAATACATATTGATTGCTTTTCCATACATAACCATTCTCTGGTCATCACTTTACTACAAGTTACATTACACATTAATACAAAAGTAGTCAGACAGATATTCATAAATACAATTACTACATTACGCTCATTTACTACAAGACTGGCATAATTCAAAAAAAGACGTTTCGAGAATAACGGCTTACTAATTCTGAAATAATGTTTCAACATATTATCGTATTTCAAACATAAAATCAGATAAATAAGCTATAGATTAATATGTTTTTTAAATGCACTTTTACACTACAATACTTTGTATTAATACTAACCAAAATTTCAAAGTGCTTTCTAGTGTAAATTTAAATAATGTATTACACCTTTGACACTCAAAATTAGACACAAACCGGATGATATATGAATTTAATGGAGAAAAACTTCGTTTTTAGTATTTCATTCCGTGATCCTGTATCTTTTTTTAAAGGACTTCAAAGTTTTAAAAAGTGAATTTTTCAAAAAATATTTTAAAATACTTTTACTGAATAAACAATGCCAAATTTGATTAATATAAAATATTTCCCAACCCTTCATGTTTGTTTAAATATAATTTTTAAGTCTTATAACAGTTTTACATATTTTTTCTGGCAACTGCTATCTCTATTTTTATTCCGCCCACTTTAGTTTTAAACATTTATGTATATTGATACTAGCTATACCCAGTGTGCTTCGCTACCCTCAACGTAATGGAATAAAATAAATATTATTATTGTAAATGTATATCCATATACATATCTGTAATATCAAAAAGTCCCCTTTTATATAAGTTTGATTTTATAATTCTAGTCTCAATATTACAGACAATTTAAAAAAATGAAGAACGAAAAAGTACCAGACAGTGCCTTTTTATAGATTTTAATTAAATTAGGATGATGCATGTTTGATTTTCAACCAAAAATTCCTCGCATACAGATTTTTATACAATCAGGAAGCTGCGTGTCCAATTTTATGTTTTTAGGTTCAATATTATATAAAATTCCAAAAGTATTAGTAAAAGAACAAAAAAGTACCAGAAAGTAACCTTTTTAAATTTTCGTTCAATCAGGATACTGCGTGTTAAATTTTATGTTTATATGTTCAATATTTTAGAAAACTCAAAAAGTACCAGATGAAATACGAAAAAGTACTAAAAGACCTCTTTTATTTAATTTCATGTTTCTAAGTTCAATATTATAGAAAATTCAAAAAGTACCAGTTAAAGAACGAAAAACTACCAGAAAACACTCCAGTTTACATTTTTATTCACTCAAGTCCCTGATTGCTCAGTTTTATGTTTTTAGTTTCATTATTATTATTAAATTCAAATAGAACCAGTTGAAGAACGAAAAAGTACTAAAAAGTCCCGTTTTATATGTTCTCACTTTTTATGTATATTGATACTAGCTATACCCAGTGTGCTTCGCTACCCTCAACGTAATGGAATAAAATAAATATTATTATTGTAAATGTATATCCATATACATATCTGTAATATCAAAAAGTCCCCTTTTATATAAGTTTGATTTTATAATTCTAGTCTCAATATTACAGACAATTTAAAAAAATGAAGAACGAAAAAGTACCAGACAGAGCCTTTTTATAGATTTTAATTAAATTAGGATGATGCATGTTTGATTTTCAACCAAAAATTCCTCGCATACAGATTTTTATACAATCAGGAAGCTGCGTGTCCAATTTTATGTTTTTAGGTTCAATATTATATAAAATTCCAAAAGTATTAGTAAAAGAACAAAAAAGTACCAGAAAGTAACCTTTTTAAATTTTCGTTCAATCAGGATACTGCGTGTTAAATTTTATGTTTATATGTTCAATATTTTAGAAAACTCAAAAAGTACCAGATGAAATACGAAAAAGTACTAAAAGACCTCTTTTATTTAATTTCATGTTTCTAAGTTCAATATTATAGAAAATTCAAAAAGTACCAGTTAAAGAACGAAAAACTACCAGAAAACACTCCAGTTTACATTTTTATTCACTCAAGTCCCTGATTGCTCAGTTTTATGTTTTTAGTTTCATTATTATTATTAAATTCAAATAGAACCAGTTGAAGAACGAAAAAGTACTAAAAAGTCCCGTTTTATATGTTCTCACTTACTCCGGGCCCTACATGTTTAATTTCACGTCTATATGTTCAATATTATAGAAAATTCAAAAAGTCCCTTTTGAAGAACGAAAAAGTACCAAAAATTATCCTTTTATATTTCATCACTTACTCAGGGCGCTACATGCTTAATTTTATGTTTCTAGGTTTAATATTATAGAAAATTCAAAAAGTACCTTTTGAAGAACGAAAAAGTACTAAAAAGTCCCTTTTATTAGGTTATCAATTAATCCGGACACTGCATGTTTATTTTTATGTTTCTAGGTCAAAGAACGAAAAAGTGCCATTTTATAAATTTTCATTTACTCCGGGCTCTACGTGCATAATTTCATGTTTCTAGGTTCAATATAATAGAAAACTCAAAAAGTACCTTCTGAGGAACGAAAAAGTCCCCTTTTATAGGTCCGCACTTAATCCGGGCTCTACATGCTTAATTCCACGTTTCTAGGTTCAATATTATACAAAAACTCAAAATGTACCTTTTGAAGAACCAATAAGTCCCCTTTTATAGGTTTTCACTTAATCCGGGCTCTACATGCTTAATTTCATGTTTCTAGGTTTAATATTATAGAAAATTCAAAAAATTCCTTTTGAAGAACGAAAAGGACCAAAAAGTCCCCTTTTATAGATTCTCATTTACTCCGGGCTCCACGTGCTTAATTACATGTTTCCAAGTTCAATTTAATAGAAAACTAAGTCGAAGTACCATAAAGTACCCCTTTTATAGATTCTCATTTACTCCGGGTTCTACTTGCTTAATTTCATGTTTCTAGGTTAAATTTTATAGAAAACTCAAAAAGTACCAGTCGAAGTACGAAACGCTTAATTTCATGTTTCTAGGTTTAATTAAAAAAAAAAAAAACTCAAAAAAGGACCTTTGTAGAACGAAAAAGTACCAAAAAGTCCCTTTATTATTAATTTCATGTTTCGATTTCAATATCATAGAAAACTCAAAAAGTACCAGTTGGAGAATGAAAAAGTACAAAAAAAATATCACTTGGCACCACCCCGGAACACCTCCTAATAACACCCCATTAGCATATTTAGTGTTTCTAGATCTAAAAATTTTATATAAATTGGATCATTGTGTTTGAATAAAATCCACTTTCCCGTTTTTATCCCTATTGGTAGTTTTTTCAACCCCATAAACGAAATAAAAATTCTGTTCCAAAAAGTTGCAACATCGTATTGGGAGCCCGTTATTATGTATTCATATGTATAAGTTAATAAACCAAAAACAATGTTTTATGAAAAAAGTATCAAAAATAGGTACAATTTTCACCCCTTAAACGCCCGAATATCCAAAAAGTACTAAATTAATATTTTTATTTTTTCGTCAAGTTATGAAGGAGCTAAAAATATTTTTTGAATGTTCTCTGGTTTAAAATATACATGGGGTGCAAAAAAGTACCAAAATACATCTTTTCCTCGTTTATTCCCTAAAGGGGCCGAATTTGAAAAAAGTACCAGACACCTGTCCGCTTATATTGTTTAGGCTGTGCGATGATGAATCAGTCAGTAACGTTAGAATTTTATATATATAGATATGTAGATTAAAGTTACCTGTACAAAATGTGGTATGTGTTATGTTTGCAATATTTTAAGTAAATACATTTTGTTTAATTTACTAATTTTACACATTTTAATAAATATTTATCATTTGTTGGTAAACTGCAAAATAAAACAAGTTAATCCCAATAAACATCGATTCGAACCTGTGAATATTTTTGAAAATTTTCTTAACTAAATAATGTATTTTCCAAATTGTTTTCAAATTTTAAAGTTTAGCCTTTGAAATAAACATGATAATTTTAAAAAACGCTTAAAAAAATATAATGTGTGATATTTATAAAATTTTCAAAGTTTTGTTTTAATTGAACTTAGAAAAGTTTCTTTCAAAAAATAAATTATTTTAGAAAAATAAAAACAGAACATTTTTTCTACAGCAAGGGAGCGAAAAAACGTTAAATATAGGAGAAATAATCGGAGATATAAAAGAAAAATATGCTAAAATAAATGTATGAATGTTTTATTTTCAGGTGATGTAAAAAAATATATGAATTTTGCAATAGTTAGCATTATAATTAGGGTTTGAAATATGTATGAAAATAATAATAAAGAATACTGGAAATACGTTTGAAAATTTTTTTAGTTTCAAGCTTACCTCTAGCCTTTTTTTAAATTTGAAATACATTTGAAAAATACGTTTGATTTCTAACTGCCTTTTTGTTTGAGAAGGCCATAATTTTCCATTTGAAAACAAAAATTTTCAAATTTGTTCTCAAAGGCTATGTATGAAATTTGAATAGGTTTTCAAATACACATTTACATCATTTCAAAGGTTTTTGCTTATTGGGATTAATTAATTTAGAAAAGTATTTTGGTTTTGTTCTACGATATGGAGCATTGTCATATTAATATTAGCTAAATCCAACTATTTTTTGGATTTAATAAATCTATATTGGATTTACCTTTTTTACATGCAGAACCACCATTTTTGAACTATTACTACGGAATATTTTTACAGATATCGATGACCAAAACAAAATTTCAGACACCAAAGATAGTTATTTATTTGAAATAAAATAAATTAAAAATAAAATATTTTTTCACAAGCGGCATTTTGTTTACGCCACACAAATCTTCGGCTTTCTGATCCGAAAATATTGTACTTACTTCCATCTGTAACAAAATATAGTTTTCCAGTTGTATTCCGCTTTGTTTGCATAATATCGGAACACTCCAAGCGATCTTTACATTCTTTACTGAAAAAAACACTTTCTTAGGTGAAACACATGTCTAATATTGATTCAGATAATGAAATTTTTGTATAGTTTGTGCATTTACAGATACATTTTAAAATCTTGTACGACTTTTAGCTATTTCAATGACACTAACTTATAAATCACGTCTCATATCCCTTCAAATTTTTGCTCCAACTGAAAACCAATACATTTTCCGCGGCTTCTATATGTAGACGATTCTAACATTCCCGGTTATTTTGTACATTTCTGCGATATATATTAAACATAAGATAGTGGCCAAGAATATTTGCGAAAAGAATATTTTGCGAAAAATGTTCCTTCATTACTCATTTAAATTATTAATTCTTTGATTTTGATATGATCTTTGGAACCGGCATTATTCTTACAATTATTTTAAATGTAAACAAAATAAAATTTTAACTATATTTTAAAGCAGTCCTGATTAGAATACACCTCATTTTAATGCACCGTTATATTTTACAACTGTATGGACATTTTTTTGAGTTTGATTATAGAGGTGTTTCAATTTCAAAAATAATTTACAAAATAATAGAGATTTAAAATTTTTGCAATTAGAAAATTTATTAGGACAGTATTAACTATTATAAGAAACAATTTTTTTTTTTTTTTAAATCAGACAAATATAGAACATATTAGAAAATATGTTTTTAAATACATGCTGTACGGACAATTGTTTGATAAATAAAAATAAATATCAAGTTCCGAAATTAAATGTAAATACTTTTTAAAACCGCATACCGTTCCATGTGAACTATTAATTGTAAGAGAGCCCAATTCAATTATTCGAACATCAATTTAGAACCTTTTCTTTGAAAAATATTTGGACGACACAAAATACATTGTAGGTTTGGAATATGACATATTCGTGATATTTATTTAAAATTCAGGACAATGTACTTTACCTTTGAATATATCGGGGTAAAATTCGACATGAGTATGTACATACTGTGTATAAGTAAATCATTTGGCAAAAAAAAATCGAATTGTTCCATTATTGGTCATAGCTCTTATATAAGATCATCCACACCGTTTCGAAAATCACTTAAACGATTATAATTCATTAAAAAATATCTTCGCAGTAAAATTCAACAGAAATATGTTTTATACGAATCATTCTCCTAAATTTTTTGGCATCGGTAAGATCGACCCATAGGGTCTATAATATAAATTGTTCAGGACCTAATCAAAATTAGTTCCATATATACATAAAGAAATTACTAAATGATAGTACGCTCACTACGGAAACAAATCTTATGCCGGGATATCTTAAAAGTAGACAGCTAAGTGGATATTAATAAGAAAATAAGTTTGAGCTGATTGGTTTACTTTAAGGTTAATCAATCCAATTTTTTATGTGTATTAATATTCGTACTAAGAAATAATTTTTATATACTTTCATTAAGAAATCCTCAATAGTTTTTAAAGTACATATACGATTAGATAAAAATTAAGAAAAATTTTATATTTATTTTAAAATAATTTATATGAAACCCAAAACGTCCATAAAACACATGCCACTGCGGGTGTTAAAAGAACAACAAAATTGGAACACAAATCCAAACAGAACAAAAAAACTTTATGTTCATATTGTCGCAAAGTTCAGGAATAAAACGTCCCATTAATCATTAATCTTATCAAATTGCACATAAATAAACACTAACAATATTTTGGTTTCTTTTTATAAGTAATATAATAAAATTAACAACAAAAAAGGACCAAAGAACTTTTTTGGTCTCCTTTATATTCACTTAAAGAAATGTTTATAGTATATTTAAATACATACATACACAAACAAATGTTTGTATATATGAGCCCTTGTAGGTGTCTTTCTTTTTCTTTATAAAACGGGAGTCCTAATGTATCCAACAGTTTAAAAGGAGTCAATGTGTCACATTATTTTTCCAAATGTCATTACTTGGTTGGCTCGTATTAAAAACGCATTTTCTAAGAAATTATTTACTAGACCCAAAAGAGTCTATTGCAGAGTCAATTGCTTGTATAACAAGTAAGAAATTATAGTCAGTCTAGGCCGACAATATAATACCCTACACCTGTAAAAAAATAAAATGTGATTTAGTTTTCATAATAAAGCATTTAAGTTGAATTGTACCTTGCCTTGAATTATATTTAAGCCATTTATTGTTGAAAAAAATTGTGGACATTTAAATCAAATTTTGAAGGAGGCTTTGTATAGGGGCTAGGGACAAATGAGACAAAATTCATGAGGGTCATCAAGGCTAGTATAGAACTTGAATTTGCAGCTTTTTGTCGAGATACGAGTATAATAACATAATTATGAACTTAAAAGCCCTATTCGGGGGTTCAGTTGTATGGGGGCTAGGTGAAATAACGGACCGATATTAACCATTTTCAATAGGCTTCTTTTCCGGTACCATAGAAGATCATGTGCCAAATTTCATTGAATTATCTTCAAAATTGCGACCTGTAGTTTGATTACAAGGTTTACAATCCCTATTTGGGCATTAGTTGTATTGGGGCTAGACCGATCTTTGCCATTTTCGACCTGTAGTTTGATTACAAAGTTTACATGAACGGACGGACAAACGGACGGACATAGCTAAATCGACTCAGAAAATTATTCTAAGCCGATTGGTATACTTTAAGGTGGGTATAGGACCAATATTATTGTACGTTACAAACATCAGCACAAACCCAATATACCCTCCCCACTAAAGTGGTGTTGGGTATAAAAAAAATCTAAAACAAGTCACTACTTCGGGACATCCTTAGCAAACTGCAGGGAAATAAGAAAGCTTCTGCCTCTGTATGCATTTATGTTCGTGTATAAAATAAATATTTATTGTAGTCATATTTATAAAGACTAAAAATTATTAAGGTGGATTTTATAGTTTTTTTAAATCAAATCAAATAATATACATACATATTCATACAATTTGTATAACCACCTCACTCGCTTTCTGAATCTGTTTTGCACCTTTTCGTAATTTTTAAAGTATTTAATTTGTCTCTTGGAAAGGAACATTAGAGCGAATGTGTCACGTATGTGATTTCAAAGCTGAAAACTAATACATAAATCAAGTGTAAAAATAATACCCTTTAGTTTTCGATAATTTCAGAAAAATCCATAACAAAAAAAATCTCCCTTATTAATTACAGTGGACGTTCAGTAGCACAATTGCTCTTTATTACGAACTTTTAATAATATGATATTTTTTGGAAGCAAATCTTTCCTTTAAAGTTTGGAAACTCGAAATCTTTTTGGATGAATACCGGTCTATTCAAATAATAATTGTTTCCCATAGGTAAGTTATCTGTAATGTCCCAGCAAAAAATCTGAAATTTTTGGTAATATCCAGGAGTTATTTCATACATCACTTGGTAATGAGTGTTCATTATCACCCACATTATTTCATTTAGCTGAATAGGTTATTACTGGTAAAGAACAAAACAATTTGGATTTGTTATGGCTCAATTGTCTAGGGCGTTCATTGGTTCGAGCCGTGCTGGATACTGTTTATTTTTTTTAGTAACCATTTATTAATTTGTTTAATTTTGAACCTCGTCGAACAAAAATAATTAGTTATTCACCCCAAAAGTAATTAGTTTCCACGTGATTCCAATATTACTTTCTAGATTACTAGGTAATGAAAATTTTTGCTGGGGTTATTCATTATTTCAAAGTAATTAAAAATTAATTTATTAGATTTACTCTGAATTGTATTGTTATATATTGACATTAGTATAAACATCGAGATGATTTTGAGAATATGGCCTTTAATGGGGACTTGGTTTAATTACGTACCAAACAGTTTAAAGAGAATTAAATATGTCTTCATGAAAAGGCTGTAGAAATCAGGGACCGCATTACTGCATACATGTTGAGATAAGCATTCGTAGCAAGTACAATTTTGATAACTTCGTATCAAACGAATTTATTACAACATTCATTAGTTCTGATATCGACAAAAAATTTTTCGAATTTTCAAGTACATATTTCGAAAGGGCTTAGCCACATATAATTCGTATTAATGGATATTCACTGTTCATATTTATGTTTTCTACTATAGATATTCATATGTATGTATTTGTTAGTGTGGCTTGGTAAGAAAACTCTGAAACGTAAGAAGATAATTTTTCAAGAAATGTGTATAGAAAACAACAACGAATAAACAATAAAATGAAAAGCGGGGGAAAAGTCAAAAAGTAAAAACGGACAAAAACACAATAACCAAAAATTCCGCAGTGTAATGTCCTTTTCGATATGCCATTGTAGTTAAATATTTGCCTGTTGTTTTTTTACGTTCTCTTTTCGATAGTGTGGTGCATGGTATTGTATTTATTTACAAGAAAATTTACGTGAGATTTTGTTTTCTTTTCCTTTAACAAATAAAAAGCATTAACAGACTATTGTTGTTAGATATATTAGTTTTTTTATATATGGGACTCTACGAATAGAGAACACAGCGGATAATTTAAAATTAAGAATATATATACCAAAAATTACTGTGCCATAGCAATCAAAGGCGATAAAAAATGTTATACATATGTATATAAAATAGAACGCTCATTTTCTTGAAAGTGATTAAAAATTCGGAAGGGTATAATAACCCTACACCACTTTAGTGTGGAGGGTATATAGAATTTGTGCTGAAAGTTGTATATACGCTTTTGGGCCCAAAGACAAAGACTGTAGAGTATATCAATCGGCTTAGAATATTCTCTGAGTTGATTAAGCTATGTCCGTCGGCCAGGCTGTATACCTTATGCGCTCTCTACAGGTCGCAATTTTCAATATAATTTGAAAAATTTTTTCATATACGCTTTTTAGACCAAAGATTAAGGACTATTGAAAATGGTTTATATCGATACATTATTTTTCCATACAACCGAACGCGGAAACAAGCTTTTGAGCTCATTATTATGTTAAATATACTAGTATCTCGATAAAAAGCGATACAACAAAGTTTTATACAAGCCTTGATATCCTTGCGAAATTTCGTATTGATTGGGGCTTGAAACGACTTGATTGTCCACAATTCACTTATAAACACTAATATCGCGATTAAATTCGCGAAAATATATCCAGCAATTATAATGGTGATTGGTCCATATTTGCACCATATCCCATATAAAGCCTTATTCTGAAAAAGTCCATAAATTGCTTAAATATATCGGAAACAAGGTAATATTCAAGATAAATTCTTTATTACGAAGAATAAATCACATTTAATATTCGTAATTGGTGTAGGGTATCATATGGTCTGCCACGCCCGACTATACTTTCTTAATTGTTTTGAATTGAAAAGTAATGAGTTCAAAAGCTAATAAAATCACTAATAAAAACTTAGGCAAGTACTTACTACGCACGCTTACATATAGGGAGTTAAATAAGTACCCGCACTCGCACTAACAAAGATGTTGTTAAGTAAGTACTTTTGTTTTTGAAAAATAATAAGATCCAGTAAAAATACGAACGAGGGACTTCGTGTTTGTTAATCAACTGTTATATTCGCTGCACAACTGCTTAGATATTTTATTGTCCGTGAAATTACAAATACAGTTGTTAACTCGCAAAAAACACCGAAAAAATTATTAATATGTATGTATATCAGATTAAAAGTAAGTTATTACTAGACTTCTTATAAGTAATGCAGACTTTATGTAGTTTTCATTGAAAAGTAAGTTATTGAGTAAGTGCAAGTTTTTGCTTGGTCGTATATTACTGTGATGATGCTGCTGCTTTAAAGCATACACAAACTTGTTTTAAAGTCTATTACATGCATAAATACAAACATACATATTGCCATATAAAATGCGAAATCCGTCCATAAATAAAGGAGATATAAGTAAAAATCAGAGAACCTATGTATATTATGTATGTTTTTTTTTTGTGTTTTATTTCGTTTGGCGTCAATTGTTGCTGTTGTTTGTTTTGTTATTGAGTGTTATAGAGTCGGGAAAAATGAAATAAATTTAAATTTTTAAAAATTTTTAAAAATTCAACTCTTTTTAATACACTATGGTGAAGGGTACATACATATATAAGATTCGGCAAAGTCTAATATAGACCTCCTACTTGTTCAATTTCAAGTGATGTACCATCAGTGAAATTTTTTTAGAATAAAGTGAAAAAATTCCTTACACGAGGAACTAGAAGTCTGAAATCTACAGATAATCTCCATTAATAAGGTTTGTTTGGTACTGAAAATAAGCAATAGCGCTGCACGATTTCACCTAGCTCCCATACAAGTGGTAAAGTATTACTTTACCATTATACGTTGTTATGCATTTCAGGTAACGATATATTTGTTGTTTTTACTTTAAGTAAGCAAGTATTTTTGCAAGTAGCATTATTTAAATTTATTGGTGTTACAACTTTTAAAATTCGCATATTTCATATTTTTACGTATAGGTATGTATGTACACATAAACATTTTGCATAAAAAGATGATACTTTTTTACAAGGTTTACAACTATTATGAACAACATTTTAAAGTTGTACAAATACACACACAAATACATTTTTGAGTACCTTATTATCCTAAAAGTAGTTCTTTTTATCATGGGTCGAAAATCATTTGTTTCTTTGATACAGCACAAAAATATAAAAAACCGTATAAATTACATCGCTAACAAATGTAATAAAAATTATGTTGGCACAAATTTAACAAGTACATACAAAAAGGATTTTGACAGTATAGTACTAAATTAGCGAAATATGTATATAAATGTATCCTACGAATAACCCGACTTATGCGTTTTTCAGTTTTATCACATACTAGCTATACCCAGTGTGCTTTGCTACCCTAAAAGCAATATAAATAAAAACTCTTCTTAATAATTTTGAAGATTCTAACTGTAATGTTTTCCAGAGATACAATTTTTCCGAACGTTAATTAAGATTTTAATTTAATCGATGACAAATTTAAAAAATCTAATATTTTCCCATATATACGAAATTTTGTATTTAATTCATATACATATTGTTATTATCTAAATGTTCACATGAATATCAAAGATCTTCATATAGAATTTGAAGATTCTAGCTCTAATAGTTTCTCAACTATACGAATTTTTCCATTTAATTCATATGGGAACTCACAACCCCCAGATGAAAGTCCGCCCTTTTTTTCTTTAAAATTTTCATATCTCTAATAATGTTCTTCTTGATAAATTTGAAGAATCTTGTTCTATTAGTTTCTCTGATAAGCGAAATTTAGTATTTAATTCATATGTGAGGTGCCAAGCTCCCCATTGAAAGTCCGCCCATTATTCTCTGAATGTTCACATGAATGTCAAAGTTCTTTAATTAAAATATGAAGATTCTAGCTCTAATAGTTTGTCAAATATACGAATTTTTCTATTTAATTTATATGGGGGCTCCAAGCCCCCCCATGACGAAAGTCCGCTCTTTTTTCTCCAAAATGTTCAGATGAATATTTAAGTTCTTAGTGCAAAATTTGAAGAATTTAGTTCAATTACTTTCCCAGATAAACTAATTTTTGTATTTAATTTATATGGGAGGTGCTGCTCTCCTCATGGGTAGTCCGCCAATTTATTTCCCAAAATGTTTACATAGATTTTAAAGTTACTCGTGCAAATTTTTAATATTCTAACTGTAATAGTTTCCAAGATAAACGAATTTTTGTTTTTAATTTATATGGGAGGTGCCACGCCCCCTAATGCTAAACCGCCCACTTTTTGTTTTAAGTAATTATATTGATACTGAAGTTGCTCCGACAAAATTTGAAGACTCTAGCTGTTTTATTATCTCAGATATACTAATTTAATATTTTCTTAATATGGGCGTGGCACGTCGCCCACTTGAAATTTCAACATAAAAAGTATCCTATAGTTCCTTCCAGACATACAGGAAGAAACTGCGAAAATTTCAGGAAAATCGGTCCAGCCGTTTAGCAGTCTATAAAGTACAAACAAACAAACATACATACAAACACACTTTCATTTTTATATATATACTAGCTTTACCCAGTGTGCTTTGCTACCCTAAAAGCAGTATAAATAAAAAACGCACTTAACGATTTTGAAGACTCTAACTGCAATAGTTCTCTAGATTTACAATATGTTACATATTAGAGATGCCAAGCAAA
Organism: Lucilia sericata; assembly: GCF_015586225.1. Classification (NCBI taxonomy): domain Eukaryota; kingdom Metazoa; phylum Arthropoda; class Insecta; order Diptera; family Calliphoridae; genus Lucilia; species Lucilia sericata. The sequence continues at coordinate 958,816 of NW_023994043.1, forward strand.
TTACTGAAAGTTCGCCTATTTCTATCTATCTATGAAAAATTTGAATAATATAATAGTTTCCAAGATATACGAAATCTTTTATTTAGTTCATTTATGTAGTGCCAAGCCCCCAATTGAAAGCTCGCCCGCTATTCTCTAAATGTTCACATGAATGTCAGAGTTTTTTATGTAAAATTTTAAGATTCTAGCTCTAGTAGTTTCCAGTTATACAATTTTTCTATTTCATTCATGTGGAGGCTTCAAGCTCCCCAGATGAAAGTCCGATCTTTTTCCCCCAAAATGTTCAGTTGAATATTAAAGTAATTTATGCAAAATTTGAAGAATCTAGTTCTATTAGTTTCCCAGATAAATGAACTTTTGTATTTAATTAATATGGGAAGTGCCAAGTCCCCCATTTATAGTCCGCCAATTATTCCCTAAATGTTCACATTAATGTCAAAGTACTTCATGTAATATTTAAAGATTCTACATCTATTAGTTTCTCAGATATAGGAATTTTTCTATTTAATTCATATGGGGGCTCCAAGCCTCCCCAGATGGAAGTCCGATCTTTTTCATCCAAAATGTTCAGACGAATATTTAAGTACTTAGTGCAAAAGTTGACGAATTTTTGCATAAAAGCCCGCCCTTTTTTCTCCAAAATGTTTAGATGAATATTAAAGTAATTTGTGCAAAATTTGAAGAATCTAGTTCTATTAGTTACCCAGATAAACGAAATTTTGTATTTAATTAATATGGGAGGTACCAAGTCCCCCATTGAAAGTCCGCCCGTTATACTCTAATTGTTCAGATGAATGTCAAAGTTCTTCAAGTAAAATTTGAAGATTCTAGCTCTAATAGTTTCTCAGATATACGAATTTTTCTATTTAATTCATATGGGGGCTCCAAGCCCCCCCCAGATGGAAGTCCGATCTTTTTCATCCAAAATGTTCAGACGAATATTTAAGTACTTAGTGCAAAAGTTGACGAATTTTTGCATTTAATTAATATGGGAGGTGCCGCTCCCCTCATGGGTAGTCCGCCAATTTATTTCCCAAAATGTTAACATGGATGTTAAAGTTATTTGTGCAAAATTTTAAGATTCTAACTGTAATTATTTCTAAGATAAACGAATTTTTGTTTTTAATGTATATGGGAGGTGCCACGCCCCCTAATGCAAGTCCGCCTACTTTTTGTCCTAAATAATCATATTTACACTAAAGTGGCTCCGACAAAATTTGAGGACTCTAACTGTTATATTATCTCAAATATACGGATTTAATATTTTATAATATGGGCGTGGCACCTCGCCCACTTGAAATTTCAAAATAAAAAGTAGCCTATTACCTATTCCAGACATACAGGAATACGCTGTGAAAATTTCAAGAAAATCGGTTCAGCGGTTTTGTAGTCTATAACGTTCAAACATACAAACATACAAACAAACACACATTCATTTTTATATATATAGATTTATATAGATATTTCATTACATTACACAACTTTTTTCAATCTGTGAGCATGTATTTATGTTTGAGTGTTCTATTCTGTATTTATTTAGAAATTTGTAAACTTCTAACACTTTGGCGTTGTCATTTAGGAGGGGTTGTAATCTAATTGCTCTTATTTTAAAGGCAAGAAATGGAAAGAGCAACAAATTCACCTGATATAAATTTAAAATGCAAAATACTTTCATACAAATATTCTGCTCAAAATTTAAACATGAGAAGCATGGATGCATTTTTAACTACCACCCACTTTCAAAGAAATAGTTATTCTTAAGTTTATGCATTTTCTTCAGTTTTTCGACCCTATTAAATGGCAAGAGTGTGTAATTCAGAATTCACATAAACATAAATTAACGTCAAATTATTCTTATTAGTAGTGTTATAAAGAAAAGCATGAACGAAAGAAGTTTTGACTTTGTTTTTGCCAGTTGTTTTATTCTGACTCGAAAAGTTTTGAAGAAGAATTCTTCATAAACATAAATTCATTTAATTTATTTAAAAACATTTGCTACAAAATCAAATTCAAACTCTTCTTAGAATTGTAATGGAATGAAGTTGGCACAACAAAGTTTAGATATAAAATTAAAGTAGTTTTTGAATTTGATTCTATTTTTTATATTTATATGAATTTATATTGCAAGATACTTGTAAAACACCTAAAGGATTAAATCTTAAATTGAAATTTTTATAAACACCATGAAACAAAGACTGTTAGAAAATGCATCAATGCAACAAGGAAAAATATAGCATATGACTATTTCCAAAATTCCCAATTATATACCTACTACCAACTAAAAGTGTGTCGATTCAATAAAGGTAATGGTCAAAAACAAAAGATAAATAAAATTTATACGGTATATATGAATGTATACGACATTTTAGACCGATTTAAGATAGTTTGGCCTCAGCATACGTTGACAAATTCATTTCATTCAACTACTCAAAACCATTGTTTTTGCATCCATACCCAACAAATAGTTTAATAAAAAATCTTAAAATAAAATTATGAATTTTTTTATACATTTACTTTGGTTACATAGAATTTGTTGAAAGATTTCAAATCGATTCCATTGGATGTCACTATGACATGAGAATGATTGTTAAATGTGTATTCTTACATAATAAGAGTATTTTGTTTTTCCTTTCTGCTTTCAGCATATAAAAACTAATTGAAACATTAGTAATGATTATTTCCTTTGCTCATCATTATCAATGACTTTTGAACATTTTACGGACAAAAAGAAAAGATTTCAGTTGTCATTGTTGATATTTTCTCATGTTTTTATTCGTCAAGTTGCTAATTAAGTTAAAGTTGTTTCATCTGCACAATGACTTTTTATTCTACATGTTTTTTTGCTAATTTATTTTGCCATCATATATACAGACTTTTAAAGGTGTAAATAATTTCGTCATGAAAATTAAGAATTTTGATATTTCTTTATTACGAAATAACCATTCTGAACTAACACTAACTAAAATGTCAGTAGTTTTGTTAAAAAAAAATAGCGGACGAGGATACATTTTTTCTACTAATAGTTTGATCAAGGTTGGCAAACGTTTCTAAACTAAATTTTAAGTCCAAAAAGTAAGTACTTACATATGTATAAAGTTATTTGTACGTCATTACTAAACTAATACTAAGTAATGCGGATAGTATGCAGTAGTATTAAATAGTAAGTTGTTGGGTAAGTACAAATCTTTACCATGCTTTGCTGGGTTGTCATTCGGATGCCATTAAATAAAAATGCTACATCATACACGAAATTATTTTTGTTGAAGTTCTTTAAATGTCTGTAATACAAATGCAAAAAAGAAAAGAGTCTTTAATGTTCTGGCTTTTACCGAGAATTATTTTCTAAAGTAAATAAATTAACGCATCGCTAGTTTTATTTTTATAAATTTCATACTCACATCTTCAACCAGATAAAAGATGATATCCTTGTAATTATTTCACTAACGACAATAACATAAGGAATTTAGATATAGACAATATTCCACATATCTAAAAGCAGAGAAGCCTATTAGTATTTGTTAGTCAACTTAGTATTATGTCTTTAATTAAGAGTTTTAATAAAAACTGAATGTGCATGGAAAAATTTAAAAAGTTTGTACATTCATAATTAAAAATGTAATTAAAATAATTAATAATCTGGGTCGTGTTAAAACCAGGATAGATTCCGAACGAAAAGAGCTAGTGAACCAACATTTATTTGATTAGGATAATTGACCCTACACTCCAGGAGCTAGGGTGAGAAAGATATGTGTGCAAAATTTCGTCAAGTTATCAGTTTATATGGACACACAAATGGACCGTCTAAGAAAGTGATTCTGAGCCGATACTTTAAGGGAATAGGACCAATATTTTTATACCCTCCACCACCATCAGTGGTGATGGTGGGTGTATATAACTTTGTCATTCCTTACACATGGAATATTCATCTGAGACACAACAAAGTATATACATATATTCTTGATCCTTATGAAATTCTGAGTCGATTTAGCTATGTCCGTCTGTCCATTCGACAAACATATACCCTGTGGAGGGTATAAAAATGTGTAGGTAGTCGAAATGTATTAATAATTTTTTATAAAGTATTCTGCTAATCATTATACAGCTATTGGATAAATATGTGACGAAAGTTTGATTCATCGACCTGAAATTTAAATATCTCTATAGTTTGTTTCAACCGAATGTAAAATTGTTTTAAAATACAACAAGTGAGTGTAACAAAAGCAGCAATCTACTATGGAGATAGCTGTCATTGTTTTAATCAGTAGATGTTTTTGGTCGATATTTATTGTCAAAAAGCTTATTTGGTATTCGCGTTCTGATTGATCAACAGATTCAACATAATTAACATGAAAGCATCATCAATTCAATTCATGAATGTATGGGAAATTGCTGCATTTGTTTCTACACCCCTCGTTTATGAAAAATCTTTACTTTTCAACTCAGTGGCTTATTTAATTTTTCATGATAATATATTTAATAATAAAATATAAAGAATGGAATTTTTGTCTCGATGGAAAAATTTTATTGTAAAAATATTTTAATATAATTGTACAATTCACAATCGATGTTGTAGCGTTGTATGCGTAGTATGTCAGCAGCAGCTACAATAGTCAGAACAATGTTATGGATATTTTCTATGCAAAAACGATAAAGTGGTAACACTGAAATCACAATCAGACAACTGTTTACCAAAACAAAAAAAACTAAAATTTTATTAAAAACTGTTTATTTATTAGTTTAAAATGAGGAATAAAGAAAATAAAAGAATTTAAAATTCAAAGAAATTAATTTGGTTTATTTCGCTTGGTTAATTTAATTATATTTAATTTTTTTATATTTTATTGTTTTTTTTTTATTGAGAACATAAACTTATGACTTGCTGCAAAGATCTGTTCATAATCACTTTTTCTACACTTTAGTAGTTACAATATACAACTTGATTGTGAATTGAACAAATGTTTTTGTGAACAGTTGTGGAACTCACTGTATGTAATCCACTCAAACCAATCTAGGTTATTTAATATTTTAGCATATTTTTAGGATGATCAGTTTTATGAAAAAAAAAATTATAAATAAAGAAAGTATAGTCGGTAAAATTTGTAAAAAAATTGTTTTTGTGATACTACCGTACTATGCAGCATTTACCCTGAATACCTGACCAAAAAGGCAAAAATGAATTTAAAGAAATTTAAAAAACTGAATATGCAGAATATTCAGCATATTCAGGAGACAGTGAATATTCGATAGACAACAAAATTCTGCATAATATAGTGCATTTTCAATACTTTAATTTGAGTTTTGTAGTTTTGAGACGATGTCAAAGTCAGGAAAGTGAAAGAATTAAATTTGTGTTTAGAGTTTTTTTCATTCTAACAGGTTAATATGATATTTTTTGTGGATTTTCGTTTTTTTTTTTTTTTTTTGTTTAAATATATGTATATCTTATATATATGTATATAATATTCTATTCTAAGATTCTATAGAATTGAGCAATTATTTTTGGCGATTTTTTTTTTAATTATAAAAATTTACCATTTTCTACCAAAAAATAAAGAAGATTATTACAACGGAATGTAGCAAATGTTTGGCGATTTTGAGAAAACTTGGTTTTTTTACCCTTCACCTTCGTGAGAAGGTTATATATAAGTTTCTCATTCCGTTTGTAATTTCCAAAATATAATTTTCCGCTCCTATAAAGTATATTTATTCTGAATCCTTAGAGATAGCGGAGTCGATTTAGCCATGTCCGTCTGTCTGTTGAAATAAGTTTTTGAAGACCTCAGATATCTTCGGGATCCAAATCTTCAATAATTCTGCTTAAAAAAAATTATCTGCCAAAAAAATGTCTGAGATACCAAGTTTTGCTTGGTATGAGCGCAACTCATAAATGTTGGAAAATACATTTTGCAAACGTGATAAGTACTTATCTAACGCCCTATTTGTAAGCGAACGTGGTAAGTGCTAGCCTCCAATGACATTGCAGTGTTAAAATAATTAATTAAAATGCCAAGGAGAAAGTAGTGAAAATTGGTTTTAATAGCATTTCAACGCATTATGTTGATATATGAACAATTGGTTCCAAGTTGTTGTGTATTTCCGATTTTTAATAAAAAATTTATGCTACATTACATTAACTTAGCGTAGATATTGTTTTATTGAAAATCACATTTAAAAATTTTAAAGAAGTAGTATGCATACCCTGTAGGATTTTGTGTGTTAACTAAAAATCAAGTTAACTTTTTGATAACTTCTTATGACTAGCTTCAAAGTAACTCAAAAATGATCGAGGAAATGAACAAACATTTCAATAAAATTTTAAATAAAAAATAAAATAGAAACTCGTATCAAATTTGTCAAACAATTTGTATTGAAAAAATGAAATTATGAAAATGAAAATTTGTTTCAGCAATGAAAAATGAATTTATTATTATTAAATTAACATTTTCAGGAATATAAGACATAGATAATGGTGTATATAGGAAGGAAATGTTGCTGCATATTGAACGCATTTATAATCACTAACAATTTGTTAAAAATAGTATAAAAATATAAGAAAATTGCACAGGTAACTCACAGCTGATCTTTTATTTATGCACTAGAAGCTAACTCATCTTGAGGTAACTTCTGGTTAACTGAAACTGATGTATAGTGAGTGAGTACTGACTCGTTCCTATGACATCACATTGAAAAACTGAATAGTATTTTATAAGCAAAATGGTTAGCTTTTGAGTCACCTCTGACTCATTTGTGGTTAACCATAAGTTAGTTTTAAGTTAACTCAAAATCCTACTGGGTATAAGCACCTACATACATATGTATGTATGTAATTACTTTTCAATTTATATTTACATATCACAGTTTAATTTTCTCATTTGTATAAAAAACGTAATTTAATTGTAACAATTTTCTAACGAAATACCGATAAAAATGACAATAAAAATTTAGAATGTTTAAATTTAAATTAGGTTGCCAGAGTATTTTTAATTTAAAATGTTTATTGAAATCTTATCAATTCTATTTGAATTACCATTCCTCTTTTAACAATATTATGTTGGCTTACGTACTGTTGTTGTATTTTAAGGTATTTATAAGGGGAAGGCATTTTGTGATAATTACAGTGTAAAACAAATTTATTCCTTTGTTAAAGATTTAATTTAAATCGTTTCCAAATGGAAAAATGACATACACTTCAAATAATTTGATGACATGGCTCTTTACACTAACCCCTTTTGCTAAGATTTTTTTTTGGTAAATATGAGAAGTTTTTTGTAAATATGTATGTATTTTTAAAATTTATTATCTTCTATTCATAGTTCTCTATATATAGAAATATTAAGGTGTTTAGAAAAGCACTTTTTTCCAATCAGTATCTTATAGTGATAGTATTTTCCAATGCATTCTTAATCAGAAATTTATTTATCAAAGAGGAAAATTTGTACTCACCCTAATGTATACATTTCTGTTATCATTATAATACTTTAAAATAGAATACCTTAAATTTTCGTGTGTTTGGAACATTAAATGAGCTCAAACAATTTGATATGCCTACCAAAATGAAAAAAGGGATTTGATATGTGATACGTGTAGTCGTATGAAATGGAATTAACTTCCTTTGAGTAAATTTTCACACGTACAGTTGGAATATAGTAACTTCCCTCTAAAATCATTCACACAACAACAGTTAACGGCAAACATTTTCTAATCAGTGATTCCCAAGTGAAAATATTGCAAATGTGTTTTTAGTAATTGCACTACATTCGAAAAAGGGTTAATGAACACAGAACTAATGTAATTATTACTCATAAATGCAAAGTAATCGTCATCGTAGAACCTTTATACCCCCCATTTAGTTTCACAAACAGTTTGGGAATACACTGTTTAAAATCGAATGTAAATGTGGTAGATTTCTATTCGATAGACATATCTATAGAAATTGCTAAAAAAAAAACAAAATTCAAGGAAATTGAAATGACTTTTTTGCAAACAAAAATGTACAAAACACAATTTAGATGATAATCAAGGTTAAAATAAAGTTTATTTTAAAGACGAATTTACAAATGTTGGGTGTTCATGAACCCTTTTAAAAATAAAACGATTTTAATTTTTTTTACATTTACTTCAAGTTTTTATTGAATTGTTCTTGAATTTAAACTTGAATTTTTAAATTATTGTTTTTTTTTATGAATCAATACACAAATTCGTTATAACGGGGTCATTGTACAGAAGCTAACACCATTACACACGTTTACAAAATTACATTAGCAAAGTTTTCAATTAAGTAGATATGTAAGTATAATTGCAATTTTATTTTCCGCTCTGAATATGTTTTGTATTTTTTTATAATTTTAAAGGCATAAAAATAGAATGTTTGAGATTTTCTAAATACTTAAAATGTTTTTTAATATTCCTAAACGATTTGAAAATCTTACTAATCTAAATAACACAGTGAGACAAAATAAACTAAAATATAAATCCATTAAAAATGACTAAGTTATTGATATTTTACTTTATTAAAAATTGTTAAAAAACTAATTCTCTGAAATATGTTTTATATATGGGCAATTTCATATCAAGTGACCCAACTCAAAAAATCAAAATCAAGGCTACTACTAATGGATAGTAGGCCAGACACAAATTTTCAGCGTTATCGGTCCAGAACTGTCGGACTTAGAGGGGGTCAAAGTTGGAAATTTGGGTCATACAGGGTTTTATTCAAATGCGTGTAACTTTTCACCTATTGGTCCTAGCAAAAATTGTCCAAATTAGTTTAGATAGATATTTCTTCAATGTTTCCAAAAAATGTTTTTAACTTTTTTAAAATTTAAAAAAAAAAAACATTTTTTTAAATATTTTTTTTTAACTCCAAATTTGCCCAAACGAAAGCTTTGATAATTTACTTTAAGGGCATTATAGTCCCATAATGGGATGCGAGGGGGATATCTATAAAAAAAAATATTTTTTAACTTAAGAATAAGATTTTTTTTCAATATTTGGAACTTAATTTTCACTTATTTTTGTTTTTTTTTTTTGCTCAATTAATATTAATTCTCTAAATTAATACATATTCTCTAAAATAATACGAAAAAAATGCGATTTTGCCGAAATCCGCCGAGTTGAAATCGCAGGTACAGCTAAACTGAAAGAAATATTGATCTAATTTTTTAGCGTTTAATCGCCTTATCTATCGACCATAAATCTTTATGAGATCTGCTAAAAATTTTGAAATTTGTTTAACAAAGTTCCAAAAAAAACTGAAATTGGAAATTTGAAACGGCCATTGAAAAAATCAAACTTTTTTGACCATAGCTGAGAACGAGGTTTATCTTATAAGAGAAAAAACTAATATTCGAGTAATAATAGATATATTTTAAGTAACAAAATGTTTTTTTTAGAATATATCCCAAAAAAAAGGAAATTTTTTGTCACATTTCGAATTTATGTGCTGTGAGACACGTTAATGGCCTGGGGAATTTGCAATAACTTTTAAAGTTTTCAAGCAATTTTTGTGTTTTATATCTTCCCTTACTCTGTGCACATTACGATTCCTTTACAATAAAGTTCAAAATTTATTACTAAATGGCCAAATTTGAGCAAAAACTGAGAAAAATCGATATTTTCCCCTTGTAAATGCACTTGAAAACTTCAGAGCCGTTGCGGCACCTGTTAACGTTATCCTATCAGCCTAATTTTTTATATGGCATAGTTTTACAACCCATAGAACAATTCTAGAGGGGGGACACATTTTTTTTCCTTCATACAAGCTTGAATCACTCTAATGTTCCTATGTAGTGCTGATGTTTGTAATGCACAAACATATTGGTTTACAACCACCTTAAAGTATACCAATCGGCTTAGAATAATTTTCTGAGCCGATTAAGCAATGTCCGTCCGTCGGTCTTTCGTCCTTTCATGTAAACTTTGTTATCAAAGTACAGATCGTAATTTTAAAGACAACTCCCAAGGTCGAACCCGACTTTAGTTGAAAGCGGTGCATTATTTCACCTAGTCCCAATACAACCGGACCCTCCGATTTGAGCATTTTAACTCATAATTATGTTTAATACACTCGTATTAGAATTTTATCGCTGTACTGTTATGACTGACAAGGAGGCTAGGTGGAAACGTTGGCCGATACTGCCCCTTTTTCGGCCTCTACGAGTTTTCAATACACAGAAACAATAATTACTAATTTAAGAATTTCTTTTAACATTGTTAAAAACGTGGTGAATAGAATTCTTTTGAATATCATTTGTAGATCAAAATTTAATATATAAACTCAAGTAAATATTTTTTATTTATTTGTTTACTCTGGATCATAAAACATTTCGCCTTAATCAGTCCACGTAACTTTTGTTTGTTTTGTATGAAAACACTTGTTTTGTTGTTGTTGTTTTAAAAACTTTTTTGGACTCACGTCTCTGTTATCATTAAAAAAGCATTAATATATTCGTTATCGATTTTAAAGTAATTTCCTCGTAGAAATTCCTATAGCTGTGGCCATTGCCAATGACGACAACTTTGTATTTATTATTTTTTTTAACAGATAATCGTGCAATTGTTTGAAGTTTTAAGGCCCAACTATAATGTGCATAAGCTTGCTTAAGGTAATGTAACAATCGAACGAAAAGTCTCTCAAATGTTTAAGAAAATCCGAGGAAACTTTTAGGTGGCTATAATGTACTTACGTGTATTCAAAACAATTTAGCTCCATTTACACATTTATGTGACACACGTAATAAAAAAAATACATATTTCAAAATATTTTATTGAAATAAATTAATTTTCTTTTAGCTTTCCATTTTTTTCTTTATTTTCTTTGTGTATAATAAACAAACAATTGATTCCGTACGTAATGTGCTGTCAGTATCGCTCTTTGCTTAAGCAAATAAAATTTGACGAAACTTGACGAAACTCTCTTAAGTACATTATAGTTTGTCACATACATTTTATATGTGTTCGCACAGTTGCTTAAGCTGACTTCAGTTTGTTTAAGCATATTATAGTTAGGCCTTTAATAATATTTATACAAATGATTTAAAATAGTTTACAAATATGTTTGAACTATGCTATGTATACTATAAGGGAATAATAAGAGAAAATTTATTTATTGTTTGAAAATTGATTGGAATCGAAGTCAAAATACAGTTATTAAAAATTACTAATCATTAAACGCGAAATAAACTCTAGTTTGGTTAACCGTAATATTAAATTGTCAGTCGGTATATCTGCTTTTAAGAGCACCATGAGGGTTTTCAACACATATTAACCATCGATCAGAAATGTCTTATACTAAAAATTGATACTTATTATACAAATTTTAAGAAATGAAATAAAATGTTAGAATAAACCACGCTTTCATTTTGGGAACATCAACACCTTTTTTTCCATAAAAACTGTCACCCTAATGAACATATATACAATAATTTAAAAATTTTAAATTATCACTTAATTAAACCGAACTACATACAAACAAATGAATAATATGTACATATATACATAATTAAACGCAATTAGAAATGTCGCAAAATATACATGAATTAAAATTATAAAATTTCAATGTAGCCGGCCGTTTACCACTAAACGCAGTAAACTGTGAAATGTATGCGTACTTGGATTCATAGCTCATACATAGTTACAAACATAAATAACTACATAACACCAAACACAGTGAACATTTCTCCTTGGAAAACGGCTGTGAAATATTCGCTCGCAAATTGAAAATATGAGATTAGTGTATTCAAACTCATGAAAAATCGCGAATATAAAAAAAATATTAAATACAAGATTCATTTAAATATTAAAGAAAATTTGGCTAATTTCTTAAAATTATAGTAAGACAACTAAAGTTCAGCCTTTCAAAAAATTTTCACGTTTTGGGAAATAAAAAAATTACACTTGTTTAAAAATTTTATATATCGAAGGTACCCTAATTTAAGACCCGTCTCTGAAAATTTTGAAATTTGTATGACATTTTCAAACTTAAGTAAAATTGTTTACCTTAGTGTATAAATATAAAACTATAAAACCGGCCCTAAATGTATTGAAAAGAAAATGTTCACTAGGCATATATGAGATAAAATATCTTACCGTAACATTCTTATTTTTTATTTTTATGAATTTGTACGTTTATTTAGTGCACCACTAGTAGTAAACTGCTCTAACCACTAATATGTACTTATCTTCTTTTAGGTTTTTGTACAAAATATACACCAGGGATGTATACCAATTATATTGTACGCATAAGTATTGGTTGATTCAATTTGAACTATACACACTCTCTGCAGTACGGTGTGGCTGTGAAGCTTGTGATTTTATCTACCATTTCGGATGGTATCCAAACCAGAATTAGCTAGTTGTTTTAAAGTGGACTTGTTAAAGGAGGAAGTCAGTTGAGTCTTTAAGGACAGGAACCACACATCACTTCGATTACAAATAGACAATATACTCTACATTATAACAACTATGACAATTAGAAAACTAAAATTCTATGAAGCTCAGAAAAAATTCCAAGTTTCATGGTAGATGTAATACATACATATGTAGAAATTTATTGGAAATTTATTCCCTAATGAGACATTATCAATTGGAATTGGAATATTGTTCAAAATCAATAAAGAAATATTTTCGTAAAACTCAGTACTGGTTGGAAAATGCATTTCCCATCTCTGCCATACACACTTGTTACGAATTCATAATAATAAATAAATAAAAACGAAAAAAAACACAAACATTTTCTTCATTACATTTGTTATTGTAGATATAAATTATATTTTTTCAGTTTAAGAGCCACTTTATCACCCAATACCCAACGAGAGCATTATATTGTTTGATCAAAGAGAGTTTTGGATAAGGTACTCTTTAGTAAATAATCGTTGTTGTATGTAGTGCTGCCATATAAATAAATTAAAAAAAAAAGTCGGCGAAAATTTCGGTATAATCGAAACTTTTATTTAAATGATCGTGAGTGTTCAAAAATACAAAAAAAATTATCGTCACCTGAAATGCAAAAAGGCGTACCAACCTGTAGTCTTATTTATATTTAAACATTTTTATTGATGTTAGTATATAATACATGGAAGAAAGAGGAATTTTTTATCAACAATAGTTTTAATTTTATTTAGTTTTTTTGTCTCTCCTGTAAAATTTTGAAAAGTGTTGTTAGGCCCTTTTGCATTTCAGGCGACGATATGTATATATCTTATTAATGCCTACAAATTTATCAAATTTTCATGAACAAAAAAATCAGCTATTGAAATGAAATGTATATTAAATTTTGCATAAAACGATAAATAAAAAAATAATTAAACAAAATTTTCTCCCTTAACGGTTTTCTTGCAAAATATAATCTGGCAGCTCTGCTGACAGGCGATCGTTGTTTAGAAAGAAAGCAATTTGAAATATGTACTTTTTTCATTTAGGATTTATTTTCATTCATTCAGTCTAAAATGTCGAAGCGTTAAGGTGTGATCGCGTAATCGTGTGACCAAATGTGTACAAATAATAAATAATTAAAAATAACACAAATAAAGTAGAATTAATTAAACAAAAATAAAAATAGTAATTAATTGAATTTATAAATAATTGCATAAAGCAAAAAGATATCAACCACAACATAACAACTACAAAGTGAATAAATAATTAACTCATAAGCATAAAAACACATTGAAAAGTAAATAGAATTATATACATACAAATACATAAACATAGTAAATACTTATGTACTTTGATTAGTATCAATGATAAGGTGTTAATTGAAAACGTCATAAATTTTAATCAACTAAACATTGAGTTGCAAACTACAACATAGTTTACTTATGTGCACATGTATGTATGTATGAATGTAATTCAAATATGCATTATAGTGTGAGAAAAAATAATAAGAGTGCACAAAACTTGCTGTATTTTCTTAAATTTTTCCAAAAAAAAAGAATCTCATAGAGATTTTAAATATTGAAATTTTTATTATTTATATACTTTGGATAAATTTTATATCGATTAAGAATTTAAATATTAATATTTTTTTAATCTGTCCAGTGCTTAAAAAATATCGCATTTTGTAAATAAAATATACCTCTGTACTTTGTTTTTCATTAACAACTAAAACTTAAATATTATCATGAAAAGTTAATAAAAAACAACTTATGTGTTTTTTCCGTGTGACCACAGAAATGCTTTTACGTTTAAACGTGAATTTTAATCTTTATAATATGTACTATAATATAGTACATATGTATGTATGTATGTAAATGTATGTGTAATTATTAAGATTTTAATCATACTACTAATAAAAACTAATAACAAATTGTATCGTCATACATATTGACTTTAATTTCTTCGATAAAATTCATTTAATTAATTTGAAAAATTTTATAAATTAAAAAAAATTATCTATCGCTTAGCACCTTATTTAGAACCTTAATAGAAATCGCTATGCCAATTCTCATTAATCTATGTATGTATATATGTACATATGTGTCTAATATTACACTTTTTGAAATGGTAGAACAGCGGGAAATTAGTTTTTGAGTTTGTACATATCATTGTGCAAAAATGTTATTATTTGATTAAAATAATTTTGAAATAAATTCACTAGTTATTTTAAATAAGAGAGTTTAATCTAGTATTTAATTATTTTATAAATATTAATAACAACTCTTTAACTACATCATAAATAATATTTCATAAATTCACTAATTAAAGTTCTGATTAAAATAACTATCGCGTACAGATCCATTGTTGTTATACATAGTGTTATTGTATTAACGAAAAAACAAACAAAAACAAAATAAATGTTTATCGAAATTCCGAATGCATGAATGGCAAACAATAAAAAATAAAATTGAAATTATTATTATTATAATAACAACAATAACAAACTAAATATATTAAGTATAATGAGAAAAGTACAAATAAATTGTAGTTTTTTTTAACCCGTTAAATAATTAAAATAAATTAATAAACACAAAAAAATGAAATTATCTGTCCTAAAACAACAGCAACAATAGAACAATAACAACAACAACACATAAATTACTACATTCACACAGTATAACAGTAACACTTGTATCTACATGCAACTACACTACAGCTACAACAACAACACACGCACGCAACATGTCAAAGTATCACATTTTGAAAAATAGTGATTTCCACAATCATAATGATGATTCAACAACGACAAACGCCAGCAGCACAATTACTACAGTATCACCGCTTACAGACGATGAGGAAAATTTTGGCCTCTTTAACAGGAAGGGCGGCCACCACCATCAACATCATCATCACCATCATTCAACCGATCATGATCAATTAAGACACGAGAATTCAGGGCATCAACACAAACATCATCTTCAGAAAATATTCTATGACACTGATGACGATGATGATGATGTTGTTGTGGATAATCATTATAGTCACGATCACAGCGATTTATTATTAGTCAATGATAATCACGTTGAAGATCTCATTCAGTACAACAACAACAACAACAATATAATTGACAATAAAAAACAAACTATTTACACCAACAACAACATCGACAGCAACGACAATAATAATACGCCATCAACTACCGGTAAAATAATTTTCACAAACACTAACAATTTAATGACACCTTTGGATTCCGCTGCTACTGCTGCTGACGAATTTACAATGGAAATTCCATTGCTACAACAAAATTATAATAATAACAACAATGAAGAGAGAAGAAATAACTTCGCCCATAAAGTAAGTATAGTTTTTGTTTTTTCTATTTTATTTTATATATTTTTTTCTATTTTTATCTTTAAAATAAAATGCATTAAAATTTTTACACTGCAGTTGGAAAGAAACTTGTGATGAAATTATTTAGTTTTATTAGTTGCAGTATCTAAAAATATTTATCAGATACAAGTTCGTACGGGTACCTACTTTTCGTTCGATAAACAAAATCCGGAAAATGCTTTATTTATTTAAGATTATCACTCATTTTACCAATCAATAGCAACAAAAGCAAGAAAAACATTTTCTTTAAGAAAAGTAAACAAAACAAAAAATCTGTAATATAGATTTGCCGAACAGGTTTATTCTTCTTCCTCTACAAATAACTAAGAGATTTCTATACCTATACTTACTAAAAAGAGAAATTTAAGAGAATTTAATTTATTGTTATAGTATGCAGGGCTGCCAGTTGGATGTAGAAATAAATCGCTAAAATATATAGGAGAAACTTTAAATGTCAATTAAAATACTTCTGTGAATACAATATGGAATAAACATTTTTGAAAGCCCAGTATCCTTATTCCGTCCAAAAACATATTTTGGTTGTTTTTACCAAGTTTGGCAATACATTTTCAAATCTGGAAAATTTCATAATGAATAGGGGCCGATTTACCGCTTACGTGACCAAGTAAAATATATCGTAATATTCCATGATGGCATTCGATATCGAACAAGAAATCTAGTATAGTGCTGTTAAAGTATTGAGTAGTGGGTATCGAGTATCGAGTATTTGCCCTATTTTTTGGGTACTCAATACTAAAAAGTAGTTACTCAATACTTTCAAACTTGTATATGGATTTAACTTATTTAAATTTAACGGCTATGATGTGAAAAAATACAGCTCTACAACTAATACAGATCATATCATTATTAGAAATGCAACTCTTAGCAATATCAAATCAATCTAAAAATAATTTAAAAACTGCAATAATAGTTAAAAAGTTACAAATATTTATTGATGTCTGGTCTAACTTTTCTTAAAAAAAAGGAAAAATTTCTCGTTTTTAATTTAAAATAAAACCGTTAAAAGTATCGAGTAGTATTGAGTACCCAAACGAAAAGTATTGAGTAGTATTGAGTAATCAAAAGTAGTAGAATATTACAGCACTAATCTAGTAGTTTAAATTAATTTCGATAACGAAATGTGTTTGCAATACGAATGCTTATTCGATCACGGCTCACCGAATCTCTCCCGAATGAGACCAACGGGAAATGAATGTGTACAATCTCTAAAGGCTTAAAAAGGAAGGCTTAAAAAGCCTTCCATAACCATCATATGTCTGTCACTTCGTGTGTAACACCAAAGATTAATCTGAGACCCAACAAAGTATATATGTATATTCCGGGTCCATATAAAATTCTGAGTCGATTTAGCTCTGTCTATCTGCCTAAAACACGCTCACGTTAAAACTAAGCAAAGGAAATCAACCAAATTCACAGAAAATATTCATTATTGTCCTAAGCAGTTTGGTATTGAAAATGAGTAAAAATTTCAGACTACCTCGAAAAAAATTAGGTTTTTTCCTAATTCTCGAGTAGATAATTCGATGAATTATGGCACACGTTATTTCTAAAACAATCAATCCAAAATTCCCCATAGTCCCCAATACAAAGATACATATTCTCGGAAATGTTTTTATCGTAAATAACTTCGTCAAAAATATCGGTAGCAGCACAAAATTTTGCAGATGTGTATATAATGTGAACACAAATCATACTACCGACTTATATTTGTCTATAAACGCACATTTTTTTTGCTCAAAAGAAAGCTTAGACCATTTCCTTCAAGAGCTTTGTGATTACTTAGTCGGATGCGAGTGGAATATCTTTAGAAAAATATTTTAATTCAAAAAGTATTTTTTTATTTTTTTTTACATAAGCTCCTTGCATCTTAAAGGAAATTGTTTAACGGTCATCGGACGACATCGATTTTAAAAGTTGGGCCACTTGACACAAGATTGCCCATATATAAAAATAACTTCGACATATATCATTGACAAAGGCAGATATCGCTATAAAAATTTACATGAATGCATTTTGTCTATATAGGAATTATTTTGAAATTATTTTTGGATCAGTGCATAATTAATAATAGCTGTCATATCGTTATGGACTCGATCAAAGTTAGCTCCATGGATGTATAATTTATTAAATACGTATCTAAAAATATTTATGTAGATGGGTTTTCATAATAAGTAGCTTACAGGTGAATACTGAAATAACACCCAATTAAAAATTTTTAATTTTTTTCCAATACGAATGAATAAATAAATTTTGTACTCGATATAACAAATTTCTAAAATGTAAAAAACTTTGTTTAAAGTAATATTGTGATTATCTTCAAAAGAAAAGAGAGAAATGGAATTTTGCACCAATTAAAATGGTAAATTAATTCGTAATTTGTTTTTTTTTTTTTTTTTTTTAATACCAAAACAATTTATTTACGCAACCACCTTTATTAAACTAAAATATATTTTTTTAATCTAATTTTAATAAATTTCTTTCCAAAAATCCTAAATTTTGGTTTGCGTCTAATATTAATGAAAATAATTTCTAATTTTGCATACTGCAAAAAAAAAAATAAATAGAAATGGCCGCAAATCTTTATGAGTGCATTAAAAATTAAAAAAAAAAATAGACTTCTTGTCTTGTCTGCCTCTTCGTAACGTATGGGGTGACGATTGACTTCCTCGTAGGACAAGCACATGTTAAAATAGCTAGTCACATGGACAGTTGATGGCTAGGTGCAATCCTATGTGGTAGGTTAAATAGGAAGTTCGGGACTGTCCGACCGAACTGCTGGGTATGTTGATGAGTATGTATGTACATTCGAGTGATTCAAGCTTGTATGAAGGAAAAAATTGTTGTCTGACAGGCCGTCCCCCCTCTAGAATTGTTCTATGGGTTGTAAAACTATGTCATACAAAAAATTAGGCTGATTGGATAACGTTAACAGGTGGCGCAACAGTTTAGCTGTGCCTGCAATTTGAACTCGGCGGATTTCAAGAAAATCGCATTTTTTTGTAATATTTTAGAGAATACGTATTAATTCTTTACTGTTGCAAAATTGAAATAAAGTATTATCAGAGTATTATAGTCTAGATAATACAAAATATATATCCGAAGTTTTATTAAAATCGGACATTCTTAACCCATAAACTGTGGAGTTCAAAGGTCAAATTATCGAAATAATATTTATTAGTAGGCCATCTTTACCAAAAATGACTGGAATTTATCGTATATTGTCCGACATTTAAAATAGAGTAAAAAAGGTAGATTAACTCTTTATGGCACATGGGAACAATTTAACACCAAAGTTCAAAAATTCGAAAAACACTATCTATTTGAATAATGTTCTATATAATCAAAGGAATAACAGAAATAAAACAAAAAATTCTATAAGAATTATTGATCTATTTTTTACTATTAATAGCCTTTTCTATTGACCATAAATCATCATGAGATCTCCTAAAATTTTTGAAATTTGTTTAACAAATATTCAGAAAAACTGATATTGGAGATTTGAAACGGCCGTTGAAAAAATAAAACTTTTTTGGGGGTCGGGCAAAATTCGCAACTTCGTTTTTTTTTTTGAGCACTTAATGTACATTGCACAAGTGCACAGGTACCTTCCATTACTATATTTTTTCATTAATTTATAGAAAAGTTGTTATTTCGTTTATAAAAATTTTCGTCGACTTTTGGCCAGACCTAAAATGTGTCCATATACACAAAATATTTTTATGGTGTTCTAGATCTATTTTGCTTAAAATTTAAGTGTAATGACAGAAAAATATGCTAACATTACATAGTTAAGAAATTTAAGTTTTTACAGAAATTTAAAATATGGAGTAATTATCTTAAACCTTTATAGCCCATTCAGACTGAGTCGAAATTAAGTAATTTGGGTTCGAAATTATAAATGAAATCTTACCTGTTCAGACCGGTGTTTTTAACACTTAATCGGATTTGGCTTGTAAGCAAAATCCGTCCTTTTCCGTAAAATTATACTTATTTAAATTATATTTATTGTTTATATCTGGTTTTAAAATTTTTATTATTTTTTTTTGTTTTGGTACTTTTTATACTAAGACTGGGTGGTTCATTGGGATTTCAAGTTAATTTCAATGAAATTAAGCAAAATTACTTGATTTCCAATTAATAAAATGTATGGGAAATTACTTAATTTAGAATTGGTTTCGATCGAATGAATGGGATATTAGATATATTTCAAATTTATCGAAAACATAAATTTGAGTTTTTAATTAAATTGAGCAATATTATAGTTATAAATTACTATTCAACTTAAAATTTTTATTCTCCAATATTTAACAATATTTGCTAAATTTTGGAGTATTTAAAGAAAATACCCCTTAATAACAAAAAGTCAGTTTGCCCAAAAATCACAGAATTTTGCAAAAAAAAAATGTCAGTTGAAATAAAATCCTACTATTTCCGACAAACAGATTCTTAAAGTTTCATACAAGGAAGAGGTCGGACTTTTTTTAAAAGCTTATATGAAGTTATACCATACATCTATGTTTTACGTACCCTCACATTCTATTTGGGTCAGCTTTTTACGTTAATTATTAAAGTACTTCCTGTTATCTTTCATATCCAAGATTAATTTTTTAATTTGTTTTTTCGCTTAAATTGAAAAAAGAATCTGAAAAATCTGTATTCGGAATTACATTTTATTTTTTTTTTTTATTAAAGAAGCAACCTTAGTGGCTTGTTATTAAAGAGTAATTTAATGTTGATGAACACAAAATTCATTTTCTATAGCTCCAAAGTATGGCCTACAATACTTCATTGAAAAATTTGTTAAAATGCGACATCAAAAAAAAAAATAATTTTGACCAAAGAAAGTGATCGTCTGAACCATAGTGCAGTGTTGTGAAAAGCAATTCCTATTCAATTGATGATAATTCTAGCTAGAAAATTAGTACTAAATGTAGTTATTATTTATGTACAATATTAATATTTTATTTAGATTTTGTATGATTTTATAAAAATAATTTTTTTTTCTACAGCAGCAACAGTATGATTTTGAATGCGTTTGCTTGTGTCAACAAAAAGGATTTGCTTCCAACCTCAAGACTAATTCAACGAAGAATGCTAAATCAAAAATCCTCTGGGCCATTGCTCTGTGTTGCATATTTATGGTAAGTACTATCACTTCAGCATTTGCTTGTAGTTCAATTGTTAATGTAGATCAACAGCAGCAGTACCTAATGCAATTGTTTTTTTTTAACATATAATAGTTATGGCATATCCAATATTAAAGTGTCACAATCCTGGAGGCAGGGAACTGCTCCGGATTATGAACCGTTTTTAAATCTGAACTAATCTAAAGATACCTAAATTACCATATCATTCCCTTGCGTGTAATATAAAAAAATAGAAAAATTATCCTTTTATTCTTCGACCCAGCTCGGTAAATATTGGCCCCGGTACAAAAATTTTCAAAAATGGTATCTTAGAATGAAATAAACTTTACCATCAGTAGAGCACAAAAAGCTCCATACACAGGGGGCCACTCTAATATTCATTTGTATTGATATGTCTGACTTTCCCAGCAGTTCGATAAAGATTCAATGCATCCGAAAAAAACAGTTTTTTCCACTAACGTCTATCCACCTGGTTGGCTCTAATTCGTCTTTCGTCACGGAAGTTCTCTTTGTAAACGAGGGTGAAGATAATCGTCACTTTAGTGTCCCCTTTGTAAGCGAGAGAGTGAACATTTAAAAAACAAACTTAAGCTTTTTGTCTGTCTCTTCATAATCTATGGGGTGACATTTTACTGCATCGTTGGACAAGCACATGTTAAGAAAGCTAGTCACCTGGTCAGCCGGTGGATAGGGGTAATCCTAAGTGGTAGGTTAAATAGGTAGTTCGGGGCTGTCTGACCGAACTGTTGGGTGTTCCTGTGTTCCTATAACAAATGTAAATATGTATATTCTGAAGTGTTATAGATAAGAAGCCGATTTAGCTTTGTCCTTCCTTATATTTCTAATATTTTATGACACCTATTTCTTAAATAAATTTTTAAAAAATTATGAAATTTAAAAAATCAGGGGCCAAAACGTCGCTCTCATTTAACTTTAAATAAAATATAGAAAATACTAGACATTTTTGTATGTGGCGCATAATTTTCAGTACACATATCAAAAGAAACAAATTTTGAGTAATGCCAGTTTTGCAGTAAATGGATGATACATACATACATACATATTTTAGTTCAAATAAAAATATGATCAAGGAGGGTTTATAATATTCTACACAGTAAAAAATCGCTATCACTCTTATGTATTTTATTTTTCATTTCTTTTTATACATACATACTTAAAAATGTACATACATATATACGTACAGTTAATCTCAAAAATAAGTATACAGAAATACTGACAATTGGTTTTATTTAAAAAAGGATATTATTTTTTCAAAAATCAAAAAAGTAACATATTTATTTATTAAAAACAATTATGATAATTATTATTCACTACTTTTTTCCGGGTTATTTTGGTTACTTGAGTTCTCATTTAAGGTGTAGTTAAATAGGTACAAAATTTACGCCACAAAAGTAAGTATACAGATAATTTCAATATGTATTTGGCTTAATGATATTAACAAAATTCATGAAAATTTTACCTGTTTGAATGTAATTATTTTATAATAAAATATTCTGTACACTATAACATGGAAAAAATTCACTTTTTGTTCCGAAAAATTGAAATTTTTGGTAATTGATCTGAATATTATTTATAGGAGCATTTTTTCCTATTTAAGAACATTAAACCCCCGGAGTTTTGGATCGGGTATTCAATAATATCCCTCGTTTGTTCATTATGATGCATTGGAAGACGATATTTTAACTTTTAAATTAATTGTTTCTTTACAATAATTACAATCCATTGCGGAACATTGCCGTTTTTAACATAGTATAGCGTACATATTCGATATTTAACGGCGATTTCCTAAAATTTATGTCTTAAAATGCGATATTAATAATATTTGCACTAGTATCCATTAATTAAAACAAGTTTTTTGGTTCCAATCATCCATTACACACTCCTAAATACTACCAATAATCGTCAAATGGTGACCATGTCAATAACTTACACTACATATCGGTTCTGAAATTGATTATTGTCCAAAATAGTAAGATTTTTATATTAAATCAGGCTCAATTGGTGGTATGAATACGAATTGAACAATTTTGAACACGGATACATCTTAATTTGTTGCTAGAACAAATAAAATGTCCGATCCATAAAACATGGTTATTGTATCGAGTATATCAAGATATGATTGGTAGCATTATTGTATGCTTTGGAAATCGGAGTATTTGGAAAACCTGTTTAAATTAAAGAAAATATATAGAATTATCCAAATTTTAAAGTTTATGTTGTAAGTCTTAAGAAATCGGAGTTAAATTTCGGGTTTTTAAGAACGTACTGTGTTCAAAATGGCCAAATCCATGCATATAACATTAATTTCGAAATAACAACTCTTTTCAAAAGTTAAAAATTCTATTTCCAATGCATCATTTGGAGGGTTCAACGACCACCAGATCCACAATCCGGGGTCTAAAGTGGAAAAAAAATCGTAGAAATAAGAAAAAACTGTTCTACTAATTAATTCCGGAGCCAATCGGCCCAAATTTCAAGATTTCGGAACTAAAAGTAGATTTTTTCCAAGTTATTGTTTAAAAAATATTTTATTAAAAAGTAATTATATTAATACAAGTAAAATTTTCATAAATTTTGTTAATATCATTAAACCAAATATATACTGAAATGATCTGTATACTTACTTTTGTGACGTAAATTTTGCACCTTATTAACTTTAGCTTAAATGAGAACTCAAAGAACCAAAATATGAAGAAAAAAAGTAGTGAATAATAATTATCATAATTGTTTTTAATAAATAAATGTGTTACTTTCTTGTTTTTTGAGAAAATAATATGTTTTTTTAAATAAAACCAATCGTTAGTATTTCTGTATACTTATTTTTGTGATTAACTGTATGTGTAAACAATGAAACATTATTTCTCTCTTAACTTATGTTTCCTTTCGTTTGCATTCTATTTTACATACAGGTTGTTGAATTCCTGGGTGGTTATTTAGCCGGAAGCTTAGCCATCATGACGGATGCCGCACATTTAGCATCAGATTGTATTAGTTTCGTTATTGGTCTAGTAGCCATTTGGTTGGGCAGCAAACCACCGGATGCAAAAATGTCATTTGGATATAAACGATTTGGTAGGTAAACATCTTTAAAAGACACTTATTTTATGCAATAAGCTTATACACATATTTGAAATATGACATGTAAAATAATTAAAATTAAAAACATTTATTTACACTAGTTTACAACGATTTTGCTCATGATATAAAACTTATATGGATTTCTTTATTTATGACGTCTAAGTTCACAAAAATATTGGAAAAAGTCTAGGTTGTAAAATTTTTGAATTATTCATTAAGAAAGAATATGCAGAAAAGGGTTAAATTAGGAGCAAAAAAAACTGAATATGTAGAGTTTTAGTTGTTTTTTTAAGAAATTATATTTGTCTTACTCACAACAATCTAACAATGATTTTATTGTCACAAAAACATTGAAAATTCAGCTGAATTAATCTTAAATTTTGATGAAAAGATGTTTGGTTTATCCCTCATACTCATAAGAATGTAAAAAATGAATTATGAGGATTATATTCAAATCCGTAAGTTAATAATTCTATAATAAACTGTGAAGAATATTTTCGATTTTTTTCTCAATTTTTTAAACCTTTCTGTATCTGTCCTAAAATTTATATTTTTAATTTTTTTAAGCTGATTGTTAGGTTCTCAAAAAAGGCACATTCGCCCAAAAATCAGCACTCATTTTCAAATATTTGGTCAACATCACTAAAGGAAAATGCAAAATTATTTCTCTTAATCTTAAAATGTTGACGTATAGGAAAAAATTAAAATTTGTTAATTAACTATTGGACATAGCACTTTTAAAAATATATAAACTAGTGTTATTATTCGTTATTCGCGTTAATATTCAGTTCATTTTGAATAACATCTCAGCAAAAACTTAGATTGAAAAGTAATGAGTTAAAATACTAGGGCTCCAGAGTATTTTTTTCCTTGTGGTGAGTTTGCAGTTCTTGTTCGGTTTTTTATAACATTTAACACTATCCGACAAAAATAAGTACCTGGGAAGTGATACTATTTTTCTGAAAGGTGGATCCGAGTAGCACAAGAATATGTTTTAAAAATTTGCCAAACACCTACAAAATCTTGAATTACGGGTAAAAAACCGGATTTTCGTACCTTTAAGCACTTATAAGTCATAAATCCGTGGAGAAACTTAAATTCGGCATCTCAACCGAATTTAAGTTTCTCCACGGATTTAGAAAGCAGCAGCTGAGGCCTTTATAACGACATATATGATGTTTAAGTAATCTGGAGAGATATGTGTGAATTTCATCAGCAAACATATTTTTGATTTTAGTTTTGCACCGTTGTCAAAGTTTGGAGGTGTTTTTTGGAAGTATTTTGATTAGAAACACTTGTCTATTCATTAGTAAAACACAACTGTGTTTTTAAAAAACCGTTAGCAATTGACAAAGTTATTTATTTTTCTTAATACAAAATTGTTCAATAATTGATTTATATGGGGGATAGTGTTAAATATGGACCGATCCTCGAAAAATTTGGTGGAAGGAATTATGTTTATATAAAAGTTATTTATGCTGAATTTCATCGTGATACACACAGAAAACAGTTTGGTTGGAAATCAGTTACAGCAATTATTTATTTGTAATCCTAAGTGTTATTTTGTTGCAATTAAAAAAATTTGCTGAATACAATAGTTTTTCTGTATTTATAACAATTAAATTATAAATGTGATTGAATTACTATTCGAACCAAAGTTTATTTAGTTAACATAATCAATGTGTTGTTGAAAAATTTTATTTGAAAATATTGGCAGAGACAACCGAATTTTAAAACTATGATTTGATGTTTACAATCCTAAATTTGGTAAATACAATGGAACATTTTGGTAGAGATATTATAAAATTATATTCGGAACTCACAACCGAAATTTTTGTTGATTTTATTTGACATTTTTAATAATATTTAAATAGTTTCAAAGCAAAATATTAAAACAATCAAAATAAAACAAGATATTGCACGAATTATAATATAATGCGGAAAATAAGAGGCCGCCCGCACTTATTTTTGCATCCCTAATTGCCAAATATTTTGAAAAGGTCTAACGTTCACACGCTTCTGCAAATAAACATTTTAAAAGCCGCGAAGGTAAGAAAAATGCTATGTTCCATTCCGAAACAACATCTTAACTTAACTTTTGACAATTGTTTCTTTAGAAAAAGGACCGCAATTCAATGCCATTACGAGGATTTGCAAATGCATAACTTACATATGAAGATACATTTATACTACTTCAGTTTTTATATATCAAGTTTCTTTGAACCTGTACGCATCAAAATGATTACCAATTTCAAATCTTCGATGATTTGTCCTCCAGTACATCATACGGCATATACTTACATATGTCTACATTAGGAGATACATATGTATGTATTTTTATTTTTATTCTGAATTTAGGAAATATATTTCCTAAAATTACGTTTGTATTTTTCATGTACCCTTTTTCTAGTATACTTTTTGGCGTTCAATAAAATAAATTTTAAACAAAAAAATTAATTTGAATTTTATTTGAACCAAAAAACAAATTGTCTTCACTCATAATTGAAGTTGTGTCAACCGATAATATCGGTTATGCCAATCGAATTTCATAACAGTTCTTATAACCGACCAAATTCGATTGGCAACAAATTTGGTCGTAACAACGAATCTGTTTTCTCTGTGTATTAATATTAAAAGGAGAATTGTGGAATTCAAGTAATTCCTGAAGGGGGGTTTGTGTGGAGACTAAGTCAAATAAGTCCGTATTGTCTAAGGAATCAGATTACAGCAAACTCATTTATACTCCATAGTTCCCATACAAATCCGCATTCAGAAAATGACTTTAATTCCATAATTCTCTTAATTAAATTAATATCAAGATGAAATTCAGCATAAATAACTTTCATGTAAATCTAAATCCTTCCACCAAATTGTTTGACGATCGGCCCATATTTAACTCTATTCCCCATATGAAGCATCCTTCAGAATATCAGTTTTTGAACAATTTTGTATTAAGAAAATTATCAATAACGTCGTGATTTTTAAAACCAAAGTTGCGTTTTACTCATGACATGGGTTTCTTATCAATAAATAAGTAGTGCGGTTCCTGTATAAAATACTTCCAAAAAACATCTCCAATCTTGAACAACGGTACAAAACTAAAATCAAAAATACTTTTGCTGATGAAATTCACACATATCACACCAGGTTACTTAAACATCATATATGTCATTATAAAGGCTTCTGCTTTCTAAATCCGTGGAGAACCTTAAAATCGGTTGAGATGCATCTAAGTTACTGACTTATAAGTGCTTAAAGGTACGAAAAAAAAAAAAGTTTTTTATCCGTAACTCAAGATTTTGGATTTGTTTGGCAAATTTCAAAAACATACTCTTGTTCTACTCGGATCCACCTTTCAGAAAAATAATATCACTCTCCAGGTATTTCAATTTTCGCTTATTTTGTCTCACTCTGTAATCTAATAAACAAATTTTAATTCATTAGCAAAACTTAAAATAAAACCAAGTATTATATTGGCCCTTTAGAACAGAAATGAGATTAATGAGTAAAATGAAAAAGAAAGAAAAAGTTAAGATTTTTAAATCTTTATATAATGCCTTATAAATCGTTGTTATCGCACATTTTAGAAAGTGGAATTAATATTTTCTTATCAAATGTTCTTTATTTGTGAAAATGAAATAATTTTACCGCTAGTTCTTAGATAAAATTATTTTAAATTTAAATGCGTAGATTTTGTATATCGATATCGAAATGTTAATTGAGTTATAAATAGAGAAATAATTTAAAAGGAATCATATAGAATTTATTTGATATAAACATAAATGTAAAAGTTATTAACGTCATATTTAAAATTATGCAATTACGCATTCAATGACAAATAGCAAATTTCTTGAGGGATGAGTTAAAAAGAAACACCCAACTGACCTCTTTTACCAAACATTATTTCACAAAATGCATTGGTATAACCACAAATATTGCATTTATTGACACATAAATCGAACAAACCTCAATTACATAAAAACAAACTTAATTAGTATAAGATTTTTGTTGGAATTAGGGCCATTATTACAACTTGCCTTTAATGTTCGTAATAATAAAAGGTAACTTTAATTAAAGTGAGGAATAAAGTGAACTTTAAATATTTTCATTATTACAACATAATTTTTAATATACAAAAACCGTAGCATACTTTTGGCCGTTAATAATATTTTTCATATGAAAAATGACATTAAATTTATTTTTTATTAATATTTTAAAAAAAATGATTAAAGCTTCCGTTAAAAGTTAAAAGTAACGTGATCTTCCCGTTAGCCTATCGGACACTTTTATCTAACGTTGACTTGTAATAACGAAAAACACATTATCTGTACGATAACTTCCTAACTTTAGTTATTGGCAAGTTATAATAATGGGCCTTAGCAATATAGCGATAAGTTAATAAATAAATTAAAAAACAATACATAGTTTCAAACAGCAGAATTTTGACAGTCATTTTCAATAACGTATAACCACGTGATCGGTTCTATATCACCTTTCATAATGAATGTACTCTTTGTAAACGAGTGAAAATGTTGGTGTCACCTTTGTAAGCGAGAACGGAGACAGTCGTCACTTTACTGTTCCCAAGTAGTCTAGAGATTGGGCACTCAATAAATAAACTTAAGAAAAAAGGTTCAAGCTTACCGACTGTCTCTTCGTAATCTATGGAGTGACGAAGTAGTCACGGTGACATGTGGTACCTTTAATAGCTAGTTCGGGACTGTCCGGCCGAACAGCTGGGTCATCATACCTTTATTCGTATAAGTATATATTAAGTGTAATTTATTAAAAATTTTATTAGTATAAATACATGAGTTAAACCTGCTCAAAAGGCAAGAGTTTTAAAATTATTCAGATGTTTACATTCACAGATGATCTAATCATATTTGGAGTGGTAAATACTTTTTTTTTCAGGACAGTTTTAATGTTATGTTATATAATCAAAATGATTTGAATAAATAAATGGTAAATCGGTTTAATTGAAATTGTTTCATTTACAGAGGTCATGGGCGCAATTGTATCGATTTTGGGCATTTGGATACTGACCGCAACTTTGGTTTTAGTGGCGATACAGCGCATTTATTCGAACGACTATGATTTGGATGCAAATACTATGATGACCATTTCTGGTATTGGAATTTTAATTAATATCATGTAAGTGTGTGTGCGCGTTCAAATGTATATATGTATATTTATGTATATGTACACTAGGGTGGCAATGAAAAATCAAGTTTGACTTTTTCAATATATTGTGCCACATGTGAGTTTTAGACTTCAAGGTACCAACAATCTGTTCGAATATAGTTTAAATTGGAAAAAAAAAATCGTCATAAGTTAATTTCATTGTCACCCTAATGTACACATACATATGTATCTCTGTTTATTCATATACATATATACTTATATTGTAAATGTAAATATAATGTGGTTATGGATGTTGATGGCATTTAACTACATACATTAGGGTGGTCCGAAATAAAACTGCAGATGTTCCCAACGAAAATAAAAGTCTAATTGAATCTAAAAATACGTTTTCCAAAAAAATGTTTTTTTGCGTAAATTATAGATGAGCTGGATCAACGGATACAGACGTCTCTTTTTAGAGAATTTTGTAATTTTATATACAAATTTTATCCAAATATAAATACATATTGGGAATTTCATGTCAAGTGACCCAACTTAAAAAATCGATTTTTACGAAATTTGCACTAAGGTTAGTACTATTGGATAGTAGGTCAGACACAGCTCTATCAGTAAAGAACTGCAGAACTTAGCGGAGGATAGTAAGCCGGATACAAATTTTTAGCTCTAAAGGCCAAGAACTGCCGGAGTCAGAGGGGGTCAAAGTTGGACATTTTGGTCATTGGTCCTAGCAAAAATTGTCCAAAGGAGTTCAGATAGCTATTCCTTCACTCCACTAAGTAATCACAAATCTTTCAAAGACAATGGCCTAAACTTTCTTTTGATGGATATTTGTGTCCGGCCTACTATCCCATAGTACTAACCTTGGTACAAAATTCATCCAAATCGGAAGACATCGATTTTTAAAGTTGGGTCACTTGACACGAAATTCATATTATGCTAATTAGGTATAATATGAAAGCTCTTTAAAGAACGCTTCGAGCGAGGCATATGCAATACTCCACAGTGGGGCAGAATGGAAATTTTTTGGAAATAAATCTGGCATTTCTAAACGGCTGATACGATCGGGATAAAATTTGGCGTGAGCGTAGCCAAGGAGTATTCGAGTTTAAGTTTTGAAGATGAACCCTGCAGATGCCCCAGGGACGGCGCTGTGGCGGCTCAAAGTAGGGTACCTACGACATGTAAAATTTTTTAACTCGTGCCATTCTTTTGTTTTTCACCCAAATACAAAGATTTTTATATTTTGTGAAAGCGCTCGACGAGATCTTGAAAAAACATGCTTGGACATACTACTTATCTCTTATAATATCCGAGTTATAGGCATTTAAAAATTTAGTGATACAAAATTTACCATACCTTGGTCCGCCTTTTTTTGAATACCGGGCGTAATTTTGGACCAAATGGACTCAATTTTTTCTTGTTAGTTAGACAACAAAATTTCCAATAATATACAAAAAAATTCAGATCAATATCGTTTACAGATCCAAAAATATACGTTTTTTAATTTAAAAATTCAAAAAATTTTAGATTTTTGGCGTTTTTTGCCAAAAATGTGTCTTAACTCTTTTATTAATAAACTAAAATTTTTATTAAGAGCATATAACAATTTTATAGTTTTCTAAAAGGTATCTTTACGCAGAACGCTTTGGCGTAAAAAACTTGTCCTATTTTTTGAAAATGTTGCCACTGCGTCCTTCCAAATATGACCTATTTTTTATCAAAACTTCAACTTTGGGCGACATGTTCTAAAATCCCAAAGCTGGGATCAGAAAACTGAAAGCAGTTTTGGAAACCTCAATATGTTTTCTATTTACTCCAAAAGTATTTTCCCAGCCCTGAAAGAAATGTGGACCCTATGGGCAAAAAAGTAAAAAATCCCATTTTTGGGATTTTCATTCCTATATTTGGGAATTGCGGGATGCCCTTTGACCTTTTTTGTCATATATTACATATTTGTTTAATTTCTAAAACTATGATTTATATCAAAATTTTAATAGGATCGCAGATAGCTACAACAATTTAGTCCATATTTATCCCTTAATATCATTTTTTAGTTAGATATGGAAATTCTCGACCCTTTACAAAAAATTTCAAGCCAATATCTCAATTACATTCAAAAATATGTTCATTTAAACCTGTGTCCTTTAATTTCATCTTTTTCATATTTTAGTATTATGTATGACAGAACATACATTTGGTGTTGAATAAAATATTTGGACAATTTTTAAAAATTATTTAGTTAATTATTTTATTATAATATTGTATATAAAATAAAAAAAATTATAATTTTATTATGAGCCACGCACAACAACACCTAAATCACCCCACACGAAATATAAAACACAATTTAATACAATATCATCAGTTAGTATAATAGCTTTTTTTATTTGAACTGTTTATCTTAAACATAATACAATTAATTCTTACAACCTACTTATATAGTTAATTCCTAACACTACTTATTTTCTATAAAATAATCTGTCATATCGGTATACATATCCAGAAGGTAATATAAGTCCTTTAAATCTTCCTTGTTTTGAGATGATAGAGTTTCATAACAAATCCATCTTTTTCGCATAGTTGAAAGAACAGGATCAGAAGATAGAAGTAAACTATTAAAAATATCTTCATTCTGTGATTGCCTGGAGCATTTTCTTGAGCTGAATAGTTGAACATGCTTAGAATCTCGATTCCTCGCTTCCTGGGCTTCTTCTGTTAACTCTCCAAGTGGAAGAATATTCGATTCAATTATTATTTGACCATGACACAATACTTTGTGTACTGTTGGTGTTAGTTCCCTCCATGGATACAGAGATACAAGTAATTTAGAAATTTCAGATGTGTATTCCCCAAATCGATTTTCATTAATTTTATGTTTACTATTCAGTGCCATTAAAATAGTTTTAACTCTTCGAAGCAACTCCTTGTCGATTCCAGTTATTTTTGAAGTAATTTCAAAATCACGAATAAACCTTCTCGCCGTATTACCGTCATTTGTACTACCGCAACTTGAAAGTGGTTTGTCGATGTTTAATCCCATCTGAACTTTAAATTCTTCTTGGATTCTGCGTTTTTCCGCAGGTCTCAGTTCTTTCAATTCTTCATTATTTTTTGTTGATTTAGTAGGATAGTTTGTTTTTTTTTCCTGGATCGCCTTGTATGATGGTAATATATTGTGTCCTTTTTCATGCAGAGCTTTCCTTAATATTTGGTACTTATTTCGACTGGGACCCAGTTCCAACATAAGCGCTATTGCTTCCTCTTCAGTAAAATTTGATTATGATGTTGGAGTTGGTATACTTTCCACAATTCGCTTAAGTCGTTTTGGTGATGCATTAGGAAGAATAGTTGCAATATGTACGACATCCATAGGTTGGTTTTCCTTTTTCAGCATTTCGTTAAATGTATCAGCAATTTCCTCATTTGAGATTGAAAAAAGTTTTTGTGTGACCCTCTTTTTTTTTACCTTGAACATAAGTCTTCGTATGACTTGCAAGGCGCTCCTGTTGATGTGTTGTAAGTTGAGATTTCCGTAGTAGTTTCCATCCAACTACAAAATTTTAATCGAAATTTCTTTTGATTTCCATCCACAGACTTACTTTTTACATCAAAAAGTTTTAAAAAGTTTTCAATTTTTGATATGCCTGTTTTGTCTACTTTTCTACTATATGTAGTTTTTATATAATTTGAAATGTCTTCAATTCTTTCTGGCCCTTTTGAAGATATACTCCATAAAACGGAACACAACTCTTCGTACTTTAATGTAATCTTCATTGTAGATTTATTAAATATGGTACTTAAAATCTGAGAAGTTTACTTATATACCAATTCTTGTCATTTCCGATACAGGTATTCCAAAGTAAAAAATTACGAATTGTCTACCTATTAACATTTAGGACTATATTACTATAACCTGTAATTCAGTCATTGATATTTCTTATTAGTGAATGAATCGAAATTATCATTACCTGTATATTTTTACCTACATGATCATAAACGAAACAGAACGAAATGATCTGTCGAAAAAATTTAGGTAAAAAATAGTTATAAATTTTTGAAAATTTAAGCATAATAGGACCTTTCAATTATAAGGATAAGCAAACAAATAGAAAATAGGTAAATATAAGATTTAAATATGTGCTGTCATACTTAATACTAAAATATGAAAAAGATGAAATTAAAGGACACAGGTTTAAATGAACATATTTTTGAATGTAATTGAGATATTGGCTTGAAATTTTTTGTAAAGGGTCGAGAATTTCCATATCTAACTAAAAAATGATATTAAGGGATAAATATGGACTAAATTGTTGTAGCTATCTGCGATCCTATTCAAATTTTGATATAAATCATAGTTTTAGAAATTAAACAAATATGTAATATATGACAAAATCTTTATTTATGAACAAAACTCAATGAAATTTTCAACGCTTGTTAAATTTGTCATTTCAAATAAGAATATGCAAAAAAAGAATTGAAAAGGTCAAAGGGCATCCCGCAATTCCCAAATATAGGAATGAAAATCCCAAAAATGGGATTTTTTACTTTTTTGCCCATAGGGTCCACATTTCTTTCAGGGCTGGGAAAATACTTTTGGAGTAAATAGAAAACATATTGAGGTTTCCAAAACTGCTTTCAGTTTTCTGATCCCAGCTTTGGGATTTTAGAACATGTCGCCCAAAGTTGAAGTTTTGATAAAAAATAGGTCATATTCGGAAGGACGCAGTGGCAACATTTTCAAAAAATAGGACAAGTTTTTTACGCCAAAGCGTTCTGCGTAAAGATACCTTTTAGAAAACTATAAAATTGTTATATGCTCTTAATAAAACTTTTAGTTTATTAATAAAAGAGTTAAGACACATTTTTGGCAAAAAAACGCCAAAAATCTAAAATTTTTTGAATTTTTAAATTAAAAAACGTATATTTTTGGATCCGTAAACGATATTGATCTGAAATTTTTTGTATATTATTGGAAATTTTGTTGTCTAACTAACAAGAAAAAATTGAGTCCATTTGGTCCAAAATTACGCCCGGTATTCAAAAAAAGGCGGACCAAGGTATGGTAAATTTTGTATCACTAAATTTTTAAATGCCTATAACTCGGATATTATAAGTAGTATGTCCAAGCATGTTTTTTCAAGATCTCGTCGAGCGCTTTCACAAAATATAAAAATCTTTGTATTTGGGTGAAAAACAAAAAAATGGCACGAGTTTAAAAATTTTACATGTTGTAGGTACCCTACTTTGAGCCGCCACAGCGCCGTCCCTGGGGCATCTGCAGGGTTCATCTTCAAAACTTAAACTCGAATACTCCTTGGCTACGCTCACGCCAAATTTTATCCCGATCGGATCAGCCGTTTAGAAATGCCAGATTTATTTCCAAAAAATTTCCATTCTGCCCCACTGTGTACTCTTTTAATTACAAAAATGTTCAAAAAATTATTTATAGCAAGTAGTTTAAACTAATGCCACAGTGGGGCAGAATGGAAATTTTTTGGAAATAAATCTGGCATTTGTTAGTTAGACAACAAAATTTCCAATAATATACAAAAAATTTCAGATCAATTTCGTTTACAGATCCAAAAATATACGTTTTTTAATTTAAAAATTCAAAAAATTTTAGATTTTTGGCGTTTTTTTGCCAAAAATGTGTCTTAACTCTTTTATTAATAAAATAAAATTTTTATTAAGAACATATAACAATTTTATAGTTTTCTAAAAGGTATCTTTACGCAGAATGCTTTGGCGTAAAAAACTTGTCCTATTTTTTGAAAATGTTGCGACTGCGTCCTTCCGAATATGACCTATTTTTTATCAAAACTTCAACTTTGGGCGACATGTTCTAAAATCCCAAAGCTGGGATCAGAAAACTGAAAGCAGTTTTGGAAACCTCAATATGTTTTCTATTTACTCCAAAAGTATTTTCCCAGCCCTGAAAGAAATGTGGACCCTATGGGCAAAAAAGTAAAAAATTCCATTTTTGGGATTTTCATTCCTATTTTTGGGAATTGCGGGATGCCCTTTGACCTTTTCAATTTTTTTTTTGCATATTCTTATTTGAAATGACAAATTTAACAAGCGTTGAAAATTTCATTGAGTTTTGTTCATAAATAAAGATTTTATCATATATTACATATTTGTTTAATTTCTAAAACTATGATTTATATAAAAATTTTAATAGGATCGCAGATAGCTACAACAATTTAGTCCATATTTATCCCTTAATATCATTTTTTAGTTAGATATGGAAATTCTCGACCCTTTACAAAAAATTTCAAGCCAATATCTCAATTACATTCAAAAATATGTTCATTTAAACCTGTGTCCTTTAATTTCATCTTTTTCATATTTTAGTATTAAGTATGACAGCACATATTTAAATCTTATATTTACCTATTTTCTATTTGTTTGCTTATCCTTATAATTGAAAGGTCCTATTATGCTTAAATTTTCAAAAATTTATAACTATTTTTTACCTAAATTTTTTCGACAGATCATTTCGTTCTGTTTCTTTTATGATCATGTAGGTAAAAATATACAGGTAATGATAATTTCGATTCATTCACTAATAAGAAATATCAATGACTGAATTACAGGTTATAGTAATATAGTCCTAAATGTTAATAGGTAGACAATTCGTAATTTTTTACTTTGGAATACCTGTATCGGAAATGACAAGAATTGGTATATAAGTAAACTTCTCAGATTTTAAGTACCATATTTAATAAATCTACAATGAAGATTACATTAAAGTACGAAGAGTTGTGTTCCGTTTTATGGAGTATATCTTCAAAAGGGCCAGAAAGAATTGAAGACATTTCAAATTATATAAAAACTACATATAGTAGAAAAGTAGACAAAACAGGCATATCAAAAATTGAAAACTTTTTAAAACTTTTTGATGTAAAAAGTAAGTCTGTGGATGGAAATCAAAAGAAATTTCGATTAAAATTTTGTAGTTGGATGGAAACTACTACGGAAATCTCAACTTACAACACATCAACAGGAGCGCCTTGCAAGTCATACGAAGACTTATGTTCAAGGTAAAAAAAAGAGGGTCACACAAAAACTTTTTTCAATCTCAAATGAGGAAATTGCTGATACATTTAACGAAATGCTGAAAAAGGAAAACCAACCTATGGATGTCGTACATATTGCAACTATTCTTCCTAATGCATCACCAAAACGACTTAAGCGAATTGTGGAAAGTATACCAACTCCAACATCATAATCAAATTTTACTGAAGAGGAAGCAATAGCGCTTATGTTGGAACTGGGTCCCAGTCGAAATAAGTACCAAATATTAAGGAAAGCTCTGCATGAAAAAGGACACAATATATTACCATCATACAAGGCGATCCAGGAAAAAAAAACAAACTATCCTACTAAATCAACAAAAAATAATGAAGAATTGAAAGAACTGAGACCTGCGGAAAAACGCAGAATCCAAGAAGAATTTAAAGTTCAGATGGGATTAAACATCGACAAACCACTTTCAAGTTGCGGTAGTACAAATGACGGTAATACGGCGAGAAGGTTTTTTCGTGATTTTGAAATTACTTCAAAAATAACTGGAATCGACAAGGAGTTGCTTCGAAGAGTTAAAACTATTTTAATGGCACTGAATAGTAAACATAAAATTAATGAAAATCGATTTGGGGAATACACATCTGAAATTTCTAAATTACTTGTATCTCTGTATCCATGGAGGGAACTAACACCAACAGTACACAAAGTATTGTGTCATGGTCAAATAATAATTGAATCGAATATTCTTCCACTTGGAGAGTTAACAGAAGAAGCCCAGGAAGCGAGGAATCGAGATTCTAAGCATGTTCAACTATTCAGCTCAAGAAAATGCTCCAGGCAATCACAGAATGAAGATATTTTTAATAGTTTACTTCTATCTTCTGATCCTGTTCTTTCAACTATGCGAAAAAGATGGATTTGTTATGAAACTCTATCATCTCAAAACAAGGAAGATTTAAAGGACTTATATTACCTTCTGGATATGTATACCGATATGACAGATTATTTTATAGAAAATAAGTAGTGTTAGGAATTAACTATATAAGTAGGTTGTAAGAATTAATTGTATTATGTTTAAGATAAACAGTTCAAATAAAAAAAGCTATTATACTAACTGATGATATTGTATTAAATTGTGTTTTATATTTCGGTGGGCGGGAAAGGTAATTCGTGTGGGGTGATTTAGGTGTTGTTGTGCGTGGCTCATAATAAAATTATAATTTTTTTTATTTTATATACATTATTATAATAAAATAATTAACTAAATAATTTTTAAAAATTGTCCAAATATTTTATTCAACACCAAATGTATGTTCTGTCATACATAATACTAAAATATGAAAAAGATGAAATTAAAGGACACAGGTTTAAATGAACATATTTTTGAATGTAATTGAGATATTGGCTTGAAATTTTTTGTAAAGGGTCGAGAATTTCCATATCTAACTAAAAAATGATATTAAGGGATAAATATGGACTAAATTGTTGTAGCTATCTGCGATCCTATTAAAATGTTGATATAAATCATAGTTTTAGAAATTAAATAAATATGTAATATATGACAAAATCTTTATTTATGAACAAAACTCAATGAAATTTTCAACGCTTGTTAAATTTGTCATTTCAAATAAGAATATGCAAAAAAAAAATTGAAAAGGTCAAAGGGCATCCCGCAATTCCCAAAAATAGGAATGAAAATCCCAAAAATGGAATTTTTTACTTTTTTGCCCATAGGGTCCACATTTCTTTCAGGGCTGGGAAAATACTTTTGGAGTAAATAGAAAACATATTGAGGTTTCCAAAACTGCTTTCAGTTTTCTGATCCCAGCTTTGGGATTTTAGAACATGTCGCCCAAAGTTGAAGTTTTGATAAAAAATAGGTCATATTCGGAAGGACGCAGTGGCAACATTTTCAAAAAATAGGACAAGTTTTTTACGCCAAAGCATTCTGCGTAAAGATACCTTTTAGAAAACTATAAAATTGTTATATGTTCTTAATAAAAATTTTATTTTATTAATAAAAGAGTTAAGACACATTTTTGGCAAAAAAACGCCAAAAATCTAAAATTTTTTGAATTTTTAAATTAAAAAACGTATATTTTTGGATCTGTAAACAATATTGATCTGAAATTTTTGTATATTATTGGAAATTTTGTTGTCTAACTAACAAGAAAAAAATGAGTCCATTTGATCCAAAATTACGCCCGGTATTCAAAAAAAGGCGGACCAAGGTATGGTAAATTTTGTATCACTAAATTTTTAAATGCCTATAACTCGGATATTATAAGAGATAAGTAGTATGTCCAAGCATGTTTTTTCAAGATCTCGTCGAGCGCTTTCACAAAATATAAAAATCTTTGTATTTGGGTGAAAAACAAAAAAATATCACGAGTTTAAAAATTTTACATGTCGTAGGTACCCTACTTTGAGCCGCCACAGCGCCGTCCCTGGGGCATCTGCAGGGTTCATCTTCAAAACTTAAACTCGAATACTCCTTGGCTACGCTCACGCCAAATTTTATCCCGATCGGATCAGCCGTTTAGAAATGCCAGATTTATTTCCAAAAAATTTCCATTCTGCCCCACTGTGTAATGCGTTATTGACTTCTGATAATAGTACCGAAACAGGTTTTTCTGTTGCAAGAAATAATAAATAAATGACAAAAACCTGCAAGGAATGATTATTCATCCTTAGATCCAGTGTACCATATATGTCAACACGAATAATTTCGTTACAACATTTTTTGTATATGTGAATTTTCGTGTCAAGTGACCCAACTCAAAAGATCGTTTTGGATGAAATTTGCACCAAGGTTAGTACTATGTGATAGTAGGCTAGACACAGAGGGGGTCTAGAGTTGGACATTTTGGTCATACAGGGTTTTCTTCAAATGAGTACAACTTTTCACCTATTAGTAATAGCAAAAATTACCCAAAGAAGTTTAGATAGCTATTTCTTCACTGTCTCCAAAAATTTTGGAGTTGGATCACTTGCCACGATATTGCCCATATGTATATTCTTTAATTGAGTTATGTTTGTTTGATTAGTGTAACATTTCATTCAGATAATGAAAAGTTTATTCTTAAATATGTATTAATTTTAGCATTAAATTCTCAATTACGATTTTTGTCATTTAAGATTGGTTTATGTTTCTGTTTATTTAGTAGTATTGATGAAAAAATAATTTAATGCAATTTTCCGTTGGTTGCAAATTAAAAGTTTAAAAAATAATGAATTATGAAGATAGTTATTGAAAACATTAATAGTAATATGTATATATATTCGCATAGATCAATTATGCGACTGAAGTGTTCAAATTTTATAGCAGGAGTCAATTTATTCCTACCCGCACTTTTTGATGTACATTTTTTTTAAATATCAACCTTAATTAACATACGCATGTATTTTTTCTCTCGTAGTTATACAAAAAGGACAATATTTATTTTTAAATAAATTTATACAAAGAAAAAATTTAATAAAAAACGTGAGCCGTTTAATTTCAGAGAAATATTGAAATATTCATTTATTTTTTCTCACCTTTTTCTGTTCCCTTTACGTTTTTTTTCAGTATGATTTTTATTTTACACACTTCA
Source organism: Lucilia sericata (assembly GCF_015586225.1). Taxonomy (NCBI): domain Eukaryota; kingdom Metazoa; phylum Arthropoda; class Insecta; order Diptera; family Calliphoridae; genus Lucilia; species Lucilia sericata. The sequence goes on from NW_023994043.1 coordinate 998,612, forward strand.
GTGCTTGACCTACCAGCAGGTAGTATTGGTTCCTCTCATGGTCACTCTCATAGTCACAATAATAATGGTCATCATCATGGTCACAGTCACTCACACTCCTCAAACTTACACCGACGACACAGTAATGATAGCGGGCAGTTATACACAGAGTTTGCAACGAGGTCACTACTTCCTACGGACAGTGATGCCGATGCTACTGATGCAATTGACACTGGCGGCGCAACATCAATGGAGTTGTCGTCTGCACCAATGGTGCTCAACGGAAATTTGTCGAAACATCAACAAGATGGGTAAGAATTTATTGAAATTAAATTATTCTGTGGCCATTTATTTCAATGTAGTAATTTGTACAAGACATAAAAGAACATTTATTGCAGCCTTTGTTCTCATCGTTTCTATTATACGTTCTTTTAGGGTCTAACTGAGTTTTTTACTTATGTGTAGTATAATACTTTAACAAATAATTAAATCTTTTCAAAACATTACATAAAGATACATAAAGGTTATTTGTAATAGAGTCATCATATAAAATCTCAATAGGACACTTGTACTAGTGCAAAAAAATAGTTTTACTATTCTACAGTATTTGAATTGCATTGTGACGAATATAAACATTAAATAGATTTTTCAATTTCCATTACCTGAATTTCAAAAAGTAAAAGATAACCACGAATATGTTTATCCGATTATATACATAGTTAAATTAACATATACATATATTGAAATTTTTATATAGGCGCATTTCAAAAATTTTCCAACTAGATTTTACCTTACCCTCTCCTATTTTGAAGATACTATGTCACACATTCTTTGTATAAATACAAAGTTTAAATTTCTCCAAAATTTCAAAATGCATAACGGTTTTAGGTTTGATCGTGATTCAAGGTTCATATTATTTAAGATTATTTTCAACATGAATTAAATTTGATGTCGTATATTTTCTAAACTATTTATCCCGATTTAATTTTAGTCTACAACTGATATCTATGTGTTGAGTTTGACAATATTTTATTCAAAATATTATAGATTTAACATAAGGATAATTATATCAAAAAACGTCATTTAGGGCAGGATATCTCAAAAAATGTATTTTTCATTTCCTGTAGTCCAATTTTGGGTGAAATAGCTTATAGTATCATGAGCAAAATATGTATAAATAATTCAGAATGCGACAATGACAAGACCTCAACAAAATCAACTTTTAATTAAATAATCCACATCATTTTCATACAAATTTCAAAACATTAAAATACAAGACATATACTTTGATTAGCAACTAATTAAAATCGGATGAATTGTTTAGAAAATAAATCTTGTCAAATTTAATGCTTGTTGAAAAAAAATTAAAAATATAAACTTTGAACCTCCGCAAAATCTAAACCGTACCGAATTTTGAAATTTTAAAGAACTTTAAATTTCACTTTTCGTCGAAACCGAAGAAGGTCATGTTCAAAATCTCAATTTTCGAAATTATATGAAATAAATATAAATTGAAAATACTAAGTGAACATAATCTACAAAGTCAGGAAAATATATCCACTAAATTTCATTGAAATCAGACTACGACTTCAACTAGCTCTAATATAGACAACCGACTTTAATTTGTTTCCAATATTAATGTAGTGTTTTAAGTTTTTGGAAAAGGTTTTAACATTTTTGAAAATTCTAAAATTGTTACAAAATATTTAAAGATAAAGTCTGGTTTAGTGGGAATATTACTCTAAATATGTGAATTGTGACCACCAATTTTTTTCTAATTCTAATAATAAATTTGACCTGTGATACTATCTGAAATTATGGATAGACAGACATTGCATTATGGGACATAGACCGATTTTGAGATAAAACGTATAACAGTGTATAAGTATATAATAACAGCTTATGAATAACATAACAATTATGACAAATTTGTTTTTGGATTAGATTTAAAAATATTATTGTAATAAAAAAATAATGCACTATAGCCCGAAAACAACTTATGATAAGCAAAAATATTCTTCATCCAAAAAGGTCTCTATAGGAATTATAATTACATTAAGCAAGATATTAATACAAAAGAAAGCTTAGACCATTTCCTTTAAATGAAATATTTTTTCTTGACTTAGACTACCTAAAAAAAGAAGCCCATATAGGTTTCATATCCTGAGCAAAATCGCTGTAAACTAGTGTAATTAATTAAAATAATTAATTTAAATTTACAAAAAAATGGGTAAATGAAATTGGATTCAGTTTCTAATAACTCACTTATGTTCGAGCAGAATGTAAAAGTACAAATGTAATCATTTTAAATAGCAGGCTTTGGGGGTAATGATAACACAAAGAAATTAATTACAAGTGTAATTGGCAAAACTTCAATTACAAATAATAATAAGTATCGAGATATCACACATATCCATATATTTAAATGTTGGTTAAAAGTGGTATTTTAATGTACTTTCAACATTCAGACAAACGTACATATGTATATATGTATGTATACCTCTAGGGGTCTATATATTTTAATGCCTTAATCTAGAGTGGTTGTTGGTGGGTATACTAATACTTTATAGACAAAGAAAAAGTTTGTTGACCTATTTGATAACGTTGGGAATTGAAATTCGAATAAGCAGTTTATTCAACTGAATAATGAGTAAATTATCGAAATTACACTCCCGCTCACTTAAATAGGTTCACTGTTTTGTTTACATTCAAATAAATTTTTTGCAAAAAATAATTTACTAATTAGTAATATTAAAATTTTAAATAATAACATGATGTCTTAGATATCACTAGTGAGACAAAAATTAGCGCAATACCTAATAGCGGATTTTTAATAATTTTTTTTCTAACATACTACGTGGGCTCCAAGCCCGCCAGATGAAAATCCGCTCTTTTTCCTTCAAAATGTTCAGATGGATATTAAAGTTCTTCGTGCAAAATTTTAAGAATTTAGTTCTATTAGTTTCCCAGATATACAAAATTTTGTATTTAATTCATATGGGAAGTGCCAATCCCCCATTGAAAGTCCGCCCATTTTTCTCTAAATGTTCACATGAATGTCAAAGTTCTTCATGTAAAATTTGAAGATTCTAGCTCTAATAGTTTCTCAAATATAAAATCTTTTTCTATTTAATTCATATGGGGGTGCCAAGATCCCCTTGATTAAAGTCCGTCCTTTATTCTCCAAAAGGTTTAGATGAATATTAAAGTTCTTCGTGAAAAATTTTAAGAATCTTGTTCTCTTAATTTCCCTTATAAAAAATGTTTGTATTTAATTCATATGGGTGGCGCAGTTCCCCCCATTGGCAGTCCGCCAATTTATTACACAAAATGTTTGCATGTATGTTATAGTTCTTCGTGCAAAATTTGAAGATTCTAGCTCTAATAGTTTAAAAATATAAAGGAATTTTTTTATGTGATTCATATAAGAGGTGCCACGCCCTCTGCTGCTAGTCCACCTACTTTTTATCCTAAATAATCGTATTAACTCTAAAGTGGCTCCGACAAGGACTCTAACTGTTATATTTTCTCAGATATACAGATTTAATATTTTCTTAACATGTAAGGTGACACGCCCACTATATAGCCATTCCCCCCATTTTGTCAACAAATATTTATATGGATGTCAAAGTTGTCCGTAAAAAGGTGCCGCTCCCATCATGGGTATTCCGCCAATTTATTACTAAAGTGGCTCCGACAAAATTTCAGGACACTAACTGTTATATTATCTAAAATATACGGATGGCGTGGGTTTACGCCCACTTGAAAATAAGAAGTAGCCTATTACCTATTCCAGACATACAGGAATATGCTGTGAAAATTTCAAGAAAATCGGTTCAGCCGTTTAGTAGTCTTTAACGTTCAAACTTACAAACAAACACACATTCATTTTTATATATCGTCAGCTGAAACTCAAACGGTCCAACTAACCAAAAATTCAAAATCGATTTTATTGTTGATTCTAATGTATTCCATCACAACAAATGTCCACACCAAAAATTGAACTCATCCGACCATAATTATCGATTTTATTGATAAAAAACAAAAAACATTTGAATATTAAAGGTAAAAAGTCCAATTTGTCCATTTTTATATACGCCATTGTTAACTATCATAACAAATGATAGGTTTCACTATTAAACAATTTGTTTATTTACTACAAATAAATCGCGTTAACAGAAATAAACTTTTCAATTTAAATAGTTTTTTGCTTCTCCTGTAAAATTTCAAAAATGTTAGATAGGGCCGTTTGCGTTTTAGGTGACGATATATAGATTTCCTTATTTTTCCGCATTTTTCTTTAGGTTAGGATGAATGTATACTACATCAAATCCGAAGAAATACACTTATGGCACTATCAAGCATGTTGTGCGCTAAAAACAAAAACTCAGTTTCCTTAGATCGAATTTAACGAAAGCCACTGTCCTTAACACATGCTCTACATTCGTCTAAATTCGCACGTCCTACTTTGTGTAGTCGGCCCTCGTTGTGTCAAATGGTTTTGCGTTCGGCAAGTAAACTCGCTCTTTCGTTGCCGATTACTACTGCATGGCCTAGCACCAATATGATGCAAAGCTTACCTTTGTGGAGTATTTAGTTTAAGTACGGTCTTAGATTTAGCCTTATCACCTGATATCCTAATTGCTCTCTGGCTGTCGGTGCCATATTTATTCTAATCCAATTTACACATTCCGTTATTGCTCAGACTTCTGCCTGGAAGCTAGTATTGTGATGGTAAATTTCTTTTTCTGGGTCTTCAATATAGAATCCCAGGCCCATTTTGTCCCCAAATGTCTGTGTATAGCCTTACAATGTTTCTTTTTTCAGTTCGCCTAAGGGCTGAAGTGTTCGAATTAAATTGTACTATCATATTTTATTTTTATACAAAAAACTGCTACATTAATGTACATTTAAAACTATGAATTTATTTATATCTGAAAGCAATATAATTTAATTAATTTCTTCATTTACAGAAATGACAAAAATTTAAATCTTCGTGCAGCCATGATACATGTTATCGGTGATTTAGTACAAAGTTTTGGTGTATTTCTGGCATCAGTATTAATTAAAATATTTGTAAGTCAATAAGCAATTCCACCTTCCAGCAACGAATAATAAATAAATCTCATTATATTTATTTTTTCTCCTTCTCAGCCAAAAGCAGTATTCCTTGATCCATTGTGCACTTTGCTGTTTTCAATAATTGTTATAATGACAACAATTAATTTATTCAAAGAATCAATGCATTTAATAATGGATTCAGTACCTCAGGGCTTATCAATAGATGATCTCGAAATGGATTTATTAAATATAGAAGGAGTCAAGTAAGTATTTTAATATTTTCTATTGTACATTATTTCGTTTGTCTAATTCTTACTGCTCTTCCCTCTTCTATTTTATTCTAATGATTGTAGGTCTGTACATCATTTGAATGTTTGGAATCACACTTCAAATTACAGCATTTTAATGGTTCACTTGGTCATTGGTAATTATAATTTTCAATTGTTTATAATAGACAGAACATCAATCATAATCTACTTAAAACATTCATGTAATTAATCTGTATTTATTATAAACTTACTCATATGAATGTAAACACTTGTGAATATGAACATACGTATATACATATATTAGAGTATCTCGCAGGACAAACATTTTGTAAGAACACGACAGGAATGATTAATTAAGGAAATTTAAATTCTTTAGCTTCCTACTAAATTCAGAAATATATTTTTTTTCGAATCAGTTTGATATTTAACCATCTCATGGTCATTCCTGACTTAGTTCCCAAAAATGTTTTATCACTTCCATGTACCTGACTAAAATACATCCGTCTTTGATGAATTAAAATGGTTCCAAAGATGACATACAAAATTTAATGAGTAAAGATTTTAAGGCAACCGTTCCATAACATGTATAAATTTGTATATTAATTTTCCCATTCCATTTATAACACATCGAAATATTGGTATAAGACTCGCAAAAGTATTTTGGGTCCTTATTAAATCCAAATATGATCTAGCGACAGAAAGGGCTATCGATTCACGATTTCACATAACTTTGGATATAACAATATAGTAATAAAGCATTAATAAACCTATTTCATAGAACCAAAAATCTTAATACCAAATTTTACATGTATTTTTTGGTTGTAAAAAAATCTTAAAATTACACAGGCCTACAAAATTTGAAAAAAGTTCAAAACCCTGAGACCAGGTTATACTTTTATTATATTACACCGCCCGACAAAAAGAGAAAAACAAATAGACATGAACCGGAGGATATACGTCTGAAACTATAAATTTAATGGATAACAAATAAGAAATTAATGTCGGGCGAGGCCGACCATATAATACCCTACACCTGTTACAAAAATAAAATGTGATTTAGTTTTCATAATAAAGAATTTAAGTTGAATTGTACCTTGCCACAGATATACTTAAGCCATTTATTGTTGAATAAAATTGTGGACATTTAAGTCAAATTTTGAAGGGGGCTTTGTATAGGGGCTATGGTCAAATGAGACTCTATAATTATAAATTTCATGAGAGTCATCAAGGCTAGTATAGAACTTTTGCAGCTTTTTAAACATAATTATGAACTTAAAAGCCCTATTCGTCGGGTTCAGTTGTATGGGGGCTAGGTGAAATAATGGACCGATGTTAACCATTTTCAATAGGTTTCGTCTCCGGTAGAAGATCATGTGCCAAATTTCATTGAATTATCTTCAAAATTGCGACCTGTACTTTGATAACAATGTTTACAAGCCCTATTCAGGGGTTCAGTTGTATGGGGGCTAGATGAAATAATGGAAATAATCGAAATTGCGACCTGTAGTTTGATTACAAGGTTTACATGGACGGGCACAGCTAAATCGACTCAGAAAATAATTCTAAGCCGATTGGTATACATTAAGGTGGGTATTGGACCAATATTATTGTGCGTTACAAACATCAGCACAAACCCAATATACTCGTCCACTAAAGTGGTGTAGGGTATAAAATCTGCGAAATGAAAAACTAAAAACGCAGTTTTTCTCCATTAAATTTATAGTTTTCGGTTCGTGTCTAATTTTGAGTGTTGGACGGTTTTATTATACGTTTTAAACAGCACCAGACAACTTAGTTTATTCTTTATCCTTCGATATATCTTCACCATTACATTAAATATTGTCTATAACGAGCAAAAACTATCGGATCCGATCATGTTAAAATCGACTCAAAATCACTTTCTGATTCGATTTAACGATGTCTGTCGTTCCGACAACTGCAACGGATTACACCGTCCGAAAAAAAGAGAAAAAAATCGTTAGACACCAACCGGATGATATACGTCTGAAACTATAAATCTAATGGAAAATACTGCGTTTTTAGTTTTTCCTTTCGTGATGTTGTGTCCTTTTTAAAGGACTTCAAAATTTTAAAAAGTAAATTTTTCAAAAAATATTTTAAAATACTTCTACTGATCAAACAATGCCAAATTTGATGTCAAGTGAACCAGTTGGGAAATATTTTGTATTATTTATATTTTAAGAAACTGTGAACGCAGTTTTGCTTCATTTAATCTCTAGTTTCAGACTTAAATATCTGGTTCGTGTCAATTTTGAGTGTCGGACGGTGTTATATCTTAACAATTACAGCAGATTTTTAAACAATTCTAAAAGTATTTTCATAGGAAGAAGGAAAATATATCAGATGTTAATTTATTTTATTTTAAATCTGACAAAATGGACTTTCAGATGACGTACAACATTTTATACATAAAGACGTTTTGCCGCAGATGTAGTGGAAAAATTATGCGGCCAGTTTTGGATTCAGCGCAGCTCAATCCTTTAAAAAATTATACTTTGGTCTCTGGGTTACAAATTTGTCGGCCAGTATAATCGAATTAAGATAAAATTTTAAAAAAATTTTCAAAGATGTTAATTACTTTTTCAAATTCTGTAAAGATCAAATTCTTTTATCATAAAAGTTTGATCTAAGAATATGCTGTCTGATAGGGGCAAAACTTTGCATTAGTTTTAGTTGGTAAAAACACATTTCACTTCTGAATAGCATATCTAATGAACATAATTACAGATGTATTGTGGTAAAACTAACATTAATATTGTTGTCTATGAACAAATCTTAGGGAGTTTAAATATATTATAATATTTCATGATTATTGTTTATGTTTATCGGATTTATGAAAAATGTCATTACCAAGCAGCTTCTGGCCAATTTCGAATTTTTTGTTTCTTTTTTACAATTTGTAAATACTATAACTACTGAAATTAAATTATTCTGAACTCCTTAATGTTTCTTTTACTCACAGTCCATTGATTTTATCTTAAACAATATATTCATACACTTACATTTATTTATGTTATTTGTAATTATTTGTGTTTTGATATTTCAGATATTCTAACCGATAGCAATACAGTCCTAATGAAAGCCACACAATTAGCTGGAAGTGCAAAATACAACATTAAGCACAGCACTATACAAATTGAACGAGTGACCTCATAAATTTTCTACACTCCTTTACTCAAAATTTAATTTAAATTCGAAAATTTTCAATAATTTTTCTTAATACTTTATTGCTAGAAAATTAAATGCCAAAGTATACCAAATACTTATTGTTCCTAAAATGTATATGTACATAGATTTATAAGTTATTAATATGTTAATATATACATATGTACCTACGTATATGGCTGATTTACTTTAATAGTGTCCTAACTCCAAAAAAAATATATAGTTTACGACTTTGAATGTTATACGTATTTTCACTAATTTTTAAATCGAAATTATTTTTTCGGTTAAATGTCTGCGTACATATACCGATATAAATAGCAGTATCATGTATTATCATTAAATTTAGCAAATAAATTTCTTAAAACTATATGAATACCACTTTTCCGGTATACTTACAAATGCTGTTGACTTTTCTCAAACTATTAATTTTTGAATTCTTCAGTACTATACACAAAAACCAAAATATTGAGTTGAAACACAATTAAAGTAAATGAATATACATGCACATATATACATATGTATGTATATGTATATATATGTACATTCAAAACTATTTACATGAATAAGTAGGTATAAACTATGTGTATTTTTGTACAATTACTGAAAATATTAATGTTAAATTTAGAATAAATTTTTGAAATTATTTACTATTTATTCAATAATATTTAATGTAAGTTTGTAGTACAATGATAAATAAGTTGAATAAGAACAATATTTATTCTTGTTGATTTATGATGCCAAATATACAAATTTATTTTATAAATCATCTAAATATTTTGGATTATGAGTTTTTATTTTTTGCTCAAAAATTTATAAATTGAACTTATTTAGTTCATAAACACATAAGTACATACATATGTATGTAAATTGATTTTATTATGTAAAATTATTTGTAAATATTTAATGTGGTTATAAACTAATGAATTGTGTCTTTAACCATTGATTATACACAAAATCTCTAAATAATTTCCAAGTGTGGTAAATTTTATTTTAATTAAATATTTGTTTCTAGGAATAATTATGAACAAAATGCTAAATTGGTAAAAAATGTAATCATTTTAATAATTCTGTTTTTTAAATTCCAAGAAAAAATATTTACAAAATATAAAAGTGTTATTAATGTAGTAAAATAAAAAAAATACAAACAAGAAATTATAGTCGAGCGAGACCGACCATATAATACCCTACACCAGCTACAAAAATAAAATGTGATTTAGTTTTCATAATTAAGCATTTAAGTTGAATTGTATCTTGCCTCAGATTACTTAAGCCATTTATTGTTGAATAAAATTGTGGATATTTCAGTCAAATTTTGAAGGGGGCATTGAATAGGGGCTATGGTCAAATGAGATGCTATAATTATAAAATTCATGAGAATCATCAAGGCTAGTATAAAACTTGGTTTTGCAGCTTTTTGTCGAGATACGAGTATATTAAACATAATTATGAACTTAAAAGCCCTATTTAGGGGTTCAGTTGTAAAGGGGCTAGCTGAAATAATGGACCGATCTTAACCGATTTTCAATAGGCCTCGTCCCTGGGACAATATAAGATTATGTACCAAATTTCATTGAATTATCTTCTAAATTTCCTATAGTTTCATTACAAAGTTTACATGAACGGACGGACATAGCTAAATCGACTCAGAAAATGATCATAAGTCGATTGGTATAACTTAAGGAACAGGACAAATATTATTATGCGTTACAAACATCAGCACAAACCCAATATACCCAATATACTACTAAAGTGGTGTAGGGTATAAAAATGCATTTAAGCTCCAGAAATCCCCCAGATTTAGCCTATTAGAGTTCAAAATTGTAAAATTCATATATGCAAAATTTTTAATATTTAGTAGTTTACACAATATGAAATTATACCTCTTTTTGAACTAACACACGATATGGTATTATTTATGAAAACACTTTTCCCGCTCGGTTTTAATCTAAAACCTCACGCACAAGATCAATTTTCTAAAATTGGTCATAAAATAAAAATGTAATTTTTTTCTATCAAAATTGTGAAAATCTTCAGTTTTGTCTAAAATTTGAAATTTGGATTAGAATTAAGGTGAATTTAGCAGGCATGGGGGTAACGATTACACAAAGTAATTCATTACATGGTCAATTACAATTACATGTAATGTGTAATTGAGCAATAACCAATTACAATTACTTGTAATTAATTGAAGTTTTTCCAATTACAAATAATTGTAATTAAAGTTTTGCCAATTACAATTACTTGTAATTGTAATTGAAGTTTACCAATTACATTTACTGGTAATTGTAATTGGCAAAACTATAATTACAATTAAAAGTAATTGTAATTGGTAAAGCTTCAATTACAATTACAACAAAAGTAATTATAATTGAAAATGTTATTATTACCCCTCATGCCTGGAATTTAGATACAAATTTATAGCTATATTTTTAGGATCGGTCTAAAATTGTCCCTACCCCATATTATTTTTATTGACAATAAATAGCTAAAAAATAACGATAAAATTTGAAAATTATTATTTGTTGTGTAATTTTTTTTATAACTTTGTATAAATAAATTAGAAAATATTATAATTTAATTTAATCCTGGTTGGTGGTACAATTTTAAAATTTCAGTTCTTATCCATGTTATGTAAAATATTTTCTTACATACACACATGACTAAATACAACTACAAATATATATATACATACTTACTTACATATGAATTTGTAAAAAATAAAACTCGACGTAACGGAAATCGGTTAACCATAAAACAATTTAAAAGGCTTTTTATACGTAATTTTAAGTAAAAACCAATAATTGCTGAACATGTGAAATTATAATAAATTGCACGTAATAATTGTACACAGATAATTATACAGAATTAAAAAAACATACTTACACACTAGAGCGTAGATTTACACTAAAACGAGTTAGTATGTCATATATTGATATACATATATATCTAGGTATGTCTATTGGAAGCAGGGAATGGTATTTTCTCATAATATTCCCTGTTGATCAAAAAATTTAAAATTACGTGTAAAATATTTCTAAATTTATAAAGAATTGGCACTCTATTGGGCATCTTTTTTGTTATCAAAAATTAGTATTTAGGTGATAAATAAAATCATGTTTGCTTCATAATTATGTAACATATTTTTGAGCGTTTAAGTGCAACTTATGTATTCAAATAAAATATCTTTATTGTCAAATGAACATTTAAAGCATCGATTATTTGATGCTTTAATTATGAAATGACACCATTTTTTCAGAAAACCATGTTAACTATACTGCACGAATTACAGCTCGAAAAGCAAAAAAGAATTTATCCTTTACCACTAAGCTAACGGTTTATAGAAAAAAGTATTTGTATTTTGGATTATAACCAAAATTAGGCCCTATGACTACGAGGTACTCAGTAAATTGACATGAATTTTTAATAGTATTTATAATATGTTTGGGTTCTATTCTTGCCTTAAATGTCGTGGGTCAGATAATAACACTTTTTATATTAAAAATTTCCGATTTTGTATTAAAAAATTTTATTTGGTGTAAACATCGAAAACTTTAAGCAATTAACTTTCCAGTTTCGTTTAAGATTGTCTTCAAATTATCTTCGGTCTTCTTCTTGTCCTTGAGCACGCCTTTCTTCTCTTTACTTATGTGTTAATGTTATCTTGGTCAGCGATTTGACGGAGTTGGTCGTTGGTGACTCTGTTAGTAAATGGTTGAATTTTATTCTTTTTGCTTTCGGTGACCAACCGAGTTTCTGATTCGTATAGAAGAATGGAGTCTACGTAGGCGTGGTGCATATGGATTTTAGTCTTAGGAGAGAAATCGTTTTATTTCGAAATGTTTCGTAGGTTGTAGAATGCAGATCTGGCCTTATGTATACTTGGACCTAGGACACCGGAAGTGCCATTGTCAAGTGTCCTAGTAGAATGTATGCATTTCTCCTTTCTCAGTTCGCCATTTGTCACAGTTTCGCTGAGAATTTTTCTCAATTTTCCTCAAAATTTCCAACAAGGATTTAACGTACGCTAAATTTTAATAATTAAGGCAAATACTTAATAAAATGTGTGTATAAATATTAATATACATTTTGTTAAATCTAAACTAAGTATTTAATATGCATTTTCTGCCAATTCAATGAATGAGTTTTTAAAAACCGTATATTTTCAAATGCAGAAAGGGATGCTTAGTTTTAATATGTATCTACATTTATTTAAGTAATTATATTGTGGGTATAGTAATAACTAGTATGTATGAATGAGTGTTTATAAATCTGTTTGTGCACTTTTAAAATAACACAAATATAAATATAAGTAATTGTAAGATTTAATTATTACGCTATATACGAGAGTATGAACATGTTACAAACAACGATGGTGATAACCGCATAATAACGCAACTTAAGAACGCACTATAAAATATCACGCATCCACACGTTGCACAAACTGTAAAGAGAACATTTAATGCAACCAAAAGTATGACATGGGTCAACAAACACACAACGTCATTCAGAGTCATTTTCAAATGGCATCCACATTGTAATATGTGTGTGTAATAACAAACATACATTTTACAATTGTACATACAGAGTAACGACAACTACTGCTGCTTATGCGTATCAGCGATAAATGTGTTAGTCTTAACCGAATTACACATACGCACCCGGTGGAAATATTTCACATTTATACAAACCTATTATAGAGATGTACATATTCAAGCACAGTAGTCCGTTTTACTAGTTGCATTTTTGATGCATAAATTGTATTAAATATCGGTTCATGTTTTGTTACATAAAAGTTTAACTTATCGACTTATGTAGTTTTAAAAATGTTTAAAGAGAGAAAACATATTTTATACATTTGCATAAAAAATGCATAATTTCAAAAATTTCTTAACAAAAATAATATTGCAATCAAAGTTCACAACTAAAGCAATTGAAATCGGATAAATACTTTCAAAGTTATATATCTTCAGAATTACATCCTTATTTAATTTAAAAATTAAAACCATGATAAGAAACAATAGTTTTTTCCTTTTTATGCCACCCAGCAAAATAAGCCACTGTATTCGCACAATAATTCGAGTAGTTCAGTACACTGCAAAATACTGCTGAGGATGTAAATGTCAGAGTCGGTATCTATGAATGTAAAAACGTCTGCATGTGCTCACCCACAATCTTGGTTTAAATAACACTTTTCACATGAGTAAATTGAAAAATGTTAAACAATTTTTTGCCTTCTGAAGAATTACAATTAATTAAAGACACTTTTTTGTTGCCGTTCTTGTTGTTTTTGCTTTCCGAAGGATTTTAAGTATGTAGTCCATGATTATGGTTTTGTGTTAAAGGTTTTACTTGCTGCAAACACACTCACACACACATCCACAACCATACATAAGATTACAATTGGCTGGCATACGGGCATATTGAAATTTGTAAAAAGAAAAGAAAAGCACACGCTACTTAGAGCAGCACAAGCGATCCACTTCAGAGTGTAGCCAACCAATAATAATATTTTATTTAATTTATTTTACAATACTCACTCGTTAAACGCACAGCAATCTACCCACAGACATAAACATATTGTGCGTGCATGTTGCACTTATTATTTTGTAAATTGCAGTAAGTGCGTCATCACACATTACATTTAAGTAGTGTCATATATCCCAGTAGTTTTATGTAGAATCAATGCATCTCTTTTGGGTAGTATATTCTCAAATATGTAATATATACTTAGTTGAGTCGAATTATTATTTTTGTAATGGTAATCGTCACATTAGTGTCCGTAAGTAATCTAGAATTAAGTCAATATAAAATGTTTTTGCTTAGCTGTGTTCCCGAACTAAAGTTAATTGTCCATATAAATGTGTAATATTTGCATCGGGTGCGTATGCGTAATTTGGACTAACAAATATATCGCTGATACGCATAAGCAGCAATAGTTGTTGTTACTCTATATGTGCAATTGTAAAATGCATATTGGTTATTACACACACTTACATACTGACTTATATTAAGAACATTAACATTATAAAAATGAAAAATTAGTACTGGTTCGGTATAGTCATTCCGAACTGCAGGAATACGTACGTATTTGAATATGTCCCTTTATTTTGACTTTTAAGTATGTGTACTGAATTTTATTTAGCAATTCTTTGAGTATTTTGTAATTGAATTGTTAAGTATTTACAAGAGGCAGAGAGAGTGTGAGAGACTGGATACGTAATTACTTTATATGCTGTCATTGCAATTGGATTATACAATAAATTTAAGGAAATACTTACGCCTCACATACTTTAATACTTACATAAGCGATTATTGCAATTAATTAAAAAAAAAAACATACATATACATATGTATATAAAATTTTATTTAAAAGCTTTAATCTTAAATGGAACTCAAAAACTGTCATATAACACATCTTCTGAAAAAACTTTTTATCAATAAAATTCGCAGATCTTCGGAATTTCGACCGTTTTGTAATTGCCATGATTTAGTTATTTATTAGATTTAGACAAATTAGCTTAATTTGTTTTATTTTTTATGGAACTCTAGCAATTTTAGACTAAAGTGTCTAAGTGAAGTTATTTAAGACGATTTATTGCTAATAGGCTTCCTTTAATATTGAATTTTATCAATAATGCACCGATACTTATAAAATTTTATCACCATATTGATATTTTTAAGACTGTTATTTTCTTTTAAACTTGATTCCGGTGCTAGGTTAATTTGTTGACCGATGTTACTGATTTACCCAAACTAACTTTCTTTGTAGAGCATATAATTGAAAAAATTCTGTCTTCTAACTCCTTCTGTTTGGACCCATAGGGGCTTTCAACAGACAGACAAATGAACGTATTAGAATAAAATTAATTTTCAATTGTGTTCTCCATAATTTTATGCAAAACCTATTATTTATATATGACTTGGTAATTAATGCCTTTTATAATTAAGTAATTCTGCATTTTAATTAATAATATTATTTTATGTCAGCACTTACCTACTTAAGGATATAAGCCATTTTATTTTGAAATATATTAATTCTCTAATAATAGACCAGATTTCAAAAATAATCTTAAATAAAATATAAGTTTTAAAATAGCCATATGAACTAAAAATATTTTAAACAGATTTTGAAATTTTCAATACCAGATTAGAAATTTCATCATAATTACCTTAAAGGAATTTATTGTTTTAAGAACAGGACTAATTGATATACATTTCTACTTGTATGTTATATCTAGAAAAACAAAATTTAATCCGATTATAAAATAATCCTTTAGAATCATACCTTAATGTATGTAATTTGTTCTCGCATTCCAGTGTATGTATTTACTTCCAGAAAAATAAAAAAACTTAAGATATGTGTTTTAAGAAAAGGAGTTTAATTGATTTTGACTTATCATATATAACATATTAAAATGTATAACGGAAATATGCATATCGTTCATTTACTACAAGACTGGCATAATCCAAAATTCGGGTTTTTTGAGCTGAGGGCCAAAACAAAACGTCCTACTAAAGTCTTACATAGAGATTTATCAAATTTCAAATATGTCTTTTATTTTCGATGTGAGATTGACTTTTTGTTGCAAATGTTTCAAACAATTTCAATTCAGATAAACTCTACTATCGGAATCTGGTTTAGTTTCCAAATTCTTTGTTCCGTATCAATTTTTTAAAAAATAGTAAAATATTTAAAGCAATTTTTCTCGAAATTACTTTTTTGGATTATGCCGGTCTTGTAGTAAATATTTATAAAATTCCTAAATATTCCTAAAAAGGAGGAACTATGAACTAGACCTACAATTTCCACAATTAAGTATTCCCTGTTAATCAGGTTCGTTGGTAAATGTATTCAAGTATTTCAAGTAATCATATTATTG
Organism: Lucilia sericata; assembly: GCF_015586225.1. Lineage (NCBI taxonomy): Eukaryota > Metazoa > Arthropoda > Insecta > Diptera > Calliphoridae > Lucilia > Lucilia sericata. The sequence goes on from NW_023994043.1 coordinate 1,014,987, forward strand.
CATTAAGTAACCATATTATGGTTTCAAGTAATCACATGGCTTCAAGTAACCATACTATGGTTACATATTAAACATAATATGGTTAATCTAATGTGCTCGACGTAAATTGTAATTATTTTTTAGTTTTCTTTTAAACAAACACAAAACTTCGAAGCACTGGTATTCCCATAAAAAAAATTATATATCCACACTTTCATGCCAATATAAACATAATTTAAATTTTTTTTTAATTATAAATTTTTTATGTACCATACATAAAATATATTTTATATTTCTTTTGAATTTTATATTGTTTACGATTATATTTTTTGATATTATTTATTTTTCACAATTATTTTAACACTTCGTTTGTTCCACACTTTATTTAATCCGATCTAGTACAGATAAGCCATACAACTGATATAAAATGGCGATACTAAAAAATTTTTAATAGTAAACGTATTTTACTTAGATCTTAAACATTATATGTGTAAACATGTAAAAACCTACCATTTAATGGTTATTTGATAGTTTAAATGGTTCTAAATAATACATATTTATATATATTACATAATTATCATTATTTATTTGTTGTAAAAATAATTATTTTTCAGAGAATAATTCTCATGTTTATAATTGTTATAAACATGTAAATACTTTTAGTATCTAAAATATTGATGAAATTCAATAAAAATAACAATTGTTTGTTTATTGTTACAAAAAACATAGAATAGTTGTCCTATCCATGCCGAACCATGTTTTTTCTCTGCGTGTATATGAGGTTAAAAACTCTTATAAAATAACATTTCTTTATGGTTTATATATGGGGAATTTCGTGTCAAGTTACCCAAGTTTAAAAATCGTAGATTAGTACTATGGGATAGTAAGCCAGACACAAATTTTCAGCTCTAGCGGTCAAGAATTAAGAAATAGCTATATGAACTCCTTGGACAATTTTTGCTAGGACCAATAGGTGAAAAGTTACACTCATTTGAAAAAAACCGTGTATGACCAAAATGTCCAACTTTGACCCCCTCTAAGTACGATAGAGCTGAAAATTTATGTCTTACCTACTATCAAATAGTACTAACCTTAGTGCAAATTTCGTCAAAATCGATTTTTTTGAGTTGGGTCACTTGACATGAAATTCCCCATATTTTAACTTACATATCGTCACCTGAAACGTAAAAGGCCCTAACTAACTAAAAATTCAAAATCGATTTTATTGTTGATTCTAATATATTAAATCAAAACAAATGTTTACAGACAAACTTGGACACCTCGAACTAAAATTTGCGATTTTATAAAAAGTCCAATTAATCTATTTTTCTATACGCCATTGTCAACTACCATAACAAATGATAGGTTTTACTATTGAACAATTTGTTTATTGAATAACAATAAATCGCGTTAATAGAAATAAACTTTTCAATTTAAATAGTTTTTTGCTTCTCCTGTAAAATTTTTAAAATGTTAGATACGGCCGTTTGCGTTCTATGTGACGATATATTGTTAGACATTTTAATAATAATTTTAAATTCATTAATAGCCCAAATTAGTCGAAAAATTACCAAACTGTGGAACTTATATATTTATACCCTACACCATATAGTGGGGAGAGTATTATTTAACTTATAATTATTATTAAGATTGTAATGTTCTAGTTAACAGATTAAATAATATCTTAATGCATCTTAAGTTGAATGTTATTTTATGCATAAAATATGAAATAGTTTTATAATTTTAATGGTTTTATTAGACAAAACATTAGACCGACTCACAAAAAAAATGAGCTTGAGTTACCCTTCTCCAATTACATATTTTTATACCCATCAGTGGTGATAGAGGAGATAAATAACTTTGTCATTCCATGTGTAACACCAAGAAATATTCATCTGAGAGCCAACATTCTTGATCCTTATGAAATTCTGAGTCGATCCAGCTATCTCCGTCCGTCTGTCTGTCTGTGTAAAACACGCTCACGTTAAAACGAAGCAATAGAAATTCACCCAGAACATTCTTTATTATCCGGTACAGTTTATTATTGAAAATCAGTAAAATCGGTTCACGACGTAAAAAGTTATGAGTAAAAATTTCAGACTACCTCGAAAAAATAACGTTTTTTTCCAATTCTTAAGTAGTTTTCTCAGAAACTACCAAAGATATTTCGATGAATTTTGTCACACATTATTTTTTTGTGCCAGGGATCAAGTTTGTTCAAACTCATAACAATTGATCCAATATTTCCCATAGCCTCCATACAAAGGTGTATATTCCTGGAAATTAGTTTATCGTTAATAACTTTCTCAAATATATCGGTATCAACACAAAATTTTGTACATACAAATATAATATGAATAGAAATCATACTATCAACGTAGATCTCAGTCGGTCCACAATTGGTCATAGCTCCCATACAAAAATCACCTAAACGCACATATTTTATTGATAAATAAAGCTTTTGTGATAAAATTCGAGCTGAATATGTTTTGTGTACATACAAATCATTCTACCCATATAAGGCCCACTTCCGAAAATCACTTAAACGCACATATTTAATTGTCAAATAAAGGTATCTTGATAAAATTCGACACAAATATGTTTCGTCTATATATGACTTACGAAATTTTTATTTGATAGGACCATAATTGGTCATAGCTCCCATATAAGGTCCACTTCCGAAAATCACTTAAACGCATATTTTTCATTGATAAATAAAGCTATCGGTATAAAGTTCATCATGAATATTTTTTGTGTACATATAAATCATAATAAAAATTTTTCCCCGGATCGGTCCATTATTGGTCATAGCTCCCAAATAAGGCCCTCTTCCGAAAATCATTTAAACTCACATATTTTATTGTCAAATAAAGCTATCTTGATAAAATTTCAGGAATCATCATAAAACAAAGCAATCAAAATTTTAAGAATGATAACAAAAATACTCTTTTGCTTTCCATACAAAGTGAGTCGGTCTAATGTACATGCATGTTTATTTAGGAGAAAGATTAAAATTAACAAAAATCTATTAATTAAATATTTAGTATGAAATGGATGCTTCAGTTAGCAAAACGATTAAAGCACATGTATTTAAAATCAGGATTTGTATACACGGCTGTACTATATTGGGAATGTATTATGCTATCGATTTCGAATTAGAAATCCTGCATCACAACCACATATGCATGTATATTGTATATACATACATATATCAAACTTTTTAATAAGACGATCTAATTATAATTAACCCGAAATATATAAAAACACTTTAAATACTAAACTATTTAAAAAAACAACTTAATTATTTATTTTATTAGACGGACTCATATAAAAATTTTTAAATCGAAATATAAAATAAAGATTTTTGAGAGGGTAACCAGTCCAATTTTGTGTTTTCCATACAAAGTAAGTCGGTCTAATATTTATTAATCGTACAAAACCCCTACAACTTTCATTGGAATACACACACAGATATTTCAAAAAGCCTACAAATCTATTCAATCAAGCATAAAAAGGATTTAAAATTATTGTTACGGTAGAGTAGACTTTGTTAAGTTTTTCTTCCATTCTACTCTTATTCAGTTTATCTACTTCTTACGAAAAAAACATTAATTTATGACATTTTAATTTAGAAATAAATACTTTAACACATGAATACTTGTAGAAGAATGACCATATTGTATACATTTACTCCTTTAAGATAAAATAATAAATTATATTTTGAGTACAGTAAAATATAAAAGTTTTCATTCAGTATTAAATTAACTTGTTACACATTGAAAATGTTGTTTTAAGCTTAATTGGAATTTTAAAAATAACTGTATTTTGTATTATAGCAAAATTTTAAATATTTCTGCAAAAAATTTTAATTTTTCTTAATGATGTTGAAGTTTTTCTCTTCTTTCATTTATAGTTCTTAGTCACTCAGGCACGAAACTTTTAATTAAACTTTTATTATACATATATTAAAAAATGAGAAACAAATTTGTGGTCCAAAAAATCTGCAGAAGATTCATATTTATTTTGTTGAACATAGATATGTATATCTTAAAATGATTACGACTTATTTTTTAGTATGAAAATACTTTTGTATTAGTGTTTCCTACAAGTAATATCGATTTTATTTGAAAGAAAGTTTCTCAGTTTTGAAAGAAAGGCAAAACATCTGTGATTGAAAGGTCAATTTAAAGAAAAACAATTTTATTTTTGACTGAAACGACCCTTGAAAAAGACTTGATACTTGTAAAGAAAATATTAATATAATTTTTAAACTCTTTTGGTAATATAAGTTTTTTTATTATTTGACACTTTTTAATAACTGTGTGTGATACGGAAATAGTTAAAAATATGGTAAGATTTTCTTACACTTGAGTATTTAACAATTAAACAATATGCGGTTTTGAGTTTTATGTAAAAAAACTCCCATAAAAGGAAAAAAGGTAAGGGTTATGCTTTAAGTGAAGATTTTTTGCATTATTCTTGGTAAAAATCAAAACTGTTTATTGCTGTTGTTGATATAATTTGTTAAAATTGTTTTTCATTAATGAGTTTACTACAATAAACTTTTGAACTTTAATTTAGCCTAATTTAATCTTATGGATGAAACATTAATGATGACATTTCATGTTTATGTTATTACCAAGGCAAGGATTTTCATGCACTTAAAAATGAAAAATATGCACTATAAAATGGGAAAATATGTACTAAAAATGTGGAAAATATGCACCAAAAAATATTTTTATACGAAATTTATTTGTTATCACTAAATTTACTTTTATCGTATTTAAGTAAATTTTTATTATAAATATTTAGAACTTAAGTTTTTGACAACTAATACATATATAGGTTCTTGATGACAAAAATATCGCCTTATTTACCCTAATACCAATTTAACAGAATCGCGATCTCGAAAATGACAATAATTATAAAGCCTAAGCAACACCTTTAAATTATATGGGCAATTTCGTGTCAAGTGACCCAACTCAAAAAATTTTTTTAATAATTTTTTTAATTGTAAATTGTAATTGTAATACAAAAAAAACAATTTGTGTTCGAAAAATTAAAAAATGTGAAAAATATGCTATAAAAATGATATAAATATGCAAAATATATGCAATTTAAAGCAAAATATGCAATATATGCATTTATAACAAAATATGCAAAAATGTTGCAAATTCTTTGATTCGAAAAATTATTTTGAGTAACTGACTACAAACATGCATTTGCATACAAATACTTGATCAGGTTATTACTAAGTATGAGAAGAACAAGTTATAGATATAAATATATTTCTAAAACTAAGCAGCGAATTCCATTTTTTAAGCAGAACTGAACAGTACAGTATGTCATATTTAAAACAAGTAAGAAAGTATAGTCGGGGTTGGCCGACCATATGATACCCTACACCAGTTATGAATATAAAATGTGATTTATTTTTCATAATAAAGCATTTATCTTGAATATTACCTTGATTCCGATTTATTTAAGCAATTTATTGACGAAAAACTTATTTTCTAAAAGAGGCAAATGTGGACCTATCCCGATAAAATAGGCTGGATAGATTTGTATTTATATAATATTTGTCTGTGCTAAATTTCATTGCAATAACAGTGCTAATAAATGAATTGCGAATATTCAAGTTACTTTCTGAAGGGGGCTTTGTTCGGCAAGGTCATCAAGGCTTATATAAAACTTGGTTGTGCGAACTTTCATCGAGATACATTTATATTATACATAATTATGAGCTTTTCGGGGGGTTCAGTTGTATGGGGGCTAGGTGAAATAATGGACCGATTTTAACCATTTTCAATAGGCTTCGTCCTTTGGTCAAAGCAAACGGGTATTCCAAATTTCATCAAATTATCTTGAAAATTGCGACCTGTACTTCGATAACAACGTTTACATGGACACGCGGACGGTCGGACGGACGGACATCGTTAAATCGACTCAGAAAGTGATTCTGAGTCGATCGGTATACTTTAAGGTGGGTATAGTACTAATATTTTAATGCGTTACAAACATCAGCACAAACGCATAATACCCTTCCCACTATAGTGGTGTAGGGTATAAATAAATATAAAATATATAGTAATAATATAATAAAATATTCGCCTAAACCGATATTATATTTAAGTGCTAAAAATGTCCTCCCAACTACTGTAGCTCCCCAATTCTTTGACAACAGACCTTTTTCTAAATATATTTCGGTTGTTCCGATATGACCATTTTCAACACCAAATAGAATTCGGTGATTAACTCGGAAAGGAAAAAGTATTCAAATATCCCTCGGTGTTATGATTTTAACCATGTATATATGTACATAAGTATATAAATTTGTTGTACGTTATATGAATCTTATAGAAAGATGATTGATATCTAAGCAAAGATTTTTCTCGTTCCCAAGTACTCTCAAAAACTCTGAGGTACCCTTCGTCTTGCACATACTTAATAAATCTAATTTTCACTTAAGACCAGACATTTAGAAATAAACATACTTGAGACGAAGGATTTGGATAGAAAAAGGACTACAACAATATTTAAACTATTGTGTATTTGAACAAGGATTCCTATATGTGTACAATGATGCATATATGTATGTATATATATGTACATACATATGTATTGATAAATATATAAGTAAACTTGATTTATGTAATTCAGTCTAGAATTGTAATCAAATGTAAATGAAATCAATGAAAATAGTTTCTTACAAACTTTCTCATTTGTTGTAAGTAAAATATGTAGAAAATCATTTAGTTTTAAAATTTACTTAAAGGTATATTAGGGTTGTAGAAAATAGATATTTTTTACTTATACAACACACGAGGAAATTTTGTTTATATGCATTTCCAATATACACATAATTACTATATTCCAAAGGGTTAACAATTTCTTCAAAAATGCATATGCTATGGCCAAAAATCTAAATTTACACAAAATTTTCGATTTTTAATTTTTCTTATACAACATCAACTCAAATTTTTGACATATGAGTTCTAAACCAAAATAGCAAATTATATAATATGTATGTTCAAATATGTATGTATGTCCGAATGATTTTTCACAGATACCCTATTATATCTACATAGTATGAGTTCAGACATGTGTGCACACTTTAAAATATAATTTAAAGTCGAATGTCTAAAAGTTCATAAATCAAATATTTTTACTTACAATTGTACATACATACATTTATATATGTATGCTTTCATGCATGTGTACATAAGTATAAGTTCATGTGCATTAGGGTGGCCCCAAAATTGAAGTTTTTATTAAAACGCCTTTGAAAGGCATGTTCTACGTCATATCGACGCCTCTAACGACGACCGTTCGTGAACTGGACCAACAATAAACAAGTGAGAGTGTTATATTCGGCTGTGCCGAATCTCATATACCCACCCGTATGCCTTAAAAGGAATGTTCCCCTATAAACATCGAGGTAACATAACTCATTAAATTAGCTGAAGGGGATCTTATATAAGAGATAGGGTTAATAATTAACCGTTTTTCATAAAATTTTTTTAGAACAATGTTTAAATCGAATGTCACTTCCCGACACTTTCCGCATCAAATTCGGTAGGAAGATTTACGTTCCTATAACTGTTTCTTATATAAAATTTCATAACTGTTCACGTATTTGTAAGTCAGCAAGGATCGTTACAGTAATTTTCTTATGGACCGATCCTCAATACATTTGGTAGAGAGGTTTTAATACGTATAAAACATATGTGTGTCGAATTTCATCGCTTTTCTGGTATTTTTAAGCCAATAATGATCGTTTATGTAATTTTTAGAAGGGCACCTTATATGGAGAGTAGGGTCAATTACGGACCGATCCACATAAAGTTTGATAGAGAGATTTTGGCTTCATTGAAACTTATGTGTGTAGAATTTCATCACTATACTCGTATTTTTAAGCCAGTAATGAGCGTTAAAGTCATATTCTGAAGGGGACCTTATATGGGGGGTATTATGGACCGATGAACATAAAATTAGGTAGGGAGATTTTGGATCATATGAAACTTATGTGTGTTAACGTGGACCGATATTGCCCATTTTCATTTTCTCGTTCCGTTCGGACTCTATCGTGCTTTCAACAGACGGACAGACAAGGCTAGATCGTCTTAGAGTTTCATAAGGACCCAGAATATATACATATACTCTTGTGGGTCTATGACCAATATTTAGATGTGTTAAAAACGGAATGACAAAATCAATATATATTTTTTAATGGTGGGTATAAAAATAGAGTGTCCTGAGGAACAGCCTTTTTAAGAATTAAAGGTATGAATATCTCTCAATCGATGCGTATGTAATGAACACGAGAAAAATAAAAAATAATTTTCTTCGAAAGGTCCTCAGTTCCCTACCAACTATTGAAAATATAAGGGGTATATAAATTTCAAAATAATCTAAAAAATTCTAAAATGAACAAACAAAATGCCAAACTACTTTTTAATATTTTTCTGTATAACCTATTTCGATAAAAAGCGAAAATAATATGCCTCTCCAAACAACTAAAAATCATTTAACTTTAAAACTATTTTTCTTAATCAGCTCAAAATTACGGAATTTTTGAGACCAATTTCAAAATAATCGAAAATACTTTATTTTTCACAAATTATACTGAGTTCAGGATTTTGAATCGCTGGTAGGGAACTGAGGACCATTCGAAAAAAATATTTTTTTATTTTTCAAGTGTTCAGTACATTAATGCGCATCGATTGATAGGTATTCCTACATGAAATTCTTAAAAAGGCTGTTCCTCGGGACACTCTATTGTAGAGGCACATGATTTTCGCTTTTTATCGAAATGGGTGTCGAAATTGACGTAATTTTTTGCTCAGACAAAAAAATTTTCAAAAAATAATTTGGCATTTGATTTAGTCCGCTTTAGAATTTTTTGAAATTTATATGGCTCTTATAATACAATAAAAGTCGTTTTGCGGACCAAAAATACTCTAACTAAAACTTTAATTATTTGTCCCGCGATAATCGCAAAATTATGGAATTTTTGAACTGAGGACCTTTTTAAAAACATTTTTTTTGAAAAAGGTATTTTAGAGGTATTCCTCCTAAAAAGTGGTCCACGGGACACCCTAGTATACATACATACATATTTTCAAAACATTACATTCAATAAGTGAAATTTTTGAGTAACATCATATAACGTAACAATGTGTATTTTAAGAAGGCTAACTGAAGCACCATTTTTTGTGAGTCGGTCTAATGTACGTACATTATATTTATGAATGTCTATATTCGCATCAGCGAATCTTCGACTTATCCAGTCATCCATCCATTGCTTCGTACGTTTACTCTCCCTCTAACAGCCGGCACGTGTCCTTCATATTTGAATCTCGTACTCGAACTGTGTAGAACCAACCCAATAAACTTGTTCAAAGTTAAACACTCAACCTGTATAAAGCCACTCGCCAACTCAACTAAACTTAAATACTTGCCTTACTCACCTATTGTATTGCCTCGAAAAGGCAGCCAATGGTTCCAATACAACGCAGACATGCATGTATTTATACACTAAATGCACTAAATACCTTACGCAAATTTACTCAATAGTGTCCTAACTTCAAAAATAAAATAAAACATAATTTCGAGAAAGACAACTTTGAATGAATAATTTGCCACAGATCCTGGATGTTTAGTTGCACATAGTTAAAAATAAAACTCGAATTTTGAGTTAGGTCACTATTGAAATAAATGAGCAATATGTGTATGCATACACATACTTAAATTTGTATAACAACTATTTTTATGTTTTTGAAGAATCTTACAAATATATCGGTAAATTGGTCAAGTCTAATGATTTCAAAGTTAGAGAAAAATGTATTTTATTAAAAAGTCAATTATATTTTTATTAAATGTTTATGCAATTATTCCAGAACTTGTAAACTTATTTATTATTATTTTATTTTAAATTATTTAAAATGTGAGAATATCTAACGGTGAAACGATAACTGAAATATTAAGAAACAAAGAACTAAAAACATTTTTTAACGCATTTGTTCCGAAATGGAAAGATGGAATTTTATCATTAATACTTCATGTTAAAGTTATGTAAGGGTATATAAGTATTAAACCTACTTCCATTACAAGTTTCTTTAACTAAAATTTTTTCATTTCTGTTTTTTGTGGTAAGATCCTATTTTTATATGCAAAAAGTAATAAAAATAAGTTATTATAATATACTTGGTGCATAACGCAATATTATAAAAACACTTTTTCCATGCATTTGTTAAAGTTTTTTGGTTTTATTAACCAATTTTGGGCATATGAAACCAAACAGATGAATTGGAGGTCCCACTTTCAAAATTTTTTAGATAACATAAACGAACAATGAAAGAAATTGGTAGACATTTTTAAATTACACAATGCGACAAAAATAAATACCTTGCTAGTGACACTATCTTTCTGAACAAGAATCTGTTTTTGAAATTTGCCAAAGCCCTCTTAAGATACTGGTAAAAAACAGTTTTTTGTTCTACTCGGATCCACATTTCAGAAAAATAGTGTCACTTCCCAGGTATTTAAATTTTCGTTTATTTTTTCTCACTGTGTTATCTATAAAAAAAAAGTTTTGAGTTTTGAAAAAAAAAAAAAAATTAATTTTGAAAGTAATAATTTTTGCGAAAAAAGAATACTTTTTAGGACAACTTTTTTATCCTACCATTAAATGTTTATGATTTTAAAGTAAATTTTAATATACATAGATGGTTTAAAATACTTTTCACTGGAAATGAGACTAGTCTAATGACTTCTCTATGTCTATGTCTATTAATTAGTTGAGAAACGAGTATATGAATTAATATTTAGATTAGTATAAGGACTATCCTATATACACGCAGAGAAAAAATATGGTTGTGGTAACCATAATCTAAGAGCAATATGTTATGGTTAGAATTATGGTTAAAATTAAAACATATTATGATCATTATTAGTATCAAGAAATATTATATCATGATCATTTTTATTATAATAAGATATCATATTATGATTAAATATAGTCCGAATATTTTATCATAATATAGTTTTATTAATCATAATTGTGATCATAGTAACCATAGCATCAAGTAACCATATTAAGGTTTCATATAATCATATAATGGTTTCAAGTAATCATATTATTGTTTCAAGTAATCATATTATGGTTACATATTAAACATAATATGGTTAATCTAATGTATTTGGCATAAATTGTAATTATTTTTTAGTTTTCCTTTAAACAAACACAAAACTTCCAAGCACTGGTATTCCCATAAATAAAAATTAATATATCCACACTTTCATGTCAATAGTAAGATAATTAAAATTTTTTTTCATTATTAATTTTTTAATGTACTATATTTTATGTATTTTATATTTCTTTTAAATTTTTTAATGTTGTCTACGATAACATTTTTTGTTATTTTATATTTTTTTCACAATTATTTTAACACTTCGTTTGATCAACACTTTATTTAATCCGATCTAGTACAGATAATCCATACAACTGATATAAAAATGCCGATACCAAAATATTTTTAATAGTAAACGTATTTTGCTTATATCTTAAACATTATATGGGTAAACATATAAAAACCTACCATTTAATGGTTCTGTGGTTAAATGGTTGTAAATATTATAATATGTTTACATAGTTATCATTATTTATTTGTTGTAAAAATAATTATTTTTCAGAGAATCATTCTCAAATTTATAATTGTCATAAATATATAAATGTATACAGTAACTAAAATATTGATAAAATGCAATAAAAACAACAATTGTTTGGTTATGACAACAAAATATTGTTACAAAAAACATAGAATAGTTGTGCTAACCATGCCAAACCACGTTTTTTCTCTGCGTGGACTAGTCTATTATATAGTTTTTAGAGTAGTCTATAGACTATACTATTATCTAGTTTATAAGACTACTCTATGAATTATTCTTTGGACTAATATACATGTTCTATTTTATAGACTAAAGCTGTGGTAAAAATTAAAAACTACATATTTCAAGTAATGCAAAAAAAAATGTTTTCACATTTCTGAAATCTCCGTACTCGACTCTATATTGTGTCAATTCTTCATAAAGATCGGATCAGAACTTTTGAAAATATCGATATTTTTAAAACATTCTCCTGAAAAGACCAAAAAAAACAACTTATATACCTTTGCCTTTTTACCACAGAAATGTCTAATCTATATAATTGTTTATTGTCTAGCCTATAGAGTAGTCTATTTATTGGTCCTTGAACCAATTGATTGACTAAATGGACTTGTTTATTGACTAGTCTAATAAAAATCGATACAAAAGAATGGTTAATTTTGAAATAAGTATAAGTCAACATTCCAAATTTTATGCGATCACTAGCTTTTTGTACCCGGCGTTGCCCGGGATTTTAAGTGATTTATAATATTAAGTCTATAGATCAATGTATGCAAAATAACATTGACTTTGCTTTTTACCCCTGAAATTAATGCAAATATTTCCTTTGCAGTTTAATTTGTCAGAAATATTGATATTTATAAATTCATAATATTGAGTATAACTTTATACAAATTTAAAAACTTCATATCATTTTAAAATTACAAAACAAAATTCGTTCCTTTTATATGTAAATTTTTAGTTTATTAAAATAGTAATATTTAAAATGTTAACCCCCTTATTTACAAAAAAAAATTAATTTTATAAACTGTTTATAAATTAGATTTTGTATGGAAATTTTGTTTTATAAACCTTTTATAAAATAAAAATGTTGTTTGCGAAAAAGGTGGTAAATATATAAGTAGAAATTACTTTTGTTTCTTCATTTAAAAAAATAATAATTTTACCACGTTCCGTATTTCGTCCCTTTCTGATTTTTTCCCAATACATATTTCTGACATTTTAAAAGCTAAATCGAAAGTATTTAGCTTTAGAACAGACAAAAATCACTTTTTAAGGACATAACAGTAATTTTGCCCATTTTTCATCATTTCCCCCCTTTTTTACTCGTTTTGGTCAAACTTTCGCCACGGAACTTTGCTAATAAAAATTTCTTACACTTTAGATAGCCAAATCGAAAATAATTTCGCGTCAGAATATACAAAAATCGGTACCTGTTTTGTTCCAACTTTCGCAACGCAACTTTGCTAATACATATTTCTGACACTTTAGAATGCTAAATCGAAAATATTTTCGCATTAAAATAGACAAAAATAAATTTTTATGCACAAAAGTACCCATTTTCCAATTTTTGGAAAGTAATATAGCCTATTGACGCTTCCAGACATATATCTTTCTATGTTCCAAATTTGAAGAAAATTGGTTCATCCGTTTAGGCGTGATTGAAGCACAAACAAATAAACAAAGAAAGTTATAATATATAATAGGATTAAATATTCAAAATAATAAATTTAAAATCTTAATACTCAATAATATACTGAATAGTTTACTGACAGATTTACGGACTAATGAAGCCGTTTTGAGATAGTTTTCCTTCATATTGATAAAAAGTTTTAAAACAAATTGTATGGTTACAATCGGAATAAAAAGGGTCAAATGTTTAATGCTGTTTTTTACAATTTTAAAATTCCATTGATTCCTGTTACTAACTCTTATATTAAGGAAAATAAGATTTCTCTAAGAGTGTATTGATAAATATTCCTAGTAATTAAAATATTTTTATTTTATTTTTAGTTGCAACTATAAAAAGAAATTAAATTAAGATAAGACAACTATAAAATCGTATTATTGGAACATTAAAATGATCTAAACATTAGAATGAACCCAAAATGTAAGTTTGAATATTATCATAATAAATTTCGACAAGGCTTTTTGGCAAAATGAAAACAACATTAAATTAAAAGGGAGAAAATTGTGTTCGTTAATAAAATTTTGGAGCACCCTACTATTTCAGTGGGAAGAAAATAACAATAAATAAAAATGAAAAATTTAATTCTTGTAATTCAATTGGAAAAACTCAAGACAAACAACTTAATGAACAATAATATAAATTAAAAAAAAATAAAATAAAATACAAAAATAAATATTTTATATTTAAGCGGATTTAAAGCATTTATTTTCTATAAACAGGCTCATAGAAGATACATTGACAAATACACACATAAATATATACATATGTATGTATATGTATTGTCATTAGTTTGCCTGTATTTATGTACCCAGGAGTTCGGGGCGACGGTCCCGAAAATGATATATGTATAACAAATTAATTTTTCATGCTACCAAGCTTCAAAAAAGATCTTCCTTTGGAAATAAATTTTACATAAATAATTTTCTAATAAATGATGAAATCAAAATACCGAAAAACATTTCAATTACACATACATATGAATGAATTTATGTATACTGTATATATTTATAACTGGTGTATGGTACTTATTACATTTTACTTATTTTTCCAATATTTTGAAATAGATTGAAGACACATCATTTGATAGGTATTCCTTCAGCAGATTCTGGAAAATATTGTTTCAAGGCTCACTTATGTATATCGTTACATGAAATGCAAAAAGCCGTAACAACCAAAAAATTTTAAATCGACTTTTTGATTGAAAATGGTCCACTGCATTAAAATACATGCTGTTGCTAATTTTTCGAACTCTATTTTCAAACCGACTTTATGGAAATTAAATTCAAAAGGGCGGAACAACATATTAGTAATTTTCACAAGTCAGACAATGTCTGCCGTTACTGTTATATTCAAACGTTTTTATTGATGTTGGGATACAATACTTTTAAGAAAATGTCGTTTTTATATCAACAGCTTTCATTTTATTTAGTTTTTTGTCTCTCCTGTAAAATTTTTAAAAGTGTTGTTACGCCCTTTTACATTTCAGGTGACGATATGTATTATTGCATGCGGCTTACGTGTAAATGTACTTTAGGGTTATAACTTTCATTTTCATATTTTTGCGAATATCAATAGACCGAAGAAAATAAATTTTCTTTTTTCGAGATTGTTGAATATTTCAGTCAAAAATCTTAAATACCCAGCAAAAACATGGTAATGACTTGTACTTACTCAATAACTTACTTTTCAATGACTACTATATACCGTCTGTAATACTTAGAATGAGTCTAGTAATAACTTCCAAATAATATATTATGTAAGAATTTCTTTTCAGCCGTGACTTATCGTTTTCGAACTTTGTTTTTAACAAAAACGAAACTAATGAAAACTAATAATAGACGCAGTGGTCGTATGGTCTCAGAAACAAAACTACTTAAAGCTGTGATACACGGTTGTCAGATCTTACAACGTTGTCAGTAAAATGTGCAGAAAATGTCTAACAATCGTTTGAACTTGTAATGAACCGTTTGAACAGTAATGCTTTTTCTGACAACGTTGCAAAAGAAAATTTGTAAGTTGACACTGTTGTTAGACATTTTCTGAACATTTTACTGCCAATGTTGTAAAATCTAACAACTGTGTATACATATACTTAACTCTCTATTTGCCAATGTCATCCACGTGTTAAAGTAATGACTTTAAATGATATTGTGTAAGTAAATTTTAGCAATTTAAACACTTACTTTTCAATGTAAGTTTTTGATGGATTTTATAAAACAAAATAGAATTACAACCCAAAGGATAATTTTAAAGGAGTATTCGTATTCTTCATAATTGGAGCTCCAGAAAATTAAAAGCTAATAAATTTTTACTGTAACTTTACAATCTTGAGAATATACAACGGACATAATTATAAAAATGGATGTATTCAAATTATTACTAGGTAGTAAATAAATAACCTAAATTTAATCGAATTTGATATGTGCTAATTAAGATTTTTTTATTATTTAGCTATTTGCAACATTGAAAACAACTAATGTAAATTTGTACAAAAAAGAATACGAATTCATTTTATTGAAACAAAACAAAAAGCCAGTTAATTATAAATTTACACTTATTTCTTAAATGTTTAAATGAATGAAAACAAACTTACAGTTCAAAAATTATATACTAAATGCGTAACTTAAAAGGATACGGAAATAGAACAGTGTTTTTTTTAGCACAGAAAGAGAAAGTAAGGATAAAATAGAAACAAAAAATATATATAAACAATAATAAGAGTAAAAATAATAAAGTAAGGATAAAGAAAAACAAAAACAAAAAAAAAAAAAACGAAAGCGAAAAATACTTCTTAAATTTAAATATTGTAAATCCTATATGTATTTATATGAATTTATTTATTTGGATGCGTAAGTCTGTTGTTTACGTATGAGTGTTTTTGTCATTTAATATTTTACACAAAAATATAAAATACAAACAAATAAAATGAACAAATTCAAAAGGAAAGAAAGAAAAACTATATGGAAATGCTTTAAAGGACGAACAAGCACTGCTTAACAGTAAACAAGCAGAAGGACAGACGGTAAGTCAGACAGACAAGCAGACAGACAAAATTTACATCCTGGTATAATAGTCAAATGTATTTATACAAAGCTTCCGCGTGTACATACATAATTTAATGGGAGAGTAAGTGTGTGTGTGTGAATGGCAGTAGTAGTATTTCTTTTTTTGTTTTATACAAAACCGACATTGGTATTTGTGTGTGTATGTTTATGTTTTTATGTATATAAGTTTATGTGTCTTTCTTTAATCTTTTTGTTCTTTTTTTTTGTTTTTCTGGTTTTCATAAAACATAAATAAATTACAAAATATCATCTCATAAATATCTACGATGTATCCTTCTTTGAGGGGATACTAAACTTGTGTCACCATAAACTAAAGAATCATTTCCAGGCGATAAACTGCCAACACTCTCAGGGCTACCACGAATGCCTGCAATAAAAAAATAAGAAAACATAATAAATGAATGAACAAATTTACAAATAAATACTATAAGTAACTATGTAAGTACAATAAGTATACCTATACTTAAGAAATACATACGTGTGATGTTTTAAGATGGATCTATTTCTTTAGTTTGTAGAACCATATACAGGTATAAAACTTAAAGTTTATCAGTCTGTGAGAACCCAATAAAATGTTTGTGCTTTTACAGGATTTCTTATAAAATTTGGGAAATTTAAAAATTGTATAATTTAAAATCTAATATGACAGTACTATCACACGAAATGGAAATTCGAACTTATGCGGACAATTGCACTATCTGCGTAAAGTAATATCATAAGATTCATTCAAAACAAATCTATTTTTAAGGTCCGGTCTAATGTCCAACATAAAAACTCACAACAGCATTAAATAGGAAAATAAGCTAAATATACATAAATAAAAAAGAATATGGACAAATAACCGCATCCCAGGATATGTAATAAATATTCAAATATTTTCTGACAAAGTAATACGTGTAATATTTATGCATAGAAAAAAATTCACCCGAAAACAATAACGTTTCAGTTAGACGTTTATATTCGTGAGAATGTTTAAAATCTTCAGTTGCTTTTAAGTAAACAAATTTTGTGAGTGTACAGAATTCCCTAATTCTACAAAAATAAGTCCAATTAAAGATTTCTAAGGAAAACATAAGGTAAATAAAAAAATTGTAACTTACTAAATGGAGATTGAGGTGATGTTCTCAATGGTGATCCTATGGGTGAACCTGAACTACTGCTTTGCGAACAGCTTCCTTTGTTTTTCATTGACGTAGAAAATACTGAAATGAAAATTAAAAGAAAAAAATATGAATATTATTATTAGTTATATTTATTACAAATAATAAACAATTATTTAAATGATAATTGAACTTAATTATTCCAATTATAATATAAAAAATATATATATTTAAATTAAGCAGAAATATTTGTTCGCGACAGCCATAATTTTATGATTTCAGTTTTAATTAATGCAAAAAAAGGAATTTATTTAATTTAATTTAATGCTTTCAAATATAATAGATAATAATGCTTTGGATGTGCTATACATATACGAGGCTAGATTTACAACTTCTTCAAATTCTTGAACTTCTAAATAAAAAGTAATCATCATAAATCCTACCATACAACAGATTTCGGAAGGGACCTTCTTGCTTGGTTTAATTATGGATTCTATAGAGCTGGATTGAGATTAGGCGGATTTTAACTTAATTCCGATGCAATTAATATTGAGGCAATTTTTGGTTTCGGTTGCTGGGAAATGTGTGAAATAACAAACAGATATCAACCAATTTGTAATACTTGGGACTGAGGCAATTGTGTGTCCTGACAAGGTGCAGGGGCATCTTTGTAGTATTTGAGCCATCTTTTCAAAGGCCCTGAATAAGTAGCATGTATACGATTTGTAAAGAGCTTCAACTTTGACAATCATCCAGCTCCTGTTCCCAGATGTTAAAGGTGGCTGAATGATGCTTTTCGAATTCTATTTGTACTTATTACAATTCCAGGAGAAGCAGCAGTGTCGTTATTATTTAAAATATATTTATAAATTGCTTATCTCCCCGGAGGAGACAGGACTAAATGTCACTGAAGGTACTGTGTTCACAACTAATAAGACTAATACTTTGGACACTGTTAGTTTAGTTGTACTATGCAAGGATTAACTCAAGACAAGATCGACGAGGAAGGGTTGCCTCTCAGCCAATATCATGATTTCCAATTTGTTCAGAGTAGAGAGAGTCTCACATTCCTCCACTTGAAATTTCAAATCTAAAAGAAGCCCATAATTTCGTTGTGTGATTCAATTGTGACAAGTAGGACTATATGATACCCTACACCAGTTTTGAGTATATTTTAAAAGTTATTTATTTTTATGAAAAAATTATGTTGAATTTTACTTTCATTCCGATGTATTTAAGCAATTTATTGGTGAAAACGTTAGTTATCCAATAATATTGGTAATAAGTCAATTAAGGAATTTTGTAAAGGGAAGCTTGTTTGTGGGCTATGGTCAAATCAAGGCCGATCATTACAAAAATCTGCAAAAATTAATTGTATTGATTTCTGAACAATATTTGTCGTGGTTATAAACTAAAAAACCCAAATTGGAAAGCTCGTTTATATGGTGGCTACGTGAAATAATTGACCAATTTCAAACATTTTCAATAGGCTTCGCCCTTGGGCCGAATGGTATGGTTCATTAAAATATCTCAAAAACTGCTGAAGGAAGACTCAGAAAATGATTTTGAGGCGATCGGTATACTTTAGATGTATGATCAATATTTTTTGTGCGTTACAAACATCGATGCAAACGAAAAATATCGACACCGCTATGGTGGTGTAGGGTATAAAGAATTATTTACTTTTATATGTAAAGATATTAAATAATTTCAAAAATAACGTTTCTAAAACACAGTTTATTTTACTTTTAAATTACTGAATTTTTTTAATAATAAACAAGTAAACAAGTAATATCAATACTATAAAATTTTAATTTATTTCATTTTCCCGTTTATAACGGGAAACGCTAAACGAAATAAACACACAAAAAAACAAAATACACAAGGCAGTAAACCCAACAGACATCCAAACATACGAAACGAAATACACAAAAAACAAAATAGACAACGCAATGAAACCAACAGACATCCAAACATACGAAACTGAATACACCAAAAAACAAAAACAATATACACAAAGCAATGAAACATACGAAACGAAATACTCCAAAAAAAAAGCAAAACAAAACAACGCAATGAAACCAACAGACATCCAAACATACGAAACTGAATGCACCAAGAAACAAAAACAATATACACAAGGCAATGAAACACACATTTTAAATAGCGATCTTCTCGAAAGCATGTCTAACAGAATTATTGAAGATTCGGTTCTCGCCGATATCTGGGGTCCTCTAAAAACTGATTTCAACAAACACACAGACGGACAGACAAACGGACTTAATCAACTCCGCTACCTATAAGGATCCAGAATATATATACTTTATGGGGTCGGAAAATTATATTATAGAAATTACAAACGGAATGACAAACTTATATATACCCTTCTCACGAAGGTGAGAAAAAAATTGTGTTCAATACCTTTTTTTCTATGTCAAATATTTTTTTTCAAAATACGATCATAACATATTACTTGAACATTATTTAATGAATCAATTTTACAATTAAATTTTCTAAATTTTCAGCATTTTTTAATAATCCTTTTTTATTTAAAAATACACTTAAACAGTCGCTTTGTATGAAATTTTGGCAAAAAATTCTAAATGCTTTTTTTTCGTTCTTATTTAAAGTCAACCTTAATAAGTAATGACACAAATAAATGTAACAAATTAATATTGACATTTTACAAAACTACTTATTAAAACTGTAATTTTGCTTCTAAAAAAAGATATAATGTAAATTTCTATTTACCAAATTACAAAAAATGTATAAAAATAAACAATTATGATGTTTATAAAATGTACACACATCATAAATCTGACACTTCAATCACAATGTGTCTGTTGCAAAAAGGGGGTGAAAAAAACTAAAGTGCTTGTGAGTGTTGTTTATAGTAGAAATATTTTTTTAGCATTTCGTTTTGTAAAAAAAAATCCCTCTCTACTCCTCCATGTTTACACTAAAGACACACTGTATTTATGTAATTAATTTGCATTTAACCTCAAACGACTTTATAAAATAATATTTAAAAAAGTCAACAAATACACCCATGGTAAATACATACATATACATACATATATTTAGTATCATCTGTCTATCCATCCATCCTTCCAGCTATGCATTTATTCATCCATCCATTTATACCTCTACCTACCGAACCAGCCAAGCATCCATTTATTCATCCTATAACAGCAGTATGAGCAGATACATTGTGGGTTGTTATAATTAAAATGTAGGTTACACGCTAATGAATTTAAAACATACCGAGATTTTGAAAAAAAAAACACCTTTAAAAAAATACAAGGCAAAAACGAAAACCACTTGAATATCAACATGGTGTACCCAAAATAAAACGAAAGGAAATAGTGCTCTCTCGTGCCACATACTCAATCTGAACTAATGTTTTTACTTTTTTTTTGTGTATTTTATCAATAAATCCTAAGGCATAAGAGGTAAAAGCAGTTCCTGTACCGATATTAGCAACAACAATAAAAATTTTAACACTGGTTGCCAGAACTAAATCTGCTGCTGAGTGAGTTGGCTAAGGAGTATGAGAACGATAATACAGACATTTGTCAGTTCAATCGGTTAGTACCATTTTGTTATCGTTGTTGCTTCACTTTGAAATATGATGAGTACTAGATATAGAGATAAAAATGATTTCAAGTGAGCAGTTGATTGGCATGTTGGTACATATTCAGAATCAATAGAAAGAAATGTTTATAAAAGTTGTTGTTAATTTTAACTCATTCCAACTAATATCTCTATAAAGTTTGTAGTATAAACAAGTGATATGTACATAAAACGTTTGAAGTACATATCACTCATGGCATAATCTAAAAAAGTCGTTTCTAGAAAAATGGCTTTGAATGTTTAATGATATTTTATTAAACTTAAATAACTTTTAAGCAAATCAAAGGATTTGAAAAATTTAACCTGATTCAGATAGTAGAGATTAATGTGTTTCTCATCGATTGAAATTTAGTCTAGATGAGAAACACATTAAATACTTTATTATGACGCATGTTTTGTAGCCCTCAGTTCAAAAAAAAAAACCCGAAATTCGGATTATACCAGACTTGTAGTAAATCAGCAATATATACTATACATATCTCAATTTCATAGAATTATTCAAGAAACACCAAATTTTTACTAAATTATTTAGATTTCTTATTTAATTACACAGGCCAACGAAACGAAGGTTTTTAAAAACTTTTAAAACCAATTCGACTATTTTTGACGTATTTTTAGCTGCTGGAACCGAATCTGATATCTGTTTTTTCTCTATCACCCACCATTTTATCGCAAAATTGCATGGAATATTTTGTTTATATATACGGACATACGGTTAATTTATTTATTATTATTTTTTTCATTATAAATATAGGACTTTATTATATATTTTTCCTAAGTTCCATTTAAATCGGATGAAAACAAAATAATATTTTACTATGATTTCAAAAGAATTTCCCAATATTGTATAGCTTGAGTTTGACCCTCACAGTTTATATTCTCAAAAGGTTTTATGTAAAATGGATAACAGTAAAGAATTAAGGCTAATATTCAAAACTTTTACCAAAAAAATAGTTTTTTTCGAAATCCTCAAAATTTAAATCGTAGGTAACACTAATCTATGAGAGATATCGACCTAATTTCTTTACTATTTTATTCCCTTCTTTATTGTACATAAGTCATATGGGCTTTTTCTTAACAAAAAGTTTAAAACTGCAGTTATGAAGCTACTGTCTGAAAAGCTTCCATTTATGACTATTGGGGAATAGTTATGGTTCACACAATCTAATTTAGATAAAAACTCGCATTTAAGTTAATACGAATGTATTTAATGTAATGACATAGTTTTATTAGAATATTTTCCAAAATATGATCTGAAGTATTTGTAAAACCTTCTACAATTGTTGACTGATTATTGTGTTTTATATCTTATTGGAACGAAACTTGAATATAAGTGTATGTATTCCAATTATTTGATTTTAAAATCTAAAAATATTAATTAAGTAGAAATATTTTATAGCCGTGGGATCACCAGTTAACGTAGTCTTATCGCCCGAAAATTTCCCGAATGCACTTTTATAACTTAAAGTTTTAATCTAGAGACAGGGACGGTCAATATTCAGAACTTCTGTAAAAATAAAGAATTGAATATTCGAAACAAAAAGTATCAAAATGTTGAAAATTGACGGGTGATACTATTTTATTGTCATTTTTGGGAGCAGCATACCAAAAAAATACCAGGATTAGTGAAAATTATTTAAAAAGTTTTTGCTTAGTTGGCCTGTGTAATTAGTCCTACCTTTATTATAACCCTCATATTTTAAATAATGTAAATATGTAAGAATGTATGTATATAATTTCATACATACATATATTAAAATTGAACTTTGGTCAATAATAAATCGATGCCTATGAAATTTAGTACAGCTGTAGCTTCTAACCATAAAGTATCATTAACTTATAAAGGAACAGAAATTTTAAAGAAAAAAAAAACAAAATTTTTGTTAAAAAAAATCCTTAATCATTCCCCCTTTTTATCTCACTTAATCAAAAGTGTTTTTTTATTTCTTTTTTTTTTTGTAATCTTAACTTCTAAATCAATTTCCAATTATCCAACACAAAATAGGCCCCCATCATTATATACAACAACTCATCGTTACACCCTCTGCTACAACCATTCAGTGGCTGAGACATGCCTGGCATGTCATCTGCTTGTAATACAGGTGTGCGATAAAACATCTGTTGAAACAGTAGCCAACTGATAGATAAACTACCGACTGGGGTGTTGTGTTGTGTTACCATACGAGATACGTAAAGGAATTTATAAATGATTTTGTTTAGAAACAACAAAAATCTAGGAGCCACTAACACAAAAAACGAAGCAACAAAATGGGATGAATACTTGAAAAACTAGTAGCATAACAACTCAATTTGTGCTGTTACTTTTGCCGTTAACAGGAAGTTGCATTCTGTAAGTAAGTACGAGTGTGTGTCTTTGTGTATGTTTGTGTGTCACATGAAATTTCCGCTTGCAGGCAAATACCAACTAACTAAAGCACACAAAAACAAAAAACGGAAAGAAAAACTCAACAGAGTGCACCTTAGTTAGTAACTAACTATGTAACACATCGTAACTTTGTATCTTTTTATATCACTATAGCTAAGTGTATATGTGTGTGTATCTATTTGTAAATTAAGCCAGAGAGTGAGGCAGTATAACAAACTACTATCAGCCATTTGTTAGATACAGTCTTCGTTCATTCATTCATTAAAAGTAGTACGTTTAAATTTTTGAGATTGAGTCTTTAGAGTTGTGTGTCAATGTTTCCATATAGATGGTTGCTTTGAAATTTAGTTAAAGTTTGAGATTATTTATACCTATACAGTGTCAACAAAATATGTTAATTTTTCAATGTATTTGAAAAAAATCAAATTTTACAATATGATTTCTAGACACTTAGATTAATTAGAGCTCACATTTGAGCTTTCAAACATTTCGGAAGATTATTTGTATTCATTTGAAAAAATATGTAGTACTTAAGATAATTCTATGATTTATCACCCAATGTCAAAAATATGCATATCAATTGACCTCCTCTATGGATATTACTTTATAAATGAATTTTAACTTCACTGATATTAAGAAATTTGTTTCAATAGTCTTTAGATTTTTACATTAAACACCTTCGTGTTCGATTTGGCCAATCAACCCATTTTCGGTGGAATAAAAATGAAATGCATCGAACAATTTATTTTCCTAGTTGCAATACAATTCACATCATTATCAACGTTGGCCAAAAATTTAGAAACTCTTTAATATTACTTTTAAATGTTTTAATAATCACTGTTGGAATGCTCTGATAGTGAGGTACAACACAAAATGTCAACCACCAATTTGTGGCACACTTAGTTATTGAGTCAGGACCACATACACCGAAACATACATTATGAATAAACGAACTGCCAAAAGACGATGAACTTTTGCAAATACTCTTTCAACACACAAAAGCAGAAACACCCATTGAAACGCCTACATTTCAACTAAATACTTCTAATACACTCACACTCAATGGTACGTTCGTACACGTCTTAAATTTCTGGATGAGACTGACTAAGCGATGATGATGAATTATGAATACAACAACGATGACAATAA
This sequence comes from Lucilia sericata, assembly GCF_015586225.1. Taxonomy (NCBI): domain Eukaryota; kingdom Metazoa; phylum Arthropoda; class Insecta; order Diptera; family Calliphoridae; genus Lucilia; species Lucilia sericata. The sequence continues at coordinate 1,039,656 of NW_023994043.1, forward strand.
CGTCAACGGCAACATCAACATCAACAACGAAAACAAAAATAGCAAGCATAACTTTTAACAATAATTGTTGGCTTTAGCTTAACTTCAATGTTCCTTTTTGCCATCTCCAGAAATTTTTTTAAAGAAAAAAATTTTCAAAATTTTATAGTCGCAACTATGCGGAGAAGATGTGCGATGAGAAAAATGGCGCTATAAAAACTATTTTTGAATTAAGTTAAAACTCAAACTTAATTGAAAAGAAAACTCAAGCGTAAAGTTGGCGACGCACATGAATATTGGATGCACGAAACGTGCCAACTTTTTAGATCAGACAAAAACTGAGCTAAACTAAACTAAACTGAACAGAACAGAACTTAACTACAACTCTAAGATAACGAACAACACATCAATAAATTAAACGGTCATCAAAAGCACCATCAAGAAACACCAACTGCCACGACGATACACTCCTCTCATTATTTACTGTTGGCGTTTGAATGTCAAATTGAAAAAATATCGTTAGACAGAAAAGGACTTTAAAAAGCAAATCATACAAATATACACAGGGTAATGACAGTACTTTAAATAAATAGATTTAAGAGAGTTGTGATATTCTTTGTGTAATTAATATGCTATTAAAATATACTATTAAAATAAAATAATGCAAAAATATGCTTTAATGGGTAAAATATGCAAGAATATGCTCCATCTTGTACTGGCGTCCATAAGACGGATCATAAAAAAAACATGTATTATAATATTTTGGTTTCCCTGGTAATCATAGAAACAAAGTTACCTCATTGTTAAAAGTTTCATTTCAATTCTCAGAAAAAAAAATATAAAAAAATTTTTAAGATTTACCTCTTGGGGTCTAACGTGAGCTTAATTTTATCAAAATAGCGACATTTTAAATTGTATGTTTTAGAAGGACTTATACGGGTCAATTAAGAATCTATCGTTTAAATTTTTCAATTCAAGTTCACATATAGCTATCGATTACACAGGCAGACAAAATTTGAAAAAAATCGAAACCTTAGAAGTTATACTTTTCTAATCTAAATCCAAATCTGATTTTCTTCATCACATCTAGAATTTGAGATATCGTCTCCTGAAGTTTTTTGAAAAACGCAATTTTTTGCCCTTTTTGAGACATCGTGTCCTGAAGTTTGAAAAAGTTTGACCTTTTTGAGACGTTATAACAGCGCAAAGACAACTTTATTTATATGTAACTCGAAGGTATGACAAATTTTAAGACTTTATTTTAAAGCGTCAGAATGGACATAAATTACTGACTCAAAAAGCCAAAAATGGCGATTTTCAAACTTCAGGACACGATGTCTTAAATCCCAGATGTGAGAATTCAGATTCAGGGTAGCTCAATTCTTTAGAAAAGTGTATTTTGGTCTTAGGATTAAAAATTTGAAGACCATTATTTTTGGATTTTACAAACATTAGACTTGATTTGTAATAAATATCATTAGTTTGATACATGAAATAATTCTTTAAAACTTCTGCCGTTAGGTATTATATGAATTGTATTATGTATACCCAGTAAGTGTGATTAATGTGTTGTTGCTTTAAATTTAGTATTTGCTAATGACTTTATGTTTTCTTATTTACTTTTTAAAATAAAATCAAAATAAATTAAAACAAAAAAATACTTACTCCTACCTATTTTAGTCAAAATATTCTTTTGTTCTATAAAGTATGTAAAAAAAAAGAACACGTCTTTCATATTTATAATTACTATATGCATCGCTTCATAAAATGTTTTTCTGTGATTTGTTGGTATTTCTTTGTGAATTGAAGTTTTTAAAACCCATTCTTTACATATAAATTGTACGATTAAAGAGTTTTATATTACAAAGGATCATTTTAAACTAAGTTTTAACGAATAATTAAAAAAAAATTATAACTGTTTTAATTTCTCTCTCCCTCTTTAATTTAAGGAAAGTACTTTTAAATCAAAAAAAGAATACACGATAAATTGTTAAGCATGAACAAAACGTATTTTATTCTCATTTGTATACAATTAATTAAATTTTCATATTCAAGTACAACGAAACAACAAAAAATACAATTTCTAAAACAACAAAAACACAATAATATTAAGAGTTTCCCAGGAAATGTTTTTAAAATAAAAGATCTGATAAAAATCTTTAAATAAATATATTTGTACAACATAAAACATGCAATGAGGGACATTAATTAGTGCATTTCAGTACAAAGCAACTAATGCTTTATTCACTAGTGTTTATAAAAAACCGACTTTTGGAAAAACAGGTTTTTCGGTTAACCGAAAATTGGCCATTTCTAGAAAACCGGTTTGTCGGTTAACCGAGTATAAAAAACCCAGTTAAACCAGTTAACCGAAATGTTTGGAAATCTTTAAAATATTGTACTATTTAGTTGAAAAATGTAATTTTGCGAAATATTATGAATTACTTAATAAGACGTACAGAATATATCATAAGAAAACAAAATTTTACAGATCTGAAGTTATTATTTATTCGTTAGATATATAGAAGTTGACATAGGGGGGATAAATTGACAAATAAGAAACTATAGTCGGGCGTGGCCGACCATATGAAACCCTACACCAATTACGAATATTATATGTGATTCATTTTCAATAATAAAGAATTTATGTTGAATTTTTCTTGGTTCCAAATTGAAGAAAAACTTTTTGATGATACTGTCCGATAATTACGAAAATTGGCAGTATTATTTAGACTTATATAAAACTGAATTGTGCCGATTATTGTAGAGATACTAAAACATTTAACATAATTATGAGCTCCAAAGCCCTTTGTAGGAGGGTGTTTTGGGTTTGTTTGTACGGTTGTATGCTGGCTAGGTGAAATAAGGGACCGATTTCAATCATTTTCAACAGCCTTCCTCATTGGATCCAGAGAAGAATATGTGCTAAATTTTAACAAATTATTTGCGACCTGTAGCGAGTACACAAACAAGGTTTATATGGTCACAAGACGGAGCTTTATCGAATCAGGATTTATGTTTATATAAAAGTCATTTGTACCGAATTTCATTGTAATACTATTGTTTATAAGTGAATTGTGAACATTCAAGTCATTTTCTGAAGAAGACTTTGTATGGGGTGACCCCATACGAAAATCGGTAGTATCATTTAGACTTATGTAGAACTAAGTTTTTGCCAATTTTTGTGAAATACTAGAACATTTAATATAATTATGAATTCAAAAGCCCTAATCGGCTGGTTCGGTTGTATAAGGGCTAGGTGAAATAATGGACCGATTTCAACCATTTTCAGTAATGTTTGTTCTTGGGCTAAATGAGGCGTACGCGCCAAATTTCATCAAATTATCCTAAGAATTGCGACCTGTAGCGTGCGCACAAGGTTTACATGGACACACAGACAGACGGACGGACATAGCTTAATCGACTCAGGAAGTTATTCTGATCCGATTGGTATACTTTAAGGTGGGTGTAGGATCAATATTTTTGAGTATTACAAACATCAGCACAAAAGCATAATACCCTCCCCACTATAGTGGTGTAGGGTATAAAAATGGTATGTCCAGGACTATGAAGTATAAATAGTTATTTTTTTATTGGTTTAAATGCCAACATTTTACTAATTTCCTGATTGTCTGAAATTATCAATCTCCATTTTATATACATAATATACATATGTTTAACTTTCGTAACTTTTGTTTAACAATCTTAGGTCTGTTTTCATATACACAAACGGAAAATAATTTTTAGAATTATCTATCCAAAATTTTTAAAAATGCGAATTACAATAAAAAATCAAAGAAAACATACAATTTTGTACTAAAAATTAAAATTTTTTTAAACCGGTTAACCGAGACTTTAAAACCGGATAACCCGGTTAACCGAAAACCAATGTTTAAAAAAACGGTTTGCGAAAAACCCAAATATGCAATAAAAACCGTTTTTTTAACCAGTTCATAAACACTATTATACACTTAAAAAAAAGAATTGAGTAATCTGTATTCAAATCAATCTGGAACGGTTTCTGAAGTACGAAAACCAAGTAAAAAAATACTTGATTCAAGTACGGACCTAATTTAAACCCTTTTTGGTTCAAAGTGATCTTTCAGTGTACTTATTATGAGAATTTTTGGTTTGTAAAATATTGAATTTATCCCAAAATTGGCTTGATTTAAGCTCGATTCCTACTTGATTTTAGTTTTCCGAACATTTCAGCGAAAAAAGTTACTTACAAAAAAATAGTTATATTACTAATATACATACATATAAATAGCATTTAAAACACGTATTAAATTTGTCAAAAATTCAACTATTTATCGCAAAAATATTCATAACTAAATAAGAATTATATGTTAAAACACGCTTAAAAATACTTCCCCGCTAAAAATTAAGACTACTCCGCTCTGCAAAGGATCAGGACTGGTCCAAAACTAATCCTAATCCCTACAAAAATCATTGGTTTTCATGGCCTATTAAGATAATCCCAAAACTACACCCCTGAAAACCCCATGTACTCCCATGATCCGTTTAGTGGTCCTATGTAATGCAGGCATGGACCATGTTCATTGTATTTGAAAAAACCATGGTCCATAGCCTACATTACATGGGAACATGTACTCCTATAATTTTAGCAAAGGAGTACTTTTGGGATTAGTCCGATGTAATGCATTTTGGATTACGACATCGCAACGTTAAATGGAACATGTTTATTTTTTATATATCCCTGCTAAAATTGAGACTACTCCGCATACTCCGCAAAACTAAACTAAATATATTATTGTAATTGTTGAAAATGTTGCGATTCATCTTATCAGTGTTTGCTGGGAATTATTATTAAAACGCTTAAAAAATACGTTTCAAATGTTTTTATAAGAAATTTCTCCTTAGAAAATGTAGTAAATTTTAATTATTTCAATTATACAAATTTAGTCGCGTTTAACTTTCGTTGTGTTGTTATGTTTTCTCTTTGCTTCTAAAGCATTTTGTTGTGTTGAGAGCTGCTCTGGTCTGTTCAGTTCCCATTTCTTGTTCTGTTTTATTTAACATTTTTATTTCTTCATTTCAATTTAATTGTATTCTAGGTCAGGCTTCTTTTGCCCAATGTGACAGTAAAATAATTCTTTCTAAATTATTGCGTCTACTCTTAAAACTGGCAAGAGTTTTCTAGTTCAAAATATTTAAATGTTGCCACAATGTTTAAACAGTTGTTAATGCATGGAAACCTAAACAGAAGTATACGAGTTAAATTTTTTTCATTTAGGGTTTTCCAAACATTGGGAATAATAACATTTGATAAATTTGGGTTTTTTTTTCAGTAAATAAATAAATATCTGTTTATATTTGTATATGGAAGATGTTTTCTGTTTGTTTTTCAAATATTAGTACATTCTTTACAATCTTTTTTAATTTTTTATTTCATAAACACATTTGAACTTCGAAAACAAAAAATTGAGAAACCCTGTTATCATACCCAAAAAGGGCGAAGATAAAACAACAAAAACGGGAAAACAGGCATAACAATATTAATTTTGTTAAAAAGTTAGCAAAGAAATTATTCAATGGAAAAAAGTTAAAAAAGAGAAAATTATTTATGAACAAACCATTTAGATGTCTAAATTCAACCATTTTCTAAGGAGGCAAAATTGTGAGCTTTATTTTTATATGATACACTTCATTGTTGTGCAAAAAGTCGAAAAGTTCAAGAGATTAATGTAAATTTTCAACTCAATTTTGAAACTCGTACAATTATTATTGTTTCAACTAATATTTGTTTGGATGAATTCTGTTAGAAAATCTAAAGAATTTCTTTGCCCTCAAGCTGTATTGAAATATTTATTATACGCTTTGGACTGTGTATAAGTATAACAAATTATGTTTAACCCATTTTAACTTCTCATTCGTTTTATTTACAAAGCTGTTATTAAAACATCCAAAATGTTTTTATAATTTCATGCTAGACGTATTTCTTCTCTTCTCTTTGAATGGACGAAAAATAAATAGTGAGTCAATAAAAACATCACTATACAAAAGTTGAATAAAACTTATAAACGATTAATTTAAAAATTGTTATTAATGTATTTATGTATATGAATAAATTGTAAAAATAAACTATAGAACGAGTGTTCATTCATTTCAATTTAAGAAATGCCAACACAGGAAACAAAAACTTTGTTAATTGAAACATTGTGAAAACATTAATATTCTTCATGCTTTGGGTTTCTTGAGCACACATACGATGACAGCAAATCCTAGACCCAGATTGTTGCATTTTCAAAATAACTTCTTTTCAGGTACATATTCTTGAGAACTTATTTTTTATTTTATATTTATTTAGTTAGTAATTATGGTAAAATGATGATACAAACTATTGGCATTATTCCACTCAAGACTCGTCATATTCAAATAAAAATTTTGACCCTCATCTCGAATCACTTAAAACAAAATTATACATAATTTATCCGTCACTTTTCAGAGTATTTGAAAGTCTGAACTGGACACACATACATACATACATACATACATACATACATACATACATACATACATACATACATACATACATACATACATACATACATACATACATACATACATACATACATACATACATACATACATACATACATACATACATACATACATACATACATACATACATACATACATACATACATACATACATACATACATACATACATACATACATACATATGCTTAGTACAGGATACATGCAACGTTTTAGCGAGATAGTAAAAAGATCAGATGGAGACAAATAATTATTGTAAAGTATGTCTGATCCATACTTTACCACTTTTTATACCCTACACCACTATAGTGGAGAGGGTATTATACGTTTGTGCTGATGTTTGCAACGCACAAAAATATTGGCCCTACATCCACCTTAAAGTATCGACTCAGAGTCGATTGAGACATGTCCGTCCGTCTGTGCGGCTGGCTGTCCATGTAAACTTTCTGCGCAAGCTACAGGCCGCAATTTTCAAGATATTTTGATAAAATTTGGACCATACGAGTTTGGACATACAAGGCCATGCCCGACTATACTTTCCTACTTATTTTTGGCCATTATTTTTATGTCGCATATTAACAAATTTTTCAATGCAGTATTGTAGGCCATACTTCGAAGCTACAGAAACTGCATTCTGTAAATTACTTTTTAATACCAAGCCACTAAAGTTGCTCTTTTTATAAAAAACAAAAATATTTTTTCAACTTAAACGAAAAAAACAAATTATAAAATTGATTTTGGAAATGAATGATAAAATAAAGTACTTTCATAATAAACGTAATCATTACAATTAAATTTTAAGCTAAATATAACATTTTTTGTTTTGGCAAAAAAAATTGGTCGTCTGTATGTTTTAAAAAATGGGACATGTCGAAATTGCTATTGGGCAGTAATTTTCAGCGTTGTTTGCCTCTCCCTCTTTAGGGATCGGCATTTCATTAGCAATCTTCCAGCATACTGGAAATTCGGTGGCCTGGTAAAAAGTCCTGAAAAGATTAGCTAGTTTACGAAGTAGCATCGAAGAACACTGCTTCAGATCAGTGTCGAAATGTCATCTGGCCCAGAAGAGTTATTTATGCTAAAAAACTCAAACAATTTAAAATTGTACAAAATGAATCATTGGTGTATCATTGTACTTTTGAAGATTGAATTGTACCAAAAAAGAACAATTGTACCAATTTTGCCAACCCTGTTATGGCTCATAATTGTTATACAATTCGGCAAAAGCAAAAGATTTATGATGATCGGTCCAAAATACCGCATATAAGGTTTCCTCCGAAAAATTACCGTTAAGGTCATAAATAAGATAACAATATAGGTATGAAATTAGATATAAACCTTAGTCTCACAAATGGCTTAAAATACAAGTATAGCTATGATTTTCGCCATAAACTAGTTTAATGGGAACCAAAATCTCTGTTTTGCGAGGTTCGGTTCATAATTGATCGTAAATCAAATATAGTGTCTCTGCACAGAGGGAAACAAGACGTTTTCTAATTAAACACGCCTGATACCAAATTGACAACAAAGTATTTATAATTTTTCAATAACATCCGTTGTCAAAGTATATACGGATAGTTGTTAAACAAACAACAAAAACATAAAAATACATGACGTTATCAAATCAACAAAAAAAAAAATGTGTTACCAAAATGACAACGACATATTGTCAAACAGAACGTTGCGTTGTCGAAATCATAGCGATGCATTGCCGAAATGATACAAAACGAAATTAAAATGACAACAATGCGTTATTGCAATGACAACGATGCGTTGTCAAAATTACAACCGCGGTTGTCAAAATGATATCTGGGTGTTGTTTAAATTTTATAAACATCCGTCGTCTAAATGTTAACAAACGTGGATAGCTCACTTTTGACAACGGATTGCATCAATTTCGGTACATTTCTACCGCTTTTTTCCCTCTGTATAGTGACTACCCAGCAAAAATAAAGCGAAGTACTTCCAAAAGAATAACATTTATCACTACTTCAAAAATAGCAATTAGTTAATTTTTTTTAACTTCCGTGGAAGTAATGTTTAACGACTTCCGAAGAAGCGAAAATAATTCTATTTTTTTAACGCTGAAGATATTTTTTTGTTCTTACATTTTTGTGAGATTAGAAATTTATTTATTTTGTTTTAAATGTACTATCTATTACCCTTATTAATTTTAATATTATTTAAATAAAATTAGTTGTATTCCATAATAATACAATTTCAGTTCTGAATAACTTCCAAAAAAAGGGCATAAAAATTACTTCTTGAGAATGACTTCAGAAGTAGTGAATTTGGAATCGAATAAAAAGGACATCCCTCCTATGACAAGCTTGTGTTAAAATCATCACTTCTGCAGGTCTTTTTCAGTACTTCCATGGAGTAAATTCTACTTCTTTTTTTGGAAGTTCTTTTTTGCTGGGTATAGTCTAGTCATAAAACCCCTTTTGCAGAAAATTGTTAATAAATCGTTAAATTAATCGCAGAAAATTTTCAATAAATCGTTAAAAAATTATGGAATTAAGATAAAACTATATATTTCAAGTTCTGTAGAACCCGGTTTATAATTGATAATATCCTCCACTAAACTCCTAAGACCCAAGATCCGAATAAGTGAAATATATCATTGTGATAACTTATAAATATTTGGTCAGTAGGCGGTATTTGTCACATGGAAGTGAATTATTATCTATATTCCAGTTTCTTAATTCACCTAACATTTTATACATTTATTTAATTTTTGTTCATTAGCCTTAATGTTTTTCCCATGCACGTTGCTTGGATGATGGCACAATCTTCAAAAAAACCCACATGATCTTATTTGTAATCTTTTGTTGTATTAATTTTAAAGTTTTGGAGACAAACTGGACAAAAAGTAAATTACCTTTGATAATTTCAAAGAGTTTTATACTTGGTGGTGTTATCAAAACGAAACTTTCGACAAACTTTTAGTTTTTCTAATCAAAGCAAGATTTAGAAAAACGTATAAACTTGCAGGAAAATTTTCTTATAGTTTTTATTATTAAAAAAGATGCAGAAATAGCAATAACTAGTGCTTTATTTGAACAAGAACGAATTTAGTTTACCTTTATGTTTCACAATGTTATTGTGTATATAAATCATTTTAAAAATTTTACTTTTTTTTGTAATTTTAACAGATAGTTATTGAACAACAAGTTCTAGTTTTAATCTCACATGTGTGTATTTGCGACCCTTATTGACTATAAATATAAATGAGATATGTTTGTATGTATAGGTAACTAAATGTGTTACAAACGAACTGATAAATAAAATTTGCTTTTATCCTGGTGTGATGGTTGGTGTGATGTTGCTTTAAAAGCAACTTCCCTGTAGAGTCACTATAAAATATTAAAAGGTAACAACTTTTTCTTGACTGTTTTTTTTTCGTATATTTTATTTTTTGTGGTTGTTTCTGTTTTTGGCTTATCATTTTCTAAAGTTTTTGTCGCGCTGACTCATTTTCACCAATACGAAAATGCGGATACGTCCGACCACCAACCAATGTGAAACACACGCATACCTCGAAATATGTATGTACTTACTTACATACTATATTCATAGAAAAAATAAATTAGTTTGAAAATAAGTTTATATTTTAGTATCGCGTTGAAACGTTTCTGGAGAGAGAGAGAAAACAAAAAAAAAAAAAAAAACGTTGAACTTAAGTCATAAATAAAATTTTTGGTATGACCCGAAAATATACTTGTGTGCGAGTATTAACTTGATGACTTGCTGCTGTTGCTGCCACATATTTTTAACTACTTATACTCATACTTTGCTTTTACCACTCTCAGAAAGACGTTGGCACTTTGCTTGTGGTCGAAGAGTCAGTCGGTCGGTCGGTTGGTGGGTAGTTATGGTTTGGTGTGAATATTGCTGCAAAGAGCAAGTTTTATGCTCTGGACTGAACGCGAAACTGATATATAATACTTAAATAAAAAAAAACAACTACATGTATATAACTAAAACAAAAGCAACTTTCAAAATCTGTTCACAAAATAGTTTTCAGTTTCTATCAACATTTTTTTTATTTTTTTCCTTTTAATTTCTTCCTAATATAACGCTGATTTTTCGGGAAAAAATTCAACTTTTTTTTTTTGAGGAATATGACGCTTAAATAAAGCTGAAAATATGGAAATTGCTAATTAAACTTACCGTCTGGATTTATTTGAGTACTGCCACTTGAAGGATTCAAATATAAATATACTGAAAGGAAAATAAAATTTAAATTAATAAAATGTAACACACTACTATGTATGTTAATAAAACATAAACGTAAAGCATGCTCCGAACTGTTTTTTCCTATTTTACAATCATTGTACAAATTTTAATTCAAGTCGTGACGCCGAAATTATCGTAATTATCTCGTGTTAATGTAAAATATTTGTTTTATTTCTAATAGTTTGTATCTATATTAAGGAGGGTATTATGCGTTTGTGCTGATGTTTGTAACATCCAAAAATATTGGTCCTACACCCATCTATACTTTCTGAGTCGATTAAGTTATGTCTGTCCAGGTAAACCTTGCGCACGCGCTATTGGTCGCAATTTTCAAGATAATTTGATGAAATTTTGCACATACTTCTATTGACTCAAGGACAAAGATTATTGATTATGGTTTAAATCGGTCCACCTATAAACCTAAGCACCCGAATATGGCTTTTGAGCTCATATTTATATTCAATATTGTAGTATCTCTACAAAAATCAGCACAACTTAGAAAAATAATTAAAAAAATTTTATTAAATTTTTTTTTGGAAAGATTGAAGAAATAGCTATCTAAAGTCCTTTGGACAATTTTTTCTAGAACCAATAGCTAAAAAGTTACACACATTAGAAAAACCTTGTATGACCAAAATGTCTAACATTGACCGCCTCTAAGTACGGCAGTTCTTGACAAATCGAGCTGAAAATTTATGTCTGGCCTACTATCCAATACTACAAACCTTGGTGCAAATTTCATCTAAATCGATTTTTTAAGTTGGGACACTTGAGACGAAATAGGAACATAACGTAACCAATTCAGTTACTAGTGGCGTCTGTTTGGTAAAATCACTAGTTCGAATTAATGCACAGAACTACAGGAATTGACTAATAATGTAACATTCAATTCTAAATAAAAGCTTAAATAAAGTGAGAATATTTAGTATATGATTTATGTGCTATTGATGTAATCGTTCCTTTTATCAGTATACATTTACTATTATTTTTCCGAGAAATTATTGTTGTTTTTTTATTTAAAACAAACCCTTGCTACTATATCTATAACCATTATTTATGTAGATATCTCCCACTTAATACTCATGATTTGCATTGTACCTCTCAATATTGAAAATTCCAAGTGCCAAAATAAAAACATTCAACGAACCGTAAGTTGACACAGGTTAACAGTTTTGCAAATAAACGTTACTACTGCTACCAGCAACCACAAAGGAAAAAAATAGTAGTGCTAATAAGTTTCAACCCCATCATCTAGATAAAGTGTAGAATAGATGAGAACAACCAACTACACTTATATGTATGTACAGCAGACCAAACTAATAGTTAACAATCTTAATAAAGTTGAAGTAAACGAAAAGTTATATTAAAAAAGGTTTACTATAGATTTACATGTGGTGGGTCGTAAGGTGTAAAATTAGTAAAATTTAATGGAGAGTGGAGTATTCGATGATTTCATTTTCAGATTACACTCGACAACTAATGAGTTGGTAAAAATTCTATGTTTTAAACTAAAAACAACAAATATGACTACTAAATATTTCTTCCATGGATAGTTTCGTACAAATTTCCGATTTCCTGCTAATTACATATCTTCTAATACATCACAGATATTTATTTCAGAGATTTTAACGATCAAACGTTTTAATTTAAAAATATGTATACTTACACCAAACTGTAGCTGCTAAAATAACAATTGCTACAACAATTAAACCAAGATTTGACAAAATCTTAACCAACAGCGCCGATGAAGAATTAAACGGTTGATTCGAACACTTTTGTAATGTAGTGGAACCCATTACTGGAATCTGTAAAAGAAAATGCAATCATTAAAATATACAAAGAAAAAAAACGTACATTAAAAATTAACTAAATGATACATTTCTCATATTTTTCAATGCATTCGTATTGAAAAACGAGACTTTCTGTTTTCGATGATTCTTTTCATGTTTTTGGAGGATAATAAATATTAAACGGAATTGCAATTATCTTGGGTTGATTGTATATGGGGTAAAAGTAAAAAATAAAGAGAAATGACTTAAGTTAAGTTATCCGTTGATTGTATAAATTTATGTCATCGATTAAATAAACTTCCGCCATTGGCATTGTCTTGCTATTTTCTGTTGCTGTTGCAACACAAATTGCATGCTTCCGCTTCCGTTACACAGAGAAACAAAAAAATCATAAAACAAGAAGACATTGGTAATAACAACGACAGCAACATTTTCACAAACAAAAAAAGGGATAAAAAAAATAAACAATAAAATACAAAAATTGAAAGGTTCATTCTATAGCAGCAGTAATAGCAACCCGAATCTGATATACATACATACATATAAAAAGACAAAAAACAAATATGTATAAACATAAACTACACCACAATGCAAGATGAAGTTGGTAAGTTGAGTGTCACGCAATTACATGCCCATCCATGCACTCTTTTACAGATTTAATAAAAAAAAATAACAATAAAAACAAAACGAAAAGGAAGAACTAAACTATATACGGACATACAATAACTTTTTGTTGACAATATTTTAAAAACATACATATGTACATATGTATTTATTAGGGTCGTAACTTTTTTCCTGCAAGAAATTCGTTTACAACACTAAAAATTTAGGAAAATGTATTGAATCTGCTCAGATGTTTGGACGCATATTCTATGAGGTTTAGACTAGTTTTTTATTGTCGCTTCAGTCAATTATGGACCAAACTCTACGGTAATTTTTCTTATAATAAATCATTTATATATGGGAAATTTCGTGTCAAGTGACCAAACACAAAAAATGGATTTGGATGAAATTTGCACCAAAGTTAGTACTATTGGATAGTGGGCCAGTAAAGGCCTGTACAAGTCAACAATAATGCGACAATTTGTTAAAAAAATATAGTGTGCGCTATCATAAGCACACGAATTTTTTTTATAGGCCAGACACAGCTCTATCGGTCAAGAACTGCCGGACTTAGAGGAGGTCAAAGTTGGACATTTTGGTCATAGAGGGTGTTATTCAAATGAGTGTCACATTTTACCTATTGGTTCTAGCAAAAATTGTCCAAAAGAGTTCAAATATTTCTTAATTTTTCCAAAAAAAAAAATATATATATTTTACAAAAAACTCTTTTTTTTATAAAAAGAAAGCCTATTCAATTTCCTTCGAGTACTTTATAGCCCCATAATGGGACTATAAAAATGTTTTTTAACTGAAGTATAAGATTTTTTCAATATTTGGCACTTCATTTTCCCCAATTTTTTCAAAATGGACGTTTTTGTTGTTCTTTTTTTGCTCAAAAGAAAGCTTAGATCATTTCCTTGAAGAGCTTTGTGGTTACTTAGTACTTTGACCTTTAAGTCCGGCAGTTCTTGACCGATAGACCTGAAAATCTGTGTTTGGCCTACTATTCAATAGTACTAACCTTAGGTAAATTTTCACCCAAATCGGAAGACATAGATTTTAAAAGTTGGGTCACTTGACACTTGCCAATATGTATATGATTTTATAGCAATGGCAATATATTCAAGTGATTTATTAACGACAACCTGATTTTTTATGTCATTACATTTTACTTAAATCGCTTTTAAAATTGGTGATCTATAAAATATTCAAAATATCTAGATTTCGTAAAATCCACGCTTATTCGATCGGACATCCAAGACAAAAAATGTTGTAGAAGATCCGAATTCCCTTGCACTTTTGGACGAGTTGTCCACTGACGCTTAAAGTCGGACATGTGCCTTTCATGTGTTTTTTTATTATTTTTCTTTTTGCAAAGAGTTCAGTGCATTTCCACCGATGTTTTGTGGCCTTTCTTCATACTATATTATATTTCTTTGAATACCATTTAAGATCATTTTCCATTGTGCCATGATGCCTCTGTATTGTTGGAAGACAGCCTATAGTAATATATTTTTATAAAATTTGACCTCAATTTTTTCGATCGTTTTTTTCTTCTAAGTTATTTACTGAATTGATCTGGACCTTTCTGAGCTTTATACGACTTAAACTCAGCTTAAGCTTTGGCTCTGCACACAAAAAATCAGGCAGAGCTTCTTTTTTTAGTGGATGTCTTTGGTGCTTCCGAAACAGTTGTTCGATTTTTGCAAACTAGATCCTGATAGTTTTCATTCAATGATCAAGACTTCTTTATACTGTTAAATAGCTTTTGAAATTGAGTGACGATAAACCTTCAAATCGTTTGCTATTTTTATAAAAATCCATATTAAATTTTTTAAAAAGTTTTAATTATTTTTTTAACGTACTTTTTTCTCGGGGTCTGTATGCAGAACATCTGTCCAATATCACCTTTATTTAATAATATTACAGTTTAATTGAAATTCCGAAATGGATCGAAAGTAAAACCAAATTTCATCGATTTATTGTAAAAAATTCTTACTATATACCACGGAAGTCGTGTTTGGTATAAAAACTAACCATTAAATAACTCTAACCTTGATTCAAAAATATACCATTTTATTTTTACGACCCAGAATGTATAAATTTTTATGGATCTACAAACAACGAACGAAATGACAAAATCATTGAAGGTGAGTACACATATTTCTCAAAAAGGAACCCTCTAATGTATGCAAGAAAACAATGGGGAGGACATACTGATGCAGGAAAATCAGTAGACGACAACAATAAAAAAAATTACAATTGCAACAGCATGTTGTAACTGTGCAACATCATCTTCATCATCATCAAAAATTACGACCCGTATCAGTTGTATACAGTGGTTAACTTTATTAATCGAATTCTTTTGTTTTTTTAACTATTTCTTTATTTTGTAGTTATTTTTATTTTACTTTTCAGAAAATAAGAAAGAGAAAATAAAACAAATTAAACTCATATTGATGAGATGTCACAAGAACAAAAAAAATCAAACTGTGCAAAAAAACCCAACTGACAAAATAAATGTTGTACATGCAAAAAGAACATCACTGCTTTATCCTTCTTATTGTAATACTAATATTTTACTCTAGTTCGAAACATTCCGTGTTTTCAGGTATTTGTACTGGTGAAAGAATGAGTTTGTGGTAAGTAAACGTGACCTAGACCCCTTTAGAAAGAGTTGAAAAGGAAATTTTCTTTTTAATCAGTTACTTTCAAATGCTGCACGTAATTTAAAGGTCGACATTGGAGAGAAATTTGCATGACACCTAATTTATATGATATGTTTTTTTCTTTATACAAGTATGTGACACAAATCAAATTCAATTGACAGAGACATGAAATCCGTTTTATTACATTTTTAGGAATGTAAAATATTTACATATTTAAAAAAAAATCATTTAGTAAACTTGTACTTCAAAGTGATTCGTGATGTTCTTTGGAATAGTATTTGGAATTTATAGTTTCCAATAAAATCTTGGATTAAAAATTTGACATGAATCTAACCAACGATAAGATTCGATTCCCATCAGATACTCTACCTTTAGGTAAATTATACTTTAATTGAAAAGGATGTCTGAAAAGGAATATGCTGCTCTTTTGATAATAAATTCGATCTTTATTTCAGTTAACCCCCCATAAAGTACTCAATGTGAGGAAGAACACAATTGATCATTAACCTATTTCATGTGTATTTTTTCTTTGGTGTCATTGTTTGTGGTTTACTCCAAGCAATATTGTACAGTGGAGATGATTGCTTTACCTCAACTATGGCAATAACAAACAAAACTATACTTTGATTGTCTGTAGTAAGTTTTATTACAATTTTTACTTTAGCCTTCCACTTTTTACAATAAAATATTTTCTTTTGTTTTTATGTATTCGTAGGCACATTAGGGTGACTCAGATGGATAAGATTTAAAAAAAAATCCTTTAAAATTTAACTAGGTTTCCAAATAGTCACCTAATTTATGTCATAACAACAACATTTTGAAAAAATAGGGGTAAATTAAGTGGCAAATATTGAAAAAAATTTTATTCTTGAGTTAAAAAATAATTTTTAGATAGATATCCCACTCGCATCCCATTAGGGACTTTAAATTAAATTGTATAAGCTTTCATCTGATCTGAAAATTTGTTGTAGTACTAACCTTGGTGCAAATTTCATCCAAATCAATTTTTTGAGTTGGGTCACTTGAAACGAAATTATCCATATAACAACAGCGATTGTCAAAAGATCTTTAATGTTGTATGTCTATGTTATCAGAGAGCGTCGTTTGTGAATAGTTTTTTAAAATAATAATTTTACTTTCGATCGGAAAGGAAGCATTTTGTGACAGCTTCCTATATTTCCTTTCATTTTCGTTGTTCATCAATTTCGTTTGAGTTTAAACCACATCTATAAATAAGTCCGTTTTGTTGCCACTTGCTATGAATACATATTTATACCCTACACAACTTTAGTGGGGAAGGTATATTGGGTTTGTGCTGATGTTTGTAACGTACAAATATATAGGTCCTATACCCACCTTAAAGTATACCAATCGGCTTAGAATCATTTTCAGAGTCGATTTAGCTATGTCCGTCCGTCTGTCCGTCCATGTAAACCTTGTAATCAAACTATAGGTCGCAATTTTGAAGATAATTCAATGAAATTTGGTACATGATGATTCTATTGTCCCAGGGACGAAGCCTATTGAAAATGGTTAAGATCGGTCTATTATTTCACCTAGAACCCCTGAATATGGCTTGTAAACCTTGTAATAAACCAACAGGTCGCAATTTTGAAGATAATTCAATGAAATTTGGCACATGATCCGGAGACGAAGCCTATTGGAAATAATTAATATCGGTCCATTATCTCACATAGCCGCCATACAACTGAACCCCCGAATAGGGTTTGTAAACCTTGTAATCAAACTACAGGTCACAATTTTGAAGATAATTCAATGAAATTTGGAACATGATCTTCATCCGAACACAAAGCCTATTATTTCACCTAGCCCCATACAACTGAACCCGAAAAAGGGCTTTTAAGTTGATAATTATGTTTAATATACTCGTATCTCGAGTATAGAACTGCAAAACCAAGTTCTATACTAGCCTTGATGACCCTTATGAATTTTATAATTATAGGTTCTCATTTGACCATAGCCCCTATTCAAAGCCCCCTTCAAAATTTGACTTATATGTCCACAATTTTATTCAACAATAAATGGCTTAAGTATATCTGAGCAAGGTACAATTCAACTTAAATGCTTTATTATAAAAACTAAATCATATTTTATTTTTGTAACAAGTGTTGGGTATTATATAGTCGGCCTCGCCCGACTATAATTTCTTACTTGTTTTTTATTATTATCGAAAAAATTCGATTGTTTTGAGTTGAAAATACTTTCAACACAATTATGTGGAATTGACTGTGTTACATTTCATATTGATTGCAATAAATAAAAAGTGCAGTTTCGATAGTCTCATAAAATAAAAACATTAATAAAAAATTTCTGGGCGTTTTTTGATGGACAATATTTCCTTTGGAATTCTCTTACTCTCTCCATTATTTGCAATTGCAATCGATATAAAAACAAAAAGAGCTTTTTATTATACACAAAATATGCGAGTTTAATAAAGTTTTTCATTGATTTGTATATATTTTTTAATCTATTCAGTTATTCGAAGAAAAAAACGAGTAATTCGTTTCATTATTAGCAAAACCATTATAGTGGGGGGAGTATATTATGCCTTCATGTTGATATTTGTAACATTTAATAAATAATAGGTCCACATCGACCTTTTAAGTAAATCGGACCGTTTGGTTGTCTGTATACGAAAACACCTTTCCTGTGTTCTTTAATTCTTTTTTTACAAGAGGTCTGGACAGTTTTGTGGATTTGCCTTAGTGACACGATGCCAACTTAATACAGAAATAAGAAACTGTCTGAACTGTTTATAGATAGGTAAATCCTCTTTTTGAACGTATATTTTGAATATTATTATATATATTGAGTTAATATCCTTTTATAGCAAATGTGCACTTTAATAATAAAACTACCGGAGACCATCAATATTTAATTGAATAATTCATTTATGAAATAAACAACCAAAATTATAATTAAGTTCTTAAACTAATTAACTTTTAGGTAAACATAAATCAGTTGACAAAATACTCTCTCCTTAAAAAAATAACTTTAAAACTACATATTCACACACACACACACACACACATATCTCTCATTTAAGGCAAAGTTCTAACAAAGTTTAATATAATTAAGAAAGAAATAACATTTGTAGGACTTTAAAATGTTTATAATTGTTGTTTTATTGCAAATTTAAACATGTTTTTAACATCCTTCTATCAAGACGAGCCAAGAGGAAGAAGTAATGTTTTGAAAGCTGTTTTCAGTAAATCCTCACAGTCACTTAGTGTGTCCCAATTGTAAAGAACATTATAGGAAATTTACATTAACAATAAACAATTTTGTTTATTGAATCGAATTATTAAAAGTTTTAAACAACTTTCCTGAACAAACAACAACAACAGCAAAAATACTTACTAACCATTTTGCTACTTGTTTTTTTTTTAATTTTTTGCTTGTTCTTGTACAAAGAAAAAGTTAAATATTCTGCAAACGAAATAATTTTAATTAAACTTTCAATGCATGCTGTAAAAAAATACGAAAAGTTTTTACAAAATAATTTTAAATAAGTATAAAAAACTATTAAAATTAATCCAAAAGATTACAATATTAAACATACGCACACATATACAGGGATATGTATATACACACACACACAATTATGCATTCTGATAAAATATATTGCATTGTATACAATTTTTACTAACTACTATGGCAGATAAACTATAGATACCCAATAAACATTTAGATTTAATGTTAAATCAAATATCGAATTTGTTTTTAGTTTTAGAAATAATTTTATTTTTCAAATGGTTTTTAAACTTCATTGTCTTACGAAACTAACTAGCCCCATAACATTTGAAAAGAGTACAAGTCTAGACCAAGAGAGAGAAGACCAGTCTATAGACTAGTCCACAGACAGATCAATAGATAATTTCACATACCAGTCTATAGACTAGTTAAGTGACTAGTACATAAGCTGGTTTAAACTGAAAGACTAGCCAATGTATTGGTCCATAGACTAGTCCGTAGGTTAGAACATAGAACAGTCTGTATATAAGTCCATGGAAAAGTCTATAGACTATCCATAATCTAGTCTATAGATTTTTCCTAAATTTTTAAATAAAAGTTGCTACTATTTTAAAATTATCCAAGCCTGACAGAATATGTTGGAACCAGGGATACAAGCAGAGACGGTTCAAATTGGCGGCGGCTGGCCGCCGGTAATATTTTACAAGCCTCGCCGCCGACATCTTTCGGCTCAAAATCTGAAGGATTAATGTAGCCGCTGATAAAGGTTGGAATTGCACAGGTATTTCAGAAAACATTTTAACAAATTTGAACGGAGTTGCCACTAATTTAAATTTTTATGGTAAACTGAAAAGAGTTGGCTTCGGCAAAGGCGAATATAGACTTCTTACTTGTTTTTTTATGAGTTGGACCATTTTTGGTCAAAGTATTTTGTAAACATTTAAACATTTTTCCCAATTAAAATTATAACCCTAGTGTTTGTTGGGAATCTAGACAGATAGTTACACACAATCACATACAATATTAAACACAACATGTATAAACACAAATGCACATCATTGCAGATATTAAAGATAACGAGTTCTTCAGATGTCATGTCCTTAAACTATGAGTTGCAATGGCCGCAGAATTCTTTAAACAAAACTCAGTTGAGAAATGTCAATTAATGGTATCTATATCGCAAATACGAGAATTCGTTTATTAATTTATACTAAGTTACCTTACCAAAAAGATACACAAGTCAGTAAGTGACATTTGTTTAGGAAATGTCCAATTTATAAAATTTGTACTCTCCAACCCATTAAGACTTCACTCACTCGGTAAGCAGTTATGTTATATTGGAGCAAAGTGGAAGTTATTCACCCTTATTATGCAAGTCGTTGTCGACACTAAGTCGACGTCGACACCAATTTTGAGTCGTCGTAAAATTTGCTGTCGACAGAAAATGAGTTGTGTTCGACGAGGTCAAAACAATCCTGGTTAAAAATGTACTTAACCGACGTTTCGAAATTTTAAATAAGAGAAACATATTATTAATATTATTATTCAAAAGTCTAAAAATATAAAACAACTCTAGTCCTTTAAATGCATGAAAATGTGAAGAGAAAATTAGAACAAGAAGATACACTCAACTAAAGGAGTTTTATTATTGTAGTAACTAAAAATATTAGTTTTATATAAAATTTACTCTGTTGGCAGTAGATGTCTGTCTGTGTATGATTTTGTATACATTTAATTTACATGATTGTGTGTATTTCAGAGTTCTCAATTCCTAGTAGTTTTGCCATTCCCAGAAATAGATATCCGGAAAATATGAACAAAAAAAGCATTTTTATAAGTAATTACTAGAAGATGACACAAATTTGTGTACATTTCCTATGTAAATTAAATTATTTAAATACTACAAAATGTCTAGAAAAAAATATTCTTGGGAATTGTTTTGCACATTAAAACCCTTGTTGATATACATTCATGGGCAAAAGATAAAACTTTTAAGTATTTATATAAAATTTGTTTACAACAATGATAAAATACAATATTTAGTTACATGTAAGTATTTGAAAAAACTTGCATTTTCTACTTGTTTTTGTGGTCGATAACATGGTGCTGTATTCTGAAAAGAAATGCAAACAAATGGAAACGGAAATAGTACATATAATTGTATGCAGATTAAAAACTCATACAGAAATATATACATACATACATATAAATATGTATTAAATACAAATAAAGAACATTAAAATTGTTCTTTAAATGCGAGGGTCATTTTGAACTCCTCTGCAAAGTTGTATTTTAATTTGTTGTGAACGTCAATTGCAAATCATATGAAATGGAACACAAAAAGATTAAAATAAATGTTTATAAATTTATAACAATAACTTTTCATTTAATTTTAATAAATACCTACTTTCATAAAGTATTTTTAATTTTTCCTATTTCATATTGTTTCAAAACTTTTGTGTAAACAAATATGAAATTAGTTAGGAATAGTTTAAAGTCCACTGACAAAATTAATAAATAGAAAAAATGTTTTTAATATTTTTATTAGATTTTTTTTTAGAAAATAAAAGTTTAAATAAAATGTTTTTAATTCTAGCAATCATAAATTTTTAAACCCATTCGTTTTAATTAAATTACTTCTGATTGATAACATTTTGTTTGTCAATTTTTTTTGACCCATTTACTTTAAAAAAGTCGAAACCCAGAGACCTAAGTTTACTTTTCTGAATTATTGAGCATCGCTTAATTTGAATCCAATTCTTCATGTTTTTGGCCATATTTAAGACCTTATAAATGCGAGAAGACACCTTCATTTATAAAATCCGTTGTGTGGTCCGAAATCTGTCGACTTTAAAATAAAGGTTGAACAAATTGAGACAAATACGTTTGGCATAGAATAAAGGCAAAATTGTGTTCTTGTAATTTTATGGTTGTTCCAAGCTTTAAGTTAAGATATCTCGAAGAAATATAGAGACATGACAAAAGTTTTACCTTAATTTTGAAGTTGACAGATTGGACATTCAGATGAAGGTGTCTGCCCGCTTTTTTATGAGGTCTCAAATATGGTAAAAAATGGGGATTTCATTTTGAAAATTAGAAGTTTTAAGTGCATATTTTGTATATTTTTAGATGCTCATAAAACACTTTTTTTAGAGCATATTTTTGGTTGCCCTGGTTATGATAGTTGACATTGGCGTACATAAAAATGGATAAATTGGACTTTTTACCTTTAATATTTAAATGTTTTTGTAGATAGGGCTTTTTGTTTTTTGTCAATAAAATCGCTAATTTTGGTCGGAGGAGTCTAATTTATTTTTTGGACATTTGTTTCGATGCAATACATTAGAATCTGCAATAAAATCGATTTTGGATTTTTAGTTTGTTAGGGCCGATTGCGTTTCAGGTGACGATATATAAAAATGAATGTGTGTTTGTATGTTTATATGTTTGTATATAAACGGCTGAACCGGTTTTCTTGAAATTTGCACAGTGTATTCCTGTATATCCGGAAGAGGTTAGAGGCTACTTTTTATTTTGAAATTTCAAGTGGGCGAGGAGCCACGTCCATATTAAGAAAATTTTAAATCAGTATAACAGTTAGAG
The DNA here is from genome assembly GCF_015586225.1 of Lucilia sericata. NCBI lineage: Eukaryota > Metazoa > Arthropoda > Insecta > Diptera > Calliphoridae > Lucilia > Lucilia sericata. The sequence goes on from NW_023994043.1 coordinate 1,062,557, forward strand.
TCCTCAAATTTTGTCGGAGCTACTTTAGAGTCAATATGATTATTTAGGATAAAAAGTAGGCGGACTAGCAGCAGAGGGCGTGGCACCTCCCATATAAATTAAATATAAAATTTCGTTTATCTGGGAAACTAATAGAACTAGATTCTTCAAATTTTTCACGAAGAACTTTAATATTCATCAGAACATTTTTAGAAAAAGGGCGGACGTTCATATGGAGGGACTTGGAGCCCCCACTTTCAACTTAATCGGTTATCGATTGTCACCACAGATATACATATCGCTCATTTATTAAAAGACTGGGATAATCCAAAAATGTCGCTTTGAATGCTTAAACAAATCAAGAGATTTAATAAATTAAACCATATTCAGAAAGTTGAGGTTAATTATGGATTATGCCAGTCTTGTAATAAATAAGCAATATGTATATTTGTAGATTTACTCACAAATACTATTAATATTATTATAAAACACAGATACAACATAAGTAGCAGATGCAAAACAGCAACAAAATCTGTATTTAGTAAATATACATAGTATATAAATAATACATAAAAAATAAAGTAAACTTCTTGTCGAAGTATACTTGAAATAAAATATTTCAACCCAGCAAAAACTTGCACTTCAATGACTACTACATACCGTCTAAATTACTTTAAATACTCTAATAATGACTTACATATAATCAGATACGTAAGTATTTCATTTTGAGTTTTGCCATTTCATTCGCAACTGTTTTTTATACAAACATAATGAAAATCATATTTATGTGTTGTGAGTACTACATCGGACTAACAAACACGAGACCCAGGTTCGTATTCTGTATCCCCAACACTTTTTGTACATAAAAAAAAACTTACTATTTGTAAAAGGGCGTGGCAAGTAATCAAAATCAAAAATACAACAAAAATATTTAAGTTTTGTATTACATGTGTACATTTGGTATGTAGTACAATAAACAAGTATTTATGTATATCAATATCAACGACAACAAAAGTGTTAAGAAAATTACAAATATATTAAACTGATGAAATTAAATAACCAATTAACAAACTCATTGGAAGTTATGTATTCTTAATAAATATGGAATTAAAATCGATAAAAGTAATTATAATGAACATACCAGAATAAAACAAACATGAACCAAATGCTATTATCAGGATAACAAGAAATATGTACATATATGAATGAGCCGAAAATTAATTACATGAGATGAAAACTTAAATATATTGGAGTGCATAATCCATTTAGGTAATCCCAAACTACTCCCTTGTAAACATTATTGGAGCACTTGATCCGTTTAGTAATCCCATGTAATGCAGGTATGTGTCATGTTAATTTTTTTGAAAACTGTATTCATAGGACCACTTTGCGGATCATGTACTCCATAACTTTAGCAAGAGAGTAGTTTTGTGATTACACTGAAGTAATGCATAGCTGGATTACGTAATCCTGACCTAGAACATCATAATGTTAAATGAAGTATGTTTTTTCCATATGTTTGTTTATGTTTTGGACCAATCCTAGTCCTTAGAGAAGTACTCTTTATAAACGTCTATTTTAGAAACTGCGATAGCTGGAATTTTGTACGGGCAACTTTGACATACATATGAATATTTAGAAGAAAAATGGGCGGACTGGATATAGTGGACGTAAACATATAAATAAAATATTAAATTAGTATCACTGAGAAAATATATATCAGCTAGAGTCAGAGAAACTTTAGTATCAAAATGTACATTTAAAACAAAAATGGGCGGACTAGCAATAAAGGGCGTGGCACCTACTATATGAATTATATAGAAGAAAATCTATATATGAGAAACTTTAATAGCTAAAATCCTTAAATTTTGCAAGAACAATTTTAAAATTCATTTGGTCAAAATAAAAATCGCGTACTAGAAGTATGAGGCGTAACACTCCCATATAAATTAAGTACAAAAATTCGAATATATGGGAAACGAATTTTCTGATAGTTCTCAAATGCAATTGGAAAGAGTGTAAAAATTTTAAAATTTTCTGATAAAGGATTATTCAACAAGAACTTATTTTTTTCCAAAATCATACATACATTTTATTGTATTGGAAAGAGTGGCGTTGGGCAATTATTAATTAAAAGTGATATTGGGCAGATTCGGCGATTCTTTCATCAAAAATTTAAATAACATTCTAGCAAATTAGCGCATTTATTGGAACTGCACTAACACTGTCTGATAGTCTTGGGTCTGATTTTGGACAGCAAACTCAACTGGAACCTGAACACTCTTAACAGGACCTCCAAAGCGGCCATTGCAATCTACAGTTGTATAAAGGGAATAGGCCTTAACTGGGGCTTAAACCCTAAAAACATATACTGGATATATCAAACAGTCATCAGACCAATTCTATTCTATGGTGCGAAGGTCTGGTGGCTAGCTAGAGAGGAATAATCAAAGGAGCAAATTCGAACGCATCATGAGAATGATTGCAATCATAGTAGCAGGAGCACTGAAAACAACACCGTCAAAAGCGCTCTTTACTATCCTAAACTCGGTATCACCCGACATTTATGGAAAACAAGTCGCTGCGAAAACCGTAATGAGACTTGGAGCTACCAAGGCATGGAAAAATTTTAGAACAAATAAGCATGAAATTATTACTTGACTATGTCATACCTGAGCCGGTATTCGATCCGGGCAGTAAACATTCCGGATAGAATGAGCTACACAAATGGCCAATACATAATGGATGATTCCATTCAAATATTCACTGATGGATCAAAAACACACGTAGGAGTAGGATGTGGAATTTACTCGGAACAGCTAAATTTAAGACTGTCGGAAGGACTCCCTGACCACTGCAGTGTATTACAGGCTGAAATTATGGCCATAAAAATTGCTGCAGAATACATACAGTATTATGGGATATCTAACAGAGAAATCCACATATTTACTGATAGCAAAGCAGCCATTAAATCCCTAGAGAATGTGTATACCACGTCGAAAGTTGTCCAAGAATGCCGGTCGTCTCTCGAGAAGATAGCGAGACATTCATCGGTTACCCTTGTGTAGGTTCCTGCTGACGCCCTAGCGAAAGATAAGGACAATTGGTAGAGTGTTAATATCATGGTAACACAACGGGACCTATCTGGACCCAAGTGAGCATTACCTCGGGCGGCTGTCAAATTAACCTAACCTAACCTAGCGCATTTATTCCATTAATTACGCCAAGGATTTGTACAAATTCTTAATAAGGGCCTCAGAATGATGTTTTTAGATCTCCAATTTTTAATATTTTAATGCAATTTATAAGCAAAATTGAATTTATTGTAAAAATTTCCAAAGTCTGTACTACTGATATGTCAACCAGAGAATAAACAAGTTCTTGTTGACAAAGCCTTTATATTACACAGAAATCTTTCTTTATATTTCGTTACCAAACCTATGTTAAGATTTCCATAATCATTCATGTTTAGTTAAACTAAAAAAGAAAGCAACAAAAATGTATATAATATTATAAAAAAAAAACTTACTTGAATATCTTGCATTGTTGCCGGTGAATGGACATGGACAAATAATTGCTCATCCAATGGTAGTTCCTTTAGTATTTTTATCTTGTATTGCAGTGTACCATGTGCCTTTGTATGTGTCGTCACTTTTAACAATGAACTATCGGATGGTTTAACCTAAAAAAAAAAATATAGAAAAATATAAACGAAAAAATGAAACTATGTTTAAACATACAAACAGGATAAATCAAAAAATGACTATAATCGTATTATAATACATAATAAACAATTTGGAAGACAGATAAGAGACATACTTCAGCTTTTTTTTAGTTTTTATTGTCTCTTAAGATAAACAGACGAATAGATAGAAGAAAACTCAAACAATCGTGTGCAATTTGTTTAGGAAAATTAGAATTGATTCTATTAAATAAGAAAAATAATTTCAGAGACTTAATGTAATTTAATCATTATTAGTCGTAGATGTCAAAATTTATTGGTCCTGAGTTTATGATCTAGTTATGTATGCCGACCGCTTGTTAGACTGATATTATAGAAATGATAGGGTATACGAGACAGGATCTAGGACTGTGTCGTATATGGACGGAACTCTACAGAATTTGAGATAGTAAAACGAACAATATGATGGTAGAAATAATAGGGACCTAGAATAAATTTATAAACTTTAATGGTAGTAGACCCCACTAATATTTCGAAACAAACTACAACAAATTAATTTTCATTTCCAACCAATTTCTTTTAACAAGGTTAAAAACACATTTAAATACTTCTATTTCCAGAGATATTTATAAATTTTTTTCGCAAAATGATTCAGTTCTTTGTGTGTCACAATCTGTTGGATAATGCATGTAAATGTCAATTTGTCAGCATGTGTCTGACAGAGCAAACATTCAGTCAAATATAAATTGCCATTAAATTAATCTCCATAAAAAGTTTATTCCCCAAAAAATAAAACAAAATACATAAAAATAATACAACAACATCAATGTATGTATGTACATAAAATTTATATTTAAATAAAATGTGCAACAACTGTACAAATAAATAAAAATTGTTTTTCTATCAAATTTTAATTAGAAAAATTTATTTGTAAAATTAAAATTGCATTTCTATGTATTATATACATATTATGTTTGTGAATAAAAGTAACAACAATAAAAAATAAATATTTGATATTTGATAAACTTACAAAGTAACAAAAATAATTAGAATAAAAAGGCCAAACGAATATTTTTCTCTAAATTAATTAATTAAAATAAACAAAAATAAATACATGCAATTTTAAATAAAATATAAGTTTGTAAATAACAACTGTCTTGTTATTAAATATGTAGAATGACAAACATTTTAATATGCATCTGGATATTATCTGCTGCATTATATAGAAGCAATAAATAATCACAGGATTATAATGTGAAATCTTGGACGGGATTAAAAATAAAACTGATTTGTTAGCTTTAACTTTACTTTAAACTAATTTTAATCCTGATTCGTTTATTTTGAAAAGAAACGGTTGGAGCATAATTTTGAATTTTTCAATTCGTAAAACGATATAGAATTTTTACCACGTGAACTCTATATATGAGCAATTCCATACGCTTGTATGTGACAGAGTGGTATAGATTTTGTAAAATTAGGAGTACTTGGAAAACAATTTTGTCATTCTGTTAAATTTAAAGAATACTAAAATATATATTTTGGAAATTTAAAAACTGGAGTTATATGGCGACTAGGGTCAAATATGGACCGATCCACATAAAATTCTAGGGTGTGATTTTAATTCATATAAAACTTATTTGTGCCAAATTTTATCATAATACTAGTGATTAGAGGTGAGTTACGGACGTTTAAGTGTTTTTCTGAAATTAAACTTTGAATGGAACTAGGGTCAAATGAGGTCCAATCGTTATGAAAATCGGCATAAAGGTTTAGGCTTATAAACATTTTAGATCTGCCGATTTTTGAAGGGATAGTATTATAATTAACAGAATTATGAGCTAAAAAGTAATATTTTCGGGTCCGTTTGTATGGCGGCGAGGTGTAAAAATAGATTAATTTCAAAAATTTTCAACAGTCTTCGTCTCTGGTGCTACAAAAGATCATATACCAAATTTTGTTGAATTATCTTCAAAAATGCAGAAGTTATAAGGGTTTTATTTTTTCAGTCGTGGTTTACCTTTTCATGGAATTGCCCATATGGAGAATGCCATATATTAGATTCTGTATAACCGAATATAGAACTTTTATTTGTATTTTTAATTTTTTAATATTTGAAATAAATACAAAAAAAAATCTTCAACATTTATTGCATTTAGATTAAAATGGCGCTAACGTGATGGAGTTACTGAACGAATGAATGACTATCTCCACTAACCACGCAAATACAGTTACAAATATAGAAAAATAAAATAGACAAACAGTTCGTCTGTCTGTCTGTCAGTTCGTCCGTCTGTCCGCCCGACCAACAAGGACTAAATGAATGGTGAGAGATTTAGGTGGAAGATTGTGTCAATATTATTTAACTGTGCAATTGAGCGTATTATGACGTTGATATTATTTCACTACGACAATGGTGTCAATTGAAAATAAAAATTTGTTTCTATCACCGCCCACCACACATTGCTACCACATACTAGAATGTACTATTATCCTGCAACAGATTATAAAATACATACATACATACATACATATCTGTTTGCAGTCAATATAATATAGAACAGTTGCAGAGTAGTAATATACTCAAACAGACACACTATGGTGAATGGTCTATAAAATCCAAAGTTTTGTTTCCTTTATTTTATTTGATATTTTCTATTTTTTTGGTTTGTTTTTAAAATGTGACATAATCTCTAAATGGCTTTTTGGTACATTAATTTCGATCGAAAAACTTTTAAAGTTAAAACGAAAAAAGTGCAACGAAAAAAAAATTATAATAAATGAAATGCACTTTAAAATGGATCTCCATATAAGGTTGTAAGTTCTCCAAAAATGAGGAGTGAAAGAGGTATCCAATAAAAACAAAAATATTCTTCTTAAGATATTTCAACATACCACACAAATCGATTTACATTGACAATTATATGTAACCCAGCAAAAATCATGGTTACCACTATTACATAAATTTCACTACATGCCACTAGCATTACAGTAGATGTGGACTAGTAATGACTAAATTACAGTTTCATTTAGTTATGGATGTGTATGCATAAGCTATTCAATAACAACACTATCTTCCAGTCAGAAGTCCTTGCAATAACGGAAGGTGTTAACTGGATTGGAATAAATTTGGTTACCAGAAGGCAATTAGGGCGATAACAGCTTATAAAGTAAATCTAAGGCCGCATAATCTTCCAGAGCAAGTCTGATGTTCGTATTTCGGACGAATTTAGATCATCCAGAGAGATCTCTCCCAGTCTTTCCTCGAAATTTGATCAAAATGTCTTGGAAGCGAATATCTTGATTGAGACATTTTAAGAAACTGCTTCCCGGAATCTGAGTTTCTGAACATCAGGCTATAACACATTTATAAAGCAGTATGCATGTTTTTCCATCAACATCATCCATGTTAAGGAGTTATTTAAAGATATAAAAAAATCCCTTCTACGGAGTGCGCACGAAAAATATTCTGCATACGTTTGAGCTTTTTAATTCATTTATGGGTAGAATTAATTGGTTTCCTTATAGTTATTAATGTAATTGGACATAAACAAGTATTATGGTAAAATATCGTTTTACGCAATTGACCTTACTTCCCATATAAGGCCGCTTCAGAAAGTTACTTTAACGTTCATTACTGACTTAAAATAGGTGTAAAGAGATCAAATTTTACACAAATAAGTTTCATATAAACCGATATCTCTCTAATAAATGTATGAAGATCGGTTCATAATTGATCCTACACACCCCTATAAGATCCCCTTCAAAAAATAACTTTAGCGTTCATAACTGACTTAAAAATTTCACTATATCACTTCTTCAGATAATTACTTTAAAGCTAATAACTGGCTTTAAAATGTCGGTGTAATTATGAAATTTAATTTTATAAAGATCGGTCCACCGTATAAACCCTCTTAGAGAAAATAAGTTTATAGCAGCGACGATTTTGGTCTCCGGTAGATTAGTGGTTAGTGTTCTAGTTTGGTAGACCGGGGGGTGGTGGTTTCGATTCCCACCTGAGGCACTGGTTAAGGAGTACATAACAGGCCCAATAGAGGCCTAGGTTTATTTCTTCAAGTTTGATGTATAATATACTTCCTCCTTTCAAACTAACTAAGTGTTTGAGCTCAACTGGTAAGTTTTGCATTAAGAGAGAAGATAGAATTTATAAAAAATAATTACATACATATGTTCTTCTCTAATTGGGGAGCTCTTGGTCCATAATTGACAAAATCGCTCATTAAAGGCCCTAATCCGAAATTCACATTAATCTACTGATAAAAGTCCATATATAGGACAATTTTTCGAAATTGACTTTATCTTTATACCGTCCACCACCATCAGTGGTGATAGAGGGTATATATAACTTTGTCATTCCGTGTGTAACACCAAGAAATATTCATCTGAGACCCAACAAAGTATATATATTCTGGGTCCTTATGAAATTCTGAGTCGATTTTGCTATGTCCGTCTGTCCGTCCGTCCGTCTGTCTGTCTGTGTAAAACACGCTCACGTTAAAACGAAGCAATATAATTAACCAAATTCACCCAAAATATTCATTATTATCCGGTACAGTTTGGTATTGAAATGAGCAAAATTCGTTCACTTCGGGAAAAGTTATGAATCAAAATTTAAAACAACTCCGAAAAAATAAGCATTTTTTACACATTTTGATGTAATTTTCTCGAAAACTATGCAAGATAATTTCATGAAAGTCATCATATATTCGTTTCTACACAAGATATTGATTCCTGCTGAAAATTGCCAGAATCGGTCCATAATTTCATATACCTCCCATACAAAAGTACATATTCCCAGAAAATGAGTTTTTTGTTAATAACTTCCGTCAGAATATCGATATCTTCACAAAATTTTACAAATTAAAATCTTATGTCAATAGAATTCATTGAAAGAAAAAATCTGGATCGGTCCATAATTGGACATAGCTCCCATACAAGGTCCCCTCCCGAAAATCACTTAAACGCGCCTAACTCATTACTAAATTAAGATATCCATATAAAATTTGGAATAAGTATTGCTCATATGCACAGAAATATTTCTGTGAAATTTTTTTCCGATCGGTCCATAATTGGTCATAGCTCCCATACAAGGTCCCCTCCCGAAAATCATTTAAACACACATAACTCATTACTAAATTAAAATATCCATATAAAATTTGGAATAGGTATTGCTAATATGCACATAAATATTACTATGAAATTTTTTTCCGATCAGTCCATAATTGGTCATAGCTCCCATACAAGGTCCCCTCCCGAAAGTCACTTAAACACACATAACTCATTACTAAATTAAAATATCCATATAAAGTTTTGTACAAGTATAGCTCTCACATATAGAAATATTACTATCAATTTTTTTCCGATCGGTCCATAATTGGTCATAGCTCCCGTACAAGGTCCCCTTCCGAAAATCACTTAAACGCACATAACTCATTACTAAATTAAGATATCCATATAAAATTTGGTACAAGTATTGCTCACATATACAGAAATATTATTATGGACGTTTTTTCCGATCGGTCCATAATTGGTCATAGCTCCCATACAAGGTCACCTCCCAAAAATCATTTAAACGCACATAACTCATTACAAAATATTGACATCTATACAGAAAATCACTTAAATGCACAATATTCATTGCCAAATAATGATATAGATACATAATTTTGAAATTTTGTCTTTATTAGATAATTGGTCATAGCTCCCATACAAGGTCCTTTTACGAAAATCTCTTAAACACACATTACTCATTACCAAATATTAGTTTGGTATACAAAAATTCTATTTCAAGATTTTTCACGATCGGTCCATAACATGGGTGCGGTCGGTCCCATGCAAGTGTCCCTTCAGAAAATCACTTGAACACACATTACTTATTACTAGATTACGATATAGATACAAAATTTGACTGAAATATTTATGTACAGAAATTTTGCTTAAAGAATATTTTACGATCGGTCTATAATTGGTTATATCTCCCATACTAGGTCCTGCCCCTAAAAACAATTTGTGTAGAACAAAATTATATATATGTATTTTGAAAATCCTTAAATCTTTCACACACATGCATACATGCACATTATTAAATATCGTTAAAGCATATCTAAGGGCGCTATAAAAATATAAAAGAAAATGGGGTTTGTAATGTTCAACAAATCTTGGAATTGTAACAGATTTAAGCTGTTTAAATCTTGGGGTTTTTCTATTTAAGACATGAGAAAACTTATTTCTACAAATATTTGATCAATTAAAAAAGTATTAATATAAAAGTAGCTGGTGGAGGGTATTTAAGATTCGGCTCAGCCGAATATAGCACTCTAACTTGTTACGATATATGATTTGATGGTGGGTATGTAATATGTTAAATATTTTAAATCTACAGAAAGATAATTTTCTACAAATAAATATATAATTGACCATCATAAACAGTCATAAACTTAAGGGTAAAACTGATAATTTTATTTAAAAATAATTAAATTTTCTACTTTTCATTTTAATGTTGAAATGCTGAAATTGTAACAACAAAAAACCGAATCTATTTACCCACGGTTTATATGGATAAAATTGTAAATAATTTTATGTTGCAGTCTTTTTTTGTATCCACATTTATACGAATGTGTCTAAATAAATATTTACGAAAACATAAAATTTATAAAGTTTCATTTCCTTTCTATTTGTTCTTTTTTTGTTTGAATTTCTTATTTTCTAACTTTAATGTGCGTAGCAATCTAACTTTGCCTTTTGCAGGATTTTAGTTTTATTCTTTGAAAAACTATTTTTACCTCGTGTTTTTAGTTTTAGCCTTAGTTGGCAGGGAGTTGAAAATTCATTGTAATTTCAGGACATTAAAGAATGAATTTTAAGAAAAACGTCTTATATATTTATTTTTAATATAATTCACACAAAAGTTTGAAAGTATTTAGGGGAAATGGTAATTGCAAACAATTTGGAAAATTTTTAGCATTTTTATATAATTAGAGATACTGTTGAAATCATTGTTACGAAAAAAAAGTTTGATTTGACTGACATGTCTGCATGTGTGGTTAACACATGAATGACAGCACAATTTCCCTTGATTCATTTAGTAAAAGCCATCTAAAATATTTATTAAAAACGTACATTTAAGGTAAGTGGTCTGAGAATAATCAGGAAACTCTTAAGATACAATGATTTGACATTTTCAAAAATATCTACTTTTTCTAGATGGTGAAAGACGCCAGTCCTTAAATATTCTGCTTTAATTTGTTTTGGTGTTGTTGAGTTTTCTTTTTTTTTTTTGTTTTGCTTTGCTTTAGCATGATTATGTCATAAATAAGTTTTATTATCCGTTTGTATTTTATAAAATGGGATGTTATTAATTACTACAATCATAATCTTTAAGAGCAAAAAATATATATACAAAAAAACTTAATGAAAAGGGAAATAAGAAACAGAAAAATTGTTTTGCAATTTATATTTTTTCGTTTGTAAAGTGAGTTTTTATTGCTATAATAAAGCAAAAAGATGTTAAAATTATTAAGCAAAATACATATTTTTTTATTTTCAAAAACTTATGACATAAAACTATAGTTGTACGTAAACAACAAGACATTATTAAACAAATTATAAAAATGTCTTTAAACAAAATGCAATAAATTTCAAGCATTTTGACATTATTTGTTTATTTATTATTTTAAGAAATTATGACAAATTAATAAAATAAGTTTATTTGCTGCTACAAATTGCTTAATGACCACAAGAAAAACGATGTGACACAAATAAATAACTTTTAATTTCAACAAATTATTCTTAAAACAATTTACATGCAACTAGACAATTTTAAGAAAAATGTCAAACTGTTTCCATGTAAGAAGACTGAATGTCAATAGAATGTTTCTGTTTTAAACGTCAAACGACTTGGTTTAAAAAATAGTTTAAACATGAGTGAAGTTTATGTGATCCTTTAAATCTATTCTGAATTTATAAAGTTGTAATAAAAATGTTGTTTATTTTTGTATAAAATAAATAAAATGTGCAAACAAAATGACAAAGCCGAATATAAAGTACATACTTACACTTCCGTTCACTTAAATAGGTTCACTGTTTGGTTAACATTCAAATTAATTTTTTGCCAAAAATAATGGACTAATTGGTTATATTAAAATTTTAATTAATACCATGAAGTCTTATATATCACTAGATAGACAAACATTAGTGAAATACTTAATAACCGATTCTTAATAATTTTTTTTCTAAAATACTACGTTTTTGAACAATATTTTTTTGGTTCATTTGAATAGGTTCGTCATCTTTAATTGGCAAAACAACAACAAAATGCATTTTTCATGAAACTTTTTTATTTTTATAAACATTTTTACGAGGTTTTAGAAAAGAGTTACTAAGGAACATATCGCCCGTTACTTGATACAACTCCGAAAATTCGAGAGTTATAAAGATTCTTAGGTAATGGCAAGGAAATTTCGGTCCAAGCCTTTTTAGTTCCTTCAATTTAGGCTTCTTTTGTGTCATACTGTCTGCCCGACCAATACACATTACGAGAAAGAATATCCGAAACCTTTTCAATAATAAATAGCTGAGAAGATTATGGAGGCCACTCAAAAATTTTTACATTCTCGCTTCGAATCCACCCTTTTACAGCCCTGGCGGTATGGATCGAGGCATTATATTTTTGAAATATCCACGATTCAAAAATATCCGAAAATGTGAAAAAGCTGTTTCCAGTATGGCATTACAATTATTTCAATTCTTAATAGAAGAAAAATTGAAGCTCACATGTTTCATAATACGAAATTGCCCCCCACTATATCCCACATCCTCAACAGCTATGCAAACGACTCAGGTAGATCTCTTCCTTTCAAAAATCATAAAAATAATGATTATATCGATCTGGACCTTCTAATTTAAACATTTTTTCATCCAAAAAAACAAGATGTTGATATAGCTTTTTATAACCATGTGTTCACGTGCAAACTGAAGAGGATTTCTCTTTACGAGTGGCAATTGAAATAGAAATATATATTTTTTTATATTTCTAAAGCCTTGGCCCTTCTTACAATTCGTTTTACTGTAGCTAGGCTTGCTGCAACACTCACTTTTTCTCTAATTGTAGTTCCATTTATGTTTTCTTAATATTCAAACTGTTTTCTTATAAAATTGCGAATAACTTTCTGAATTTTCTAAATTCCTGTGATTTTGGACAGTTTCCAAAAACGCTTGAATTTTGTCATTTTATTCTTTAGTTAATGGCTTTCCGCAACCTATTTGTCAAAAAATATATTGTCTATATTCACAGACACTAGAATATGAAAGGATTTTACTCACTGCCAGCAGTAAACTGAATTTATTCTGATTGAACCTAATCAAGTGAGCCAAAAAAATATAGCTAAAAAACGTAGTATGTTAGAAAAAATTATTAAAAATCCGCTATTAGGTATTGCGCTAATTTTTGTCTCACTAGTGATACCTAAGACATCATGTTATTATTTAAAATTTTAATATTACTTATTAGTCCATTATTATTTGCAAGAAATTAATTTGAATATAAACAAAACAGTGAACCTATTTAAGTGAGCGGGAGTGTATATATTAGATTAAAAGAAAGTGATTACTAGAGCACTTCTTTGTAATGTAGACGGTAAGTAGTTGTCTTTGAAAAGTAGGTTGTTGTACAAGTACAAGTCATTACCAGATTTTTTTCTGGGAAACATCGGCACAAACCCAATATAGTGGGGTTAAAGATCAACATTTAACACCATTTCAGAATCCTGAATTTTAATAAAAAAAATAAAAATATTTATTTATATTCATTTTATTTTTTCAACAAAATTAAGTATAAACTTCTCAATACACTCGAACTTGTAGTAGATTTTCATTAATAAGTTGATTATTTCTTTGCAGTTCATAGTCCTGCATACAATAACCCCGTCGTCCTCTCAATTTGTTCAACGTAAATTTATTAAAAAAAATAAAGTGTTAAGAAAGACATTCATATGAATTTATTGATTTTTAATGTTCAATGAATTGAACAAATAATATATGTAAAGGTAAATATAGTTATGTATTAACAACCCACAAATATGTAAAATGATTTACGGATTAAATACGAGGCTCACAGTTTAAAAACGAGAAAAATTAAAACTTTTTATATAAACAACTAAAAAAGTCTGCCAACTTCAAATTAAAGGTTTAACCTCTGTTTAATCTTCTTCCTTCTTAACCTAAATCATAATACAACTATTAAATAAAAAGTTTAAATACTCTTTATTTTATGACAAACATCAACGGACGATATCTCAGCAAATACAAGAGATTGGTGTATAAAGTTCAAAATATTTCACCAGTTCCAATTGTTATATAGATTTAGGATCAGTTAGTAAGGAAATTTTAAATAATGGCTGAATAAAATTACCTTTTGCATTAACCCTCGCAGTTTTTATTTTTCATATTTGTGTAAATTTTCAGCAATATTTTCTGTTAATTATTTCTTTGACGCAACGTAGTACAGCAGCACTTTCATTCACATAAATACATATTATACAAATTTTAAATAAAAGAGAGAGAGAGAAAAACAAAAACACGAAAAAATAAAATATTATTAAATATTAACGACCTTGATACTATGCTCCATTACTTAAATTAATGTTACACAAATACATTTATCCATATTTTTTACATTTGTATGAGGGGATATGAGTACGAAAATGTTATTGAATTTACCTTGATAAATTGTTTACATATTTGACTTTTTTGAGTATATTTAGGGATTTACCTTAAATATGATTTTTTTTTAATTTTTAACACATAAAACTTTAAATATGAAAAGTTATATGTATGAACGAAGCATTAAAAAACTAGTACTTAATAAAAGAGATACCAAATTTATTTGAATTATGTTCAAAATAGCGATCACTATGTGAAATTCAATGCTAGTCTTTTCTAAATAAAATTTTAAAATATTTGAAAGGATACCCTTATAGAGAAACGCGATGTTGCAAAGTACAGTGTAATGGATATTTTAACACATAAGTGAGTATAAGGTCAGTTGATTGCACTAGTTTACAAGGTGTGCAGCATAGGCAATTATGAATTTTATACCAAAAACATAATAATACATGTTAAAAATTTTGTAAATCAAAACGACATGTTAATAACAAATAACATTTTCATTGCAATTATCATGAATTTCATTTATGTTTACAAAAAGGAGTCAGGATAATTTTAAAATTGAATATTATGTATTAATTTCAGAAATCAAAAAATAAAGTATATTTGGAAAGTTATTTCGAATTAAAACCATTATGAGGGAAGACTACTTAAAGTCATCATAAGATGCTAAGATATTTTCAAATTTTCATAAGGGAATTTTATAAAATACCTTTTAAAATTTTTAATGGTTAACCTAAGAGAGTTTAAAACAAGTTAGAAATCTATATTCGGCAGTGCCGAATCTTATACACCTTTCACCAGGCATATTTAAAATTTAATTTTATAAAATTTCAATTTATTTTATTTTTGGTCAATTTAACGTCAAATGTTCCAACTCACAAAATCGATTTGGATGAAAATTGCACCAAGGTTAGTACTATTGAATAAGAAGTGATATAGAATAATTCTTTACATACGTTTTTCACTTTTTACTTTTAACCCAAGTATTATTTGATTTTCTTTTAACAAGTTACTTTTGAAAAACATGTCAGTTATTATGTTTAATTTCAATCATGACCAGAAAAAAGTGTGTACTAAAGTTATTAAATATTTTGAACAAAACCCAACTTCGTCCTACAAAAAGTTGGCCAAGCATTCAAAGGTCTGCCGTCAAACTGTTTCCAATGTTATTAAACAGTACAGGTAGAACTTGTCCGTTGATAGAAAACCTGGTTCAGGTAGAAGGAATGATCCACATGATGTTTCTAAAGCAAATAAAAGAGCTCCCAACACACCCGTTAGGAAAGCAGCCCGGTTAACTCAGTGCTCGGCCTATTTGGTACGAAAAATTAAAGCTAATGCAGGTTTAAAAACATGCAAGCAATATGCAGTTGCGGCTAAAGAAGCCAATAATTTGTTACAACGGGCTATTTAAAATAAAAAATCGGTCTATAATCGGTCGATTCTCCACACCTTAAATTCACTGACATCATCTCAGTTCAGCACTCACATTTCAAATATTATCGTTCAGCTCTTGAATATCATAGTTCAACGCTCTACTAAATAAACAAATAGCATCGCAAATTTACGTTTTCTGACGTTTTAAACCAGTCTTGTAGTAAATTGGTTTTATTTGTATTTTAGTTTATATTTTATAAAACACTAGCTATACCTAGTGTGATTTGCTACCCTAAAAGCAATATAATTAAAAACCCACTTAACGATTTTGAAATGAATGTCAAAGTTCTTCAAGTAAAATTTAAAGATTCTAGCTCTAATAGTTTCTCAGATATACGAATTTTTCTATTTCATTCATATGGGGGCTCCAAGCCCCCCAGATGAAAGTCCGCTCTTTTCCTCCAAAATTTTTAGATGAATATTAAAGTAATTTGTGCAAAATTTTAAGAATCTAGTTCTATTAGTTTCCCAGATAAAGGAAATTTTGTATTTAATTCATATGAGAGGTGCCAAGTCCCCCATCGAAAGTCCGCCCGTTATACTCTAAATGTTGAGATGAATGTCAAAGTTCTTCAAGTAAAATTTGAAGATTCTAGCTCTAATAGTTTCTTAGATATATGAATTTTTTATTTCATTCATATGGGGCCTCCAAGCCCCCCAGATGAAAGTCTGCACTTGTTCCTCCAAAATGTTCTTCGTGCAAAATTTTAAGAATTCGGTTCTATTAGTTTCCCAGATAGACGAATTTTTGTATTTAATTAATATGGGAGGTGCCGCTCCCCTCATGGGGACCACTTTTTTGGATAGCCCCCATACAAGTGGACCTCCAAAAAAGTTTTAATGGGCATAACTGTTTATACGGTCCCCTTCTGAAAATTACTTTAACACTCATTACTGGCCTAAATATTCAAGTATGGCGATGAAATTCGGTATAAGTAAGTTTCTTACGGACCAAAACCTCTCTACCAACTTTTTTTAGGATCGGCCCATAAAAGACCCTACCCTCCATATAAGGTCCCCTTCTGAAAATGACTTTAACGATCATTAATGGCTTAAAAATATGAATATAGTGACGAAATTCGACACATATAAATTTTATGTGAGCCAAAATCTCTCTATCAAATTCTGTGAGGATCGGTCCATAATTAACCCTACCGCCCATACAAGGTCCCCTTCAGACAATGGCTTTAACGCTCATTACTGGCTTAAAAATACGAATATAGCAATAAACTTTTATGTGAATCGGTCCATAATTGACCCTACCCCACATATGAGGCCCCCTTCAGAATATGACTTTAACGCTCATTACTGGCTTAAAAATACGAGTAAAGCAATGAAATGCGACACACGTAAGTTTCTTACGAGATAAATCCTTTCTACCAATTTGTTTAGGATCGGCCTATAAATGACCCTACCCCCATATAAGGGCCCCCTCAGAAAATGACTATAACGCTCATTACTTGCTTAAAAACATGAATATAGCGACGAAATTTGACACACATAAGTTTTATGCGAGCCAAAATCTCTCTACCAAATTTAATGAGGATCGGTCCATAATTCATTATACAAGGTCCCCTTGCTACCGAATTTCATCCGGAATGTGGCGGTAATTAACCCTACCCCGCATATAAGACCCTTTAGAAAATTACATTAACGCTAATTACTGACATAAAAATGCGAGTACATCGATGATATTCAATGTAAACAAGTTGTTATGAGGATCGATCAATAATTGACCATACCCCTCATATAAAGTCCTCTTTAGAAAGTTTGATAGGGAGGATTCAGAAAATTACTAGTACAGCGATGAAAATCGACATAAAAAAATATATACTTAGGAACATAATTCTTCATTCCGAATTTAATGAGGACTGATCTATAACTGACCCTAGCCCCTATAAAAAGTTCCCTTAAGGAAAGTGTTTTGGTTATTAAAATACGAGTTTTCCTTATTTAAAATACGAGTATTGTGATGAAATTTGACATAAACAAGTTCTATACAAAACGAAATTTATGTACAAAATTTTATGAGTATCGGTTCATAATTAACGCACATAAAGGTCCTCATCAGAAAATTACTCATACGCTCACGGTTTAAAACTTGAACAAAAATATTTTGTTTTTAAAAATTAATATTTTGTTAGTTCAAAAGAGCTAGGTCCATAATTGACTTAAGCCATATTCCAAATATCACCCTGATGTTTATAGGGGAGCATTCCTTTTACGGCATACGGTTTGATGGTGGGTATATGAGATTCGGCACAGCCGAATATAACACTCTCACTTGTTATATATAGATTTGTAGTTAAAACTTTTAAAAATTGCCACCGTGACTGCAGTTTTATAAAACTGAAACATTTGATATGTATTTTTTTATAACTTAGGAACAATGTTTGAATATTAAACTATTTAAAACATGTTTAATTATTTATGCATTTTTTAAATCATGTTAAGTGGTATATATTTATTTTTTTAGCATTGAAAAGTAGCAAAAGTTATTAAATCACTTGATCATAAATTATAACAGTTGCACTATTTTTATCATTTATTAATAGTTATTTGATTACTTCATTTTTTACTATTCTAATGAAATATTGTAATAAAAAAAACAAATATATTCAACCCGTTTTTTTTAGTTGACATCTGTGATTTGTGTATACAAAACACTCATCTATGCCCGGAAAATATTTCTGGTATATTACCACAATATTTTAAAATTGAATATTTAATAATGTTATATTAAATATTATAAAACCAATTTTAAATACTACTATACATTTCATTTATTGTAAATTACTAACAACAATTTAGAACATAAAAT
Organism: Lucilia sericata; assembly: GCF_015586225.1. NCBI lineage: Eukaryota > Metazoa > Arthropoda > Insecta > Diptera > Calliphoridae > Lucilia > Lucilia sericata. The sequence continues at coordinate 1,081,159 of NW_023994043.1, forward strand.
ATTTATAAATTTAGAAGTTTTAATACAAAATCTCCTGTTGGATTCATAAATTAATTACATCAGATATCAAATTTATAAATTTTTCTGCTCTATTACCTTTTTGTTAAAATAAAATTGTGTTTGTATACCTCATAAATACGGTGTAATAAGAGTATTACTTAAATGTAAATTTCATTTTCGATTGATATTTTTGTTTGGCAAAAAATTGAAAAGAGTGTGAAAAAATAAATAGGCAAAACGGTCCAATTGAAAACGCTTTACAAGCATAATTTAAATAAATGATTTAATATCCGTTAGTTTATTTAATCTTTGTTTATGTAGTTTGCAATTGAAAACATTTACGAAAAAAATGTCCAATGCATATATGTATGTATGTATGTACAAATACATACAAATTAAAAAAAAGAGAAATGCTACATGAGATTTTTGATTCAAGTGTCATTGTTGGAAAAAAAACTAATTGGCAGAATTTATACGCAAGCAAATTTTGAATACATTTTCTATGAGTTATTCGAAAATAAAATATTTATGAAATTGTAGCTAATTCTGTTCAAATGTTGCCATTGTTATAACTTTTGTCCGATATCAACAATAAAAAAATCAGGTTACAAATGTTCTTAATCGTACAGTGGGGCGAATTACGGAGCAGATTTAAAAATTGGGTACTATTAGACAATTTAAGAATACAATTATGGAGAAATTTGACATAACATTGCTGAAGATTGTGAAGTATATAAAAACCTATAATGACATCAATAATTCTCCGCGTAAATTAATTGAAAAGCTCATTCATCTGCACCATATTTTTCGTGCGCACTCCTTACATAATAATATACAATATGCATATATGGGTAATTTCGTGTCAAGTGACCCAACTTTTAAAAACGATATCTTCCGATTTGGATGAAATTTGCACCGAGGTTAGTACTATTGGATAGCAGGCCAGACACAGGCCGGAGTTAGAGGGGGTCAAAATTGGACATTTTGGTCATTCAAGGGTTTTTTTTTTTCAAATGGGTGTAACCTATCAAACATTGTCCAAAGGAGTTCAGATAGCTATTTCTTCACTGTTTTCATTTTTTTTTTTAATTTTTTTTTTAATTAAAATAATATTTTTTTTGCAAAATGTGCCTTTTTCTTTGCTCCAAAGAAAAGCTTATAAAATTTACTTTAAGGGCTTTACAGTCGCTTGGTTAGATGGTTATCGTCGTAGTTCACTGCGCGCGAACAGTCAAGTAGAGCCGAAGGGACTCCGTTTTGACAGGACCACTCCACTGGTCAAATTTAATATTGTATGGTATTAGATCCAGTCTGTAGCCGTGAGAAATCTCAATATGTCATTAAGTTTAAACCCAGATATAAAACCAAGTTTGGATATGAAATAACTGACAAGAAAACTGTTTCTCTTAGCGGCTAGAGCAGAGCATTCACAGAGGATATAGAAGACCGTTTCCTCTTTTGCAGTATCTTTGCAACTGCGACAGTACTCATTGAAACGGAACCCAAGCCCGACTTACATTTCTGCCTAGCACCCAGTGTCCTGTTATTAATGCTATCAACCTCGATATATATCGTCTACTTTGGGTTATAAGGTGTCTTGTGCGTTTCTCATTGAAAGACGGCCATAGTAATTTGAAAAAGTCGAAACCTTATATAAAGGATTAAGCCGCGCTAAAACCATATTTAATATCTCGAAGAAGAATGAAAAAGAAAGATATATCAGATGTTAAGCCTGTCAGATGTCAGAAAGGATAAAGTTGTCTTGGACCAAAAATGGTCCATGGTTGTTAAGGTGCTTGTTTACCCCAATCGACTTTCTCATTTCGTTCGTTAAGAATTTAAAGAAATTAATCTAAAATTTAAAATTTCGGTATGAAGGTTAACATCCCAGCAAAATCTTTGCTTACAATGATTACCATTAAGTTCTTCATTAATGCTTACTTTGTAGGCAAAGTCTACAATAAATCAAAATAAAGAAACAAACAAAAATAAAACAGTTAGTTTTTCTGTTTTTTTCCTTTTTTTGTGCACACGATATCAAATGTCTATTTTTAGACAAACAGAAAATAAAATAGTATTTGTGTGTGAAAACTATTATTTGACGCACAATAAAACAACAAAGCAGTGGTATAGTAAGAGTAGCATTCAACTGGTAGACGGAAGGTACTGAGTTCAACCCCAGTCTGTGTCGACTTTTTATTTTTATTTTTTCATAAATATTCTATAAATAACTCTACTAAGAAGCAACTTATTTCCAACCAAATAATATTGACTTACTTTTGGAACATCTCAAACAAAAATAAGTACTTTTTCTAGTAGAATTGTAAGCACATTACTCGATGAGTTCTGGTGATTTTTCTAGTGAATTTGTAAGCAAATATTTTGCTGGGATATAACAAAACTTTTATGATGAATTTTGTGGAATTTTCTGAGTCGTTTACAATACTTAAAGTTAGGTAGCACCAATACTTTACATCAGCTCAAAACCCTATTATTATAACCATTATTTGTTTGTTAACCGCTTAGATACAATGGAGGGTGGGTCTAGTCGCTTATAACAAAATTTCCATCTAAAACAGTCGTATTTTAATTTTGTTAAATTACATGATCTTAAATTTTCGTTTTAACAAATAAAATTCTTTTTTACCTTCTTTTTCTCTACAACCAACAGTTTTGCTATATTTGCATTGAAATCTATTTAGATTTCTTATTTCAAATAGTCAATCAGTCAAGTCATTCATATCCAATGCAAAACAATGAAAGAAAACTCAAAACTTGTAACAATAGACGACAGCCAGATGATGGTCGAAGGAAGGAAACATCAACAAATCCGAATGTGACAAAGTTGACAACTTAGAATAAAAACTTGCATACGAGGAGTATACAATAATTTGAATAAACATGTAAGGAAAAAAAGTTACCAAAAATCCAAAACACTCGCCACAAAAAGTAAATTTACACACGTGGAAAATGTTTGAAAGCCAGTGGCAATTCAAAAAAAATGCGATGAAGACTTCATAATGGGAAATTTCTTAAAAGTGCTTAGTTGTTCTTTTATCTCAGACGTTTTTAAAGGACTAAAGTGTTATTTTCTAAATATTATTGAATACATTCAATAATCGTATTGGAGTGGAAATTAGTTACATAGAATTGGGGGATATAAATACCCATATATTAAACTCGAGTTATTTCATTATATTTATGAAACAACATAGTTTCAACGAAGAGTGTAGGGAAGATAAGTGTCGAGTTAACGATACAATTGCACAATCCGGCTATATCGAGGTAAATATGCTAGAAATGTATTTTATTTAAAAATTGAATTCTTCTCATACCTAAACAATAATAACAGACTGTTTATTAAATGAAAAAATGCACATAAATACGTAACTATGTATTTATGTAATAAAAAGTTTAAATTCAAAAAACTTTCTTTTTTAAGTTGCAATACAACACTTCTTCGAATATATATGACACAAGATGTGTGCAGAAGTTGGAATAGACATCAATGCAGGTTCCGAAGGAATTATTGGGAATTGTTAGTAAAGTAAACAAATCCGTTCTTAGTTTTTTCTTTTTTTGAAAAAAACGTATAAAATAAACAAATAAGTATATAATATGAAAACTTAAAACTTTTGCTATGAAAATGCAAATAACTTTTTCGAAACTTCTTCCTTGCGCATATTCTCGCAATAACAACTTTACCGATATTCCTTTTATGTTTGTTGTTTTTTTTTTTTCAAACATTTTATTTTATTGTGTTTTCGTTTTGTGATGTGTTTGGTTCTGTTTGTTAACAACTTTAAAATGTTTATAGTACAAGTGCGGTATTATTACTGCTTTATGACCACTTCAAATATAAAATATTTTATTTGCTTTATAACTCAAGTTTGACTATTAGTATTACAATCTGCAGTTAGGTTCCTATTAAATTAAAGTTATGGACACTAAAACCATATAAACTATAGTACTAAAAATTAAATTATAATAACTAAACCGAAATTATTTATGGAAAACGATTTCATTAATGTGTCTATGGAGGCGGGCTTAGCAGTAACTTATCCTGTCAGTCTAAGATTTCAACACTTTGTTGGCGGTTTGTGGTTCTACCTCACGAATGGTTATGTGGATCAATTCTTGATAATTCGAATAACATCGGTCTTTACCAACACCGCAGCTCCGTAACGACAAAAATGGAACCAAAGTTAATATCATCTATTTGAGCCCATAAAAATCATGCCTTCATGAAAATTACGCACGCGGTTTCTTGGCACCAGATATGTATTCTTTGGCAAACTGCGATGCCCGATAACGAGGCAAAGAGTGTTAAATAAACTTGCTAACTTCAGTTCAGTAAACGCAGAGAAAAGTACCGAAATTGATATAATCCGTTGTCAAAAGTAAGCTTACCACGTTTGTTAACATTTAGACAACGGATGTGTATAAAATTTAAATAACACCCAGTTATCATTTTGACAACCACCGTTGTAATTTTGACAACGCTTTGTTGTAATTACAACAACGCTTAGATGTCAATTCGATTACGTTCTGCGTCACTACGGTAATGCATCGTTGTGATTTCGACAACGAATCGTTACCATTTCGACAACGCAACGTTCTTTTTGACAACATAGCGTTGTCACTTTGGTAACACATTATAATTTTTTGTTGATTTGATAATGTCGTGTATTTTTTATATTTTTGTTGTTAATTTGTTATCCGTACATATTTTGTCAACGTGCATAATTTTAAAACGTTTAAATATGTAAATATACATATTTCATATTAGGGTGATCGACTCGATTTTCAACCGGTTTTAAAACCGTTTTTTCTGCTTTAACAGTGTCGGTTTTTTCTTAATGTTGATTTTTCGAATATCGAATAACCCGGGTTTTCACCTTTTAAAACCCGGTTTCGAATACTTTTATTTGCTTTGTATTCAAAGATTATTTAAATGAAATTTTTAAGTAAATAATAATACAGCCCGTCTAAATTTTAAAAATATTCGAGTCGAGGAACAAGCGTATATTTTTCTACAGCTCCTTTGGTTAAACTTTTTTGATTTTCCTAATTAATTAAAAAAAATGTATTTGTAAAATTTATAACTGGTTGATAAAATTTTATCAATCTTAAGATTATATTCCAATTACAATAATTAATTTACGGCTGAAATTTTATGGAAGTGTTGGAATGCCTATGCAAATTTCCTAAACAGGGCTTTTAAACTATGCTAGGGTTACATAGTACCTTATGTTTAACAGAAGTGTCCCACTTTTTTTCTAATTTTTTTATATTAAAGAAATAATGTAAATCAGACGACTAGATCTAAAGTTATAATCTTTTAAACTGTTGAAAATAATTTCGGGCCATGTTTTATTAATCAAATTTAAACATAAACATTAAGTTTTTCAAATTAAAATATATTTTTTTATTTATAATGAAAAACAGGTTAATCGGTTTTTTATGAATTTGAAAAATATCAACCGGTTTTTTTTAAATGCCAACTATTCGAATTATTCGAAAACCGGTTTTTGGAAAATGTCGAATAATCGATCACCCTAGTTCATATACAACATTTGTATGTCAAATTTCATTACGATTTTTAAAATGCTCGTCACATTTATTTTACAATTTATTGGTAAATTTTGTTTCTCATGATTGTTTTATGATCAGCATACATACATTAGTACCTCTTCAACGATGCGTATTAATGTATTAAAAGCGATAAAAATATGTTTTTCTTTTGAAAAGGGTCTCTGTTCCTAAACAGCGATTGAAATCTGGATCTCAGTACAATATGTTAAAAGAAATTGTCTGCAATCTTTTGAAAATTGGTCTCAAAAATTGCGTAATTTTGGGCTTATTACATGAAATAATTACAATTTTTGTTAGAGTACTTCTGGTCTGCAAAACGACTATTAGTGCATTGTAAGGGGCATATAAATTCCAATATAATCTAATAAAATCTGAAATGGACCAAAACAAATGCCAATAAATTTTTCTTTGTCCCTTATTTCGACAAAAAGCGAAAATAATATGCCTCTCAAAACCACAAAAATCATTTTGTGGGCCTTGTTCATGTAATTAGCTTAAAATAACGGAAGTTTTGAGAATCATTTCAATTGAGAGGTATACGTATATAAGATTCTTAAAAAGGCAGATCCTCGGCACACTCTAACATAAATACATACTTATAAAACAAGTAGGAAAGTTTAGTCGGGCATGGCCGACCATATGATATCCTACACCACTTAGTATGTTAAAAATGTGGATTATTTTTAATAACAAAGCATTTAAGTTGTTTACCTTAATTCCGAAATATTTTAACAATTTGTTGAAAAAAGTGATTTTCTATAAGAGGTGTTATATGGGGGCAACGGTAAATATGGGCCTATCCTTATAAATTTTGGTACATGGCTTTATTTTTACATCAGAGTTATGTATGCTGGATTTCATCATGATACTGTTTATTAGTGAATTATTGACCTTCAAGTCATTTTCTGAAGGGGACTTTATATGGGAGCTAGGGTCAAATAAAGTCCGATAATTACGAAAATCGGTAGTATTATGAAGACGTATATAGAACTAAGTTTTGCCGATTTTTGTAGAGATACTACAATATATAACATAATTATGAACTGAAAAGCCCTTTTAGGGGGGTAGGGTTGTATGGGGGCTAGGTGAAATAATGGACCGATTTCAACCATTTTCAATAGGCTTCGTCATTGGGCGAATTGGTCCAAATTTCATCAAAATATCTTGAAAATTGGGACATGTACCTTGCGCACAAGGTTTACATGGACAGCCAGCCAGCCGGACGGACGGACGGACATGGCTTAATCGACTCAGAAAGTGATTCTGTCGATCGGTATACTTTAAGGTGGGTGTAGGACCAATATTTCTGTGCATTACAAACATCAGCACAAACGTATAATACCCTCCCCCACTATGGTGGTGTAGGGTATAAAAACGGTGTTTTTCATTTCAAATATCAAACAAAATTTATCCACAGAAAACTTTCTTTCGTTTGTAAACTGTAGTTGCCTGCAAAATATGGTCAGACATACGGCCTGTCTACGAAAAAAAATTTCCAGGTGAGAATTTCATATGTTATTATACCTACAATTAAAGACAGAAATAATATCTATTTTATAAATAAACTGTAAGTATGAAATCAAGTTTAATTAAAAGAAAATAAATCAAAATAGTTTGTCAGATAAAAAATACTCCTACTGCAAGGACTTCTCTTATGTATATGAACAGTTTAAATAGCCTACAATTTAAATACACCTTTTTTCATTGTAACTATATGTCTATGGGGCATATATATGTACATATATACATATGTACATATAATTGAGATATTTCTTTGCTGATGTCGATCTGTTGTTGAAGCTGCTTTGTGTTTACTGCACCCCCTTGGCATTTGGGGTCATTCTTGGAATACAGTATATATGTATGTATATACAATGCAACACACTAACAGAACTTGTACAATTAATAATAGTCAAGGATTTTAAAGACTATATACAAAATCGATTGTTTTTCTACTTTATTTTATTTATTTTTTTCTTTAATTTTTTTTATTTTACAATGAGAAGACAAAAAAAAGAAAAAAGTTTTTGCATGCTTGAGCAATGATATAACAAAATTTTAACATCTATACAGTTGAGAACGTTATGAATAGAAAGAAATAATATTGCCAGGAAAACATAAAATGTTATTGAAGAAATAAAGCAGCAATAGTGGAAATATTATCAAATGTTTCAATAAAGAAGCGTTGAAAAATTCAGCTAAGTTTGAAATCCTGCACTTGGAATCTGTTGCCCTACTCTGGAGTTTTATTTTACTTAGTGGTTTTATCTTTACTGAAAATTTACGTTTTTTTAATTCTTTTGAGAAATTCTTTATTTCAACAACAAGTAACCATTAATATTATGCGTCATTAATTGCCAATAAAGATTTAAATGTGGACAAAAAGCAATTTTCAAGGGAATAAATGTGATACAAATCTTTATCTTTTAGAACTTTTACAAGACTAGTTCTCTCGTACATACCTATTTACAACTAAAAGCAGTCAATTCCGTTAAATTCCCTTCTGGCGACAAAATATAGAACAAAAAAACTATAACAAATTGTATGACACAAAAAACAGAGAGGAAAAGGAAATTGAAAAAAGTAAAAATAGAGGGAGTAAATGCAGATTTAATGAAAAAATAAACTTTCAAATAAACATTCCCAATAAAATCTTACAATCTAAAACACAGTATAGATTTTCATTGTTGTTAAACATTTTCTTCAATTATAGTATATTAGGGTGGCTTTTATGATATCGGCCAAAATTGAATTGCAAATTTTAATTAATTTTTCATATTTGAAAAAAGAAAAAAACATTTAGGTTTGCAGATCTCCTCAGACTTTTTACTATATTTTTGACTATTTGAAATTTGTGAGATCCACAGATTTACAGTTTATCAAGGAAATCCCCACATTCAGGTTCAATCGAATTCATTCATGTCAGTTCTTAAAATTACTTGAAAATCTGTCTTATTCTTCTTGCAAATACACATATTTTTTTATTCTGACAGGATCGTGCATCGTATCACATGACATCACATCACATAATTGCACAAAGTCAAATCCACATTTTCATGTACTAAACAACAATAAGAAGGAAAAAGAATTATTTTTCCAGTTGACTGGAAGTACAACTGTTATGTGACTCCATTCGAAAAAAAATAAACGAAAACGACATTCAAGAACAAAGGAAGAATAAAAACATTAGTTGGTAGTTAGTGCGAAGTGCATATCAACAATGACACCACCATCAACAACAACTACGTCAACAATGGGTCATTTGTTAAATAATTTCTTAACATGGAATATTATAAAAGCATCCAATTACTTTGGTTACACTTACTTATTTACTCAATGTGCGTAAAAGAAATGGAGGAGTGAGTGTTCACAGGAAAATAAATGTATATAAACATAAAATTTAATTTATCTTAAAACTTTGTATTTGGAGAAATGCTAGAAATACTATATTGACTGCCCCATAGGGGCAGGTATAATTACTTCAGTCCAAAATTATTTTTAATTCTTTAAATTAAAAAAAAAATACTTTAAATATACACAGGCCAACGATGAAAAAACTTATTAAATAATTTTCACTAATCCCAGTATTATTGGGTGGGCTGATTCCGAATATGGAAATAAAAAAATCGTATCACCACGCACCAATATTACACATTTTCATCTTTTAGTCTTTCTGACAGTATACTTGTGTACCAAATATAAAATTCAGTAATTTTACAGAAGTTGCGAATGTGGCCGTCTACCTCTAGACTAAGTGTTAGGACCACGTTAACTGGTGACACCACGGCACTGAATTTATCTTTTTGGATTTTAACAGCAAATTAGTGGAATATGTATGCAATTCAATTTTAAAAATTTATAACTACACCCCAAATAGCGTAAACTGTATTGAGTATTTCGGAGAAAACAATTTTTTTTATGTTTGAAAAACAGGCTTTATTTTTACTATTAAATAAATAAAAAATAAAAATAAAATAAAAATAATAAACCATTCCTAGATCGAAATTCATCACACGTTTTCAAATCGGTCGATTTCAAATCGCTCGAATTCCATCACATACCCGATTATTTTGTTTTCAACCGATTTACATATTTTTTTAATTTTTCGGACACAAATTTCATTTAAAAACAAGTGTTATATTCGACTATGCCGAATCTAATATACCCACCATCAAACCGTATGCCGTAAATGGAATCCTCCTATATAAAAATTAGGTTGATATTTAAAATAGGGCTTAAGTCAATTAATGACACATCCCTTTAGTATTTACAAAATATTAATTATTAAAAACAAAATATTTTTATCCAACTTTAGGGTAAATTATAAAATTTGGTAGAGAGACTTTTGTTTGTAAGAAACTTACTTCTGTATATCGAATTTCATAGCTATACTCTCATTTTTAAGCCAGTAAGCGTTAAAGTCATTTTCTGAAGGGGGGGTAGGGTCAATTATGGACCGATCCTAAAAAATTCGGTAGAGAGATTTGTGCTCGTAAGAAACTTACTTTTGTCGAATTTCAGCGCTGTACTCGTATTTTGAAGTCAGTAGTTAGCATTAAAGTCATTTTCTGGGGGGAACCTTATAAGGGGGGTGAGTAAGTTATGGACCGATCCTCATAAAATTCGGTAGAAAGATTTTTGCTCGTAAGAAAATTACTTATATCGAATTTCAGCTCTGGACTCGTATTTTTAGCCAGTAATGGGCGTTAAAGTATATGAAATATTTGTGGAAAATTTCAACTCTTAGCTCTTTCCGTTCGGAATCTATCCTGCTTTCAACAGACAAACATACGGACAGACATGGCTAGATCGTCTTAGAATTTAATAAGGACCCAGAATTTGTTAGCAATAAAGAAATATCTAAACTCCTTTCTGCAATTTTTGCTAGGACAAAATGTCCAACTTTGACCCCCTCTAACTCAGGCAGTACTTGGCCGATAAAGTTCTTGACAGATGTGTCTGGCCTACTATCCTATAGTAATAGTGCAAATTGCATCCAAATCGATTTTTTGAGTTGGGTCACTTGACACGAGATCGTGATTCTCTTAAATTGGTATTAGAGTACATAAATCGGTATCTCTGTCATCAAGAACCTATATAGGTATATGTTGTCAAAAACTAAAGTTCTAAATATCTATACAAATTTACTCAAATATGATAAAAGAAAAATTAGTGATAACAAATAAATTTCACAAGGAAATATTTTTTGGTGCATATTTTCCAAATTTTTAGTGCATATTTTCCCATTTTATAGTGCATGTTATAAGCACATATTTTTCATTTTTTAGTGCATGAAAATCCTTGCCTTGATAATTAATGATCGATGCCATTTTACGAGAAAAATGTGGGTAGTCGAAATTGGTATCAAAAGTTTTTACAAACATTATTTCGTTGGCATGTGTTATTACTAAGTTATTTGAGAAATATGTTTTTTTAATTTAATAGCAAAGATACAATTTACAATTTTACCTAGAATGCATATGCTCGATTAGAATCTTGCAAGTTTTTGTATTATTAAAAATTGTAAAAGTTATTTTTAATTTGAATATTATTTATATTAAAAATATTAAAATAAAAAAATGTCATAAAAGATATAAAACTTTTGTTATCGGAAATCTCTTTACAACATCAGTCTATCAATATAACCAACTATGTAGTGGATATTCCCATTACAAGAATTTCATTCATAAAAACACTTTTTAAGATACAAAAGCACACATTGAAATACATACATATGTATGTGTATGCATTACCCCAACAAGCACAAAGTCAAAAATTTAAAAATACAAGTTATTTTTAAATCTTAAATTTAATTTAAACAAAAACTTTTGAAAATATTTTGTTTGTTTTTGTGAAGTTTATTTTGGATTGTATCGACTAGTAAATAGATTCGGAATAACAGAAATTAACTAATTGTTTGCTGGGTTGAGTCAACACTCACTCATACAAAGAAATACATTGGCAGGTTAGTTGAAAGAGATAACTTTTCATGGATTGCTGCAATCAATCTTTTGATATAAAAGTTTTTCATTTCGTCTTTCTTCCAGTTTTGTTTTCAATTTATGCTTGTAGCATGGAAAGACAACAACAAAAACAAACAAAATCATATAACGAACAATCATGTGAATACATCGCATACATTCAAATGTGTGTAATATGTATCTACATACTACATACATGTATCGCAAGGATGGATTTCTGCGGCCCGTCAATGAATTTCTTGTGACCCTTCAATAATTTCATCACAAAGGATATTTAATAATTAAAAAACACTAACATTAAAAACTCCTTTAATTGGAAAAATACATCCAGAGAGCATCTAGAATACAGAAAACATAACAATTCACTTTGTATTAAACGAAACGTAATACCCTGACCCAAAACACAGGGTCATTGTGTTCAAATCTATTGTTAATTCATATCACGAATATCGACCTCCGTAAGATCCGTCGAGTTGTTTTAAAAAAATTGAGCTTCTCTGGACAAGGCTAAACGTCTCATTTGTCATAGTCCTAGCTATGTGGACACAACTAGGACTACATATAAGAACTTGTCCCACATAAGCCACGCAAATGAACGTAAATTTGCATTTTTATTTTGAATCACCAATTTTGTTTATCAGTATATCCTTTGAGGCTATTAAACCTAACCTAATGCTGTCAGACTGGAGTGGACAACAAAATGCTGAATAATTGGCCATGAATACTCAGGCCATAAACGCGCTGGCGCCAGTATCGATTTCCCGAAAATTTTTTTGGTATTTCCTAAAGGTGCGGGTGGGAAAATTGTGATTCGCGCATTGAATCTGAATTTGTTGGCCAGAGCCTTCTGGCAATTCAGACAGACAAGAAATATCCCTAAAGTTATTATCGCTTAACAAGGCCGGACTTAACATACTTTATTTTACGTCATCATATCAATTCATTCTTGATATGACGATGTGAAGAATTCTTGAACAGATACATTGTAACTTCCCACCATTAGGGCTAATGGAATGAACATCTGGTCTGTTAATATAGAAATTCGACTAATGACTAAATTTCCTTTTCATGGCTGCGAGAAACAGGTTTACCATTAATAAAACGCAGCCTAAAGCTCACCACTTTCCTGAAGTCATCTACTTTCTTTGAAGACTTGGATCCATCCGTATCGATAGCGAGCGTGTTATTCTCAAATGATGACCATAACGTTGTCCATACAGTAAATTTTTGGACTGGGAGAAGGCCAATATTAAGGAGAATATAGTCAGCATTTGACAAAATGGACGCATTACCGATGTTACCAAGTGTCATCCGTAAGGTCGGCAATCAATGCAGCAGGGCAAGGTAAGTACAGAATGGCTTACACTGCATAAACTTTTTATTAATGCTTCAATAGATCGATATGTGAAGTGCCTTCCAACAAGCGAATGTTTCATACAATAGAACCCCCACTTTTTCTCTATAACATCCGTATAAATTTAAACAATGTCCGAATCTTTCGCACTGTCATGTACGGTTCAACGGTTTGTTTAAGTAATACAGCAAAATATTTATGTTATATAAAGTTTTGAACATCATAAAATCAAGTTCCATCAACAAATTTGGCCCTTAAAAACATTTGTATGGCCGCCTCTGCAGCTAGAGTTTTTACATTCTATATTAGATATATCCAATTTTCTTTTTAGTTAGCAATTACATTTTATGCAGACGTGCAACTTTTCCTTTGGTCAAATGAAAGAACAAAAACTTGGAAAAAAAAACTTCTAGAAACTAAAACAACCATTGATGACAATGTTTTAAAATTGAAGTCACCAAGAAACCATTTCTTTAACAGCTCAAACAAAAGCTAAACAGAACAATGGAAGGAAATCAAAAGTTAAAAGACTCATGGGGATAAATAACAATAATGGTTGTTAAGAATTTTTTAACACTGTTAGCATAACAAGCCCAAAAAAATACAAAAAAATAAGGTTGTATTACTTATATTACATTTACGTTCTGTCTCCAATAATATTTAACCACAGATTGGACAATAGTACTATAGAACTAAAACTTATTAATCTACAATTAAACATTTTAAAAACGCTACATGTGCCATAATAATATTAACCGCAAAAAGAAATGGAAGATATAGAAAAAAACTTGTAAAATATTTTCAGAGAATAGAAAAATGACCAACGATGGAGATAACAGACAAACTTTCGACTGAAGGGCCAAAGTGACCGTCAGGCTGACTCAATAACTTGTCGTTCAGATGGCCTAGCGAACAACGTTTAAATGAAAGACGTACAATAAAATAAAAAAGTGTTCAGCAGTTAAAAAATGTTTGAGTTGAATACAATTGTGGAATCGTATCATGGTCAATTGCTGCATTTATAGTTTAGACCATACAAATGGTACAAAGTCAACGTTCGCTCGTATCCACAGGAATTTTATATCCAACGAGAACACGAGTTCGTACTTGTGTGTAAGGAGTCAAATGTTTTATATTCCTGTATCATGCATACGGACTTCATATACATTCATTCATACATACTTACATACGAATATTTTATAAAGAAAATGGATTTTTAAGTTATTCCAAACAATTTTTTATTGCAGTTTTGACTTTACTCCTTTTTTGTACTTGTTGTTCCTTTTCTTTAGCTTTTTCACAGTTGCCTCAGTTTCATTTTTTTTGTGGCAAGTTTTGTGAAAAGTAAATACATACTTATAATAAACTTTTCATAAAGTAAAACATAGAAAATCCAAAGAGCCAAGTTGAGAAACATAAATAAAATACAAATAAATACTCCACAGACTACGAAGGACGAAGGATATTTGGTTAGGGAGAGTTGAAATTTATAAAAAACAAAAAAAAGGGAAAAGAAACTATAAAAACAGAAATCCACTTTGTTTATTATATTTTCAGGCATTATTATTATTGAAAAGTTTATGCAACAAGAGAAATTCTACAACTAAATAATAAATAAATGCAACATTTATGTAAAATTTTTTTAATAATAACGAAAATAAAATAGAACATAAACATGGATATTGAACATTATTCCATTATAATTTGAAATCTGAAAAAGATTGATTGACTTCTTCTTAACACAAAAAATGGAAGTTTTATTAAAATCACAAGAAATGAATAAAAAATAACATGAAATATATTTTATTGTAATTTCTACTTTAACTCTTTCACGCACAAAACTAAACCGCTGAAATTTTTATGGATATGACTTCACTAGACACTTTATTTTGACGTATATTGATCATTTTTGATGAAAAATGGTAAAAGTGTTATCGAAGGATATTATCCATTTTTGCATAAAAAGCTATCAAATTCTAAAAAATACCGTAGATTTCTTTAGAAATAACCATTTACTATAGCTCTAAACTCAAAATTACACTCTAAATCAAAAAAAATTAAAAAAAAATCTGAGACACCGGTGTCCCCTATACGTGAAAGAGTTTATTTATGAATGCAAATAGTTACTTGTTCCATGTAGACATTTTATCATATTAATGCATTTAATTGCGATTCTCAAAGCATTTTCCTAGACTAATAATCCACAAGGTCTGAGTTCTGTACCGATTGTTTTATACTTCACTTAAAAAACTCGTATTTAACACCCTTCGTAAAGCTCTTATACATATATTGTACATGTGTTACCGTTTTTACAATTGTTAGTATATATTTACTTAGATTTCATAGTCCTGGACAACAATATTTGTAGACCACGACTAGTGATGTCATTATTTTTATCATGAAAATACTATCAATGATCTGTTAGTGTTTATAGTCCGTGCATCCCAAGCGAGGATGTCAGCCCAATTCAATATGTCGACACCTCCAAACAAAACTATTCGAATACAAGCTAAACTTATTTTTACGCATATGTGTATCTTTATGCCATGTATATACAGTTTTCCTTTAATGGAAAACTATTATTCCAATGAGCAAATCACTAACTGTATTTAAACATTATTTGCCAACATTTACCTAGAAATGAGGAGTGTAAAAACAAAGGCAAATTCTATAGATTACAAAAAATACAGATATGTATATCCACTGAATATTATCCAATGGATAATGTTGCTTTTGTTACACTCACTTATGGAGATCGTTTTTTTGCTTTCTTTAAATATGCACATTTTTTCAACAATGTTACCAGAGTAAAAAAATCACTCCAAAAAACATATACGAAGAACTTGAAATGTTGGTGAAAAAATATATATAACCGTGTCATTAAAACCAAACCAAATGTTTACAGTATATAAGTCAGAGAACATAGTATAGCTTAGAGGCGTCGATCTTTCCAGAGAATTTAAGCCTTCTATTAAAAGGCATGTATATAGAATTGCAACCATACTATTAATTCAAGACTCAAGGCTGGTCGTTTTTTTAAATATATTTTTTATAACTTTTTACGCAAACGGCAAAATTTTAAGTAATTTTCCAACTTACCTCGACTTTTTGTAAAACTTTATCTAAACCGGTTACGGTTAAATCTTGTTCTTTCAAATCGTCCGATATGAGTGTGTCTGGTGTTACCTTAATTCCAGGCACGAATTTTAACGATAGATTATCGGTTAAACCAGTTGGTAAAGAAACCTTCATTAAGAAAATAAAAATATAGAACATTAGATTTAAAACAATTTATGCTACAATAGCTTTGATTGGTAATCAATTAAATAAGAAATTACCTCCAATTCAAAATGTATATCATTAGTTTTCACAATATTCAAGATCTCATTAAATGTGGTTTTTAATTCAATTTGACAGGCATAACGTCCCGATTCAGCCTCAAATACAGGTGCAATCTTATAATGCTCCAACAATTGTTGGCCCAAGGCTTGTTTAGATTTCAGCACACAAGAGAACAACTTAACGGGAATGTTTTCTAAAATACTAGAACATTTTGAAATGTTTTTAGCCACCTGTAATTAAAATAGTAAAATATGTAATAGTAATAAATAACTTGCAAAACTTTATTGAATTGAAATACTTTTGAAATACTCAAGAATGTACTAAATATGTAAGTTGTGAAAATACAGTGAAATAGTTTTTCAAAAGTCAAACTATTCAAACCAACTATTATGTGGCTTGATTCTTATTTATTGTACGAACAAAGTAAAATGATTATAAATCTTATAAATAAATCCTGCTGAATGCAATGAAAATTTTTCATTGACAGTAAAACTTACCAAATTTGTAAATTTATCCACTTGCAAATGATTGCGTACAACAAAATGTCCTCGATACAATGAACCACTAAAAATATCATATGACTTTGCAAATTGTATCTGAAAGAAGAAAAAAAATATGTATAAATATGTGGTACAAGTGGAGAATAAGAAAATAAAATTTATTTATGTGAAATACATTGTATAAAATTTTATGGATTTTTAAAGGGAAGTATTGACAAGAAACCACCAACTAGATAATTAATAAAGACTCAATTTGATGCGATTGCATCATGAGGGTGAATTCAATTTGATTCGATATTCTTTAAGAAAAGCTCATCACATAATTTATTAAATTGGACAACAAAAATTATAAAAAGTATTTAAAAACTAAATTTAAATATAAAATTTTTAAAACGATTTTTCTGTCCAAGTTATTCAATTGGTCCTGAATTGTAAATAAAGATGAAAGCAATAAGATTTGTTAAAACTAGTTTTTAGCTTCTAAAATTTAAAAAAAATCTCTCTTTTATTACTTTTGACACTAAGATCACATCCCCAATTACGTAAAATCTAATAAAAACGTTTAGTAGGAGAAATAGTACTTTAATCGAAATTGAGTACAAATAAAAACCAACAAATAAAAAAATGAAAAGAAAAATAAAAGTATAAAGAATGTTGAAATTGCAATAGTCTAACTTTTTGCATATCGACAAAAAAGCAGAAAAAAAGAAAAACAGAAGGAAAAAAATCCGATGCTAAACACTACATTGACTGTGAAGTACTACCATGGTAACAAAACTTGTAGTATTTATGAATTAAATATTTATTTTTAAATTGGCATATGATGAAGTTTAAGAACGCTATATCATTTAATAGAATTTGAAAAATAAGCCTAGCTAGTTAAAAGATATCGTGTTATGTTTATCAAAAGAAGCTAGGGTCCTGGTGAACTTGATTTACATCGGTTGTTAGACTTATTCTTAAGTATGTTTATATTGTTTGAGATGATGCTCAATAAAGCTCAAAGGTGTGACTTCTTGGGCATCAAAAGAGCGTCCTTCGGTATCATAATTTATCTGACCCCTATTGGGCATATGTAGCGAGAGTGGCATGACCGACGTGTGCAAGATGAATACATTGCAAATACAGATATAAAAAGATCTTAAATTCTTATGGACGATTGTTGTATATTTTATGCAGAGAGATCTGGAGAGCGAAGGAACTGATACGGGACCACATTGCTCATGGGTATGCGGTAACAATTTATGTTATTATGAGGCTGTTTACAATAAGGCTGTGTTAGATGTACAAGGTAAAGAGGTAGTTGACGAACTGGAAAGATAAGGTTCAAATCTTGACCCACATGAAAGGGATGGGTGGGTAAAAACAAATGGATGTAAAAACAAATGGATGTGTCACCTTTTTAAAGTGAAAGCAACCAGGACTAGATGTAGTCTTAATACTCGGACAGGGATTATAACTGTGCATTATTCTATTAGGGATTTCTACAAGTTTTGAAAAGATGTTGAGGAACTAGACATTTGATACAATGTTTCAGGGTGAAATTACTAAGTAGTAGGTTCCACAATGAATTAGGGGGCATTGCAGAATGTAACCCCAGGTTTATCAGGGGAATTAGCCGTTTCTTCTATTGCAGACTATAGTAAGGATTTTAATCATCTATCATAAATTTCTACTATAGGGATCAGAATTAATTTACTTTCAGGAACCAGTTTTTTTCCTTGGGCCTTAGTCTAATTTCAGTTGTTCTCTCGAAACTATGTTTATATTTCCTTATTTCCGTCATTTCGATCTTTAAAGTCGTACAAAATAGTAATCAAAAATCTAATAATAACAAAAATAATGGAACAATACAATTTAAAATTTACTTTAAAATAATCGAATTAATGCAAAACGAAATTGCCATTTGTTATAACGAAAAAAGTTTTTACATCCATAATAAATGTAGGTGCATATGTCCCTCTAAATTTATTTTCAAATACCACATCAATTTTGTTATTTAAGGTATTTGTATTTCTGAATTCTAAATACATTTTTGCTATTTATAACAATGTATGAATGTGCATAACAAAAACAAAAAAAAAAAAAAAACAAACTTACCACATCGGCATCACGAACTTCAACATCATATTTTATAAAATTGCCGCTTGCCTTATCGCCATTGGTAACTAGCACTTTTTCGCCCAATTTATAACGATTTCCAAGTACTCTGCCAACTCCTATAAAATGAAAGCGTTCAGAAGTGAATAGAAAAAAATTTAGTAAATGTAACAGGAACAAAAACAGCAGCAATAATAACATGGTTTACAAAAACAGTAAAAAAAAAGTAAAAATAAAATCACCATTTCAAATTTAGAATACAACAACAAATGTGAAAATAGAAGCAAATATATAAAGACTGCAAATACATTTTAAGAATTGTTCATTTAAAATTTGGTTGTACATCAAAACTTTCTATATTACGAATATAGTTCCTGCATAAAAAATTTATAATTTTCATCGAAGACTATGAGAGTCTAAATCTAAGATAGAGTGTATATGAAGTTCCTCAACAAAAAATGTTTAATTCTCATCGAAGTTGTGTAAAAATTTAGTCTGGCTATGAGCATAGTTTTTGAGTTAAAAAATTAAGGTTTCCGAAAAAAATCCATGGGAAACTGAAGCTTTTACTGAAATAATAAATTGTTTTAATCAGCTTAAAACTTCCACAAAAAGGCAAGATCATGTGGAACTAAAATGGAAGGTTTGCAGCTTATTTTTATCAGAATTTGGTGTTGATTTATTAAACTTAGTGTTTGATCTAGATATTAAGAAAGAAACTCCACATCCAGTTTACAATACAAAATTTAAGGCCCATCTCCCACCAAAGGAAAGTGGAAAGTGCCTAATGCAATGTTAAGAGTCGAATGGATAGACTCTCAACATTGCGTTCTCACGTCCAAACTTGCACCAATTCTAGAACTCTAATAATTCTGGAATTTTATATATTTTACAGATATAAAAAAATTTGTCCAATTCACAATCCGTGTCGAATTTCCTAAAAAAAAATCTTGTTAATTAGTCGTACAAATATGTTTCAAATGATTTACAATTTTTATATAATAACAGATTTGAAAAATAACTCTTTGTTATTTGGATTTCTAGAATAAGGGCCGGTTTTTATGGGAACAATGTTTTATGTGAATGAACAAAAAGGGAAAAGTTGTTTTATATTTGCATGTTGCATGTAGTACTCATACCACGTTGTACTTACTACATACATATTTCTATTGCCACTACCTCAAACATACAAGCAATGAGGAAAAAACTTGTTACATATATTTTCGGAAGCCTAACTGGCAAGAAGGTAACAAACATGATGTGGGTTCGTTTGTTGGTTGCAAAAGGGGTTTAGAGGTGTGATATGATGGTACAGCATGGAAGTTTTTAATACATATTTGCCATTAGTTTGGTTGCATTGGATTTGTGGTAAATTTTGTATACAACTGCATACCTACTTGCAGCCAAAACTTACATGGATGCTACAACTACTTACTGCTACTTCTAATACTTTCATCAACTACTACCACACTACGTACACAAATCCACATTCAGTACCTTCATACATATTCATATTCAAAGTAGGTGCAGAAAGAGTTTATGGTTATAATAATGCAACAACAGCAATAACAAAAACAACAACTTAAATAATAATAAAAAATGGTCTGAACGTGTACGTGTGTTTTAAACACAACATTATTTGATGGGGGGCTTTCTGATGTTGCATCACCAGAATAAACTCATGTACTATAAAAAAATGGGTGAAAAAAGCACCATCCATCCAAGTTTACAAAGCGGTAAAGATGAAAAAAGTATTAAATGAAAAAGTTGGTAATTGGTTTTAGAATTAATAAGTACTTGTTGGCTGATTCTGATTCGGTTGTTATGTTGAACGAAATATTTATTAAATAGTAAGAAATAAAAGAATGAACATTTTAAGCGGTATTGATGAATATCGTTTGACCTACAATAGGGTCATGTTAGATTTACATACTTAGTATATTTATGTATAGTTGCCACATCGAATTCTATGATGGTAAATGCAGTATTGCATATGTATTTACACCTTGGGATTTTCGTTTTAGTATATCTACTAGAAATTAAAAAATGTTTGTTATTTTTTTATAAGTTCTATTCGAATTTTGTAAAACTTAATTTAACGACCGAAAATAAAAAGAGAAAATCTGAAATAATTACGTTAGATATTTTATATTTCTACATAAAAAAAACTTCCCACAGTAGGGTATCGTAGAAAAGAAAGAAAACCGAAGCTAATATTTGTACTATAAAAGTTAGTTGTTATATTTTCACATGCGTCTTTGTTTCAGAACCACTACCTAAATATGTAATAAGTATTACACAAAATACAAAACTATTATGTACTATTTGGCTTTTGAGTAAAGATTGCGTTTATTAAAATTAACATTTTTCAAAATTACCAGAAGATAAAAAGTTAAGCCAGTATACACCAGTCATGTTAATGTTAGTTTAAATTGAATATAATGGAAAGAGTGTAACATTTAGGTTTTTAGAACATAGAACAACATTACTTGGGAATATATAGCAATTCAGTTTAAATATAGATATCTACTAGGAAATTCGTGGCTTCTTAATCGCGAAACATATAAAAACTTAGGGTGTTATTGTGTAAATCTCTTCCCCTCACTTCACTTAGATTTTATATAAATTGTTTTGGTATTTTCAAAAATTTTTATGAAAATATTTTTAACTCAATGTGAAGTATTTTACAGAATAAGGGGTTAACCATTTCTGTAAAAATATACTTTTTATAGTACTACTAGCTATACCCAGTGTGCTTTGCTACCCTAAAAGGAATATGTATAAATAAATACCAGATTTATTATATGTTACATATAAAAGATGTCAAGCAAATTATTGCAAGTTCGCCAGTTTCTATCTATCGCCAATTTCTATCTATCTACAAAAAATTTTAATAATATAAGAGTTTCCAAGATGCACGAAATTTTGTATTTAATTCATATATGTGGTGCCAAGCCCCCCATTGAAAGTCCGCCCGTTATTCTTCACATGAATGTCAAAGTTCTTCATGTAAAATTTTAAGATTCTAGCTCTAATAGTTTCTCAGATATACGAATTTAATTCATGTGGGGGCTTCAAGCCCCCCGGATGAAAGTCCGCCCTTTTTCCTCCAAAATATTCAGATGATTATTAAAATAATTTGTTCAAAATTTGAAGAATCTAGTTCTATTAGTTTCCCAGTTAAACGAAATTTTGTATTTAATTCATATGGGAGGTACCAAGTAACCCATTGGAAGTCCGCCCGTTATATTTTAAATGTTCAGGTGAATGTCAAAGTTCTTCAAGTAAAATTTAATGATTCTAGCTCTAATTGTTTCTCAGATATACGAATTTTTCTATTTTATTCATATGGGGGCTCCAAGCCCCCCAGATGAAAGTCCGCTCTTTTTTCCTTAAAAATGTTCAGATGAATATTAAAGTTCTTCGTGCAAAATTTTAAGAATTTAGTTGTATTAGTTTCCCAGATAAACGAATTTTTGTTTTTAATTAATATGGGAGGTGCCGCTCCCCTCATGGGTAGTCCGCCAATTTTTTACCCAAAATGTTTATATGGATGTTAAAGTTCTTTGTGCAAAATTTTAAGAATTTAGTTCTATTAGTTTCCCAGATAAACGAATTTTTGTATTTAATTAATATGGGAGGTGCCGCTCCCCTCATGGGTAGTCCGCCAATTTATTACCCAAAATGTTTATATGGATGTTAAAGTTCTTCGTGCTAAATTTTAAGAATTTAGTTCTATTAGTTTCCCAGATAAACGAATTTTTGTATTTAATTTATATGGGAGGTACCACGCCCCCTAATGCTAGTCCGCCTACTTTTTGTCCTAAATGATCATATTGACACTAAAGTGGCTCCGACAAAATTTGAGGACTCTAACTGTTATATTATCTAAAATATACGGATTTTATATTTTTTTAATGTGGGCGTGGCTCATCGCCCACTTGAAATTTCGAAATAAAAAGTAGCCTATTACCTATTCCAGACATGCAGGAATATGCTGTGAAAATTTCAAGAAAATCGGTTCAGCCGTTTAGTAGTCTATAACGTTCAAACATACAAACATACAAACAAACACACATTCATTTTTATATATATAGATTAGTCTATAATTTAGTCTATTGACTAATGTATTATGCAGACAATGAAATAAACTGTTGAGTAGCTATTCCACTCTCCATTAGCATATTCATTATACCTGCACTGAAAACAATCCATATCTAATATATACAGAAAATGTCGTATATAATGCTTCGGACTACAACATTGTTTCGTAATATGTACGAAATACAAATTTTAGTATAATGCAAAATAATTTTAGAAAAAATTCGTTTGTTTTGCGAAATATTTTTTTAAATTATTTTTCCCAACGTTTAAGCATGGATCATTTTCAGTGTGATAAAATTATTATAGTCACTATATACTCCCACTATTTCTCCCTCTATACTCCCACAATTTCTCTCTCTATACTCCCACTATTTCTCCCTCAGTGTATTCTTAATATTATTCCTTCGACAATTAAAGCATCCTTCTGTAAATTGTGTAGTTCTCGCGGGTTGATAGAACTACATTACTATCATCGAAACACTTTAAATTATTAGAAATTAATTAAACACAAAGATTTACAGTCGATTTCAATTAATCCACTCAATAAGACCTTTGGCAAAATGTCAAATTTTTTATGTTTCAATTTTTTTCTATCTTTATGTCTACCACAACGATGTTATAAAGTCCTTTGGGGAATATTAAAACATATTATGCGTACGATGAAACAACGGCTTGCATAAATGATGTCCAACGTCCAAGAGTTACTTTCCGACAGTAAATAAAAATACGTACCCTACATACATACATACAAATGTATATATGTATCTATGGTTGTCTGTATGTGTCCGTTCTTTGTCAATGTGTTCGTGCTTATAAAAGTGTCATTTATGTATAATGAGCACTGAGGAATTTTTATTTCCATCATCATTATTACGGGAAAAAATTATGATAACCTGTCACACATGGCTAAAATACCACATTAATAACAAAAACACGAAATGAATGCAAAACTACATACTTCGACTGACAATGCTAGTGGCTGCTACTATGTATGTACTACTGTCATTGCCACTGTCACAACAGTAGAGCCGTCAACAAATGACTGACAAAAAATGTAACAACAATAACAATAGACAAATAAACCAAAAACCATTGTACAAAATAATAATTCTTTTGGGAGTTGATAATAAAGAATATAGTATGTATGTATGTAGATATGTACCTAGTGCACGAATATGATACATATTCTTCCAAAATATTCTGTCAGCAATATTAACACAATGGACAGAATAGTGAGAGTATGATTTCTTAAAAAAAGTAGAGAATTTTATAAAAAATTCTATATTAAGCAATGCTTATTGTATTCATTTCCTAAATCTTGGATATTCCCATTTAATTAATATTTTTGCAATAAGTAGTTGGAATGCTAACTTCTGAATGTTCTGAATTCTAAAATCAAGTGCGAATTCCAGTTTAATTGAAATAGAACATTGATTAATTCCAATTCAATATTGAACATCCTTAAGTATGCATTCGAGATAAAATCAAACACAAGTGGTTTGAACTGCTCCCGATTGTCTTAAATACGTATTCTTCATTTTTTAAGTCTGCTTGGTTTATTAATTCAAATTAGTTAGTTAGTTTGAAAGTTACATCAAACCCGAAGAAATACACATAGGCCACCATCGCTTTAGAACACTTACCATATAACAATGATATCATTATTTTAACAGATCTGCATATAATACAAAAAACTCAGGGGACTGTTAAACATATTTACAAAAACAACGAATATTATTTTGTCTATAACCGAAAATGTATTACATACTTATGTACATACACATATCATCGTTATACAATCAAAACATCACAAGTCCACTTTTATAGACTTTTATTAATTCGAAAGTCTCATTAATGTAGAATTGGAGTACTACAATCTTTGAAATTGAATTTTTGGATATACCAAAAGTACAGTGGTAACAGTTCTCATGTTTGATAAAGTTCATTTCGCATATTATATATATATTTCGCATATATATAAAACAAAATTCTGACTATGACCTCTGTCTATATATCTGCGTATGAAAAAGTTATATATTGAATTTGGTTTTCAAATCGAAATAATGTGGAAATTCAACTTTAAACTATCGTGTAAAACTTGTCACTATCACCTTTAATTCTCATTTAACATATTTGCAAACAGACAGCCACAAAAGTAAATAGGCTTTTTGTACTCACATTTATGTATGTATATTTACTGTCAATAATAGGAAAACCAGTGACACAAAAGTGTTAAAAGGTCATGAAGAACAAAAAAAGTTTTATGGACATATAATGCAATAAATTGTTCAGGGATTTATACAAGTCATTTCCACGGAAACAAGACGAATTACATAATACAATTAAAGATGAGCAAAAAAAAAAAAACAAAAGTTCGGCAAACTTATTAATATTTGCAGAAATTGTGAGTAAATTGCATCTGGTATTGTAACATAATGTTAATGATATTACTTTACTAATATGTTTAGTTTAATGAGGGTAATTAGAGCAAAAAAAACACACTTGGACCACCTCTGCATAAAATAAAGTAAACTCTTATTAATCTTAAACACAAATCATTTCATAATTGAGATAAATAATTTCTAAAGGTAATCATAATTTACCTCTAGACTATTACATTCGATAATTTCTAAAGGTAATCATGATTTACCTCTAGACTATTACATTCGATTTTAGAACATCGCTTGGCATTAATTTGAGATTGTATGTGTGGTTAATTTTAAATGCATAAGTTATATGTCTTGAGGTGTCAAATCACAAGATTTGTTCATAATCCATTGATAAATATTGATCACTAACTGTTTGACATATTTTGAAAATACATAAGTTATAGAAATTTATTAAAGCATTTCGTCACCTGAAATGCAAAAGGGCGTAACAACACTTTTCAAAATTTTACAGCAGAGATAAAAAACTGAATAAAACGAAAACTATAGTGATTATACCAATGATTTTTTTCACAATAGCATCTAACAACAATACATTTATTTTTTGACTAATAAATATTTTTACAGCTGTTTCTGTAAGTTGTGAGTGTTACCCTTTTTTTAAAACCAAAAGGGCCTAACAGCGGTTTAGTAAGTATAGCATATTTTATATTTGTCCCAAATACAAATATTGTTGCAAATGATATTAGCCATTCATAATTACATCAAACCTTCTGGAAAATATTTGATTGCTAGAAAGTACGTTTACTATGAAACGATCGTGAACAAATTCAACATAAGTCTTTTTTAGTGGCCAAGACTCATACTGTAAAGTACTGTTAAGATTAGTCCAAATTTGACTCTAAGATTAGTCCAATTTGACTATAACACACAAAACATTCTTAAAAATGCTACTTAAGCGATGAATCAACTGAAAAAGTATTGTTTATTATATGACCACTCTATCAAATTTAATGTGGATCATACCTCATTTGACCTCAACTCATATCACATTTAACATTTATAATTAACTTTCAAATATTTAAATCGTGATAAAGTGGAACTAAGACAGGTTTTATGTGAACTTAAATTCTCAAATTGTATGAATACCGGACCATAAAACTAGTAAAATTGATTGTATAAAATTATGTTAAGATAAATTCGAGATAAATGATTTGTTTTAAGAAATTCAAATCCTGTACAGTTCAGCGTATAATTGAACTAATCCCTCAAAGGAGGACCTCTTTTAAAAATCTCGTATTAATATGGATATTACGATAAAGTTCGATGTGTAAGTTTTATCAAGTTTTCTCAGAATGGATCCATTATTGGACTTATGCCATATATTAGACTTTATATTGAATAACAGTTAATGTTAAAGTGATTTTTGATATATTATATAAGATATAGATATAAATCTTAATATTTCAAAACAGTGAGATGTTAAGTATATCGGTGAACCTAATTTCTATAGAATCGGTCCATATCATATGGAAGCGCATACCCGAATATAGCTTTTTGAATTTCGTTAATAAAGTCGCAGTTTTTGACAATAGAGTTCTGAAAATGTATTTTTATGCTGTCATCATTTTCAATCAAAAGTAAATTTTAAAATTTTTTGTTGTTACACCTTTTTGCATTTTAGGCGACGATATGTAATTATAATTAAAATTGTTTATATTTAATGTAATTGTAAGTTGCTATTATTCAATTATTTGTGAATATAACTGATAAAAACCTATTTTATTTGAATTCAGCATAAAGTAGTAAAATTATATGTAATTGAAAATTGTAATTGGATAAATAGATAAAAATTAAAAGTAATTGTAATGTGCTATGCCGTATTACATACATACTACAAGAAATTATATTTGAAAAAAATCAAATTACAATTACATGAAACTGCTAATTGATCTACAATGTATTATTTAATGTTATCATTATTACACACAAAATCTACTATTTGTTAACACTAGTTGGGGACATCTACCCCAAAATTCAGGGAATTAAAAAAAATATCACATAAAAATATAAGAAAAAAAATAGTACAATCTGTTTTTGTAAAATTTATGTTTCAAATAAATTTTTTAACTCGAAACAATTGTATATTTTTTCTTTTGTTATTTCAGCAGCAATGTTTGTTCATTTTGCAACCAACCTTTTTATGGTTGCTTTTAATGTTTGTTATGGTGCAACGTTTAAGAGACAGAAAAAATGCCTGTTGAAGGATTTTTTTTCAGGGTCTTCTTCGATTTACTGATTAAAATGGTAGTAAAATTTCATGAAATGATTTACACCTGGATGCATTTTACTTAATTTTTGTCTTTCTTTTACATTTTCAGTTGCTTTGTGAGGTCTGTTAGATATTAGACTCAGAAGGGGTGTTATTTTTTTGTAAAATAATAATGAATAAAACAATGTTAAACAAGGTGTAAATAATTAGATGAAAATAATAATAAAAATTATTTTTTTTCAAGTACTTAGTTACTGTCATCATAGTGGAAGGTTCCATTATGTAGTGTAGTGTAGTCACACATTTAAAAATAAATTTTATAGCTGACAACAGAAAAGTGATGGAAATATATTAATCACTTCGTAAAGTGCATATGGGCACGAAAATGTCAAGCACGACTGAGAAAAGCTCTCCATTTTTTAAGATTATTTAACAAAAAATTGGTATATGATCTTCCATTGTACCAAAGTCGAAGGCTATTGAAAATATTTAAAAACGGTCCATTATTGCACCCAGCCTCCACATAACTGGACCACCAAATAGTGCTTTAGAGCTCGTAATTATGTTAAATATGCTGGTATTTGTACAAAATCGCAGATCCAAAATTTATATGAATCTTAATACATACTACTGCTGCCGATTTTTGCAACGACCCTACACGCTATACAAAGTCCCTCTTCAGCAAATTACTTTAACGTCCATAATTCACTTAAGAACACTAGTACATGATAAAATTCGACATAAATAAGCTATACATATATTTACGTATTTCCTACGAACGAATTTCATCATCATCATTTATTATCTGTAAATTGCTTCACTATTTAAACATTTTCTAAACTATTTTTTATTTAGAATTTTCAGCTTCTAAAACCATGATTGCAATATTACTATTGTATCACCTTAGTGACTTCGTGGAACTTACAACACTTTTCTCTCTTTTCCAATATGGCGAAATTAAAATAATTGGAAAATGATAAGTATTTTATGTACATTCACTATCAATGACACAAAAAAAACATTTACAATCTTAAACTCAAGGTATGTTAAATACCATTATTTGGTTAACGCGAAACAATAACGTATTTACTTGCATTTTAAACATTTAAATAACAATAAGAATAATGTAGTATTTACTAATAATCATAAAAATAACAAATACAATCTATACATACCTGTTTGTCTATCAATAGCGACAATTTGTTCATCAGAACTCATCCAAAACGATGACAATGGTAATGGAGAATCAAAGCATATAATGTCACCAACAGAGAAGATTGTCTGATATAAACAATAACACAATCAGCAGGAGTAGGAGGAGCAGTAGCAACCAATACAAAGACAACAGCAATCGAGGTGGAAAAGGATGAAGATGAAAATCCATTTACAAACAATAAAAACAACAGCGATGTCATTAAAAAGTAGAGTTGCCATTGAAAGTGAAACAACCATTTGAAGAGCAGCAATTTGAGCAGCATCAATAACAGCAGCAACATTATGAAATCAACATGTTGTTTGTTGGTTGGTCGGTTGGTGAGGTCGATTATTTGTTCAGTGTTCAATGGCATCATCATCGTCAACAACATTAGAATAGAAAACATTGATGGGAGACGAAAAAATGTAAAACAAGAGCATCGCATCATAAACAGCAGCAGCATGAGTTGTCGTTGTATTTACCACAGGATGCATTTTAGTGTCAATGTAGTAGTTGATGATGATAGTTTTTTTTTTTTTTTCGAAAAATGTTTGTATTTTCATTGTAACATTGCCAATGAGGATGACATCCACGACGATGATGGTAGTAGTTGTAATAGTAATTTGGATGATAATGACAATAGTTATGATTATGAAAATGTTAACACCAATTGAGAAGAAAGTAAACAGAAAAAAAGAAAGCAAAGAAAAAAATATTACAAGTTAGTTGACATTACTATAATCATGGCAGTAAATAATAACAAAAAATAAGTCAATAATTACAAAAAATAAGTGAAGATTGTATAGTGTAACAAGTGCTTCTATATTATATAATGTTTTTCATATTGTTTGATTTGAGTATATTTGGGATATAAGATATATTTGTATTAGATCGGCTCAGAAAAATGTTTCCCAAAATATTTTACATTTAGTGATGACCGTTCGTGAGATGGACCGATTTCAAAAGATCTCTTTTTAGTTATTTGGGAATCATTAATTTTAAGAGAACAAAAAAGCCATCATTATACTTGACAATACCAGTATTAAGCGTCTTTGATTTATAGATCCAATCATTTGATAACCCTGTAGCTCCCATGTATCCCACTAAAGTCAGAATGAAGTGCCGTACTTTTCGAATTATTGAGCAAGGTATCCATAATAAGATCAGCTAATCTAAGTGATACATTTGCTATGAAAGTCTTTTAACAACTGGTTCAAACATTTTATATCCCAATAGCACCAATATTTCAAAGTCAAACCAAATTGCCACAGAATTACTATGTAATATCTTTTGCGAAATTCACAGTAAAATAATACTTCACCACTTTGTTAGTCTGGCAGATGTTGTCATGGTACTTTCAGATCCCAGAGCAACCTCTTTTGTAACTTTTTTTATACACCCCTGCGAGGAGTGGTTTTGATAAGTCCTCGGACACGGTACAGTTAATTAAGTATCCTTAGAATGGAGAGAGAAAGTTTTATCCCTGCAGGAAGAATCCGTAATATATTCTGTCTCAAGCTGCACGTTTAGCAGAACAACGCGATCACCAGCGTCCTAGCAACACAGCTGATGAACGAATAGTATAGTTGACGGCAGAGATCAATAATATCGTGAATGTTAGCCCAACTCGACCAGTTTACTATTACTATTATAAATATATCTGGATCAACAAATAACATGCAATATACAGATGCCAGGAAATATACAGCTCAGTTGCATATTTCCTGGCTATGTGCCCTATTCCTTCACTCCTGCTGAAGTTGAAAACATTATCACCAACTCCAAACCATCAAAAGCTCATAACCCTGATTGCATCTCAATGCTAATATTAAAGAAACTTGGTAAAGTAACAATCGAATTTCTTACCCACCTTCTGGAACTCTCAATTCCCAAATTATTCCCATTCTAAAACCTGATTAACCCGCTACAAACGGAGAATTATACAGCCCGATTTCTCTTTTATCACCAGTAGTAAAGGTTTTAGAATCGCTACCATCTCTGAAAGAGCATTGCTTGCTAGCCAACACCAACATGGCTTCTGGGAATCTCATAATACCATGACAGGACTCAACTTGATAACTACTCGAATAGCTAACGGCCTCAATCAACAACGACCGTGTCAACGCACAATTGTTTCGATTCTGGACTTATCCAAATCTTTTGACACGGTCAATCATTCCATGCTGATAATGAAATCTCGAACTTGCAAATCAACAGTGTTACTATTCACTTAATGGACTAGGAAGTAAGGATGGAACTCATCATCTCAGTCGAAGGCAGACTACGGTTCAAAACCCGTAGTCTTCGACAACCTCCTTCACTTCTCTTCTCTTAGCATGCCACCTACATCAACCATAAAGTGAAATCCCGAAATGCCGAATATGGACCCCTTATCTCAGTGACATAATAATGCACTCTGAAACGCAAGATGGCAAACTTGGATCACCTACAATATTGAATATTTTCAGGGATCATCCATTCACAGCCAATCGGTTTGGTAGACGGCGGCAATACCAGGGTCGTCATACTGACTAGACAAGACAGTTTATATTCGAACGATGGTTGGTTATCGTGGTTGTTCACTTGGCGCGAACAATCAAGTAGTGTCGAAGGGACTCCGTTTTGACAAATTCAAACGATGACTCCGACTACGTCTGCGATACACATGACTTAAACATCTACGAGATTGATATAAAAAGTCACATCAACACCTGCATGACTTCACCTGTGCAAGTCTCTGAGAGACATATAGGTTGGTAAAAAAATAATGAACTAGGGTAGGAACTATTGTGGCCACGAATTTAATTTTAGTTATGGATAAAATAAGAAAAGTTTTGACACTAGGCTCGCCGCAAGGACGAGTTACACCGCAATGTCTGTGTACTAGGGTGATCTACTCGATTTTTCAACCGGTTTTAAAACCGGTTTTTTCTGCTTTACCAGTGTCGGTTTTTTCTTAATGTTGATTTTTCGAATATCGAATAACCCGGTTTTTTCACTTTTTAAAACCCGGTTTCGAATACTTTTATTTGCTTTGTATTCAAAGATTATTTAAATGAAATTTTTAAGTAAATAATAATACAGCCCGTCTAAATTTTAAAAATATTCGAGTCGAGGAACTAGAGTACATTTTCTACAGCTCTTTTGGTTAAACTTTTTTGATTTTCCTAATTAATTAAAAAAATTTATTTGTAAAATTGATAACTGTTTGATAAAATTTAGCAATCTTAAGATTATATTCCAATTACAATAATTAATTTACGGCTGAAATTTTATGGAAGAGTTGGAATGCCTATGCAAATTTCCTAAACAGGGCTTTTAAAATAAGCTAGGATTACATAGTACCTTATGTTTAACAGAAGTGTCCCACTTTTTTCCTAATTTTTTTATATTAAAGAAATAATGTAAATCAGACGACTAGATCTAAAGTTATAATCTTTTAAACTGTTAAAAATCATTTCGGGCCATGTTTTATTAATCAAATTTAAACATAGACATTAAGTTTTTCAAATTAAAATATATTTTTTTTAATTATAATGAAAAACCGGTTAACCGGTTTTTTCTGAATTTGAAAAATATCAACCGGTTTTTTTTAAATGTCAACTATTCGAACTATTCGAAAACCGGTTTTTGGAAAATGTCGAATAATCGATCACCCTACTGTGTACACAGTTTTTAAAAATCAGCTCTTATGCCCCTATAAGGGACTTTAAAGTTTAAAAGAAATATGACTTCAAAAGAAGAAGAACTTTTATATGAAAACCCTTAGTGTTTTTTATTATAATGTACATAATTATAAAAAAACAAGTAAGAAATTATAGTCGGGCGAGGCCGACCATATAATACCCTACACCTTTGACAAAAATATAATGTGATTTATTTGCCATAATAAAGCATTTAAATTGAATTTTACCTTGCCTCAGATATACATACTTAAGCCGTTTATTGTTAAATAAAATTGTGGACATTTAAGTGAAATTTTGATGGGGGCTTTTCATAGGGGCTAGGGTCATATGAGGACCTATTATTATGGAATTCGTGAGGGTCATCAAATCTTGTATAGAACTTGGTTTTTGCAGCTTTTTTTTCGAGATATGAGTATATTAAACATATGTAAACCATTTTCAACTGGCTTCGTTTACGGTACCATAAAAGATCATGTGCCAAATTTCATTGAATTATGTCCAAAATTGCGACCTGTAGTTTGATTACAAAGTTTAAAAGCCCTATTCGGGGGTTCAGTTGTATGGGGGCTAGGTGAAATAATGGACCGATGTTAACCATTTTCAATAGGCTTCGTCTACGGTACTATAAAAGATCATGTGCCAAATTTCATTGAATTATCTCCAAAATTGCGACTTGTAGTTTGATTACAAGGTTTACAAGCCCTATTGGAGGGTTCAGTTGTATGGGGGCTAGGTGAAATAATGGAACGATCTTAACCATTTTCAATAGGCTTCGTCCCAGGGACAATAGAAGATCATGTACCAAATTTCATTGAATTATCTTCAAAATTGCGACCTGTAGTTTGAGTTCAAGGTTTACATGGACGGACGGACGGACAGACGGACGGACAGACGGACATAGCTAAATCGACTCAGAAAATGATTCTGAACCAATTGGTATACTTTAAGGTGGATATAGGACCAATATTATTGTGCGTTACAAACATCATCAAAAACCCAATTACCCTCCCCACTGAAGTGGTGTAGGGTATAAAAACAGGAAAAATTCTCATAAATTTTGTTAATATCATTAAACCATAAGTTGTGCTAAAATTTCAATGTTTTTGGTCCTGTGTAGTAATATTATATTGTGAAACTATTTCATTAAAGTATCAAACGTTTAATGACATTTATATTTCCAATTATAATAAGTTATTGTTTTTAAGCACTGTTGTGGTCTTTTTATCTTAATAATAGACACTATTCGATATATTCAAATAGTTCATTATGGGCATTTCAAGCATCAGTATGTGAAATTTAAATAAAACAAAACTACTAAAGGACATGTTACGAAATCTATGCATGTTCTTACACCACTTGAATTTAATTTATAAAATTTACTAAACACATCACGTAAAAAGTTAAAGATTTAATCCTTTTAAATGGTATTTAAATGGATTAAAGTTGTTTACGTTGTTGTTACATCATTTCAGAATGTCAATAAAACAGAGTAAATAAATTGACAAACAAAAAAATAATGACCAATAAAAATACAAATAGAAAAAGAAGACAAAAAAAAGTAGTGTATCTATGAGAAAAATGTAGTGAATAGTAATAGTCACAGTAAAAATATAAACAACAGCAAAGTTGTGTTTGCAACTTGTATAGAAATTGTTGTCAACACAATTCTCATACACACAAACTCATACAGAACATTTCCCTTCTCGATGACAACAACGACAGAAGTAACAACAACAAAAGATGAAAATCAACATTTTAGTTAAAATGGTCCATCGCAAATCTATAAATGCATGAAATCCCAGGAATCAATTCGATTTCAAATTGCTGATATTAAATAAAGTTCTAAAATCTTTCTTAACCTACATTTACACATGACTTTGTGACAAATACAGTTATAAGAAGATATTAGTGAGAAGTTGAGTGCCCTTAAAGACGTTCGAATATTTTCGGTAGGCGATTCATTATTCGATGGATTTATACGTTCTTAGCGCTTCTGACAATAAAAAAAGGTTTCGGGTTTTCCATTGTTAAATACACATGTTTCGAACTGAGCGAAAAATTTAAATGGACAATTATTAAAAATTTGTTTAAATTTATCTGCTGGGTTATATATATGGAAGCATATTTAAGTATTTGTAGGGCAGAATATTGTAATAAAATATAACGATGACCCAAGTGAAAATGGGCTAAAAAATAAAGATTAGAATCTTAATAAGTTGTATTTTACGATTTGATTCCCACCTTATGTAAGAACATCTACCATTTTTTCTACAATTCAACACCATTAACACAGCGATTAGTACTAAATCAATATCGCTAATATACTACAAGACCGGCATAATCCAAAAAAAGTTATTTCGAAAAAAATTGCTTTAATGTTTAATGACCTTTTCTATTTTTGAAATAACTTTTAAACAAAATAAGGGATTCGAAAAATTAAAAAAGATTGAGATAGTAGAGGTTAACAAGTTTCGCACTAAATTGAAGTTTTTACGTTCACGCCGAAAGTAATAGACATATTTAATAAATCTATATGAAAGACTTCAATATGACGCATGTTTTGTAGCCCTTAGTTCAAAACACACGAATTTTGAATTATACCAGTCATGTAGTAAATGAGTGATATGTTAAAAGTGTATATACTATAACAAAAAATTGGTACACAAATTTTACTTGAGTCTAACTACTTTCAGAAGCACTACGCCAACTAAGTATTGTTACTTTTTTCCATAATAATTTCCCAGATATACACACATACTAATTTATTTCATATGTAATATGCCTCGCTTAAGGTATTTTCAGACTACAATACTGAGTATTAACACACTTCAAATTAAAAATATAATGAAAATAATTCGCATTTTCAAAAAATCAATCCGAAAAATACATTTTATGTTTACACTATAATATTTGTAATATTTTTTATCCAATTTTCAATTATTTATGCACTTTTCGTTCTTATTTTTAATGTATTTAACACTTTTTGTTTGTTTTTTATTGTATTTATAAAATACATACCGAATTCGTTTGAAAATAAAAAGTTTTTGAATTGTTTTAAAAAATTTATGAATACCGACAGTATGCCAAAAAAATCAGTAATATTTTTGAAAATCAAATTACAAATTATGAGGCCTGTCAAGAATTCCATTCCGATCGAAAGTGGAATTATAACTTGTAAATAAATCGATGAAAACTTAAAAAAAAATAATATCTTTAAACTATTGTCAATCCCACGTTGAAGAAGTGAAGTGGTTTCAACCTGAAAAAGTTGTCATTTTCCTTTTTTGAAGAAGAAAATTAGGAAAGATAATTCCACTTTCGATCGGAATGGAATACTGTGACAGGCCTGTATATTTAGACTAGTAAATTGTATTATGATACAAACATTTTTGACAAGTATTAATACTCAGTATTGTAGTCTGAAAATACCTTTAATAGTTCACCCAAACATTCATAGAAAATTATAGTTCTGTATCTGTTACAATTTCTTATAGAGTTTTTGAAGACCCCTAGCATTTTTTGGCGTATCAATGTGTAATTATATCCTAGCAGAGTTTTCGTAACATTTGGCTCTAAATGTTTATCAATTTGTGTTTAAAAAGCCCATGAGGAGTACTCAAAAAATATTGGACATATCTTCTATATTGGGATCTTATTTTATGTTTCCGATTCCATAAATATTTTCAACAAAACTACTTCCTTTTGCATTTTTATCAGCGATATTAAGGACCATTTAAAGCACTTCACTAATGATGATGATACGTAGAACAGAAACCATTTATGTGGCAGACCATAAAGTATGTAACAACTACACCAATAAAGACTAGAGCAACAATTACATAGAAATATTATGCAAGTCAAGTTGTTAGAGTCTACTAGATTTTACTTGTATATTTAGTAACAATTTTTTGTTGGTTTCCATTTCTTTTTAATTTTGCCAGAAACACGAGTAAAATTTTTAATTTAAATTCAAGATGCTTAAATTACATCTTGGATTTTGTTCTAAATTGTCTTTCTTCTTACCTTAGTAGGATAAATATGTTTAGATTCACCAACTGACAGTTTAATATAATCCTCAGCATGCTGAACTCCGGTAGCATCTTTTAAACTTATAGCAATCATGTTGCTCGTTTCACGTGGCAGATTTATCTGAAATGGCAAAACAAAACAAACATGTAG
Organism: Lucilia sericata; assembly: GCF_015586225.1. NCBI lineage: Eukaryota > Metazoa > Arthropoda > Insecta > Diptera > Calliphoridae > Lucilia > Lucilia sericata. The sequence goes on from NW_023994043.1 coordinate 1,117,854, forward strand.
ACCAAAATGAAATAAAACAAGTTAATATGATTTACTATAATTTAATGAAGATAAATAAAATATGTTGTCGATAGATAGATATGAATGTACATAGATGCTCAGATACATACATACATATGTATGCATTTACGTTGGTAGATACAACATTCATCTATGTTTGCAAGTAGTAATAACTACTATGTAAACTAAAAAAATCTTTGAAGATCTAAATAACATGTTGGATATACGGTATAAAGTCGGTCAAGGCTGAACATGTGATTAAGGATGCTGTCATGTGTATTAGTACTCTTTAATAGAAATATTTCAAAACTGCTAAAACACTATCATCATAAATATTTACCTGTGATACCGAGTGAGTAAATTATAAATATGTTTTATAGTTATAATATGTATGTATGTATGTAGTTAACTTAATTAAAATAAAATTTCTCCAAATGGAAAATCATTTATGTGGAAAAATTAAAATAGTTTCTTAATCAAACAATAATTATTTGCTTAAATAGAAAAAACAAAAAAATGTTCTTCCTTATTAAAATAAATCGAAAATAATTAAACATTTTACTGTATATATATATGGCATAAATTCTGACTTCAAGAAGTTAGGTTAAATGATAGCTATAGTGATCGAGTATTCAAATTTCAATCAAATAAATTTTTATATCCACCATCAAAAATGATAAAGAATATATTGATTTCATCATTAACACATTGGTCAAAGAGCATAGAATATATTCAGAATCCGAATGGATTCTACTCGAGCGAGTTTTAAAAATCTCCTACCATGCGCCGCAGGTGGTGATTAGGGAGTATTATTGTATTCCCCAGCGAACAAAATTGGCCATGAAGGTGTTCCGCTAAAACAAAAAACGATCAATGGAAATAACAAATAATATTAATGTTACGAGAACCCTGTATCGCAGGCAGGTGTTGATTTGTTCTTGAGTCATGTATCGCCGTTATCCTGTAATCGTAAGCAAAAATATATTACGCATGCGGGTTACTTGGCCTCCATTGGTAAAGATTAGTTGAAAAAGAAGGACGTACTCCGAGGTAGCTCTAAGCAACCTTAGCGTTAAAATGCAGGTAAGGATTCAGAATCTGAATCATTAGACGATAATAACATCACCATCATATCTTATAAAAACAAGGATGAAGTAGGGTGAATTTTGCAAGAGGTGAATAAAAGCATTGCAAGATATCGACCACCAAAAACGGCTACAACAGAGGAGGAAGTTGAGATCATTTTGAGCGAATCTCAAAAAGCTCCGAAATATATATCGAATTTTCTCACAATATCTGAGGCAAAGAATACAAGATCTAACAATGAGTTTAACGCTGAGAACAAACCATGAAGAAAAGCAGTCTTCCAATATACTGAGAAAGCCATACCTTTCTCAATTGTGCCTCCAGTCAGAATACTACGAGTGAAAGTGTTCTGAAAGCGAATACAACCTCGAAGAGCGCCTGAAAATCCTACCAAGAGCCATAACTGAATAGTCCTTCAGGCCACTCAGGAATAAACAAAAAAAATGCAAAATATGTTAAAACATTTTTATAATACTAAACAAACTAAGTGTCAAAAAGAAAATAAGCCGAAAACATTCGACTTACAAAAATGCATTACAGCATTAAATTTTCAAATTATTTACACTTTATGATTTTGTGAAAATAACTAAAATAAATAAACTTAAACACCAAGAAATACAATTTAAAAGTAGCTTACAACATTGTAGTCTTCTATTTTTGTATACGTACAAAAGTAGTTCAAAATCAGATTTAAAAAATATTACAAACAAGATTACCAACGAAATAAACCTTCTTTCTATTCCTTGTATAAAAATGCGTTGTTGAAATGATATAAAAGAATAACAAAAACAAATTTAATAGTAAGTTGTTGTGGTTTTATAAAAGTCCATACAAAATGCATATCTACCTTCCTTAGACGATGTCTCGTGCTCTAGTGTTTAGAAGTTTTAAGTTTGTGCTGGAAAAAGCTTACTGACCAACATCACCACCACCATTATCAAACACCACACTTTAACGAACCACATTTGCACTTGGACACCTAAGACATAGACTAACATAGAAACATATGGACTCGCAACGCTCACATAAGTATACGTTTTATATATGTGTGTATGTGTGTTGGTATGAAACTCTAAAACTTGGAAAAAATAAGGACAACCACAAAAAAAAACTAATGTTACCATGTGGGATTATAAAGCGACGTAATGCATTGCATTTTTATGTTATAACTTTAATAAGTTTGTATGTATGTTTGCTGGTCTATATATACATAAATATATCGTCACAAGAAATGAAAATGGGCCTAAAACCAAAATATTTTTTTTATTGAAAATGGTCTATTGCATATTTATAACACCAATACTTTTCATTTTATTTAGTTTTTTGTCTCTGATGAAAATTTTTGAAAAGGGGTTTTACGTCGTTTTGCATTTTAGGTGACGATTGTTATAAGGGATGTGCTGATATCATGTTTAACACATTTTGTTGTTCACCAAGCGTACAAAATTTTATTAAACTTAAAAAATAGGTGACGAATACTGTGTTTCGGTTTCAAGCCAAGAAGACATAAATTTAGAATATTTTTTACCAAAAATTACTAGTCGATAAAATATTCAGATAGAAAATTGTTTAAACCCTTGAGTTTTCTCAACAATTTGAAAAATTTTTCTCCAAATACATATGTATGTATATTCTAACTTAGATACATTTTTATTTTAAGCTATAAAAGGATACAAATAATATCGACCACGTGACACTGTTTAAACCCTTGAGTTTTCTCAACAATTTGAAAAATTTTTCTCCAAATACATATGTATGTATATTCTAACTTAGATAAATTTTTATTTTAAGCTATAAAAGGATACAAATAATATCGACCACGTGACACTATCACTACAAAATGCAGTGTCATTCTTGTTTATTCATGTATTCATTCTATCATACACTTTGCCGTTAAGCAGATTTGAAAGTTTGTATTTTTTTAAATACATATACGAGAGCCACGCAATAATTTCTTTAAATTAAATTAATGCAAATGTCCAACAGAATTCTAGATGGATGCAGCGTCTTAGATCTTGACGATATTGAAAGTAACAAAAAAAGATGAATTGTAATATACAAAGTAATGACATGAAGTACGAACTTACAAGGTTGAGCACGGGACTTAACTAAAAGTGACATAGGGATAAAACCTCATATTTAATTATTTTTACGTGCTTTTATTTAATTTGCTTTATTAGATTGTTGGTAATACAAAGTTATGCTGGAAAAATCGAAATTAAATTCGAAAGTTCGGAGTTATGTTAGTAAGTATGTATGTTGTAGAAAATTTTAACTGAATTTATAAATCACTTCCTGTAGCTCAAATATGCTAAAATTTTTACTGTGTGGCCTTCGGTAGGTTAGTGGTTAGTGTTCTAGTCCGGTAGACCAGAGGTGGTGAGTTCGATTCTCACCTAAGGCACTGGTAAAGGAGCGCACAACATTCAAAATAGGGGCCTAGTTGTATTTCTTTGATATATTTATATATCCTTTCAAACTAACTAACTAACTAACAAATTTTATAATACTTAAAAACTTTTCTTGAATTGGATGGAGCCCACATTAGATCTTGAGTTTTTGCAAGTCGAATTCACAATTTCAAACATTTGGTACTCGATTTTCATCCAAAGACTCTTAGTGTTATCCTCGTTTTGTTTGTACATATTTATACACATTTAGAAATATATAGAAAGATACACAAACTCATATAATTTAGACATATGGGTCATTCATATTACGCAAAAGAAAAGTTTGAGATTTTATACATCCCTATAAGAGAATCACCCATTTTGGCGTAGTTCATTTAGATAGTTTCTTTCAAAACCAAACTAAATATAGTAGTAGCGTCATGCCAAAACTAAGTTTATGTGTTTATTGTACCATGGAGAAGAGAAAATAAAAACTAGTGCAACAACAAAAAAAAGAAAGAAATCCCTGACTGTGATTGTAAGACGCTTATTGTGGATTTTTCTGTAATTTTATCTTTTTCCTAGTATATTTTACTTTTTTATCAACGTAGGTATCCTTGCACAAGTTTTTTACTTAATTCCAGGTTTACGTGCGGTCAGTACTGTTGAAAACTTGTGGCCAAAGTCTCTGCATCAAAGTTGGTGCTACAAAAATTGAGTAAAATCATAACAGTGAGGGCTTAAAATAGCTTACGTTACACTAATGGAGGAAATTTAAAATATGACTTCAAATTATATAGAATTATTAAAAACCCTAAAGCAGACTAATATTTTAAAGAGACTAATTTGTTTAAGATTTAAATTTCATAATTAGATTAAATTAAGTATCCACTGTATCATATATTGTATATACGCACTCATTATGATAGTGTCATCATAGTAAACTGACATAAGGCATAGAAGGATAGTTCGTTTAAAAACCCATGAATGGTGCGGGTAAGATAATTTATTATTACAGCTCAATTTTATAGTTAAGAACACAAACCTAACAGAAAACTAATCACCATCAAACCAAACATATTAATTAAAAAAATTAATAACTTTAATGTTTTGTGAAAGATGCGTTTTGAATTCTTATTGAGTTTAAAATAATTCTTTCATAAGACATTTCTAGTTTTCCTAAAATATTGGGAAAGGTTTCCTGATGAGCTGGCTTAAGCAACCGGCGAAATGCGCATAGGAACTAGCTTCCCCACCATCAATACATTACAGTGAATTTATTTAAAAATTGGGGTTGAAAGCACGATAAGAAACTCTTTAACTTATTTGAAAAAAAATATTGTTTAAATACGATTTTTTTTTTCTATTTGCTACTTACCGCCACAGTTAAATTATTGCCAATTTGAACATCAACAATATCCTTGTGAGACAAATCATATTTTAAGCCATTCACATCCTCAATATTATGTGAAAATTCATTGCCCAAGTTGTCATGCAATGATACTTTCAATACGAAATTCATGCCACGTGGTATTTTCTCTTCGGTCTGTTTCATTTTTAATGTTGGATACTCCAATGAGGCCAAAATATATTGTACATTTTTAACTTCAATACCAATAGCTAAAGTTTGATCAAAAGTTTTTGCCTTAAAGAAATGGGGAAAAAAGAAGTTAGTTGGTGAATATGTGTGTTTGCTAAAACTTATTGAATACGTACAATAACTAAATCTCTGCCCAAAATCTCTTGAGTGCGTACAATGCCATCTGGTGTCACTTTAACAATTGAATTACTGTCACTCGATAGGCGGTATAGAACATCTTCCAAATTAGCTTTTAACTGTATGGAACTACGTGGCGCCAATAAAATACTGTCGGTTGATATACGCTTGGGATGTTCCAATTCCAATGTTTTAAAAACTAATAAAATGTGTTGGAAATTCAATTAAAGAAATAATAATTTATTAAGTTTTTCACTACACTTACCAACAACTTCTACAAATGAAGAGATTTTTTGTCCACCTGGTAATTGAACTGTAGCTTGAATTTTAGCTTTTCCTGGATTTAAAGCCTTAATGCGCACAGAAATTAAATCAGTGTCTGAATATTCAATACCTTAAAAGAGAATTAAAAAAATGAGTAATTTAAAAGACGGTAATATAAGAAATAAAATGCATTTATAAAAGATGTGTAGAATGAAGTGTTTTAAACTTATTTCAACGTGCTCATAAAAACATAACATAATCAATTATTGAAATAATATTCATGCTTTATTATTTTTTTAATAATAATTTTATTTTTAATTGGTGTTTTTGAACTCAAAATTAGTCTTGCAGGACAGAAGAATAAAATAATTCTATGTTCATTTTTAATTTTATTAAAATTAAAAATTAACATTTTTAATTGATGTCCTATTATACCGCAAGATTTTCCAGGACCGCAAATCAAAATCTTAATCCTTACATTTTCAAGTCATATTAGAATAATATTAGCTTTAAAAAATTTTTAAAAGTTAATTATAAAATAGTTAAGATTCGAAAGAAACAATTTTCGAATTTGTATGTTAAGTACATTGTGTTTCAAAATCTTTTTCTTTCGAATCGAAATACGGAATAAAGTTGTCATAAAATCGTTACGTCATTTGTTATAGGTTAATTTCGCTACTATTTTAAATACTTTGACATAAACCTTTGTTTTATAATTGTATGTTCCGTATCTGTTCCTGAATTGTAACTCAAACATTCAAGCTCATCAAAGAACATTTGCTATATGAACATTTTGTGAGCACTAACGGATTATCTAACCGAATATAGTGCAGTATCATAGTTCAAAATAGTTAGATGTCATAAATCTTTCAAAAAAGGTTTTCTGATTGAATGGAATTTATGCTTGAACCAAAGTTCATGACCTTAATTTTAATATGTTATCGCAGCCATATTCACGTAACTATGTTCTGTTGATTTTAATAAAAAAATAACTAAAAATTGTCTCAAAATCTTAACATAATTTGTTATAGGTTAATTTCGGATCTATTTTAAATAGTACAATGACATAAACCTTTGTTTTAGACTTGTAAGTTCCGTATCTGTTCCTGAATTGTAACTCAACCATTCAAGCTCATCGAAGAACATTTGTTATATGAACATTTTGTGAGCACTAACGGATTGTCTAACCGAATGTAGTGCAGTATCATAGTTCAAAACATAAATTATAAAATTATTTCTATACAAAAAAACTCTTACCAGCATCAGCAAAAATATTATAAATATTTACAACATCCGGTTGATTTGTAGACCAAACAATATGCATGTTAGCCAATGTACCCAATACCATGGGCGATAAATCAGGAACACCTAATATAAAGAAACAGTTATTTAACATGATAGACCTAATAAATTATAAATTCGTTCATTTCTTACCCCAAATAGAAGCTGGCATTACAGCACCACTACGTATTCTAATAAGTGGAGTTTTAATTTGTATATTCATCAATGGCACAACATGTACCTCAATAGTGTCTTCTGATATCACAACTTCTTGGCCATTGATGGGATTTTTCATAATACATTTTCCAGTGATTTTAGTTTCACCCAGTTTATTTGCAGTGACAATTGCCGACTCCATAGCTGCATGTCAAATATTACAGTTAAATTAAGAATATATAAAAAATATGTATTAACTTACTGATGATCTTTTTATCGTGGACATAATAAACAATATTAACGTCAGGCTGGGGACCACCATGGTAAAAGATTTGTACACTTGAACCCACTACTAAAGTTGAATTGCGTGGATATAAGCGCAAAGGTGGAAATACCTAAAAGAGTTCGATAACGTTATTAAGTTTGCTTTTTATAAAGTGAAATTTTAATTTTTATACCTGCACATTGATAGGTTCACTAGATACCAGTAAATCTCCACTACCAGCATTAAAAGCTATTTTAGTTTCACCTAAATTATTACCGGTAATAACATATCTACAATAATAATGTTAATATTATTAGCTGTTATCGGTATTACGAGTATATATTTTGTCATACCTTATTTCACCAACATCTAAATCGAATTGATCGCCTAATTGTATGCTTAATATATTTGCATTAAATACTTCTTCCGACAACTCATAAATGTGCAAATTAAAGGGATCAATATGCATCAAATTATCATGGGAATCATACAGTTTAACAATAGCCTCAATAGATTTTGTACGTTCTACACGATCTGCAGCTTCAACACGAATGGCGCCAATACTAACAACTGAAATCGACAAGTGTGCAGGTTCATTCATTAAGCAACGATCAATGAGTTCTAGGCGAGTCTATAGAAAAATAGAGCAATTAAATTTGTTTGCTTATAATAGAAATTAAAAATTCTTACATGACCAATTCGCAGAGGAGTAACAATCAATTCCTTTTCTTTGTTATCAAATTCGACCTTTACAATACCAGCTTCTGACAGTTGGAAATCATAAAAACCACTGCCCTGGGACATAGGTATACGTTCGCGTCTATTTTTGGCCAAAAATATGCTAATGTGATCAGAGGGGAAGAATGTACTGTTAACAGTCATAAAACGTATTTCATTTTCTATTACAGGTGTAAAAACTTCTCCAGTTTTTGGCTGAAATGTAAAACAATTTTGTGTTAATAACTTTTGCCAATAAACTTAAACTCAAATTCACTTACATTCTTAATGCCGAAAGGTGGTTCTTCAGGGTAAATATCTTGTTTTCTCAATACACGTTCATCGTATTTGGTGACTACACCTTTTATACGGAAATTTTGTGTCACTTCGCCGAGTGTAGTAACAAGAAGATCTTTGCCTGGCAAACGTACACCTTCTAGCAATTCTTGCTCTGATTGACGATTATAAGTTATAGCACCACTCTGATAACGCTGATCACCAGCAGCAAATTCCCAGTCTATAAACAGTGATGATATATTCATCAATTTGCGATTTTTAGCATCCTGTACTTCAATTTCTATTTCGAATTTATCATCGCGATCTTTAAGCTGCAGCAAAGCATTTTTCATTTCCATCGGGCACGAAGAACGCATTTGTTCCGTGGTGTACAAATTCAAGAAGCGTGGCTTAACGCAATAAACATTAGTGACTATTGTCGACACATACGGTTGAAAGTTGGGCGCTAGTAAGGCATTGAACACATTGAATGTCACAGCAGTTTCACCAATTTCTCGGCACAAAACGCTAAAGGCGTATAAATTATTTTGAGTGTCAAATTCAATTTCCGACACACGAGCGATATTGTAGTCATACTCCGTACCCTTAGTTAACTCAGCTTCCAATGTGTATATTTTTTGTGGACCATTGGAATAGATAACGTTACGTGAAGCGCCAATTGGCAAAACAACATGATTTTCAATGGGATTTAGAATAGTCAATGGCTCGAAAACACTGAGTGTAACTTCGTCCTTTAAAACTTTATCTTGGAACTTGTAAGACAACCTCAGATGTGATAGACCTACGGCAGTACTGCGCAAGTGTACTACTTGACAAGCATCAGGAGCCATTTCAACATCAACATTATTGTAGTCAACTTGAAAGATTTGGTTGGAAAATTCAAAATCAAAGATCAGATTTTCACATTTTGTAAATGGCATCAGTGTTTTGTTGACATACGCATACACGGCCACATGAAGATGTACATAGTCTTTAAGGGCAGTTTCAAAATTATATTTCAAAATTTCCAATTTCACAGGGGGCACAAAGTAAATATCTGCCTGGCGAGTTATTTTTTGGTTTTTAGCAAGAGCAACTTTAACGTGACCATGGGCTGTCAGCAGAGATCCAGTAGACGTGTCGAAAGTGTCTAAATTATATCTGGCTTCGGTATCACGTATCACAGTTGTGGCCAAACCATTTTGATTTATATGCAAGAGACGTGGTTGCTGAGACTTCCAAATATAGGAACCGTCACCGCCTTGTGCATGAAATTGTATTTTTTGTGTTTTGATTACATTCGGATCGAATGGCAAAATAACTTTACTGGGTTTCAAAGTTAATTCACTGAAGATTTGTAATTCAGCTTGAGCAGTTAACTATATAAATCATAATGTGTGTTAAGGGTTTTATGTAAGTTACAAAATATTTCATTAAATGTACTTACATCTTTAAATGTACCATACACTGGAGTTGTACCTTCTCTAATTGCTTCACCATTTATACGAGAACCATTTTTACTTCGTTTATGAACTAAGAAAAGCATTTCATCTAGCTCGGAATTTACCGAGAAACGAGAACCCAAAGTAATTTTATGATCATCACTAAAATAAAGTATGGAAACATTATTTTGGGAATTGGAAATATTTATTAAACATTGCTGCAATACACAGCTATGTACTTAAACCCAGCCTACTATTTAAAAGTTTAAGCAAATTATGCACTTACTGTGTGTACAAGTCAACAGCAATCTCATGTTTTTCTCCCTCAACTGTAATCCAATTATTATACGGCAACAGACTAAGACCAAGTTTTTTCGGATTTGCCACAGTAATCCTGGCACTGGGTACAGACGATTTTGTAAGTTCATTGCCAGCAGCGAAGCTTCCCTCGTTTGGAACATTGCGATCACGTAAAACAACCATTGTACGGCCTACTTTAAGGCCAGTTCCAGTGGTACCCTTAATACTAGCCACATTACCATCATCAATTTCCAAAAAGTATTGATTGTTGAGAGAGATCTCTTGTAATCGGCCCATTTTCAATTGTAATATGCGGAAGTTAACCGTATCTCCAGGTAATATATAGACATCGGAGGGTTCTAAAATAATATTGGCCAAGACATTGATGTAAACTTGCAGCGGTTGAACATGACTGTATTCCGGATAAAGCATATTGACTGTAACCTAAGAACAAAAAAAAAATAATTTCAAGGAATATGAAATATAATTCTATAATACATACCTTGGCTGTGCCAGTATTAATACCCTCCAATAATACCATGTAACCTTTAAGACCTTGAGCTTCAAATTTCTCCAAGGCTTCTGGCACCTCATGGTATGAACTTTCAGTAAATGTTAAAAATCTTAAAGCTGGCGACCAATCCTTGTTATCTTTATTCAAAGAAGAAATAGCCCAATTAAATTCAACACCTTCGAGTGTTGTGAAAGCGTTTCCCTGAGAATCTTCTGCATGTATAACAAATGTTTCCGGAGCCTCCTCTAAGTAGAGCTGTCTTGTAGTAGTAATGACGCTTAGCTTGTCAATGACATCCAAAATGACATCACAACGTAGCGACTCTCCACTGGCAACATCTTCGGCCAGCACTATGGCAGTATTGCGTCTACGTTCACGTGATAGCACAGTGACTGTAGCTTTATGCGTGCATTCATTTTCAGCATCATCATAAAGGGGAGTTATTAGAATTAAGTCTTGGCGCGATGATGTCCTGTAAAAAACATAAACAACTTTAATTACAACAAATCCATTTTTAAGGTTAAGATCAATGAAGCGCCAAAACTGAAATTCCCTTCAGCTGCTCATGTTGGTAGGTTGATTGGCCTTCATTGTGTTTGAGTAGCCGGTATAAACAACAACAAAAATAACGAACGCTGTTGTAATAACAACAGTTGTGCAAAACATTTGAGCGAAATCATACCATTTAAAACATCCTTTTTCTTTTACTTCAAGAGTGAAGTTTATTGAAATTTTATCAAAAATTGGAAGTAACACTCTTGGATAATTTAATTTTGTTGCTTCAGTGCATTTTAAAGCACAAAAAATTAATAAAAATAGACACAAACTTATTTTAATTTTCTCCATTTTAGCACGTTGTGTCAATGTGAATAAAAGAAGAACTGACAAACAAAAAATCGTGCGAATAAACCTGCGCCGGCAAACATTAACAACGGCGGTGTCTAACACTAAAAATTTCAGCGACGGCTGAAAGTCATCGATAGCCGTCTAAGTTTTTTTTAATTTAAAACGATATTGTATAATAGCGGAATCCTAGTGATTAAAATGCGGGAAGAATATACTTTAAAAAGATCGGGCTTTTTTACCATTTTTATATAATAAATTTAAAAATCAATCCAATACTATGCTGCGTCGAATTTTAGATAATTTTTTACAAATTCTTAAACTTAGAAAGACAGCGTTTTTTCAACAATTAACAGCGAAGTGCTGTGATATTTTTTACTGTGATAATTTTTGCTATCACACCTGCATATGTTTTTCCGTATAGCATAACCTATAAATGTAATCAAAGCTGTCTTTTTTTTTTTTTTTTTTTTGTGCACATTTTTAAAATTGAAAAATACTTACTTTTCATGTTCATTATTCATTTTCTTTAATTTATTTTTTTCAAAAAAATGTATTTCAAAACAAAACAGCTGTTTTGTTTATGTTTGTCACACGAAAATAGAGCACGCTCTAATCAAAAAAATTACATACATATGTATGTATGTATTTCCACATGTATTTTACACATGCAATGTTTCATATGTATCAGACGATATGTAGAACTTTTACTGATGGAAATTTTGACAGTACATAAAATACGCGCCGTCTAATACCACCTTAAGCATATAAATCCGAAAAAATAAAATTTTGAGTTGAGTCACTTTTAAACTGGGTGTGCGGAATATTTGTCAGTCCTCCACCATAGCACATTTCCTTTCATTGATTCTTCTCATGATCAGTCTACAAATAACTTCTATAAAATGCAGCGAGGAATAATTTTGAAATCAGTGGGGGTATCTAAAAGTTAATTAACATAGAAGTGCAATGGGTAACTGAAAAATATAAGTACACCTTAGAAATGATTATATGTATGTATTTTTATGAATTATTTTATTAATGTTCAAAAAAAATGGGAAAGCTTTACGAAACCATAAATGTATTCTTCAGTTATATCATGCACTATAATGTTTTTTCTCTTTTGCTGCAACAATTTTTAGACTTTGACTGTTCAATTGAAAAAAATAACTTAAAAACTCAAAAAGAAACGTTGTTAGCCGAGACTACATTTTTAAATACAACAAGTTAAAGAATTATCAATTTCAGAATGTTTTTATATATTCTTTATACACACTTCTTAATACTGTTTGTATAATAGTACAATTATCTAGTCCAAACAAAATTTGTATTTTTTTTTTTTTTTCAAAAATATTAGGGATTTTTTTGGCATACCGTTGGTATTCATATTTATTTTCTTAAACAATTCAAAAATATTTTGTTTCCAAACGAATTTGTTATGCCATGCCGAAACGTTGGGACTATGGGAACTGGTGCAAACTTTAGTTATAAATGTTTAAACTTACTAACAAACTTACAAAAAAATTAAAATTTAATTTTTATAATAGATCAACTAATTTGGTCCTTAAATGGCGTGATCTTTGAGTTTAATTTAAATTACTATAGGATTTACTATATTTCTAATGTGTATTTTTATATTTCACTTTTGTTATATTATTTAAATATAATTAGAATATGAATGCAAAGCCTCAAACTATCTCTTAATAAGAAGTAACATTTGTCGTTAAATTATATAATAATCATTCTTGTTTATATTATTCTTACCACCACTGTATATTTTTATAGAAAACAGAAACTCTTTGGAGGAGCGTAGCCAGATTTCTAAATCTTATAGCTTAAAATGAAAAGTTGTGTAAATTAAAAAAAAAATGTAAGAAGTCTTGGTAACTCTGAACTATTTGACAACTATTTCTTTTGTTTTGTTTTGTGAACGAAGTTTTTGCTGCAAATTATCTTAAAATACCACAATCTTTCTATTAAAAAACAAATTGTAATTGAAAGGCAGAAATAATGTCTAGTAGTGAGACTGAAAATACTGATAGAGATGAAAATAAACCATCCAAGGCAATGAAACTTAATATTAAAAACATTCAAGAAGTAAAAGAAATGCAGACTGAAAATCTCTATGAGTACATAGACGATCTTCATGCCCTGGTGAAAAAACAAGACAAAAAGTTAAAAAAGTACAAAAATAAAATCAATAAATTGGTGAGATTAATTAGTAAGGTTATTATTCAGATACAAGTTATTTATTTATGTACATTTTTGAATTTAGACTAAGGAAATCGACAGATTAAAGGGATCTCGTAAAGACGACCATTTTTCACCTGATGCACAAAGAGAAAATACTGCTGCTTCTGAGGATAAATCGAAAGGTTTACCGGTAGTCATAAATAAGGATAATGAGTCGAAAGAAGATGAAAGCGGTAAGTTATTTCAATTTCCTGATAATATTCGAAAAAAATCCTTATGTACAAACACTACATATTTGTATATATAACTCTTGTATGTGCCAAATGTCCACTACTTTTTATTTTCCTAATATTGTATCAACAACGAATATCGAAAACTTCTATTAATCAGAAAAATGTTCAATTTATAAAATTTATTGATTGTAAAAACAAGCCAGTGTGAATTTTAGAGAAAATAAATTGGGGTTTTTACTTCAATATGACTTTAAGTAACAGATCATCTGGATAGTTCTGGACGTAAATACAAACATGGTTCTTGTTAATACAAAAGAACCATTTTTAATATCCGAATTATACACTGGCCTTACTGTTTGATGGTTTTTATGGGGACAACCTCCGCAACGAGCAATTTGTGTCATTGAATTACTTTTATTAAAAAATCCATATTTTATTTCTTTTAATCGCACAAATTACTTTTTTAGAGCCATTTTTTGCAAAAATGTTCACTTCCAGGCGAACAATCATAAATAACTTACATAGCTACATATGTACATATGGGCAATTCCATGAAAAGGTAAACCGAAACAGTAAAAATAAAACCCTTAAAGCTTGCTTTTTGAAGTTAGTGTAACAAAATTTGGTTTATGATCTGTTGTTGTTCCAACGACTAATGCTGTTAAACATTTTTGAAATCGGTACTAGCCGCCATACAAACGGACGCGTAAATATCGCTTTTTTGCTCATAATTCTGGTAATTATAATACTATCTCTTCAAAAATCGACAGACCCTAATTCCAAAGTTTAATTTTAGAAAAACACTTAAACGTCCATACCATACTTATAAGCACTAGTATTATGATAGTTTTTAAATAAGTTTTATGTGAACATAAATCCCACACCAACATTTTATGTGGATCGGTCCATATTTCACCCATCACCGTCAAATTATCAGTTTATATTTAAAAACAGATGGACAGACTCAGAAAGTTATTCTCTGCCGAACTTTAAGGTGGGTATAGGATCAATATTTTTAGACGTTGCAATTATCAGCACAAACGCCATTATAAAACTCTGTAAAATTTAATATCATATTTTCAGAGATGGATTTTAGCTTTGTTCCTTTACTTGTCAAGTTTGCAGGTTTTTACCAGAAATCGTAAAAGAGAACAAATTTGAGCAATTAATATTAGTTGTGTTTTGTTGCTAACGTTTAAAGGCAATTTCATATAAATTTAAAATTTATAAACGTTAGGAGTTAACGTGTAAAATTATACAAGTTAATTTTAACGTTGATAAAAGTGCTACCAATTCAAAAATACAAATATTAATGTGTTTATGTCAAACAATAAAAAAATATTTTAAAATAAAATTTAAATCAAAGAAAATTACCAAATAAAAAAACCTTTTCAAGAAATTGTAAATAATTTCAAAATTTAGCAGATTTCTTCTGTGGAGTGATGCCAAGTCAGGTAATGTTCGTTTTGTTGCTAACTTTAAGCGTTAACACTCATTGATAGCAACAAAACACAACTATTATTTTCTCTTTGCCAGAACTTGCAGGTTTTAGCCAGAACATTTTTTCCTGGCAAATAGAAAACAAATTGTCAAATAAATTATTTGTTTAAAAAAATACATTGAAAACAAAAAATGTTTGATATTTTTGATTTATTTTCATAAATAAGTATGTGTGATTGTAGTCTTTCAATTTTATTTTAATTTCAATAGAAATTTATATGAAAAAACTTCAATACAAATTTATTGAAAGAGAAATTTTGTTTTTTCTGTTCCCGTACTTTTTATAAGTACGAAGAGAAAATTCATTAATTCTCTTTAGCCAGAAAAGTTCTGGAACAAAGTTAATATAATATAACATGTGTACAGCTAGATTCAATAAATTGAAAAAAGTACAATCTTTTGAATTACTACTACTTCCACGCTCCCTTACAAATAGGGCGTTAAAGATATACTTGCAATTTTTCTTACAAAGAAGTTGTTTACAAAGATGTAGTAGTAGTCATTGAAAAGTAAGTGGTTATGTAAGTACAACCCATTACCGCGCTTTTACTTAAATATTTATTGAAATCAAAATGTTTTTGTCAAATTGCCCTAATAATTGACCCTACCCCCATATAAAGATCCCATCATAAAATTACTTTAACGCTCATAACTTGCATCTTACTGACAGTAAAGCTACAAAATTCGACATAAACATTTCGATCGGAACTAAAATCTTTCTCAAAAAATAATAATCCCAATAACAGGCTTAAAATCCAAGAAAAATAAGTTTTATTGGAACTAAGATCTCTTTGTCCCCCTCAGAAAATTACTTATTTTCAAAGTAACCAAAATATTTCTCAAATTTTTTGAGGATTTGTTCATGTATTATGATAACATGCTACTATCAGGTCAGGGCATTACTACTGTTTATGTAGGAAACTAAAATTTAAAATAAATGAGTAAACTATGGAAGCAAATAACAAAAAAATAGATACATACATATAAGTTTTGTTCCTTTACTTGTCAAGTTTTCAGGCATAGAAAAGGTATACATAGAACTGAAACTGAGTATGACAAAACCTAAGTCTGCTGTCAAAAACCTAAGTCGTGAGAATGTATTAGTTGAAAAATATGTAACCCAACAAACACAAACTCTTTCGTTTAAAAAGTTTTTATATTTTTGTTTGATATTATATTTCGATATTTTATGAAATAATGTTTTGAATTGCCATTTTTATTCAATATCAGTTGACCAATGTAAGAAAGATCGTCATTAAAAATTATTCTTAATTTTAAATAAACTCTTTGTGTTTGCTGGGTTAAGTCAATATTGACACTTGAAAATTATATTAAAAAAATAAAAACGATTGAAAAATTAGTTTTTTTCTGAAAATGTTTTCAATAATTTTATAGGAAAAACATAACTTTTAGCAGTGTTTATTGCAGCAGCAGGGGCTATTTTGCCAAAGGAATTGTGCTAATGCTAAAATTAACGCTTGATATGAACGATTATTGTTAATTTCAAAGCAGCCCAAATGCAGTCAAAATACACCCTACACCACACTAATGGGAACGGCATTTTGTTTATGTCTTAAAATTTGTTACACCTGCGTCGATGTAATGATGTAATCCGTCCATAAATTAGCCTATTGAACTTTTTTGTAAGCGGTACATGCTATACAAGAATAGGGTATTTATAAAATTCGACTCAACAAATTTTATATATAAGAAATTTTGACTATATATTGTTATAATGAATATAACTTCTACATTAAAAAATACTAAATAACTTATTGCTACTTACTAGCAATGTGGTAGGGAATGATGTATTCGGATACATTTTGTACTTTCATATTTTTGTTATTTTATGTCAATGGTGCCCAAAATCACTATTCCCTATCACGCGAGATAGGGCAAGAATATTCTGCTGACGTTGCGTTGACTCACCTACACTATAAGCTTACTTGTGTATTTTCTTATTTGAGCATGTGATAGTTGATTATCTCTCAACTTGCAAAACAAAATCAACTCAGTTGGTGATCAGCATTTGTCGAAGTAAGGTCTGTACGCAACTTTTTTAAAATCCACACAGAAATACAACAACAAAATTTTGAGAAAGCCGAATTTATGTAGGTGAATGAGAGAGCACAGCTGATAGTTTTTTATATATGAACTTTAATGTACGCTGTCTGTCAAAATCCATAATATCAATTTGACAGTTAGAATATACTTTTTAGTATGCAGTCATTTTATTAGTGCAGTTTTATTTTGGGTTACATTTTGTTCTCTGCTGCTTTACCAATACAAATGAATGTGTAACAGTGTGTGTATGGGCATCACTGTTTTATGTAAACAAAAATAAAAATACTAATACAATTGTATTAAATTCACACAGAACATAGAAAAATAAATAGAACTGAAACTGAGAATAAGAAATATTACTCTCTCACATGTACAGGTTCTGTGTGAATTTAATACAATTGTATGAGTATTTTTATTTTTGTTTACATAAAATAACAAAAATATGAAAGTACAAAATGTATCCGAATACACCATACCCTACCACATTGCGAGTAAGTAGCAATAAGTTATTTAGTATTTTTTAATGTAGAAGTTATATTCAAGAGATTGATGTTTGCTTAATTAATGAATGTACTACTCATTATAACAATATATAGTCAAAATTTCGTATATATAAAATTTGTTGAGTCGAATTTTATAAATACTCTATTCTTGTATAGCATGTACCGCTTACAAAAAAGTTCAATAGGCTAATTTATGGGCGGATTACATCATTACATCGACGCAGGTGTTACAAACTTTAAGACGTAAACAAAATACCGTTCCCATTAGTGTGGTGTAGGGTGTATTTTGACTGCATTTGGGCTGCTTTGAAATTAACAATAATCGTTCATATCAAGCGTTAATTTTAGCATTAGCACAATTCCTTTGGCAAAATAGCCCCTGCTGCTGCAATAAACACTGCTAAAAGTTATGTTTTCCCATAAAATTATTGAAAACATTTTCAGAAAAAAAAACAAATTTTTCAATCGTTTTTATTTTTTAATATTATTTTCAAGTGTCAATATTGACTCAACCCAGCAACCACAAAGAGTTTATTTAAAATTAAAAATTATTTTTAATGAAGATCTTTCTTACATTGGTCAACTGATATTGAATAAAAATGGCTAATTCAAACCATTATTTCATAAAATATCGAAATATAATATCAAACAAAAATATAAAAACTTTTTAAACGAAAGAGTTTGTGTTTGTTGGGTTACATATTTTTCAACTAATACATTCTCACGACTTAGGTTTTTGACAGCAGACTTAGGTTTTGTCATACTCAGTTTCAGTTCTATGTATACCTTTTCTATGACACAGAACCTGTACATGTGAGAGAGTAATATTTCTTATTCTCAGTTTCAGTTCTATTTATTTTTCTATGTTTTCAGGCAAAGAATATAAAGAAATTGGGGCTTGTCAGTTGGTACGTAAAGGAGTTGTCATTCGGTACCTAACTCTAAGTATGTATTGGTAGAATTTTTGAATTAGTATTGGAGCTCCAACCACTTTCACCACACTTTCCAAACATACATACTTGTATAAAATCGTACATAAAAATTTTAGGAAAAATAAATAACATTTAAATTTCTACATTCGCAGATTTTTTAATTTATTTTGCCCACATCTAATCAGGAAACATTTAATAATTATTTATTTTATTTATTTATTCATTCTATATCTTACAAAATAAATTTATAAAATATATTTACAAGGCGCCGGGTAACTAGACCATATGCGCTCACAAAATCAAAAAATAATCCAAGAGAAAAAATTTAAATAAAATAAAAATTTACAATTGAAAAAAGAGAAAAAAAAAGAAAAATTAACAGAATGTCAAAAAAAAAAAAATAATAATTTACAAAAAATAACAAAAGCAAGTAATAGTCTAAAAATTTAGTTTCTTTTTAAACATGTGAGTGTGAATAGATAAAAAAATTTTCATAAATATGGCCTTAAATCTCATGGATCTTGTGTTTCTTCAGGCTTCCTAGGATATCGGGTATGTTCTCACTCAGGGAACAATCAAGAATCTCTTCCAATGATTTATCAATTCTCGAAATAGGGCAATCCACTAGCAAGTGGGGAATAGAAAGGTCTACATCACAAGAGAAGCATTTTGGTGGATCAGTTTTCTCATAATAAAACCTTGTGTTATATACAGCCTTTCCAACTCTCATACGTGCCAGTAAAATACACTGGCTTCTGGTTAAATGAATGTTGTATTTGGGTCTGTTAAAGCGTTGGCCACGGATTGCGTTACAGGGATTCGATAAAACTTTGGGAAAGCATGGTATTTCAGTTATACTAGGTAGGTTTATAGTCTCCTTGGCAGCAATATCTGCGCATTCATTCCCTTGAATACCAATGTGTGAAGGTATCCAAATAAGAGTAATGTTGCAGTTTCCGCCATGACATAGTACATTTTCAAAAGACTTATTATGATTACTCAAGAGTGCTCTAGTGGCACTAAGACTATCTGTGCAAATCAAAGTTTCCTTCGCAAGTTCAATGGAGTATTCTATAGCACTTTTGATTGCCGCCATTTCAGCTGTAAAAATACCAGTGAAATCAGGTAAACGTTCCCGGCGAATGACGTCAAACTGAGATGATGAAATTTGTCTTACAATTGCATAGGATGTTTTACCATTCATATAAGAACCATCCGTAAAAAGTACAGTTTCAGGAGCGTATACCGAAATTTTCTCCGCCAACATTTTCCTGAAACACATTGGATTCATGGAGTCCTTATTATATACACTGAGACTGTCATCAATGTTAATATAAACGCCAGTGTTATTCGTGATGATTGGTCTCTGTGGTATAGAAACTTCATTTCTTTCCAATAGGGATAACACGTTCCCAATAGAGCATGGTGGCGAATTAGTGGGACTTTCAATATACCTCCAAAAAAGTTCATGAAGTCCATCGGATTTTATAGTTATACCCCTTGCAGCAATTCCAACGGAGCTTTTTTCTAAAAGAGCTTGGAAATCTAAAAATTTTGCCTCATTTCTTAGTGACTGAATAGGTGTAGGTCTTAGTAAGCCAGATGCAGTTCTAAAACAGGTGTTAAGTTGGGTGTTGATTTTAGAAATATTCCTCTTTGAAGTCCATCCATAAATTGTTATCCCATGCAAAAGTACTCCTGTGGTCAAAGATCTACATATATTCAACGAAGTTTCCATATGGGGCCCCTTATTACGGGAGCAAATAAGTTTTAGTAAGTTGTTCACCTTACTCAATTTGGTCTTCAGAAAATTTACGTGAGTATTCCATAGCATGTTCTTAGTAAAGTATATACCCAATATTCGCATTTGATCAGATATATGCAGGTCACATCCATTTAAGTGTACTAGAGTTCGCCCAGCGGTCGAAATTCGACCAGAACCAATGCTGGAAAAATTCAATAATTAGCTAAAATAAAACCCTATTTTTGTAGTTCAAATCTGTGGTAAAAAATTAACTTTATTGATATTATCAAAGTGTATAATTTGCTTTGAATAATGTTTTCTTTTAGAAAATGTGATGGGTTTTAGTAAAACTTCCATCAGAAGTTTAAAACCTCAATTGTCAAAATTAGTTATACAACTTGTTTTACAAAAGTATTTCAACTATTTTAAAAATAATAAAAAATAACGAACATTTCTTCTATCGATTTATTATCCCCTACATATTTACGCATCGTTCACAATGCTGGAGTACTCTACTGTACAGTGTACACACCAGTAAAGAAATGTTAGCTGTTCAAAATACAGAGTTGAAATGTTCTAAATAATTTGTGAAAACAGTAAAAATATTTAAAATAAATAATGTCTTATCTAATTATAAATAAATTTTATTTGGATGTCATTAGTAGTCCATCCAACAGGTATATGCTTTATAAATTTTCCCTTATAACACTCGACAAAGACTTCAGCAGACATACATTTATTCAATTTTAATGTCTTCTAATAGAATTTAATAGTAGATATTCTATGAGGCCTTCTAATGGGCCTTTTATTAGCCTTCATATAGAAACGCATAAGGATATGCATTGGCTTCCAATTACACACTGATTTTGTATATGCATAATAAGACCTTCATTTCTCAAGTACTGTTTTTAGTACTTTTTGAAAGAAAACATTAATAAACTATAAATTTCAGTCTTTTGTTAATATATGCAAGTTTAATAGCAAGTAAATGAATAATAAACGATAAATTGCTAAGTACGGTTAAACACTCTTCATCCCAAAAGACATGATTTATATTTAGCAGTTTCAACTTGTATCTATTTTTATATAACAAATAACCATCACATATTCAACTTACAGTTTTCACTTTACACTACTATTTCCTAATTGGTTAGAATAGCCCAAAAAAAGAAGAATATCACCAAGTCCTCGCTGTGCTAAACCTGCATATAAGCGATATACATATCCATTTATTGCGGTGTATCATATACCGGCATAACCAACTAAACTTTACTTATATTTTTTACAGGCTATTTTTATTTCTTACTGACACTGAATCAATTCGTTAATCCATAATTTAAATCTTCCAAATCAATCAAAACTAATAATTATGTACCGCAATTCAGTATTTTTTTAACTACAACATTTTGTTGTTATGTGGTATGTATTCTGAACTTCATTTCACCGATTTTTTTCGTTAAACATAATCGAAAAAATAAAAAATAAATTAAAAGTTCACGTTAATAATTTTATATTTTAAAAATATTTCAATACATAACTCTTGACATTCTTATATTTTTCCGACATTTGTCTTTAAAATATTCTGCGGTTGTTAAAAAGTTAGGGAAATTCGTTAATGTAACTGATATTTGTCATTACTTTTAGATATTAAAAAAAAAAAATTACTGAATTCCGGTACTGATGTCCTACCAATAATTTTCCAGTTCAAACACCAATATCAGTACATTGTTTGGCATTTCTTTAGGTGTCCCCAAGCATTATTTACGCATGTTTTTATATTCCCAGTTCGTTGTTTCCTCGGGAATGTCCTTCAATTTAACTATTTTGAAAAGTTTAAATAACGAAAAACTTCTAATCGAAAACTCTGAATATAAAACTGAAGTCCTACTTCTTATAAAAATATTCCTTTCGATTTGGTAACAATCGTAACGATATTATAACAAAATAGATCATTATCTCATTCACAATTTAGCACTTTACACAAAAATATAAAACAATAAAATCCTATTTTCGCATTGCCTAAGCCTTATTAAAAACAACAACAAAAACAAATATCATGCAAAATACAAAAATCAAACAGCAACAGAGAAGTTAAACGTTTCTGCACTCTCCTCTCTTTTTTTGTTTTGTTTCTTGCTTTGTTTGTTTTTAATTTCAAGAATACGTACGTGTGACTATTGTTTCTATGTATTAGTAACAACTTTAAACTCTTATAGCTCCTAAAATTCTGAACCGATCTCATTAATATATATATTGTGCACATCTGCGAACAAATACCTTTAAAATGATATAATTTTTGCCAAGATCAGATGTATCCTGTAAGAGTAAAAGGGGTCACAAGAAATCGTCTTGCCTATTAATTATATAGATTTCATTTGAAACGCAGTATCGCTTTCTACATACATGGAGAATCTCAGTTTTTTCAATGGGGATAATAGCTCCCCTACTCTTTGCCCAGTTTTGAATTTCCCGATCCAACATTTCCAAGTTTTGCCGGACCGTTTCGGATTCACCAGATACAATAGCAAAAATATTATCAGCATATATCCCAACGTGGTCAATTCCAGGTAGATTTTAAATGGCCTTCGATAATGAGTTGGCATAAATTGTGAAAAGGACTACAGATAGTGGAGATCCCTGAGGAACCCCGTTATCCAAAGGCCGCGTTGTAGAGAAAAAACCATCTACTCTGACCGCTACTTTGCGGTTTTGAAGAAAAGATTTTATAAGCCTTAAAATTTCCCTAGGCATGCCCCATTCATTCAGTTCGAGTATAATGTAAGTTGACACTACGCGGTCAAAAGCCTTCTCAATGTCCTCTGAGAGTACTAAACTATGTTTGCCATTTTTGAGGTTGCCACGTAAAGTTTCCTCTAGATTATGACATAAGGTATGCACACCGTGTCTGGGTATGAAAGCGTGTTGTGTTGTAGATATATTCTCACGTGCAAAATTCCAAAAACGTTTAGACATAATTTTCTCAAAAATCTTAGAGAGTACCGGTAGTAGAGAGATGGGTCGATAGCCTTCCAGTTGGTTGGGGTTCTTGCCTGGTTTTGGGATTGGTGATAGAATGGCTGTTTTCCAATCATGCGGATACACACTGCTGATCAAAATGTTGTTGTACAGATCACAAAGGCGTTGTTTCAGATTATCTGGTGCGTTTTTAACCATGGAATAAGTAATTTTGTCACGGGCAGGTGATGATCCCTTTAAAGTCCTCAAGACATGATTCAGTTCAGAAATATCAATCGCTCGTATCATAATCGCGTAGCGGTCACTGGATTGTTGTAATACATCAATATCGAGATTCATCTTCCTATCAACAATATCAGGGTCGAAAACTTGATCTGAACTGAGCGAACACCAATACTGAGCAAATTTCTCAGCAATCATCTCCGGGTGAGTAATATTATCATCGTCAACACATATGGTGGGAAAGTTATAAGTACCATCAGATCTTAAATTATTTACCTTTTTCCATAGAAAACGAATATCCATTACAGGGTTCAGAGAATTGAGAAAATGTTCCCATGTAAGCCTTTTCGCATTTTTACTCTCCTTTTTGACCATTGCACATGACCTTTTGTATTCCAAGCAATTATCTTTATTACGATGTCTTTTGAATAGTTTCCAAGCTTGCTGCCTCAAACGTATTAGTTTTGAAATTTTAGAGTTAAACCAAACGGGGTTATTCTTGTTTGGCGGTTTACGGCTGAGGGGAATTGCCTCATTCGCTGCTTTTCTTAATATTCGTTTGATCTGTGAAGCTTCCTTATTAATATTATCCGATCTTACAGACTGTTCAGTTATCTGAGTTGCTTTGGTGTTAAAAAGTGGCCAGTCCGCGTTTCCATCAAGGAAACGGGGAGAGAATTTTCTTCTTACTGTGTTGATATTGTTGGAAATTCTGATCGGAAAATGGTCACCAGCTTCTGGCAATGATAGACAAGACCAAGATAATCCAGGGGCAAAATCAGCACTACACATGGAGACATCCACAGCAGTGAGAGTATTTCTGGTGTTCAGCAAAGTTGGTGCACCATCATTTAAGACTATCAACCCATTATCATCGGCGAAGGTCTCCCACATTCTCCCGTCAGGAGAATTGGTATTTGAACCCCATAAAATATTCTGTGCGTTGAAATCGCCTAGTAGTAAGTGGTGAATGTTTGCAGTAAAACGTATGTCATTTATAGAGGAAGTAGTCAATCTTGAAGTATGCTCCTTATAAATATTTATAATCTGCAATTTTAAACCACAGCTAATAATTACCGATTGGAACAACAAATCATCAGTTGATGTAGAGTGCTCTACTACATTTATACCATTCTTAATAAATAGAGCAATACCAGATTTTGCGTAAGTATATTCCTTGTTATGATGAAAAATCTTATATCCAGGAAGGTGTAGTAAGTGTAAAGTTTTATCAATAATATGAGTTTCCTGAAGTGCAATAATATTCGGTTTATATATAGCAACTAGTCTTTCCAAAGCATATTTGTTATTTATATACCCTTGAATATTCCATTGGAGAAGATTTATGCTAAAGCCATTATTCATGAAAAATTATTTATTCTTTACCTTTGAAGGTAATGTTTTCCTCAAAGTGTTCGGTGTTATGATGGTATTCAACTGGGGGAATTTCTTATATAATTGTGAACACGGAGTTGTTTCATTACCAGAATTATCCTTATTTGATCTTGGTGGGGTGTTTAAACCCAAGCCCTCATTTATATCTCTTATAACCATCTCCTCAGTAATGTTCTCATCGATTGGCATATTACTAATTTCCATATCATCTGTCGTATAATCGTCAAAAATGTCATCACTAACATGTGACCCAAATTGTAAATTGTCGTTACTAATATTTGAGTTATTTGTCTCAGAGGTGTGTGAAAAATTTAAAGATGTGTGGTCGAGCGTTTGCGATTGAGTTTCTTGTTGAAATATTTGAGAAGGAATAGTAGTTGAGTTTGCCGGTGTTATGTTGTTGTTTTCTGGTTGTTGAGTTGAGTTCTCTTCTGGTGTTATGTTGTTGTTTTCTTGTTGTTGTGTTGAGTTATTTTCTTTTTTTTCGTTTGTCGTTTTGTTTACAGTTGATACTTGTTTGGTTTTGTCCTCTAGTTGAGCCGTTGATTGTTTTGTTGTGATTTTGTCTTGTACTATGACTAGCTGTTTTTTGTCCTGAACAGGTGTATGTTGATCTTTGAAAGTTGCGTTTTCCGTAGATTTGCCATTTAAAACTTGTGCATATGTGATCTTCTTTGAAGTCTTTGGGGGAATAGGTTTGAGTGTGTTGATATTGGGGTTTTCGTTATAAATTTGCCAGGCTTCTCGAATACTGCATTTTCTGGTTATACGCAAGTAGTTCACTGACTTATGTTTCCAAAAAGTTGGGCAGTTCTGATCGTAAGAGGTGTGATCCTCTGTTTGGCAGTTGATACAGAATTTACGTGAACATAAGTCATGTGGTGTTGGGAAACCACATTCCTTACAATGTTCAATTAAGCGGCATCGTTTCTTTGTGTGTCCAAGCTTTTGGCAGTTCATACAACGCATAGGGTTGGGAATATATTCCTCAACAGCGATTCTTTCCCATCCAAGTTTCAGTGTGTCAGGTCTATGATATAAATCAAAAGTTAGAATAGCAGCACCTGTAGCAATATCGATGTTTTTTTCCTTTCTTGTTATTTTTCGGATCTCAATGACCTTCTGATCCCTAAGACATTCACTTAGTTCTTGCTCAGAAATGTTTATTATTTTTCTGGAGTATATACGACCCTGGATTGTATTCAGTGTTTTGTGCAAGGTGATCTTAACGGGAATAGTATCAATAAAAGATGCTCTGAGAAATTTTTCTGCTATTTTGTTGTCAGCTACTTTAATTAACAGATCGCCACTTTTCATTTCAGTGACGTTCATTCGTTCGCGTGAGATGAAATTTAGTCCCCTCTCGACTTGAAATACGTTGTAGGATGATAGAGGTAAAACCTCCGTGTTTTCAGTAATCTGTCTGGTTGATGCCACCAGGTAGCGTGGGCGGTATTGATCATTTATATTCGGTTCCGGCAAGGGTACGAAATCCTCCGAGCGAGGTCTCTTTATCTTGGTACGTTTGTTCAATCCGGTTTCGGAAGCCAGCTCCCTAAACCGGTTGTTCGCTAGGGGATGAACCCCGTTCATTATACTCCCGAAACCAGTAATTTATATAAAAATTTGTCCAAAAAGCGAATGAAATAAATTTACCACACAATATACCAAGAATTGGCAAAAAAAAACTCGATAAATTAAAAACACTTATCGATAACACAAAATTTGTCCAACTGCACGCGTCGCGAGAGTAAATACGTGTTTACTCGGCAATTGCCTGACTAAGACTGATTTAATAATTATATTTTTCGGACTTAAAATCTCTTTTTTTGCAAAAAAATAAGTTTATTTTAAATAATTTTTTAATTTTCAATACCAAAATATACAACTTTGTTTTGTCAATTTTATTTTCGACACACAAAAATTAATTGTCAAAAAAATTAAAAAAATATTTTTTTAGTTTGTTAAAAATAAAAATATTTCGGATTGTTAAATGCGATAAAATTGTGTAAAAAATTAAAAAATAGTTATGTGTTTGTGAAAAAACGTCGTTCAAGTCCTATTATCCCGGTATTTTCGCGAAAAAGTTTTGAAGTATTGTGAGAGAATTGAGTTCTCAGAAGTGTGTTGAATTTACACAGAACTCGTCTGAGAAGGAAATGTTATTGTTGTAAAACAATGTCATAGTCCAACTTCTTATTATTCTTTGTTTTCAGGTTTTTACCAGAAATTGTAAAAGAGAACAAATTTAAGCAATTAAAATTATTTTCTCTTTGCCAGAACTTGCAGGTTTTAGCCAGAAAATTTTTTCCTGGCAAATAGAAAAAAAAAATTGTCAAATAAATTATTTGTTTAAAAAAATACATTGAAAACAAAAAATGTTTGATATTTTTGATTTATTTTCATAAATAAGTATGTGTGATTGTAGTCTTTCAATTTTATTTTAATTTTAATAGAAATTTATATGAATAAACTTCAATACAAATTTATTGAAAGAGAATTTTTTTTTCTGTTCCCGTACTTTTTATAAGTACGAAGAGAAAATTAATTAATTCTCTTTAGCCAGAAAAGTTCTGGAACAAAGCTTTTAAATATGCATTTTTGTAAATCATAGCTATAAAATTTCGATTACGATTAATAATCAATTAAATTATTTTTCAAAAATAATCTTAATGATTAATTAATTTTCTGGTAGAAAATTTGTGATTATTAATTGTTTACCATTAAAATTAATCTGAAAATAATCAGGAATTAGTTTAAATTAATGAAATTAATCAAAATTAATTAAGTTATTAATTTGATTATTTTCAAGGATTAATTTTAATTATTTTTGATTAATATCAATATATCTAGTATATGTATATACTATTGTTTTTTTACATTAAGTTTTTTTTTTTACATTAAATTACTGCAATTTTTCGAAATGTTTTTCAAAAAATGGTGGATTATAATTTTCCTATGGTGGGTTTATAAATAAATCTTTTAATGTGAAATGGTTTTTAAAATGAAATTGTAAAGTTTTAATTTTTTGTTTTTCATTTATTTATTTTTTGTTTTGTAAATTTTTTATTTTCATTTGTCAGAAATTTATGTAGCCCAATGAGCTAGTAAAATTTTATTCACCTCATATCTATCAAAAATTTACTTTTAGGAGCGTGTGCCAAATGATAGCAAAGTTCTATGGTGGATTGTAATTTTGCTATGGTGGGAACATTTTTACATTTTGCTGTGCCAAACGATATCTTTTTTGATTACATTACATTTTTATAATTGTCACTAATTTCACAAGAAAATCTGCATTTATTTTAATAAATGAAACACTTTTATTGATTTTTTATTATTAAAATAAATTTCTACAATCATAAATGTATTATAAACTAAAATTATAAAATATTTAATTTTTTGTATTTTCAAATTATTCTTTTCATTTGTCAAAAATTTATATAGCCCTATGAGCTAGTAAAATTTTATTCACCTCATATCTATCATATCTATCAAAAAATTGTTACCTCTTGGCACACACTCTAACAGTAAATTGCTGTCGTTTGGCACACACTCAAAGAAAACAAAACACAGTTTGTGTTAGAAAAGTTTAAAAATATGCAAAATATATGCAATTTAATGAAAAATATGCAATGTATGCATTTATAAAAAAATATGCAAAAATATGCAACAACAAATCTATGCAATTTTATAGCAAATTCGTTGATTCGAAAAGAAAAATAGTTAAAAGTTATTTTGAGTTACTGACTACAAACATTGCATTTGCATATAAATCATTGCCCTGATTATAACCCTTCACTCTCGTGAGATGGGTGTATACAAGTTTGTCATTCCGTTTGTAATTTCTATAATATAATTTTCCGACCCTATGAAGTGTATATATTCCGAGTCCTTATAGATAGTGGTGTCGATTAAGCTTTGTCTGTCCGTCTGTTTGTCTGTCTATCTGTATGTTTGTTAAAATTAAAATCAGCAAAATCAGTCCATAAATAACTGATCCAAGACAACCTCTAAACATTTCATCAAAAATTTAGAGCGTGCTCTATTTTCCTTAGAAATGAAATTTTTTGAAAAAAAATAAATTCAAGAAAATGAATAAAGAACATAAAAAGTAAGTATTTTTACATTTTTAATAAACTAATTTATAATTTTAAAAATTTTTACACATTAAAAAGACAGCTTTGATTACATGTCGTCTAATACCACCTTTACAAAAACAAAGAAAAGAAAGAATAATACGTTACGAATGAAGCAGTGTGTTGTGTATGTTATTGCATAGAAACATGAAATTAAAAAGAGACTTTTGGTACTTTTTCGTTCTTCAAAAGGTATTTCTTGAATATAGAACTCTTATTTATTTTTGTTTAAAAATAATGTATTACAAAGAAAAAATACGTCCGAAAAATTAAAATTTTCAGAATTCTTATAATTAAAAATATCATTACAATGTGGAAAAAATTTAATCCCCAAGTGGGACTCGAACTCGAGCCTAAAGGAATATTCAATTTATAATATTAATGACCAAAGTTCGAAGAAATCAATAATCTTAATATGTATATGTATATTAACATGTACTTTAAAAACATTTCAGTTTTTGGTCACGTATGATATCGTCCTATTTTAATTCATATTTTAGAAAACAAAGTTCCGAATAGGAGTATAGTACTCTTTAATTGAACAATACAGAACAGAATGACAAAATTATTCTTCAAGTACATAGTCCTATTTTTACAAAATCTATAACACTCTGAAGGCGTATAAACGTGACATACAATCGTATGGAATTGCCCATATGTACAAACTCGTACATATTTATTTTACTTTAATTTAACCTTAAAATGTCTTTGAGATAAATTATTACTATATTTAATTGCAATTTTTGGTAAATAAAATAATTTAATTTTATTCATAAAAAATTTTTACTAAGTTTTTTTTTCTAACAAGTAATGGAATGTGTTTTAGTTTTGTCCGACACTGTATATCTTTCACGGATTGTAGATCGGTTCGCATAAAGCGACGGAGAAACTAACAGGCTCAATTTATTTGACCGCGTGAAATACATATGGAGCAATGTTCTAAAGGATCAATTATTGTGCCTGACGGTTTCAATGACTCCCAGATGTGGTCCTATTGTAAAAATATGTATATGCTATAAATTATATTCTTAAAAATGAATTTCAGTTCTTCTGTGGACAAAAAGTGAGATATCAAACTTCTGCAGGGAATTCAGCGGTTTGGGTATAAGTGGTGCTCCAAGGCTCTCGAAACGTCTGGACGATATCAGGTTAAAAGTAAAATTAAAAACCGTATTGGATGTAAGGTTAGGATTACATCATATGGGTACCATTAGATGATGGTACGTATTCTGAGTGGACTCACAGGATTACCGAGACAGCTATACAAAATTGGAATGTAGAGCATGTAGGGAGGACAGTGAAACACTGGAGCGCTATCTTTGCCATTGTCAAGTTTTCGTCAAAATTATATCCAAATATATTAAGAGTAATATCACGAACAACGATTGGAAATTCTTAGGAATTATGTCCAAGAAACTGAGTTCTGAACATCAGTAAATAATATATAATTTTAAAGTTAAAACTTGAATTTCACTTAATCGGTTTAAGTTAAAGTTCTCCTGTTCTTTCATAATTATAATTATTTCACCAAACTGGATACGGCATACCCGAATTTACCACTCTAACTATGTATATTAATTCTATGAAGTGACGGAGTTCCAAGATAAAAATGTCCAAAAAAAGAGCGTTTGTTTTCTCAATTAGAGTATAAGGTCAAATTCGATATACATATGTTTATTAAATTTATTTCTTACAGTTTATAATTTGTTATATTTCAACGTAAATTTTATATTTATTACGACAAAGATTTTTCCTTAAAATATACAAGTGATTTATTATTTTTCAACGTAAATTTTATATTTATTAAGACAAAGATTTTTCCTTAAAATATGCAAGTAAATTAATAAATTTGTGATTTCTAATTTAATGCATAAATAGCAACTTATGCATTTTGACTAGCTACCGCAGCTACCAGAGCTGCCCCTCTTCCCGAACCATCCTCAGAAAGCATTAAATCAAATTGTATTTTTGGATCGATTAATTTCTTAATGGCAGATCTCATGTAGGCATCAAATTTTGGATGGAATCTATACACAGAACCATCAATACCTACAACCACTTTGGGTTCCTTGATTCTATTTATTAAGCCACTTATGCCCACTGCTACTAAATTGGCTGCACGTTGTGATACACATTCGCATATATAACGCAATTTTTGACAATCCTCTACAGAGGGTCTTTCAATGCCAAACAGTTGCTTAATTATATGACGAGTCTTCTTACATTCTGGAAACGTGTCAGCTTCAATGTCCGATATCATACTGGTTTCAAAACATTCAGTTTCATTGGTTAATTTCTTTATAAATTCCAGTTTATTTTGTGACAATACAAATATTAAATTCTGTCCAATGGCATCAATTAATATTAAACGTACTAGATCGCCCAAATACATGCCTGAAATGAGAAAAACATAAATATAAATTGATCTGTAAACTAATTTTGTTATATTAATGTTTAAGTAAAGTATGAAGTACATTTTACATTACATTTACATTTAGTTGTTGATAGTCCATAATTCACCAAAAAGATTTACACCCTGAACCTACGGAGGCATATGTTGGCATGTTCCGTGAATATATTACTTATCTACTCATACAATCTATTATTCACCAAAGCTTTGATGAACAAGAATTGTATTTTCCTCTATCTGAATGTTGATAAACATTTTACCGATGTGGGCAAAAGTATAATTTTAGATTATTTCAGGAAAAATATATTTAAAATTGCATCAAATTATTGTATGACTGTTCGTTTTGGCATCGAATTTTGCCAATTTTACCAACCCTGCGATATACTCTGTTAAATAAATATCTTTTACTGTTCTTAAGGAAAACATATGTATGTAGACTATGACAACTAACGAGTTATAATCTTTCTCTCTTTAAAGGTATTTAGAAACATTTGAAAAATTTAAGTTTTCACAGACTTTCATACTTAGACAAAAATAATAAACTCTTACCGGAAATCATTTTTTCATAGAGCTGAGTACCAGCATTTAGAGATTTTTTATCAATTATTTTATCGTAATCTGTACGAATGAAATCCAAAAGACCACTATCGCCAAAAGCACCCCACTCGGTGTTTATTAAAACATTATTATTTGTTTCTTTATACTCTGGTTCTAACAGATCAACAGCCTCAACGCGTTCCACATAGCAGGCATTGCAACCAGTTCCAACTATGACACCAATACGACATTCAGGATTACGATGAGCACAAGACATTAGTGTGCCGGTAGTATCATTAAGAATTGCCATTACATGAATCTCACAGTCTCCTCTGCGAGCAATAGCTTCCTTTAGTAAGCGACCAACATCTTCTTGCTCTACGCCCGAACATTTGAATCCTTTAGTCCAACGCACCAAAAGCGCTTTTGTTAGACCCAGTTGAACACACGGAAAAGAGAATGTGAAACCTAATGGTAAATGTTCATTGCCCACTTTATGCTCTTTCACAAATGTGGATAAACACTGTGCAATATGATCGAATAGTTGTTCTCCTGGACCCAACATTATTTCCTTGGGAATGGCATAAATCATTGATTCAACAACAGCCTCATGATGTCCTTTTAAAGTGACAAGCAAAACGCGAAAATTTGTGCCACCCAAATCTAATGCTAAATATTTACCCACTTCATCACCTGTGGGCAAATTCTGAACATATGTCACATAACACTTTGTATCCGCTTGATTGTGTTCGGCCTGTGACAAGCCCTTGCGTATTTCGTTGCAGAAACGTTTAAATACTTCCTGTAATTGAGAATCACTAAGTACAAATGGTTTAAGGAACTCCTTTAAACGTTCGTCGTGCATTGTGGTTGATATGTTGTTATATGCAGTTTTATGTTTAATTTGAAATTTGACTCTCGAAACGCCCACCCCCTTTTTCTTTCTTTATTATTAATTTAATTTGCAATGGATTATGAGAAATACTTGTTTTAGATTTTTGCTAATATTTCACTTAATTGATTTTTATTAGTATTTTTATTTTTTTCCGTTGGGACGCTTCGTTACGAAAGATCGCTGCCAGAGCACTGTTACTGGTGGCAGTGAAAACTAAATTGGTAAGAGTAGAAATTATTTTCGCAAACTTATTCGCTGTCAT
This sequence comes from Lucilia sericata, assembly GCF_015586225.1. NCBI lineage: Eukaryota > Metazoa > Arthropoda > Insecta > Diptera > Calliphoridae > Lucilia > Lucilia sericata. The sequence continues at coordinate 1,151,107 of NW_023994043.1, forward strand.
TTGGAAATATGCCTTGACAAAGTAGATTTTGATAAGAGTTTATTTTCTAATTGTATTGTATTTTCTTACACTTTTTGTGTTTATATTTTATAACTTTGCGTTGTTTTTATGAGCGTTATTAGTGTTATTTTATTTTAAAAGCAAGCTATTTTTTTCATCGTAAATACTTACTCTCTTTCTCCCATTAAAGGTGATAGAAAACATTTTTGATAAGACAATAGAATCTGGCTATAACACACATCCGTTAGATTTGAAAAACCATCGATCGTTATAATGGCAAATATTTCTTGTCATTAAAGAAAAAATAAATAAATATCGAGCGATAAAAAGAGACGTTAATTTAAATTTCTATTATACATAAAGCTTATCGTTGATACCTTTGTCGCTTATCTAATTTTCGTACCTTTCTTTGTAAAAACGTTAGTGATTTCGTTTTGTAACACTTAAAAGTAATAATTTATTTTATGATCTTATCTATGGAACATTTTTTTTATTAAACATATTTAAATAAAAAAAAAATTGTGTAAGGATTAAGAGCGGTTTTACATTGCGTAATTTTTTATTAATGCAAAGTATTATTTTTATTGGAAAAGTATTGAAATAAGTTGAGATTTTTTTAAATTTTAATGTACTGTTATTTTACAATATACACAATTTTCTTGATATGCAATTTTCATGTATGTATTATATTATAAATGTTCAATAAATTTTGACAAGCAATTGGATTTTGTATTAAAGATAATGGAACTCTGATAATACAAAGTTTTGTTGTGTAAAAGGGGTTTAAATATACATTAATCATAAATAATTCACTTTATTCAATTTCATATAAAAATAGATTAAAATTAAGTGAATCTTTTGATTGTAGGCTAGATTAGGTTCTCAGAAAGCAAAAAATATCCTGTAATATTACGTTGTTCCCGGGAAATATGTATTAATAGTTTATTGTCATTTTATTGGCATTCGATTGTTTACCGATTTTTCGAACATAACATTGCGTTGACATTAGGTGTCTTTATGTGTGCTAAATTTCAACTTTTTTTATTATCCATGTATCTAAGGACAACGGTTACAAGAATAGCTATCAGAAAAGTATTAAAATAAATCGGCGACTTTACTGGCATCTCTTACGAATTGTAAGACACTTGTTCTAAATGAACTACATGCGAAATCCCAAGTTAGGTGATTCAGTGAATCCACATGTCAGAACTCGAGATCTACTTTGCATCCTTGCTCTCAAGTCAAGTTTGCTCATAAGGAGTGCAGATAAGAATGCTATTATTTAGAAGATGAGATTTACAATGTCACTGTCCTACATTCACTGAAAACAGAGAACATCAGTTTGGTGCTCCCTTTTTGTCAGGTGTGGATGAGTTTTTTTGGGACAGGTCTTAAGATCATCCTCAGCATTATATTTAAATTAAACCGGGTGATTTAGTTCTAATTATAATCCTGTGACCACTATGGTAACACAACAGGATCAAATTAAATGGACTCAACCTAACCAAATATGAAAATTTTAATAACATCTATTAGCTTATATACATATGCATCCTCTATAATATGCAATATATGTATAAGTAAAAAACTTTTAACCTCAATGGTGACTTTTAAGCTCATATTTAGGTACTGCTTATGATGGCGCACTCGATATTTTTTTAACAAATTTGTCCCATTATTAATGTCTTGTGCAGGCCTTTATTAGGTACTCAGGACAAAGATCTATTACAAGTTGTTTGTTCAGATATTTTAGTGCATTAGTTAGTTAGTTAGTTAGTTTGAAAGGAGGATGTATATACATCAAATCCGAAGAAATACACCTAGGCCTCTATCGGACCTGTTGTGCGCTCCTTAACCAGTGCCTCAGGTGGGAATCGAACCCACCACCTCCGGTCTACCAGTCTAGAACACTAACCACAAACCTACCGGAGGCCACCATTTTAGTGCATTGCTTTCTAGATTTTATTTTTATGAAATTCCCGTGTTGGGAATGAGTTAATACTGTAAACTGATTTTCGGAGCTATTGTTAATTATGAATAATCGTTTTGAAGCTATTGTATTAACGAAATTTATTAACGTGGCTTGTAATGTACGATTAAAATTATTGTTGTATGTATTATAAAATTGTGCAAATGACAAACGATGCTAGCAAATCACCTCATAAAAAACATTTTACATCAGTAAGCCTAACTCAATAGCAGGAAAACAATTCCATACAATTGTATAGGAATACGCATGCAAAAAAAGTAGTTTTAGGAATCAATTCCCGTATCTATTATAAAATTAATAAAGTTCTATCAGATTAGTGTTGAAATAATATAATCTGATGATAACCTATTTGACCTAACAATCACTTAATTAACGTTTGTACATATGTATGTACATATTTCTAATAAATTATCAATCGATTAAACGTCAGAACCGAAAAATTGAAAATAATTCTCAGAGTACATAATCTATTTATTGTATTTAAAAGTCGTAAATGTTTCCCACTTTTTTTATAAAATTTAGTAAAAACATTTTTCTTTATCACTATTTGCAAATAACTGTTGTGGGAACATTTTAATTAAGAATTTTGTTTTGTTTTTTTTTCGTCAACTATAGATAATCCAGGCGATAACTAGTGATTTGATTAATGAAGGTTTATCAAATGAAAGTTCAAAAAAAAAAAAAAAAAACGTTAGCAAATATTTTAATACTATAGTTAGTTTGCAGACTTTAGAATTAAAATGTATTTATTAATCATTACTATTTATTTGCAAAACATACGTATATAAATATGTACATACATATGTATGTGGGTAGTTAAGAATTTCAAAAACTGAATTTTTTCGTTATTTTGGCATCAAGGTGAACAATGGTTGTATGTCACCTAAAACTAAATAATGCAAGTAGAAATATAATGTTCAATATAAACATCTTCCAAAATTAAACTATTGCATAGTAACAACAATTATGAATCTAAATTTATGGTCCTTTCTCATAATTTTCAAAATTTTAACAGTACCCAAGAGGTAAAAAAATAATAATTTAATATTAATATTTTAATATTTCGTTTAAACGTTTGTTAATCATTTCTTTATGTAAGAATTGTAAATGCGTTTTAAAATTCATTAAAATTACAAAATATATTCTTTCGAAACGGTAATCGTTTAATGTTCTTTAACAAATTGTTAATGGTCAGTACTCATACCTGTAATAAAAGATACCACAATATATTGGGTAGAAAACTAATTCAAAGAAAACAATACAAACCTTTAAAAAAACTTATCTTTATTGCAAAAATATCATTCCATTAATTTAACCTTCAAATAAATGGTATAGAACATGCATAGGGTTCCTTGCTTGGTAAGCGAGGAAAAAAATCGTTTTGATTTTCGATTCACACCAAATTGGATTAGGAATCCTTAAACAAGAATTTTTGAACGATAATCGTAATAACAAAGAAAACATATGACCTATTTTCCGCATTTGGATCCGCCCTGGATTGGTTTAAATTTAAAAACACTTGCTTTTTAAGTGAATTTGTATTTAAATCAGACCGACCAGTTTTAAATTATAGGTCTTTTTCGAAATTTCCCACAGTGTTAATGTCAATGTCTATGGGTCATTTCGTGTCATGTGACCCAAATTTAAAAATCGATGTCTTCCGATTTTGATTAAATTTGCACCAAGGTTAGTACTATTGGATAGAAACAATGAAATAGCTATCTGAACTCCTTTGGACAATTTTTGCTAGGACTAATATGTGAAAAGTTACACACATTTGTATATAACCCAGTATGACTTAAATGGCCAACTTTGACCCCCTCTAAGTCCGGCAGTTCTGGATAGCGCTGTAAATTTGTATCTGGCCTACTATCCAATGGTGCAAATTTCGTCAAAATCGTTTTTTTTAGTTGGATCACTTGATATGAAATTTCCGGTATGTATATTTCATAAAAAATCGTTCTCAAACTACTTAAAACGAAGTGTCCAGGTATGTGTATTATAGGTACAAAGAAATGCCAGATTAGAATTATTCATATCAAATTTTTACGTCTTGATTTATTTTTTATATTTTAAGTCCTGCAGTACTTAATTCTCGCATTTTTACAAATTCTCTTATTCCTTATTTAATTTATAAATTCCTCAAATAGTAGTTTTTATTTCAAATTAAAATTGTTCCTATCTTGTATTTAAACATTTTCAGTATTTTTTTGTGAATGTTGTTCGTGGACCCTGTAACGTAAAAAAAATTTCTGATTATCGGGAATTAAATTGGTTTGAGCATTTGAAAACCCTATACATGTAATTTGACAACTAAAGAATACTGTTATTAAATTGTAGAAAAAAACAACAATAAATATCTTTAGATGCATTAGGCGAATAAATCTTTTTAAGACCGCACTTAATCTCTTTATACAACAGTATTATTACAATTTTTTATAGTTTATTTTCATTTCAGTTGTTGTAGTAAAAATTTTTGTTATTTTCGCTGATTAAAATAAAAGATAGAAAGAAATATTTTTTTTTTTTTAAATTCTTATCAGTTGGCTTTCTGAGCGATTTTCACACATTATGTACATAGTTTACAAAAATTTATGAAAATAAAAAGACATTTGTGCTGATCATAAAATTATTTTTAATTTAATTGTTTAACTAATTATTTTATAATTTATACTCACCTCTTTAACACAAAATGTACAGTAGAAACTTTATAATAGAGAACAAAATTAAAAAAATTAAATAATATGAGCAGGGTTAAATTTATGTTAAATTGTCAATTCTAGAGATATATTAACAATTTTATTTCAACTGAAATTGAAACTATTTATTTCGATATCACATTGTGAAAAATTTTTCAATGAAGTCTTGTAGGCCATACTTCGGAGCTGCAGAAAATGTATTTTGTTTACTTTAACATTAAATTTCACTTTAATAACAAGCCACTAAAGTTTAATTTTTTCATAAAAAATTTTAAAGATAATTCCAAATACATACAATTGTTTTCCATTTTTGTCAACTTAAATTTTCCTTATAATTTAAAGAATACTCCTGTCCTAGGTTTGATTCAAAATTGAGTCGAATTGAATTGATTAATTTAATAATAAAATTATACAGTTCAACTAAAATTACCTTTAATTATTTTTTCCAGATTCTGCTAGAGATGCATTCAGTTTTGTCGACGAAATGCGACAGGCTGCTCAACAGGCGCAGAATATCAGCAATTTTATTTATGAACCAACATCTGGCCTATATTACGATCAAAAATCTGGTTACTATTATAATGCGGTATTTAAAGAAATTGGAAAAATATAAAATTATAATTTTCATTGAATTAAGAAATATTAATTATTGTTTTGTTATTTAGGAGTATGGTCTTTATTACGATGGCAATACTGGTTGTTATTACAGTTATAATCAGGAAAAGAATTGTTATGAATTCCATTCACAAGTTCAAGTACAACCTACAGCTTCAGCGAAAAAGGTAAGATTCCAATTAGCATAAAGCGAATTATATTTAGATTCTTATAAGATTATAAAAAAATATAAAAAGATCTAAAAATAATTCAGTCGCCTTTTGTAAGCATTATTCTCATATTTGTTTATAAAAATTCATAATTAATCAAATTTTTCACATATTTTTTATTAACACAGTTTTGTTTTTGCAATGACGCAAATTTTGATTTCTTTTTTACTACTTATGTATTGTTATCCCCCAAATGTAATTTATTTGAATTGTCTTGTTACTCGTTAATTTGACTTTGTTTCAGGATTGCAACGTTGATGACAACATGTTTGAGAATTACGTAAATAATTCACTTTTAAATCGTTTTTCAAAACTTTATATAGACCGAATGCGTAAAAATGCATTAGGTAAGAGTTAATGACCAGAATGTTCGATGAAAACGCGGATTTCTTTTCTACTGTTGCAGGGGGACGATCATATTGATGAGGATGATGTTGACGAAGTTGTTTTCGATGAATTTGGTGTTGTGACTGATCGCGAAAAACTAAAGAGGCTGCGCGAAGAAAAAGAGCAACAGAAGCAGGAAAAGGATCGTAAATATAAAAAGAAATCATCGAAGAGCAAGGATAAAGACAGGGAACGTAAGCACAAGAAATCCTCACATAAAAAACGTAAACGTTCCAAAAAACATACAAACACATCTAGTGGCGATGATTCCGGTAGTGAAGATACCGATCGAGAGAAACGTAAGTCTAGAGTGGATTTTGAAGATGGTGAACTTTCCACTTCTAGTTCGAGTAGCAGCAGTGATAGTAAAAGTGATTCCGAAGATGAAAAACGTAAAGTGCCCATATTTAAAAGCAGTGGACGATTCCAAGGTAACTTTATTTTACTGATAAAGAAAAGAAATTCGCGTTAAAGAATATGTTGGTAAAATATTCAAACTTTGATAATTGTTTGTTGCTATGCTTTCAGATATTGCCAAAAAGTATCCCCCTTCCCTTCGAATCGTTGTACAAGAAACAAATTTGGATGACCTAAAAGTCGGCAATCTTAGTTTGATTACTTATAAGGGTGGCAGTCTAGGACGTGAGGGAAATCACGATGTGATAATACCAGATGTCAATGTTTCAAAGGTACTGAATAATCTGATAAATATTTAACATCAACGTTTCATTATAACTAATTTACATCCTAATGTTCATTTAGTTTCATTTAAAATTTACCTATGATACAAAACAATCAACTTATAAATGTGTCGATTTGGGTTCGCGGAATGGTACCATTCTGAATGGTACTCGTATGTCGGCCTCTAAAACAGAAAGCGAATCATATGACTTGGTCCACGGCAGTGTCATACAAATTGCTCAAACTAAACTTCTATGTCACATACACGAAGGCAATAGTACTTGTGGTTTATGTGAACCGGGTCTTTTAATAGAACCGCAGCAACGAGATGTTTCATCTGGATCAACTGTGGTACTTTCTCACAAAGAACAGTTGAAGAAAATCCAAAAGAAATATGGATTGGAAAATGAAAGTGAGTTTAGATTTATAATTCAATTATATATTTTACAAAAATTTATTTCTCGATTTTATTTTACAGAGTTTGTTGATTCAAAACAAAACTCTACGGGTGGTAATGCAGGAGCTGGTAGTAGTGCTGGCTGTAGTACTAAAAATAGCAAAAACAGCTACCAAGATCGTGCTGCTTCTAGACGTTTAAAAGTAGGCAGTAGTACAGATAAAGAGAAAACACAAACTGCTTCTGTTGATACGTAAGTTTATTGTACTAACAATCTAAATAATTTATCTTTAAGCAATTTGCTTACGTGCGATTTTTTTATTATTCAGTGCTATTTCAAGTGATAACAAAGGTTTTAGAATGCTTTCTAAATTGGGTTGGAATAAAGGTGAAGCTTTGGGTAAAACCCAGGAGAGTGGAGGTCTTTTAGAACCGGTATTATTTTAAATTGTCTACAATTTTACGTTTTTTAATGCTATTTTTTCTCTTAGATTAATGTTGAGTCAAATTCTGGTCATAAGGGTCTGGGATGCGATGACCCTACAGCCGGTCTTACGTTAACTGTGGCAGACAAAAAGAAATTAGAAAATATGAAAAAGACCAAGGAGCGCTATGAAAAGGCGGATATTTTTAGTAATATTTATGACAGCAGTTAAATAGCAAGCATTTTATTTAAATATAAATAAACTGTTTTATTTATACATACGTTACAAAATTGATTTTAAATGTAGTTTAAAGAAAAAAAATTAATTTTGTTCTCAATAAATACTATAAATACGCTATATGTAGAAAGAAACAGCCAAGGTATTTAAATGATAATTGGTCGAAACTGGCTTAAGTTTATCCTACCAATCATACTAACTGCGAAATGAAACAATTGTGTATTTGACATTCAATTTTAAATTTATTTTCAATAAAATACAATAAAACTACATGCTGTTAACAAATGATTTTTATATATAATATTTTATATATATCGATATTAAATTTTTTACTATTAAATATTTCTTTAATTTATTTATGTTTGTAAAGTATAGATATTCAAGATATGCTATCAGTCATATTAGAAAATGTATTACAATGTGGGGTAAAACTGAAATAATATTCTAAATTTTAAGACAAATTCATAGACATCCAAATAAATTATTTAAAATATTATATTTTTCGAATTCTTGTAAGCCGATTTCATTATCAATTTGTTTTAGTTCTATCATTTAATTTATAAGTAAAGAGCTGATTAAATATTTGTTAATTATACTTACTTGTCTCAGTTAAACCCCATATTGTTTTTAATCGTATTGTTTAATATTTTGTTACATCAATTGCTAATGGACATTTTTAAATTATTTTTTGTTAGTTTAATTTTTTTAATTATGTTATAATTACTAATATATTTTTAATACATATAAGACTCATTAAAATTCTTTAAAAGTGGATAGTAAATAATTAGAATGCAGAGCACCAGAACGCTTAAATTAGATTATATCACCACTTGATAACCAGCAGTATACTAATAACAAAAACATATCAGTTTTGCAACATAAATCTGTGGTCGCAAATACTAATCACAAACAAATGTATTTCTAATATCGTTCATTTGCTCGAAGCGTGTCGTAACTTAAAATTCAACTTTTTTCAAACTAAATGTTCTAAAGAAACTATTAACTATGATGGATTACTTTTAAGAGCCTGTTTTAAATGACAATTAATAAAAAAATAATTTAAAAAAACTTTATTATAAGGAAATAAGTCTTTAAAAATAAAAATGATACTAGAAAAAGTAACAAAAAAACATTAACATTTATTTAAGCCTCTTTAGATATGTATGTATGTTGGGAGGGTCTAATAAAGTTTTTAACTTCAATCAATTTCTCATTATGAAGTTATGTTGCCTTATAACTTTAATTTAAAAACTGTAGAATATCATTAATTTATGTTAAGGGTAAGAGCTCGCACAATGGGCTGTGTTCCAGCAGAAGTGTGGAACTATATGTTGTGAAGACAAATTTTGATTTTATCATCAAAAAGAATTACTTCTCTAGCTCTCCCTGAAATCGACAAACTTAAAACCGGTATCAATGACAAAATTTTGAATTTTTTAGATTTCTTACTGATTCGAGCAAAAAACTTTTTCGACCCACCTTAATTTACATATGTTATTTTTATGGTCACTTTTTTATATCTAATGAAAAAATGTAAATGTAAAAAATGCAAAAAATTTATGTATTTATTTTTTGATCTTGACCGCTAGCTGTTTGGCTCCAAAAATATGTAAGTAGAAGATGAGTATTCGTACATTCGTCTTTTAAAAGCCTTAATAACGAGTACTTTTTGTTTGCTCATTAAATTAAAAAAGACAATAAGTCGTTTCCGTATTAATTTCAATGTATTTTGTTGTTTTTCTGATTACTTTTGACGAATACGGGAACAGATATATTATTGACAATTTATTTTTTCAAATGTACAATTTTACATCCTCTAATCAAAAAGGCAATAAAAAAGTTGAAATCTGTTCCATTTTTTTCGGAATTTTGATCATAGATCCGAAACTTATTGACCGATTTTACTGATGCAACTGGGGCCTCAATAGAGATATTGCAAACTTTATTTCCGATGTTTCTGAAAAATTTCATTGGACAAAAAATATATTGGAATGTTTTAAGAAGTGTAAATTTTAATTGACCATTTAAGTACTTTGAGTTACAATTGATCATGAATAATAATTTTAGAGAAGTTTTTATTAAAATATACTGACAAACTACCAACTAACATATGGAGGAGGCACCCAAGAAGCCCATTTCTTCATTTTAGCCAAATCGATTAAAAAATATCGAAAATATAAACAAAATTTCGCATAAAATCATGATTTTTCTAGAGTTTTGAATATAAATCGGATTCTACTTTGTTTAATACATATACATAACCAATATGTACTATATATCAAAATTAAGTTGCTCGGGAGACGTCTTATTTGATATATGTATATATGTATGTAAAATATGTACATTCATATAGGAAAAGAATTTTATCTTCGAGATTTGCCGGAAATATGGTCAATAATTTGGGTTTTTGGAGATTGTATTCATGTCTCATTTATGCACAGAATTTGAATTTTTTTAAAGTTAAAAAAAATTTAAATTTAAATTAGTTTCTAAAAATTAAAAAAAAAATAGGAAAACATTTAAACAACAATTTCCAAAAAGTTTTAAAATTAATTAATACCCTATAAAAAACACTATTTTGATTTAATACTTTCTACTGATTTACATATTTAGATGGAACAAATCTCTTTTATTATCCTCTTTGGTTGCAACGTGGATTTTGATAATTGTAGTTTTCGTAGAATTCCAAGAAATAAGCGTACAATTAAACAAAATATTGCGAACCTTGCTCCTCGTAACAGGTTTAAATTTATACGTACTTACCCGGCAAAAACTCGGTAATGACTTGCACTTACACATCTACATACTTTTCAATAACTACTACATAAAGTCTGTATAATCAAATATACATATATTTTGAGTTTTGCCGTTTTATTTGCACATATTATTTGATCGCCCTGTATTTTACCAGCACTAGGCAGTGGTGTTGTAAGCAAGACAAAGAATAACGAACAAGAAGCCCAATTTTTTTTGTGCGCAAAACAGAAAACTCCCAATTTGTAAGTACTTATTTAATAACTTATTTGTAAGCGAGAGTGGTAAGCACTTGCTTCCAATGCCATCACCGCGTTAAAATAATGAGTTAAAATGCTAATGAGTAGTTTTTTGCCTTTTAACGCATTCTTTTTCAATGTAAGTTTTTGCTGGGTACAAGTTCTTTAAAAAAAATAAACAGATTTTTAATATAAAACAACTCCTTCGAATGCATGTTTTATGTTTAATGACAATCTCCAGAATACTTAACATCAATATAAAAGCCAGTGGAACAAGAATCTTTACGCATTTCACACCAAGAATTGTAAGTATGATTATTAACACCACAAATTTTTCCTTCTTCATAGTGGGGGGACTGTAAGCAAATAAAAAAGCAAAATAATAAAATTAAAGGAAAAGAACACATTATCTACATATCATTCTTTATATCTTGATTATCAATTATTATGGGTAACTTACCGATGGACGTCTTTTGCGTGAACATTTGTAACGACATGAGGTGCATCTGGGTTTGTGTGTTAACAAGTCAATTAGACAAACTTGTTTAGGTCCACAATTAATGTCATCGCAAGTTACTTGATCTTCTGAAAATATTAAAAAGCAAATAATCGTGTATTTTAATTTATATTCTTGTTTTAGGGAGATTTTTTAATTATTATAGAATTTATTTTTAAGAAAATCATGTGATAAAAGTACATGTCGCAATTTTGGTTCTTTGGCACATATTTTAGACCAAGGTCAAAGCCTATTGATGTTAATGTCGGTCCTAATTTTACATATTCCCCATTATAAGGTACCCTGGGAATTTAGTTTAAACCTTTATAATTGCTTTGATTATGCAGTTATACTTTGAAAATCGGAGTATATTAAACCATATTCCACAACAGGTCCATTTCCGTTGTACTCCAAAGCAAAAAATAAAGATTTAAATTTCATTACAATGTGAAAAACATCCCTAAACATGATCTGGTACTATTCGTAGCTTAATACATTTTTACAGGTTTTTTGTGATTGTATTAATTTGAATTAAAGTGTTTTTATACGTTTATAGTCAGTTTTTATACGTTTGAAAGCAGTTGCATAATTTAGCCGTAAAATTAACACAGATCCTTTTTACTGATAATTATAGACATAAAAAAATAACGATTAAATTTTATGTGTCTGCAATATTTCGAAACCAGTTTTTATAAAAGTTGTTCAGTATCATAATTATTGTCGTGAACATCCTCAATGACAAGGACATGGTCTAACACATCGTTAAAATATTTGTAAGACGATTTTTTAAAATATTTATATTTGATTGCATTTTACGTTTTTCTCCAAGAAAAGACTTTGCAGTGTTAATTAATTAATTAGCTTGTTGTTATTATAGCACTGATGATATAAAATTACTATATACACATGAGAGAATCCATTTAATTTAAAATAATTTTACTAAAAGTATGATTTTTTAATTTTCATACATACATATTTGTCCGTGAATTTTACACTAAAGTGTTGTCATTGGAGGCAAGTACCTACCACAATTGCTTACAAGTTATTAGAAAAATTTGTCAATGTAAGTCGTATGAAAATAAGGAATACAGCTTTATCTTCACGCAGAAGTTGACTAATGAGTTGGAAGGTATTTATATAACATATTATTAATAAGGCGTCATTAAAGCACTTCTATGTAATCAAAACGATATGTAGTAGTCATTGAAAAGTATATTAATAGGGGTTACAATTGCAAATCATTAACAACTGTTTGCTGGGAAATTATTAAAAAAAAAAATCATGTAAAAATTCTAAAATAAAACTTTGAAATTGCCGTCTAAAGGGGTTTGTAAGTTCATACGAATATATTTGATGTAAGGACATAGTTTTATTAGAGTATTTCCCAAATTGTGTTAAATTTTTTGAAATATTTTTTATTCCATGTCACAATACAAAAAGGAACATATACAGGCCACCTCTATAAATATACCTGAAAGTAGAGTTACAATATCTTCAATATATAGTCCTCCTAAAATGTTTATCGAGAGCAGTTTCTCGAATACTTTAAAACTCTTTGCCCAAGATTTATAGCAGCTGAATATTATAATACAAAACATACTTTTTTAGTGCTCTCGCCTCATTACTCTCAAAAGTAGGTAATTGTTAGAAGCAATAATGCATAACAGACTAGATGCCATATCTAGTGGTCAACCTACTTATTGGCCTATAGACCTCTTTAAGATTCCCGATCTAATTGTCTTTGCTGTAATCAAAAATTTAAAACGACAATTTATTTCAGTGATCCCTTCTCTTCAGACCACTCGCCTACAGTTTTAACGTTATTAGAAATCCCAAATAAATTGGAAAACTATTGTTATTTTTACCCTAACAAGAAGACGAACTGGCTAAAGTATAAAATGAATGTTAGCTCACACCTGCCACATAACATTTCATTGAAAAATTACCATGAAATCCGCTGTCAATATACATATTTACAAGATGCTGTCAAAGTGTCTACACCCCCATTCACCTTTGGAAACTACAAAAATTCTAATTGTCCAAGGGACATTGAGTCTGTTTTTAAAGAAAAGATAACACTCAGACGTCAATGGCAACAATCAAATGTTAAACTTAATCAGTGCCAAAGAAGACTTCATAGCGCCTTAAAAATAATAAAGAATCTAACCTTAGAAATTATCTCAAAAACTCAGACCCTAATAGGAAAACAGTATATAGTCTCTGGAAAGCTGTAAAAAATTATGCAATGCCCATTGCATATGAGCAACCCATACGCCTCCAGAATGGTGAATGGGCAAGAAATACGTCAGAAAAAATTGAAGCAATCACTTGGATAATGTGTTTACTCAAAATGATACAGATTCTTCTATTAGTGCTAACATTGTAAATAATGTGGTATCGCCCAATAAAATTCCGGTTCTCAACCGTGAAGACGGTAATCAAAGGTATAAAGGCAGGAAAATCACCTGGTATAGATAAAATTACTACCACGATGATAAGTAACCTGTCCAATTCAGCACTGAGAATTATTTTGTTCATTTTTAACACGATGCTACTTTCCTCATGGAAAGTATCCCAAATAGTTATGATACCAGGGAAAGATGTCACTCTAGTGACATCATACCGTCCCATTAGCCAGCTGTCTATATTCTCAAAACTTTACGCAAAGTTATTACTTGAAAGCCTTATAGTACACTTTAACCATAATTGCATTATTCCTGACCATCAGTTTGGTTTCAGAACAAAGCTATCGAACAGGTACATCTAATAACTACTCTTATTCGGGAGGCCTTTGAGAGCAAGCAATATTGCTCAGCATTATTCATAGATATTTCTTAAGCTTTCGATAAAAGTTGACACGATGGACTAATACACAAAATTATCACTTTACTACCTGACAATGTCCACAAACTGCTTCAGAATTACATATGTATATGAAAGATTTTTTCAAATCAGATCAAAAGATGTGATTTCTTCACTCGAAAAATATCTGCTGGAATACCCCAGGGGAATATTCTAGGTCCGTTCCTATATATTTTATATACTGCATATATGCCAACAAGCGCACTGAATCGCACATCTACATTTGCGGATGATAACGCTTTTGTAAGCATACATGAAAACCTTCCAAGAGCTTCTGAACTGCTCCAGTCTCACATCGGCGAATTGGACAAATGGAAAACAGGCCGTTAAAGTAATTTTCTAAAGGGGACCTTATATAGGGGGTAGGGTCAATTATGGGTCGATCCTAATATAATTTGGTAGACAGAATTTGGTTCGTATTAAATTTATTTGTGTCGAATTTCATCGCTACACTCGTATTTTTAAGCCATTAATGAGCGTTGCAGTCATTTTCTAAAGGGGACCTTATATGGGGGGTAGGGTCAATCATGGACCGATCCTCATAAAATTTTTTAGATAAATTTTGACTCTTATGAAACTTACTTATGTCGAATTTCATCTATATACTAGTATTTTTAAGCCAGTAATGAGCGTTAAAGTCATTTTCTGAAGGGGACCTTATATGGGGGGTAGGGTCAATTATGGACCGATCCTCATAAAATTTTGCATAATGATTTTGGATCATAAGAAACTTACTTATGTCGGATTTTATCGCTATATTCGTACTTTTAAACAAGTTATGGCTGTTAAAGCTGCTTTTCGAGGGGCCACTTGTATGGGGGCTATGAGAAAATGTGGACCGATATTGCCCATTTTCAATACCAAACAAACCTTACCTGTAAGAAATATTTATGTGAAATTTCAACCCTCTAGCTCTTTCCATTGGGACTCTATTGTGCTTTCAACAGACAGACGGACGGACAGACGGACAGACATGGCTAGATCGACTTAGAATTTAATGAGGACCCAGAATATATATACTTTTGTGGGTCTTTGACCAATATTTCGATGTGTTACAAACGGAATGACAAAATCAATATACCCCCATCTATTTTGATGGTGGGTATAATAAAAGTCAATGCAACAAAATGTACATTTACTTTAAGACGGGCAATTGTCCTCCCGTACAGATGAATAATATTAAAATTCCTGAACAAAGCCGTGTTAGATATCTTGGTATCCACCTTGATCGCCGTTTAACATGGACTCACCACATTGAAGCCAAGGTTACACGAATAAAATTAAAGTCAGTTAATTGAACCATCGTACAAAGTGCTTTTGTACAAAACAGCTATAAAACCGATATGGATATACGGTATGCAACTATGGGCACAACAGGCCCGATAGAGGCCTAGGTGTATTTCTTCGGATTTGATGTATATACATCCTCCTTTTAAACTAACTAACTAACTAAATAAAGCTTTAGTCAAGGGGCAGAGACGGTCAATATTCGTAACTTCTGTAAAATTAAAGAATTGAATATTTGAGACATAAGTACGGGGACTAAAATATCAAAATGTGAAAATTGGTGGGTTATACGACGTTTTTATTGTAATTATTGATGACGATCTAGTATAACTCGATTTGGATAGGGGTACTTTACAAGATGATCTTGTGTTTATTCATTGTGAATACAAGAGTTGTTTAAATCTAAAAAGTTTCAAATATAATTTTCAGAGTCAAGACAATATGGATTAACGTTGTTCGATTTTGTTTAACAGATTTACATATATTATTAACAAAATAAACAATAACACACAATTTAGTTTGAGCTGAAGATTGCAGATTATATTTATCCTAAAAAACCTGCCCTTAGTGAATTTATCTCAGTTTTTTTTACAAATTCATGCTCCACAGTTTAAAGCGATTTGTTGGAAACGACACCTTACAATTAAAAGTAAATTTAAGTTTGCAACCAATGCACACTAGTGCAAACAGTAAATTCACTTGTTGATTGGTCTTCAAAGAACACAGAGCTACCAAATAATGGATTTCAATATGATGTGCTTCTGGTCGTGGTATATAATTAGTGTTGCCAAGGTAGTTTAGGTTATGTGGGGAGCTAGCGATCATTCTGATATACACAAAATTATTCTTTCCTAATTCGGAAGAATTCGGTACTTCTCTCAGTTTCGTTCGAGAACGATCCGTCAACTGGAAATTTTTGGCAATTTCTTCGTAATCTCCAACACAAATAATTTCGTCAGAATGTCATGAACAAGGAGTGAATGAAGTTGAGAATAAATATTGACCATACATAGGAGGGGAGAGCTAGACGATGTGGTTTCGTTTACACCAAATTCCTCCAGACTAGTGAATTATAGGTCACAATATATCTTATAGCCGATAGAATAACTTATAAAGATAAACAATAAACAATTTTGAAAATTTTTTGTTTAATAGAACCGAATTTGCGAAGCTCTATTTGAACTGAATTTAGTTTTTCTGAAGTTCTAATAAGTATTGTAAGAAAATTTAGAATATATTTTTCTTATCAATAACCAGTCTAAATGTACAATTTAATATGCAGTGGCAACTCATAATATTAACCAGTCCAATTGATAGACAAAGGTAATGCATATCAAAAGAATAAATCGTTAAATTTTATTAAGTAAAACCAGAGATGGTTTCAATTCCAGTAGTTGGTAATATCTGTTATTAATGGTTGTAAAATACACGGGCATACATGTGCTAAATACTGACGCAACTAAATGTAGAAGATAAATAAAAATAGGCCCCAAAGGAATCCTATACATTCTCAGTAATTTGTAGTTGTTACAAAAATAGTTGGTGTATTCAAATTAATTAATATCCGCTTAGAGGAGTTGGGCCATTCAAGATTAATTTAATGCAGTCGTATTAAAACCAGAAACTGCAACAATGACAACAGCAAACGAAATGAAAAATTAAAACATTTATCAATAACAGAAACTAATTATTATATACAAATGTATTCATATAAATGCCATATTAATACAATATGATCAATTTGACCCCAAGTATAAATTTGTTAATTTTCAATTTAAAAGTGAACAAAAAAAAAAAAAATCAAGGTAATATACATAGTATGTATTACATACTATATATGTACATAGCAAAAAGATTAGGATTCAACGAACCTCACTGTATTGAATCAGAATCGATAATATATCGTGTCTTAAAGTTTGAAAAACAGTTTTTAGCCATATTTGAGACTTTTTTACAGGGCGAAAACACCTTTATTTAAAAAGTTGTATCTTCTGAAAGTCCAATCTGTCGACTCTAAAATAAAGCATTAACCTCCTGTAGATTCTTCGAAATGTCAGTCAAAATAAAGGAAAATAGAAATATCTGGGAAGAGGTACTATTTTTCTGAAAGGTTGATTCGAGTAGAACAAGAATCTGTGTTTAAAATTTGTCAAATACCTCCAAAATATTGAGATATGTATGTGTTAAAATCCGGGTTTTCATATCTTTAAGCGCTTAAATATCGAACTTATCTGATTTAGAAAAAAGAAGGTTGGCAGTAAATCTGAACAGTTGCTAAAATCCTATAAGCCAATAAGTATAAGTTATTTTTTCCTAAAAACAATGGAAAAACTACTCGACAATTACATTATCTATCTTTCAAAGAACCCGATTCACCGGTTTCAATTTGGTTACCAATCCGGCAAGTCGACGATGACTGCTATCCATCATGTCACGACGAGAGTTGAGAAGGCTCTGGGATCCAAACAAATAGCCCTATGTGCTTTTATAGACATAGATGGAGCATTCGACAACACGTCATATGATGCGATAGACCTTGCATTCCAAAGTTATCCGAAACTGGACTCTGAAAATGCTAACATCAAGAGTCATTAAGTTTGACCTTTGTTGAAAATCGAGAACCATATGGGCCTCTATGGGCTGTCTCCAAGGAGGCGTATTGTCGCCATTATTATGGACACTGGTAATCAATAGTCTACTTGAAAAACTTAATGTCTTAGGTTACCGAACTTATGGTTATGTCTTGTCATATCTATCACAGGCTTTGACGATGTAACGATATCGGAAAGGATGCAGCAGGCAATAAATATTACAGCCAAATGGTGTGAGGAAAGAGGACTAACAATTAATCCCTCAAATACTATCCTTGTACCATTTACAAGACGCAGATTTCTGAGACTTATTGAGTCGACTCTTAACGGGTCTATTATTAAGTTCTCTGAGAAAGTTAAATACTTAGGGATCATTCTTGACAAAATCCTAAATTGGAACTCGCATGTATCCAGTACAGTACAGATCAATAGAGCAATTAGGGTATTATATGCCCGCAAAGGCTTTTTGGTAATACATGGGGTTTAAAACCGAAAATAATCTCATGGACTTTTAATATCATAATAAAGCCCATTTTGACTTATGCTGCCTTAGTCTGGAGGAAAAAAAGTGGAGCAGGCTACCACTCGTGCTTCTCTGTACAAAATTTATCGTCTCGTTTGCGTCTCTATTACGGGGGCCATAAGAACATGTCCTACATATGCCATCATACATGATGGCAGCAAAATTTTGATCAAGTATGGTTTACTGATACACAGATGGTGATACTGGAGCAGGCATATGTGGTTCTAATTTCTAGAAGGCAATTTCCATGGGAAAATATCCCTCAATCAATTTTCTTCTGCGCTAAAGAGTTCGTAAGGAGAAGGTTAAGGGGGTCTGGGAATTTACATAATGTCAGATAGCCAAGCAGCACTCAAGGCCTTACTTTCGTATGAAGTTAGGTCGGGTGTTGTGATGGACCGTGTGTCCTCATTGAACGAACTGGGTAAACACAAAAAATTAACAATATGTTGGATACCCGGCCATGAAGATCACTCTGGCAACGAACGGGCGGACTGCTTAGCAAATATCGCCCATTTATCGGCCCTGAACCATTATTTGGTATCCCACAAGGTTACGTCAGACAAAGATGCGTATCGTAGGTTGTATCATCAATTCATCCTAGGAAACGCCACATCGAAGCTATGCAGATTTTGTGGCTGTTAGGAGAAAACTTTAGAACACATATTGTGCAAATGTCCAACAATAGGGACTCGTCAAAAAAGAATCTTAGGTGCTGCAACACTAGCCCCGAAGGATATATTCAACCTCTCACAAATCAATTCATCCTAGGAAACGCCACATCGAAGCTATGCAGATTTTGTGGCTGTCAGGAGGTAACCTTAGAACACATATTGTGCAAATATCCAACTTGTTATGGTGAACCCATGGGCTGCACAAAAGATCCAAAACAGGTTCGCAGTGCTTAGGGCTCTCTTTAATCTAATCTAACCTGGAGAAATATGTGTGCATTTCACTAGCAAACATATATATGTATATACTCACCTTAAAGTATACCAATCGGCTTAGAATCATTTTCTGAGTCGATTAAGCTATGTCCATGTAAACCTTTTGCGCAAGGTACAGGTCACAATTTACAAGATAATTGGATGAAATTTGACACACAAATTTTCTTGACCCAAGAACGAAAAATGAACCCCCCGAAAAGGTCCTTTGAGATCATAATTATGTTATATATACGTGTATCTCGATAAAAAGCAGCGCAACAAAGTTTTATACAAGTCTTGATGAACTTTCCAAATTTCATAATGATCGGGCCGCAGTTGACCCTAGCTAATAATAAAGTTTATTTTTATAACATTAAAATTTATTTAATATTTTCCAACTCTACTATTACTTTAACAATAAGGAAATATACAACAACAACTAACGCCAAACGAAACAAAACACACAAAAAACCAACAAAATACGCAAAGCAATAAAACCAACATACAACCACAATATGCGTATGTTGTTGTTGATTTTTTTCAAAGCATGCACTAACCTTCTCTTTTTTGATGAAATTTTCATAGGTTGTCCCGGATTTTTGCTTATATCTCCGTTATTTAAAATCATAAAAACCTTAAAAAAGTACATTTTTATCCTTTGATCAAGCTCACCAAATATTGACGAGAGGGCAAAAATTTTGAGAAATGGTATCTTTGAATGAACTTAATTTTTATTTTTGGTAGGAACATCAGCAACTTTCATTTTGGGGCCACCCTAATGTACATGTATATGTACATATGTATATCATAAATATGATTTTGTTTTTGCGATTTTTGAAACACGGCTTTTGGTAAAAAATCTATACGACTTGGAATACAACTTTTAATAATTTTTTTAACAATGTTGTACATGAAAAACTATACTTTATGGTATCTCTAATTGAAAAATAATATATATCTAATACCAAGACAATCATGATGAGATCTGTTATAACGAGCAGAACTATATAGTGTTAATATACTTTTATATATTGCTCAATACAAACACGCACTTGCGTGTAATCATGTAGGGAACTTGCTTATTTCATGCGCCTCCTGTCTCCCATAGACGATTGGGCCAATGGATGTGAGAAGAATATGTAAAGAAAATGAGAGGAAAAGGGCAGACAATCGAATATATTATCAGCCAGCTAACACAACAACGACTACGTACAGTATTGGCCAAAACTTATTTAATTTTTCTATATAGCTGTGCTAATTATTAAAAAGAAGACAAATTTGAAACATATAACACTTTTTATACCCACCATCAAAAAAGATGGTCAGTATATTGTTTTTGTCATTCCGTTTGTAACACATCGAAATATTGGTCTAAGACCCACAAAAGTATATATGTATATTCTGGATCTATGTCCGTCCGTCTGTTGAAAACACAATAGAGAAACGGGACGAGATAGGATCGGTCCATAATTGACTCCATCACCATATAAGGTCCTCTTCAGAAAACGACTATAACGACCATAACTTCTTTCAGAATGCCAGTATAGCATCGAAATTCTACATTAACAAGTTTTGTGGAAACTAAAAACTCCCCGCTTAATTTTAAAGGGATGGGCCTTAATTAACCCTCTCCTCCATATAAGACACCCCCAGAAAATGACTTCAACACTCATAACTTGCTACAAAATTCCAGTATAGCAATGAAATTCGACATATACATGTTTTATAGAAACCTAAATCTTTCTGTCAAATTTTATGAGGATCAGCCAATAATTGACTCCACTCCACATACAACGTCCCCTTCAAAAATTACTAAAACGCTCATAACTTGCTTCAAAATGCCAGTATAGCAACGAAACTCTACATAAATAAGTTTTATTGGAACTAAAATCTCCCCACTTAATTTTATAAGGATCTTAATTGACCCTACCTCCAATTTCTATAATAACTAAAACCACTTTAAACTTCAATAAGTGGATGCTTTTATTTTGGTCTATACTGTATATTGATTAGACTGAGTCATAAATTTGTAGGATTACCTTCATGTTATAGTGCAACAAATTAACGAACTACTTATTACACATATACATATTTACATGAGCTCATCTGGCCAGTATTGTGTAAGACAAGTAGCATTCATTCTTGTGTTATTGCGATGCTTCCGGCGATCATTAATACATATTTAAAAATGAAACAAGTGATATTGCTAAATTCGGCTATGCCGAATCCATTATACCCTTCATCGTAGAGTATTTTACAAATTTTTAGTATATCTTGAACAAATATTTCTATTCTTAGATAGTTATAGGCAGGGGAACCAAAAATATGATCTAAAAAAGTGTTTTAAGACTTTAAATATGCAGTAAAAACTCTAAATATGCCTAATAAAATAGGCTCTAAAAATTAAAGTCATAATTATTTTTTAAAATTGAAAAGCTCAGAATGACTGAAAATGTACTGAAAATAATTTATATTTAATGTCGTATTTCATCCTGCAAGCTTAATTTATGAAAATTAATTCATCTCATAGTTTGTAATAATTTAATAGGATTCCATTTTACATTTAGTTAACCAAAAATAAAAAGATGCCAAATTTGGTTCCTAAGAAAACAAATTTCAAACAACGTATGTTAACACATTTCTTCCAATTGTACTCATAACTTCTGAACTGACATTTTTATTGGTATTTCCATAGAACCCAATAATTATCGTTACTAGTTTCTTTAACGACAAAAATTCATTGATCTCATGAAATCCAAAGTTATCGGTTTAATGTCCGATTTAAAATTTAATGCTTTATCAAATAAAAAAGTGATACTAATGTATTTTTTGATGTTTTCAAGCTCTACAAAGGATTTTTTTCAAAATTGTAAAACAGGAAATAAAATTAAAAAAAAATTTAATTTAATTTTTAAGAATAAAGTTTTGAATTTTTTTTTAAATATGTATGTGCAATTTTGTGTCATGTGACCCAACTCAAAAAATCGATTGTGATGAAATTCGCAGAAAAATTAGTACTATTGGGCAATAGGCTAGAAACAAATTTTCATCTCTATCAGTCAAGAGCTGCCGGAGTTAGAGTGGGTCAAAGTTGAACATTTTGGTCCTACAGAGTTTTTTTTTCAAATGAGTGTAACTTTTCACCTATTGGTCCGAGCAAAAATTAGAATGCTATTTCTTCAATGCTCAAAAGAAAGCTTATACAATTTCCTTTAAGGAGTTTATAGACGCCTAATGGGATGTGAGTGGGATATCTATCGAACAATTATTTTTTAACTCAAGAATAAGATTTTTTTAATATTTGACACATGTAATATTTTTCCACATTTTTTTAAAATGGACGTTTTTATTTTATGCTCAAAAGAAAGCTTAGACCATTTCCTTATAAGCTTTTAGGATGCAAGGAGCATATCCATAACAAAAATATATTAACTCAAAAACTTCGTTTTTGGAAATATTGAAGCAATAGCTATCTAAAGTTTTTTGAACAATTAATAACCAAAATCTTCATAGGGAATTTCATGAGAATCGAAAGAAAAACAGTTTACTCGCAAATTTTAAAAAGATTTGTTCTAATAAATTAATCTCTTTAAAATTCTGCGCAATTCTTGCCAAAATTGGCTAAAGATCCTATGTAAAACACTCTTCCAAAAATCACACTTTTGTTAATATTAATATCAATATCGATACCCAGCAAAAATAAAACGAATAACATGTGTCACCACTTCAAAAGTAGCACTAATTGATTTTTTTTTTACCTTCTGAGGAAGTGATGTTTAAAGACTTCCGAAGAAGCGAAAATAATTTTATTTTTTCAATGTTCAAGATATATTTTTTGTTCTTACATTTTTATGAGATAAAAAATGTTATATATGGACTTATGTATTAAATGTGTCTATTACCCTAATTAATGTTATTTAAGTCAAATTAGTTGTATTCTATAATACTACAATTTCACTTCCGAATAACTTCCAAAAAAAGAGCATTAAAATTACTTCTTGAGAATGACTTCAAAAGTAGTGAATTTGGAATCAAATAAAAAGGACATCCCTCCTATGACAAGCCTGTGTTAAAATCATCACTTCAGGTCTTTTCCAGTATATATGTAAGTACATATGATAATAGAATTCAGAATAAATTTATTCTGATTAATTAGATTATTATATTAATCTAATAAATAAATAAAACGCGGTAATAAATGCCTAAAGGATTGATCTATTAAGACATATGTATGTAAGTCCACGCATGTTTTGATGGTGGATATTTGATTCGTTTCTTAACTCCATAACAGTGTATTTAACACTTATTGATTATGTGGGCAGTTATTGTGATTGAATGAAAGCCCCCATACAAGATGATAATCGTCGTCACGTTGAATTTTTGTCTGTATGTATGGGAGAATATCCTGATGTTGTATGTGTGAATGTGATTCTTAATTTCGTTGTAGTATTAACGTTTTTACGTTTCTTGAACGCGAAATACCACAGACGTCTGGACGCTTAAAGGCCTTCTTAAATGCCATGCATAGCAGTTGATGTAATGCAGCTGCATAGTTGTTTTTATTTATTTATTTAATTTTTGTTCTTTTTCGTTTTTATTTTCTTTCATAAAATTTATTGTTTTATTATGTTGTTGTTTTTGTTGGAGTATCTGAATGTTTATTTTTTGCATTTTTTGTGTTGCGAAAAGACCTTAGTAAACGTGCCTTGGTCACGAGAGAAGCACTCACATATTTACGTATTTGACATGTTGCTTTCTGACTGTTGACTGTTGGCAATCGTTTGCAGTACTATTATACATATTGATAGTACGTTTCTGAATGTATGTCTGTCGCTTGCATACAACATTGTATGCAACACATTCGAATTTGTGTCTGTAGTATATACACATGTTTTAAATGCGTTTGTTACTTTTTATACCCTACATAACGTTATAGGAAGGGTATTATGTGCTTGTTTGGATCTTTGTAACACCCGATAATAATGGTCTAACACCCAGCTTAATGTATACTTATGGAACCATACTTTTATTTGTTGAAATTCAAGGACGAATCTAATCAAAAATGGTTTAAATCGATAAAAGCTTTACCTAGACTCCATTTAAATATTCTCGAGGAATATCCCTATCCCTACGTAGTGGTATATGGATATAATTAAATAATATTTTGTTATTCTGCTTCATACAGATAGTTCCATTTGTGTAAAAAATGTATCCCATTCGGAACCTTGTTATCCAAAATATGGAATAAAATGAGGGCATATCGAACGTGACAAAAAATGTTGAATTTTCTTCAAAGATAACAGCGAAAACTCATTTTTTGCATTTATAGCATTCTAGGGTCATATTTTCCTAAAGGCTTAAATCTTTACAAAAGTATATGTCTCAGGCGTAAACAAATTTTGGTGTATTTAATTTTCCCAAGTCCCGAGTAATAGCTCAATAGTTGGGTATCATATGGTAGGGCATGTCCGACTTTTTTTGTTTGTTGATGGTGCGTGTTGTTATTATTTTTTAGTTTTTGTTGCGCTTTAGTAAGTTCGGTTGGTTCGTTGGTTGCACTCGACAGTGACCGTCGCATTCTATATAAAAAATTACCTGTCGAGTTTAGTGGTGTGCAGTCTTAAATACTTTGTTGTTTTGTCTGGCTGGATGACTGGCTGGTTGGTTGTTGTTGTCTGGTGTCTTAAGTGCACGAGTCTGAGTTGTTGGCCATTAACGTGGTTCAGTGTTTTTTATTGTTCTGGCTTTTAGTCATTTCTCTTGCCTGTGCGTGTATGTGTAAATATGTATGTTGTTAATATTATATGGGGAATATACGCGTGCGCACTGCGCAGCACAGTAGCTATAAAGAATTGATGTTCCAGACAGGAAAGACAACAACAAATGAATGTGTCTACAATTTGGTTGGCTGTTAATCAATTCTTTTGCCTCCTGCCTTTGCTGTTGTGCTTTTTTTAAGTTGTCGTTTTTATTTTCATTGAGAGGGGGTCAAACGCCAAAGACACATTGCGGATATGTTCTCCTTGGTCGTATGGGAATAAACATTAAAATTTTTTATACACAGGCACCCGATCCAATCTCTGAATGAGTATTCGCTTGAATTTATAACGCAATTTAATAAAGTTTTTTTTTTGTGGTCAACCTTTAAAATGACACTACAACATAAAACAGCAACAACAACAACATTAGTGTGTCAAACATTATATAAGTCAGACATCGAACATTCAGTGTTACTTTCAGTATTAGTTATTACGTATGGTGTTGCAACATTGTTGCAAATTCTATCACTGTTAGGTGAGACATTATTCCGAAGTGAAAATATACAATATAGTACACACATATACTTCTACAACATATATTTTGTAATTAATGTTGTTCACTATCGTTGATATTGTCGGTGACATTGCTGTTTTTTGACATGAATTTATGTATATGTATCTGTTACAAGGAAACTGTGGAAATGATCAAATACATAAAAAAATTCAAATTCATACATACATATATAAATGATTTAAAATTTTTGAGAGTAGTTTGTTCCTACAAAATGGATCATTTTTAGATGGTGCTTATTAAGCATTTTTAATTACATATTTTACAACAAGGATCAATAATAACCTAATGTATTTTCTTATTATTTTTTAGCAAGCTCTCTAGGTTCTAACGGGTATTAGAAAGACCAAAGTGCGCTTGGAAATATTGAAAGAAATCAATAAAATTTATATATCCCAGATGTTTCATAAGCGTAGTTCTGAATGAAATATCAAGGCAATGAAGCACTTGCATACCATAAGGAGAATGTGTAAGTGATATGCTTCGCACTTCGAGATAATACAAGTTCTTAGTTTCTGTCATCGAAAATATACATAATTTGCCACTGACCTAGAATGCAAAAATCTCAGGCTGAAATGGCAATTGCGGGTCTTAACCCTCGCAGTCTATTAAGTTTTGCATAGATTTTCTCTCTCATTGATTTATTCTTTAAGGTACTGACTTGGTATATCTTCTTGGTAGTAAACCCTTGGTAATATCAAAATGGGCTTTATGGTCTCCGAGTGGATATGTACTTTTTAAGGAGCAAAACCCTTCTAAACCTAAACCTACCGTCAGTAATGATTAATATTTTTATTGTAAAAAGTCATGTAGTAAGAAAGTAGACCCATACGACCAGTTTTGAAAAACCGAAGAATTGTAATAGATACCTATTTTGAAACAATTCATGAAGGATATGCATTTTTAAATATGTATTCATAACTATATACTGCATTAATATATTTAGATGAAAATTATTTTATCGATTTTTTTATGCTTTATCATGGAAGAAAAATGTTTATTGGTAAAAAAATAAACATTGTGTTAACTGACTGTATTATCTTTTAATGTTCAGAAACTCAGTTTCCTGGACGTAATTCCAATTAATTTCCAAATCAGTGTTCGCGAGGAATTTTATATACGGAATAGTATAGTATCACTTCCAAGATATTTGGATCTAACTTCAACAAATACCTAACAATGACAAACAATTGCTCCAGAGTTTCACTGTCCTTTCCACATGCTCTACATTCATCTGAATACACACGTCCAATTTTGTATAGCTCGTAATCCTGTGTGTCCATTCAAAATACGTAGCATCACACTAATCTCATACTTGTTCATTTTAAAGAGATCTGTACTCCATTTCTCATTATTTACACCCCATAGCATCTTTATGGTTATACACACCATTTCATTATTCCAATAGGCCTTATGGGATTCTCTCACCCATATTTTTAATTCAGCCTTCGTTGCGTCGAATGGTTTTGCATTCGTCAGGTTAACTATCTCGAGCTCCCTTCCCATTAAAGGTAATACATTCGTCCTTTCGTTGCCCACTACTTCCGAGTGGCCTGGTAGAGTATTCAGTTAAAGCTTTCTTACAATCCAATACGGTTTAGATTTAACTTCATCACTTAATATTGCCTTAATAGCATTCTGGCTTTCGCAAATATGTAAGTTAATTTACGCATTCCGTCATAGCTCGTACTTCTGCTTGAAAGCTTATGTTGTGATTAGGTAAACGGTGGTATATTTCTGTTTCTGAGTCTTCAATATAGAACCCCCACTTTGTCCCCCAATTTAGAGCCATCCGTGTAGCAATGGATTCCTACGGGTATTTGTACTAATTTTCCGCTTGACATTCTTTCTGGGATCAGTGTTTCAAAGTTTCCGACATATTCTGTGTCTGGTATGTGATCGGATACGTCCGAAGATTGTGTATAGCGAAGAATGTGTCCAGTATACATTGATGACCAGTTCGTCTAAAGTTGTGAGCCGTTCGGATGTAAATATGTTTCAATGGGTGGAATATCTAGCAACGTTTTCAGAGGCTTGGTTTACGTAGTACTTATGGCACCACCTATGTAGTAGTTTTATATTACACTTTTTGTCCAAAGAAGTCCACCAGATTATTGAGGCATAAGCTAGAATTGGTCTAATTACACTTTTATAAAGCCAATTTGTCATAGTAGGACTAAGACCCCATTTCACGACTACAGTTCTCCTACATATCGCCCAGCACCGATGTGCCTTATTGATCCTTTCCTCTATGTGGTGTCTCCATTTTAATTTCCGGTCAAGGATTACACCTAAGTACTTAACTTTGTCTGTCACCGGTATCTTTTTGCCCAGGAAGCAGGGTTCAGTATAGGTAGAAATGTTTGTTTTTTTGTGAAAAGACAGATTTCCGTCTTTACTGGGTTAACATTGAGGCCTCTCGGTTGAGCCCAGCTCAAGACCATATTAAGAGCCTCCTTAGCTCTTCAGTACAAGTAATTTGGATCCCTTTAAAAGTATTACGACATCGTGATGCATCGTCTACATAGCAGACAGGTCTAAGTCCTTTCTCGGTTAGGTTCCTTAGGAGGCTTATAATCGTGGTAACCCAGAGTATGGGAGACAAAATACCACCCTGTTGTGTACCGCGAAATACTTTTTTCCTGATAGTTATATCGTACATGTCGCAGCTTAACCTTCTGTTCTTTATCATGTAGTTGATCCAGTTACGAAGCACCCGGTAAACATCAAACTGGTCTAAGAATATCAGTGTGCAAGTTATTGAAGGCGCCTTCCTACACCGCCAGTGTATACAGTTTGCTATCGAATGATTCACCTATGTAGTGGACAACTTCGTTTAAAGCGGTTTCCACCGATCGTCCCTTTACATAAGCATGCTGCTTATATTTGTGGTTTTTGTCTGACATACTGCTTTTAACCATACTATCGACTATCCGTTCCGAGGTTTTAAGAAGAAAGAACGTAAGGCTGCAAAGCTCTTGATTGTCTCCTTAACCATAACAATTTCTGGCTTAGCCTCTCCTTCCTCCAATATCGGTTCATCTATGGTACTCGATTTCCAGTTGGGAAATGCTCGTGTCATCGATCACAGATTCCGGTTGGACATGAGTTTTGGATAGGGATTTTTTATCCTTGATAGGTCATTTACGCTATCTACCTGTTCACAGAAAAGTTTCCAGGTGTCACGTTTGGCTTTTCGAACGATTTTCTCCTTAGATGTAAGTACTTTTGAAATATGTATGTACAACAATATTCCTCAGAACTGATTTTATAACACTGATCTGCATTTTTTGCGCGACTTTAAATTTGATGACTGATTGGGATAGATTTATTGGTCCTGAATCCAAGCGTGGTAAAAAAAATTTTATCACGTTTACTTTTTACGCAAAAGGGAATCTATATAAGTATTTTTTATTTTCAGTTGTTTTTCTATTCATTGATTTTTCACGACAATTAGACCAACAAAGG
This sequence comes from Lucilia sericata, assembly GCF_015586225.1. NCBI lineage: Eukaryota > Metazoa > Arthropoda > Insecta > Diptera > Calliphoridae > Lucilia > Lucilia sericata. Next base: position 1,180,223 of record NW_023994043.1, read on the forward strand.
TGTAACCTCTCGCCATGTTCAACTGATACTGCACCAAGATTTAAATTTTTAGTGACATATTGCATTTAAAATCTTGATATGCAGAGAGAAATTCTTGATTTTTGCTTTATAGTTTTGTTCCCCAAAAAATAATTACAAACGTCTACAACTGCGACCCAAGGCTCATTTTCTACTTCATTAAGCCCGGCTTATAAAAATTTTTAAGATTTGTGACATGATCTGAAGAAATCGAAGAAGGCGTAGACTCAGCGTGACAATATCTTTAAATAATTATTATTTTTTTGTATTTCATTATTTTCGTATATTGAAATGTTTTGAAATATGCAACCAAGTACGAATTCAAACTCAAATCGGGAATGCAATCATTGAAATAAGTAGGTACATTTTAGATTTATTAGAAATTTTTAAATATGTTATATTTGATATCAAGCATAACTTCAATCTCAAGTTTAAATTTAATTAAGAATATTTAACATGGTTGGTTACGTGTTTTGCTCGCTAGCAAGCGAGTTCACTCGGAGGCCTTGTGGCCCATTGTGATACCCTTAGAATTACCACTCCCTAGCGATAAGAGAATGGTTACCCTTCGTAATTTCGTTGACTACTTGGTTCGTTCGGTCTCCATGTAAACCAGCCGGTGCTTTTAATGAAACCGTTCATGTTTATCAGTGACGCATCTCTGAGACAGTCTAGATCATGGAAAAGAGCTCTACCCAGATAGAGTAGTCTGTGCTCTTGTAAGGCTGGACAGTCACATAGAAGGTGTGAATATATAACATAGTTTTAGTAAATTTTTGCTAAAAATAATAAGTATTAACACCGTTAGGAATCGGTTGAAGTACGAATTACTCAATTCTTCATAAGAGTCACTAGTATAAATTGCTATATATAAAAGGGTACATTTTTCGATCGTATAAAATTTTATGTCAAACAAATCGTGTCAAACTTTATGTCAAACAGACAAGACATTTATTTTCTTGCTTTGTCACTCGAACCAGTCTATTATCTTAAATTAATAAATGCCAAAATTTTTATCTTAAAAACTGAAATTTGGCAACCTGTTCAATACTTAAATGTAGGTCGATTACTAATTTGATTCGAAATCATTTCAAATTCCTTCAGAAACTATTCGACCAAAAAAGCATTGTGTGGCTAAAGTCATTCAAATGGTATTTATAATTGATTTGTAAGAGATTGAATTCTATTTTTTTTTTGCTTTTATTGTCAGGTAGCATTCCTGTGGTTGATTGATTTTTTCCATGTTCGCAAACTTCTTTTACTTTTTTTTCATTTGCATATAAACTCTTACATGACAATAGGTGAAGAAGAAACAACATGCAACTCTATATGATGTAATTAATTGGAAACATTGAGAAAATGTTTTTCGTATTGTTTTCTGTTGTTACTGTTGACCACATTGTGCCACGTAATATGCGTAGCACTGTGGGCTTCAAAGATTAGAAAATGTAATTGAATTTACGAGTATAACCCTATGCCATTATTGATGGGAGGGTATTATGATTTGTACTGACCTTTATAAGATATACTGAGAACTACTATCTCTATCGAATAAGTTTCACTTCTTGTCTCATCCATATATTGGCCTCTTCTTCTAGTACCTTGATAGATTTTTCCTTAATACATGACCTATTCAATTCCATTTACGCTTTGATATCTTAACAGAGTTTTATTAAGTCTTCTGCATTGGGCCAGAATATTCTTAATAATTTTCGAAAATAGCGGTTGATGAATCATGTAAGGACTTTAATCATTATTATGTTCCAGAACTCGCAGTCATTTAGCAACATAATTTGTACATAAGATTAGCTTATCGTTCAAATATATCGGCATATTTATACAAAATCAATTCTTAAAAAGTCATACGTATGTCTGATCATCATTTTTTGAGTAATAACTAGAGGACAATAATCAATATGAAATCAGAAAAATATTTTTTTTTTAACATTTTAGTTTTTAGTTCCACTGTATGTAACGGATGTTTACACATGTCATCGAACAATGATTAAATTTCAATCATCATCTCAATCAGAATTCAAATCACTAGATGCTCCCATTCACCACTGTTGGCTGCATAACTAGATGGATGGATGATAGATAGATCATGCAATATGAGGGAGAAACTGGCAGTAGAAATTGTAAGTTGAACATACCCAAATAGGCAATAAACTGTATTGTCGTCGTTGCTACCGTTCATTTTTTATAGTTGTTCAGATATCACTGCTAACGTTGTTTCTGTTGATTTGTTGTAGAAATTCAATCTCAAATGATGACAATAATCAATAACAATGTATCTATGAACAAAACATACAATACTTTGCATAACCATAGCAAAAAGATGCACAGTAGGTCATAAATTGTAAATTAACGAACATAATATTTAGTTTGCTTATGTGTAGGGATTTTCGTACAAGTTGCAGTAAAAACAATATTACTACTCCAGCCATTGAATTAGCTAAGCAATTTCTTTTGTCTAGAAGTGATTAATAAGCGACAATTCTATCCCGGACAAGTTCTTCATTGGATTCAAGTACTTACCATAATCCCTTGCAAATAGGGACTTCAATAAGTCATAACTTATTGTAAATCGGCAATTCGTCTACCGGAAGGGCACATAAGTATGTATATTCAAATTATTCATCATATCCTCGTCCATGATTGTGGGTCACCAACATTGGCTTTTTACCGTTCCTTCGAGGTTATGATACCTGAAAGGAACAAATTGGCCATTCAAACATGGTGGCAGCAAGATGATGATCAAGTATGGTCTACTAACGGGTCCAAACACACAGATAGTGATACTGGAGCAGGCAATATCCATGGGAAAATATCTCTCAATCTTTCAGGCGGAAATTTACGCCATCTTCATCTGTGCTAAAGAGTGCGTGAGGAGAAGGTTAAGGGGTCTGAGAATTTATATAATGTCAGACAGCCAAGCAGCACTCAAGGCCTTACTTTCGTATGAAGTTAGGTCGGATGTTGTGATGGTCTGTGTGTCCTCATTGAACGAACTGGGTAAACACAAAAAATTAACAATATGTTGGGTACCCGGCCTTGAAGATCATTCGGGCAATGTACGGGCGGACTGCTTATCAAATAGAGGCGCTCATCGCCCACTTAACGTCCCTGAACCTGAACAGTGATGCGTATCGTGAGTCGAATAGGTATTTGCTTGCCACTGGGAAGCAACAATAGGGCTTAGACAGACAAAGTGCTTAATCTCGCTATCAAGAGAAAAATTCCAAAAGTTATTCTCGCTTAACAAAAGTGATCTCAGAATACAAACGGGACTACTCACAGGACACTGTGGTCTCAGATATCATCAATTCATCCTAGGAAACGCCATATCGAAGCTCTGCAGATTTTGTGGCTGTCAGGAGGAACAGAACAGAACACATATTGTGCAATGTGCAACAATAAATTAAACATGTTATTTTCATACGTAAATTAAACCTGTTATGGTGAACCCATGGGCTGCACCAAAAATCCAAAATGGGGTCGCAGTGCTTCTCTCTAATTTAATCTAAAGTCATAACAAATAAAAACAAGTTGAGAAAGTTTGAATTTCTAAGGTTCGTAGATAAAAATCCTTGTAGTAACAAACAAACCATTTACTATTTGGATTTATGATTTAGGTATGTATGTATATAGGAGCAGTAAACTTGGTGGATTATGATTAGAACCAATAGAAGTCATGTGTTGGGGTCAGCGAGATTGAGAAAAATTCTTTAATGGATCCATGACATTACCAACGTTACCGTTTAAATAAACCATATTCCTAGTAGAGGATAAACTATTCTTACTCAAATTGATATATTATGCGACTTTAAGTAATGTTTCGACTTAGTCTGTTTTTGCTTCTAACCACAGAATTTCTTTTCCAACAAAAGTAATATCAAAATCAAACCTAATTATTCGATGATGATGAATGTTAATTGTATCATTTGGTTTTATTCGTTTAAGAAGTACATTTTATTATTTTCTAATATAATTTATCAAATGAAATACCACAATTAATACATGTTTTTACAATTTGCTAATAAGTACTTATTATATCTTAAAGATTATATGAAAACGATTTGTCTTACATGAATGGTTAACCATGATTATTGCTTTTCTATTATTTAATGTAATGCAATAAAATAACAATAACAACAATAATATTGTAAAATACCAGAACAATTTCTGTACAAGCACTGCGGATAGATAGTATTTCTGTGTAGCGGTTGAACTGTTTTCAATGAAATAACATGATACATATTCAACTGCATATACATATTTATGTTTTTATGTATATGTAGTTATAATTATAAGGATTCTTTCTTTAGCAGTTCAAGAAAAACAAAAGCTTGATCTTGTACTCGTATTATTTGAGGTGCAGTTTCAAAAAAATCTTAATCAATGATTACTGACAGCATCAATTACAGTGTAGAGAACACACATTTGCCTTAGCATACATGTCCCAATAAACAATTAATGTAAGTATAGAAATACATACATACATATGTATGATGATAATGACTCAAAAATTTACGCCATTGATATGGCCTCAGAAATATGTTTCAATGTGGACAATATTGTATCTATCAGGGCTTTCAACGTAAAAAATTGTGATCGATATAACTTCTTCATTGTAATCATTTCCAACCCCAACTCAGAAGACACTTTTTGGAGATAATATGAATTCTAGGATATAAGGTTTTTCGATAAAAATAGAATCTCTAACGAAAGCGTTATTAACTTACATACATACATATATGCATCTTCTCTGGAAAAGGAAAATTAGAATAATGTTAACGCTATAAGAGATAACAACATCAATCGTATTGCATGTTGGGATATTTTTGCATTTGTAATCGTATTCAACGTTGTTGTAACCGCACTGACATTGACACCGGTAATAATATGTTGCAAAACAAGCAATTTTCTGCAACTTTGTAATTTTTTTTAATGACATCGCAAACAAATTTTGTGAGAAAAATAAAATAAGGAAAACTAACATAACAGGCAGTGATACAGCTGTATATAAGCAATTTTCTATATTTATATAGAAAATATTTTCCAACGTCCACATTTAAATACATCAATTCATCTCTGGACATTAGTCCACGTTCTCATTTAAATGCACTAATTGACAATCTCGGGAAAATAGCCGCGGACATTTGTCATTGTGGATCGATAATTTCGTTATTTATTATCACGATTTACTGATTTATTAAACTAATACTGATTTTTTGATTATCATAAATATATCGATATTAAAATGAATACTTGGATGATTTTTGGAATAGGCTTGTGAGTCATTAATTTCTTCGAACAATTTAGGAGTAGAATCAATTATAGTCAGATGGACGCACATACATATCTAGATCGTGTTAAAATATAAAATAGGACCCAGAAAGTATATACTTTCATGGGTCTGCGACCAATGTTTCGATGTGTTGCAAACGGAATGAAAGTATCAATTACTTAATATTTTTTGAAAGTAATTATAAAAATACTATGTATAGAGTAATCAAAATAATTTGTTTCGGAATAGTTTCATAATAACATTCTTAATATAACTTACCTCGACATGGTCCCGGATATGCTACACCAATGGAGCGACCAATTTTACAAATCATACGATTTATATCACATGCGCTCTTGTAAGTTTTACCATCGGCGCCACAAACAGCTTTCGTTGCATCAACGGCATCATTCTCATAATCATCCTGTGGGCATTCTATTTTACATGCTATACAATGTGGCATAGAATACTGGTCCTCAACACAGATTAATCCATTTAAACATTTAACACCGTTGCATGTTGCTGCAATCATAAAAAGATAAAAAAATGTATTATACAAAATGAGCGCACATTCATATGTTAGGTAATAATTGTACAACTTTTGCTAGGACCAATAGGTGAAAAGTTAACTCATTTGAAAAAAAGCTGTATAACCAAAATGTCCAACTTTGACCCACTCTAACTCCTGCCATACTTGACCGATAGAGCTAATAATATGTGTCTGGCCTACTATCCAATAGTACTAACCTTAGTGCAAATTTCATCCAAATCGATTTTTTGAGTTGGGTCACCTGACACGAAATTGCCCATATGTATCTCCTATGATAATACAGGCCGACAAAATTTGAAAAAAAGTAGAAACGATTCTAAAGGATTGAGCTGCGCAGAATCTGATTTTCTCCATCACATCTTGGATTTGAGATATGTTTGGTTAGGTTGATAGGAGGATATATAGTACATCAAATCCGAAGAAATACACCTTGGTCACTATCGGGCCTGTTGTGCGCTCCTTTTCATGAAAAAAATTTTTCACAGAGTATAGGTATTATTTTTTAATGTTCAGAAACTCAGTTTCCTAGACGTAATTCCTAAGAATTTTCCAATCAGTGTTAGTCAGGAATATTATTTTCGGAATAACATCACTTCCAAGATACTTGGATCTAACTTCGACAAATGCCTGACAGTGGCAAAGAAAGAGTTTCACTGCCCTCTCCACATGCTCTACATTCGTCTGAATCCGCACGGCCAATTTTGTATAGATGTACGAGCACTACCTGTGCGTTCACTCATAATACGTACCATCATACTAACTTCAGACTAATTTCATCCCCCAAATTAGAGCCATCCGTATAACAACAGATTCATACTGGTATTTGCTCTAGTTTTCCGTTTGACCAAGACATTCTATCTGGAATCAGCGTTTCAAAGTTTCCAACATATTCTATGTCTGGTATGCGATCAGGCACGTCTGATGATTGTGTACAACCTTCCATGTGTTCAGTATACATTGATGACGTGTCCTATAATCGCTTTTGGCCAGTTCGCCTAAAGTAATGAGCCGTTCGGCTGTAAGCGCCGCCTCATATCTTAAATATGTTTCAATGGGTGGAATATCTAGCAACGTATCCATGGCATCACTTATACCCAAGCAGCATGTACTCTGAACTCTCTGTAGTAGTTTGATATTACACTTTTTGCCCAAAGATTAGTGGAGCATAAGCTAGAATTGGTCTAATTACACTTTTATAAAGCCAATTTGACATATTTGAAATTTGAAAAAACGCCATTTTTGGCCCTTTTTGTGACGTTATAACAGCGCCAAGACAACTTTAGTTGTAAATTGTTGTATGTCATCTGAAAGTCCATTATATTAGCTTGAAAATAAAGGCTTAACATCTGACATATCATCGAGATATCTTCACCTAAAGATATTGGCCTGTAACATTCCGATTTTGAAATCGGAACATAAACGAAGAAATGTGTTGAAAGATTTAGCATGTCGGAGGTGTGCTACTTTGCGGACTCCTATGATTCCGCAACATTATCCCGACAGACTAACCATTTAGAAGTTACAGAATAATTTCCCTCTTGTTTTCCTATACCAATGTCCACCATCAATTAGAAAATATCCACCCATAATGTTACCTTTAGAAATTGTTTTTAAAGCTGCTAACTAAAATCCAGTAAAGGGATGAAATTCTTTATAAACAAGTTTTAAAAGAATAAAAGTTCCTACCATATAGGAAGATAGGTTAATAATTGTATTTATCCGTCGTAGACGAACTTAAAAATTAGGATTTTTTCTAAGATATACATCCAATTCTTTACGAAATGCAGCGAAAAATCAGATCAACTTAAGCATACAGTGTATCCCAAAAGTATACACTGTACTTTTTGCGTTTTAATATATAATTGAACTGAATTTTTGTTTACTTGAATTTAAACTTATTTAAATTCATATTTAATACATATTAATTTTAAGTATTGACTACAAAATCTATGTTCAGTAATACATATGTAGATGTAATTTTTGTTGCGGTTCTTGTTGTTATTGTCACTAATCATGAATGAAATTATTGTAACCAATAAACAATCAAATTTATCATTGAATATTGCAGTGGCATGAAGCAACTTGGCGCCATCTGTGACACCAAGTAAATTGCAATAATATTTCTAATATAAAAAAAATAAATAAATTTGTTTGCTTTGAATTTTTGAATGGCATAGTAACAAGAATCCATTAGTTAGATATCGGAAAGTGAAAAAATTACTTTAATATTTAAAGATTCCAACTGACAGAGTTTCCTTACTTTCTTAAGAATTTCAATGAGTGAGTTTAAGTAGGACTATTTCGAAAAAATTGAGACAAATTGTATGATGCTTTTCTAGTGCGGCTACAAGAATGGAACAAATTTAAGGTATTGCAAAAATATTTTGAGTAGATCTTTATTTATTATTTACTTATATTGATTGGAATCTTTGCAAAAGGATATTTATAATAAAATTTAATTTCTATGGATTTATAATTTATCTTAAGATCAAATACTTTTGACCTCTTTTCAATGACAACTTTTTTATGGAAATATTTTCACTTAAAATCTTATAAATTGAAAATTTTGGCAACAATGGCATTTAATTTATGTACATATGTATACATACTTTGTAGGTATGTATGTTGCTCTATCATATTTTCATTGTAGAGTGGTTGGAGCCACATTTATGGCACGCGTCCACCATGCAATTTTTAGATGCAAAAGCATGCTGTCTTCTAAATAGTTTACTAGCTTGTTAGTATTCATTTGGTCATAACGTATTTGTAGAGAAGATTCCAATGCAATCAAGCACAGCCAAGCGTTACAATGCTGGCACAACACATTGCCAACGAGCATCCAAGAAGAGACCATTGAGTTGTTCATTAATCTAACAAGTTTTCAATAACAGCTATTACACACTGTCGTTAGAAATTTTCCATATAACATTGAAAACTGAGATACGATGAGATTGTTTTATTTTTATTCTTTTATTCTTTTTTTTTGATTTTCTTAACCACTGAATTTTTTACTTCCTGTATTATTAAATAATTTTCATCGTTAAGATTCATCTAAGAATTAGTAATAAATGTAAACTACTGATAGATGAATATAACATCTACAAATCAGGAAGAAAATATGCAAATATATACAATTAAATACATAAAAATACAAATTAGGTCTTCGAACAATTTTAAAAAAACATAAACGGAAAAAAGAACATAAAGAACATTTTGTAATATTGCTACTTTCCAGGGGATTTTCCGAAAAATCTGAATCTTTTAAATAAAGAATGTCTTAAATTTTGAACCATTTCAGCATTAAGTATCAAAAAAATGGGAAAATTTTGCAAAAAATACTAGAAGATTAGTGAAAAATAATACATAATTACACTGACTCATTATGTAATGATCTGACTTATAAAGTACTTTTAAATTTTAAAGCATTCTATGGAGGATATTTGAAATGAAACACCGATTAATTTTAGAAATATTTTACTTACTTCTACAATGACCGCGATATGCAATTTGCAAATTAGGGTTGTCTGTCCTACATGCCCGTTTCCTTAATTGACATTCAGTATTGTAGGTGCGACCGTCAGTTCCACACACTGGGTTTAGAGGTTTAACATTATCTCCATTCTTGATTAAAAGAAAAAAATAATAATATTAAAATGTGAAATAATATAGTTTTTTTTATTTAGAAATAAAATTGTTAAAGAAAATATATTTTTAATGGAAAAAGAACAATTAAACAGGCCAACGAAATTAAGGTTTGGTAAAACTTTTTAAGTGCTAAAATCGAATCTAATATCGGTTTTTCTTTTCAATTTTCTCGGAATATGGTACTGAATATTTAGTTAGTTATTACGGAAATTTAATATAATTATAATATGTAATGAGCTAAAAAGCTAATAAAACCTCTTTTCACTACTTCTTCATTAGTATTTTAAGTCATTATTTTAACACGTTGATGTCATTGAGGCAAGTACTTCCACGCTCCCTTACAAATAGGGCGTTAAAGATATACTTGCAATTTCTCTTACAAAGATATACTTGCAATTTCTCTTACAAGAAGTAGTAGTAGTCATTGAAAAGTAAGTGGTTATGTAAGTACAACCCATTACCGCGCTTTTACTTGGATATTTATTGAAATCAAAATGTTTTTGTCAAATTACCCTAATAATTTACCCTACCCCCATATAAAGATCCCATCATAAAATTACTTTAACGCTCATAACTTGCATCTTACTGACAGTAAAGCTACAAAATTCGACATAAACATTTCGATCGGAACTAAAATCTTTCTCAAAAAATAATAATCCCAATAACAGGCTTAAAATCCAAGAAAAATAAGTTTTATTGGAACTAAGATCTCTTTGTCCCCCTCAGAAAATTACTTATTTTCACAGTAACCAAAATATTTCTTAAATTTTGTGAGGATTTGTTCATGTATTATAATAACATGATACTATCAGGCAGTGATGCCAGGAGATTTTTTTCAGAAATCCCTACTCTTATGAGAAAAAATTCCTTTTTTCCCTACTTTTTATTTTCCCTACATTTTTCCCTATACTACTTTTTTCCATTTTTTTCCAAGTTTATCTTAAAAAAATACAAAAATAACATAAAAAACTAAAATTTAATATAATTATTTTAAATAAGGTTTACTTTTGCGTTTACTTTTTGCGGTTTACTTTTATAAATTTTCAGAACATTAAATTATTTTTTTCAATCCTGAGTTACTGCATTAAGCCCCCGACTACTCTATCTATAAGGAGTCAGAATATATCGCTCAACAGGATTGGCATAATCCAAAAAAGTCGTTTGAAGAAAAATGGATATGAATATTTAATGACATTTAACTATTTTCTTTGATAACTTTTAAACAAATAAAGGGATTTTAAAAATCCAAATTCAGATAGTTGAGGTTAATATGTTTCTCATCAAAATTTAAATTCAATTTTCACGAAAACGTGGGTTTTAGTTTTTACGTTTACAAAAAATCGATTTCACATCGAAAATAATAGACATATTAGAAATTTGATAAATCTATATGAAAGATTTTAGTATGTCGCATGTTTTGTAGACCTCAGTTCAAGAAACCCGAATTTTGGATTATGCCAGGCTTGTAGCGATATGTAGGTACACATATTGTAGAAATTACAAGCGGAATTTTTACTAACGATACACTTAAAATTGATTTAATTTTTAATTTTAAAGTTTAATACATGAAAGAGTATATTTTTAGTTGATAAAAACTATGAAATTGAAAAAATCCCTACAACTTGACAATAGTAAGAAATCTTTGCCTTTTTCCCTACACGTGAAATTTTTGAAAAAAATCCCTACAAAAAGGGAAAAATCCCTACACTTGGCATCACTGCTATCGGGTCAGGGCATTTCTACTGTTTATATAGGAAACTAAAATTTAAAAAAAACTATGGAAGCAAATAACAAAAAAATAGATACATACATATAGTATAGGACCACTTTTCGAAATTCACTTGAAATATATGACACATGATTTGATGTTGGGTATATAAGATTCGTCATAGCCTATTATAACACTGTTATTTGTATTATATATTTCTCTCAAGATTTATTTAAATCGATTGAAAAGTGAATTATGTACATTTTATTACGATTTCATGAAAGTTTCCCCATATTGCTTAACTTGACTTTGACCTCCACAGTATGGGTTGACATTATTCGATTTTAAAGAAATCTGAAATTTTATGTCCTAAAAAAGCTTTATATAAAATGCATAACAGTAAATGATTAAGGCTAATTTTCAAAGATATTACAAAAAAATATTTCATCGAAATTAAAGTCGTAGGAACCGCTAATTTTTTTTCTATTTTATTCCTTATTTGCTACCCATGAATTGGTTTTTGGAGATTTTCTAAAAATTTAAAAATTTGCTGAACTAAATTTTTAAAAAATTTGAATCTGCCGTCTAAGGGCCAATCTTTAGGTGAAAGATTAGCGATTAAATTAAAATTAATCCTCGAAGGATGTTTTTGAGTACTCAATTAGTTAATTTTGTTTGCTAGTTTAAGCGCCCAATGGAGGTGGTTTAAACTTGAGCAACAAAAGTGTAAAAGGCTGATGCAAAAAATTTAATACAATTTTTATAAAAATAAACATTAAAATGTTTGATTTATTGATTAGTATAAATTATGGAGACTTCAAAATACATTTTTTTGTTTTAAATTTAAGTTTTCATTAATTTTCATATTAAATTTACAATAGTCTTCTTCTTTCTTATAAAACACGCATGGCTTTGACAACAAACAGTGACGATTTCTGCTGTTTTGTATGGCAACACTATGAAGTTTAATCTTGTACTCAAAAACATCAAAGGGGATTAACATCAGATTAAGTTTGTTTTTAGATTAACTAATCTGATTATTAATTGGCATTTGATTGCCAACTCAAAACCCCGCTCTAAAGGGTTTTCCATTTATGACTATACCCACAAATACGGTTTTAGTTGTCTAATGAAGATATTTCCAAAAGAGTAAAAACATTATGGTATACATTAAGATAGGAAACAAATTAAGGACGGTTCTCTATAGGCTGTAGTCTGATCTCAATGAAATTAAGTGGAAACAGTTCCCTGACTATATCGATTATATCCACCAATTTTTTTTTTTTAATAATGATAAGGAAACGTCGATATGTTTTGTATTTTATTTAAATATTTTTAATCCTATTCGCTCCCCGGTATTGTGCTAGCTATATTTATCTAACGTACATATATATGTACATCCGTATACGTGCAAGTTCATTAGCTTTACATTGGTATATAAAACTTTATGGTTTCAATTCTATTTTAGTTCAAATTTTTCAGTTTAATTAAAATATGTATTACAACAATTTATCCTAAGCATCTACTTGTTAGTTATGCTTTCTTTGTTAATAACGGTTTGTATGTTGTTGTTTACATTATTTTGCAATGTTTTGGTAGCGTACATAGGGGTCTATGAAATCAAATAAACTTCGGTATAGATTGAATTTTGAAAAATGGAAAAAACCGTTTCCGTAAGTTTTTTTGAGGGTTATTATGTATTAATTTCAAAGAATTTAATATAATCTGTGCTAAAATGCAAAAAAAAAAAAAAATTTACAAATTCCCCGAAAGATTAGAAAATTTCAACTACTTTTGCTGTTACGCAACAATTTCTGGAACTTAAAGCGCCTCAAGGGCCTTTCAAATGATACCAATATTTCATATCTTTCTTTTGGAAGAAATATGAAAAAAATCTAAAAGGTTCAAAAAAGGACCTTTTAATCCCTTGATCCTAAATATTGACACGAGGACAATTTTGAAAAATGGTATCATAGAATCAATTAAACTTTAATTTTAGTTGGGAACATTGATACCATATTTTTCCTACATACACACGGGGCCTAATATACGTCATACATATGTTTAACATCGTGAGTAAACTAGAGGACATTTGTAATAAAATTGTTATAGTTTCAGAAATATCTTAAAATTTTTAAAAGGATTTTTTTCGAAACTTTATGAAAAACGAATTACTAACATGTTGTCAAATTTCCCATACAAATTTATACACCAAAATTTTGTAGTTCTTTTGAGGTTATGAATAATGCCCTAAATCTATATAGTAAATGTGTATTATTATGAATAACTTCATATACACATGACCTTGCAAAGACCGGGTTCTAAGTATTTATGGTTTAAACTTTTCGCAACATTCAATTTACCACAATTTACTATGAGCATTAATAAAAAATAAATATTGTGTCTACATTTACATTTTTTTTGCTAATAAAACTAACCTACCGTTACTGTTTGTTGCTGCTGTTGTTGTTGCTTATTTGGAAATCCAATCAAATCAAATTGTTCAGAAATGCCATCAAACAAAGGAGTCTGGTAATGTTGTCGTTGTTGGTGTTGTTGTGCTTGCAATTGTGGATGTGTCTGCTGCTGTTGGTCTTGCTGTTGCTGCTGCAGTTGTTGATTATTATGCAAATTCGAGTGTAACGTTAAAATTTTATTGTCATTGTTGTTATTATTGTTGTTGGATGCTGTTTTCATTGGTATTTCAATACGATGTTTATGATCATGATGCAAAACACCTTCGCCTTTAGCAGACATTGTTACAACTGCCGATTCGGATGAGGAACGTGCAGAAACTGCAGACGTTTGTAAATGTGATGAAGACGATGGCGATGGCAATGATGATGATGATGATAATAAGAATGACGCAGCTATTTTACTTCCGTGATTTGGTAAACGACTATGATTATGATCGTCGGCAGCTGCACCATCATCTGCAGACATTGTGGAATTTACAGGAGTGGTCGAAGGAAAGGAAGACAACAACAGCTGTGATTGTGTATACTCTGGGTTTGAATTAAATGCTGCTGTTGTTGTTGTTGCAAGTGCTGCTGATAGTGATGATATATTCAATGATGTTGCTGTTGTTGACGATTTAACTATTCCCGACTGGTGCATAGTAGAAGACGCATAAACATCAGTTACAGTTGTATCCGTATCTGTATTAGATGCAGAGTTCACTTTATTTGTAGTTATATCAAAGCCAATATTATTGGTGGTGCTGCTGGCTGTGATGTTGTAATCCTTATTATTCTTTGGCTTTTTCAATACAATGGACTGTTGTTTATGGTGTTGTTTGTTGCTGTTGTTGTGTTTATGTCTACCATGATTTTGATTTTGCTGCTGGTGATTGTGATGGTGTTGTTGTTGTTGCTGCTGACGGTGGTGGTGTTGGTGGTGATTGTGATGATTATTATGACGATGATGTGGAGTATTCTCAGCATGACGTCCATTCTGTTGAGAATGTCTAACGCGGGTATTGTTGTTACTAGAATGTTGCTGTATTTTGGTTGTTTGTAAATCATGATGGTTTTTATTTTTGTTTTTATTGCTGCTGCTGTTGTTGTTTTTGTTTTTGTTGTTGCTGTTCCTGTTTCTGTTGTTATTGTTTGGTTTTGTATTAGTTTTAAGCTGATGTCTAGACGGAGACTGGTTTAAAAATCTTGTTGATTCATCGTTGCGGTTGTTCTTGTTGTTACCGTGACCGTTGTTGTTACCATTGTCGAAGTTAATGTTGCTGTTATTATTTTTCTTTTTGGCCTCTTTGGCTTCGTCTTCCGCATCGTTATAGTTGTAGTCTTCGTTGTTTCCTTCTTCTTCTTCTTCATTATAGTCTGAGGGATCAGTGTCCTCGTGTTGATCATGTTTGTTACGATTGTTGTTGTTGCTGCTACTATTATGCCGTCTGGCATGTGTTGTTCTTACATTACTAAAGATTTGTAATCGTCTAGTGGTGGGCTTTTCCGTATGTTCAACATTGGCGGTTATCAAAAGTCTTCGACTGCCTTTTGGCTCCTGGTTTTTATGATTTGGTTGTTGTTGTTGGTGCTGTTGTCCATGTGAATGATGTATGTGTATTAATTTTCTTTGGTTTTGATTGTGTTCTTTGCAATGATGTCGTTCCATTGATGACGTTACGCCACTGCTGCTAATCATCGCATCTTTGCCATTTCCTAAGCCTAAATTAACATTTGTAATTTCACTACTTAAACTACGTGTATCGCGTGATTGTTGTGATTTTTCTATCTTAATTTTAAAGTCATACGAGGATTGGATGGTGGCGGACACATCTTGAAAATAGCCACCATCATCAGCATCATCATCATTATCGTCGTTAACATGACTGCTAACCAAGTGTAAAGTGTGATGTTGTTGCTGTTGCTGCGCTTGTTCCTGTAGCATTAAGTGGTCTCTTTGCTTACGTTTTCTTCTTGCTGCTCCACATTCGGGGGCACAGATACACTTGGGTCTTCCTTTTCTTTTAACGCATTTCTTATTCGGTCCACACTTAACGTTTCTACAACTTTCTGAAAAAATGGATCAAGAGTATGAAACAAAGAAACTACTTGGAGTTAATGATTTTCATGTAATTATCTTGTTTGATTTTTAGCTTTTAACCAATTTGTTACAAGAACCTGTGTAATTTTATAATTTTGTTTTCAAGAAATCGAAATTAAATAATTATTATTTTTGTTTGGTTTTAGTTTAGCTACCTAAGCATGGTGAACATTCCATGCCGCCTCCAATTGCTGTCGCGAAAAAATACTCAACATTTGTTGGTTCGCGTTCAGTGTAGGCGAACTCTTGATTGGCGCCACAACATTCACTTTTGCTAATATTTAACGAAAATATTTCGTTGCATTTACCATTGTCTAGCACCGTCTGCCAACAGGCTCCAGCTGAAAATAATGTTTGTTTAATTTTAATTTTGGTTTCATAAATAAACATAAATTATACATATGAAAAGTCATTTAGTTTTATATAAATATGTATGTAGCTATGAATGTACGCATAAAA
Source organism: Lucilia sericata (assembly GCF_015586225.1). NCBI lineage: Eukaryota > Metazoa > Arthropoda > Insecta > Diptera > Calliphoridae > Lucilia > Lucilia sericata. The sequence continues at coordinate 1,196,450 of NW_023994043.1, forward strand.
ATACTTAGTTAATTATATGAAAAACTAAAGATGGACTTAATGCAGGGACATTGCAAGCCACACGATTTTTAATAGATTTTAAGTTTTACTTCATTATCATATGCATGTATATCAATTCATGTGGCCTCCGGTAGGTTAGTGGTTAGTGTTCTAGTCTGGTAAACCGGAGGGGTTGGGTTCGATTTCCACCTGAGGCACTGGTTAATGAGCGCACAACAGACCCGATAGAGGCCTAGGTGTATTTCTTCGGATTTGATGTATATACATCCTCCTTTCAAACTAACTAACTAACATATCAATTCATTCTAAGATACCATTTTCAAAATGTTGCTCCTGGGGTCAATATTTTAAAATTAACATCCCAATGAACATATTGCCATATGGTAACCTGTGACTTTCAGAAGTTCTAGCCAAAACCTTCAGAAACCCGATCTTCATAGAATTTGTGAAATGTTTGTATTTGTATTTAATTTTATTTCTATATTTATATTCTTATCAATGCATTAGATTAATTTTTGGAAATTGTGCTAATCACATAGAGGGATGAAAGACACTTTAAAATTATACATGCTTGGTATAAAATTGACACCAAAGTGATTATAATATTTCAATAACATCCGTTGTCAAAGAATGTACGGATAGTTGTCAAATCAACAACAAAAATATGGAAAATACACGACATTATCAAATTAACAAAAAATAATTTATGACGTTGTCAAAGCATAAACGCAGATTCGATCTACGACTGATGGCGGCTAACTACGCAAATTTAAAATTGTTTATAATATTTATTGTCGAAATGACAACGATGCGACGACATTATCAAATTAACAAAAAAGAATTTATGACGTTGTCAAAGCATAAACACAGATTCGATCTACGACTGATGGCTAACTACGCAAATTGAAAATTTTTTATAATATTTATTGCCGAAATGACAACAATGCGTTGTTGCGATGACAACGATGTGTTGACAAAATTACAAAGTTGGTTGTCAAAATGATAAGTGGGTGTAGTAAAAATTTTATACACATCCGTTGTCTAAATGTTAACAAATATGGTTAGCTCACTTGAACACTAGAATACTACCAAAAAATATAAATTGCATGGAAACGTTTCTTCAATTTGAAATGTTTATTGGGTTTGTTTGAATAAATAATTTATTTAACAAAGAATCTCTTTGGCAAATGCTCATTTCAGCATCAAAGTAAACATTAATCAAATTGTATATCAGAAGTAAAATCGCTCTTTGATCTGAAAATGCTTATATTCATTATGTATGGTCATGATTTATACATAAATATGAGTATTTATGCATCTATTAGATACATTCTAATACACATTAATCCATAAATAACTCGAGGTGTATTTAAAAATATAATATTAATAATACTATTTAAATAGTAATGGGCAGAAAATTCATATTTATAAGTAGTAAGGAGGAGGTGCTTTTATTCGATCAGTGTGGATATAATTGTAACATCAAATAATGATAATTTAGTTATACTATTTCCAAAAATAGTTTCCGAAAAGTCTTAGGTATGATTAAATTAATAAATATATTTACTCTTTTTGAATTTTATTCCAGAATACTGTTAAAAAATTACACACATATTAGACAGATTTTTCCAAATCAGATCTAAGGATGTGATCTCTTCACGTCGGAAAATGACTGCTGTCTTAAATCGGACAATTAACAAATTTGTTTAGCCATTTTTTTGGAAAATAATAGTCAATGCATCAAAATTTTCTCATAATACATTTGCTCGAAGACGCCCCCGAGGGCATGTTACCTTCTCATCTTGGTTTTATTGCAAGCCTGGGGACCAATACCTCTAGTCTTCCGGGACTCTAAACTGGTGATGGTTAAATATATTTTTGTCCAGATAATCTGTACAATGGGTGGCCAGTTGCACGCAGGATTTTGTCCAGGCTGGTCAGTTGCTTAAGGTTCCTTCGGGATCCACGTAGTTGCTGTGTTTTAAACCCAAATTCGCAATACGGGACGCTTGGTTAAAATATTGATGGATGGTGAAATATAATTTTCGGGATAAGTTTCAGTTACCTTTCCTAGTTTCTAGGAGCGGAACAAACCACAGGGTAAGGCTGTGGATTAATAAAATGTTGAATTTGAACTGATAATGCAAAGATGAGGATAATTCTGAGATGTTTTTGAGTTTGAGTGATTGATAGTTGTGAGATCGTTGGTTGAGCTGAGTGGAGCTGAGTATACCTTAATTTTTAATTTATCGGCGATTTTCCTTCATGGTTGAGAGTGTTAATACTTTACTGTAAAAACATTCTCAACTTATCACAGTAGGTCTTTATGACCATTGAAATAAGTCTTGTCAATTAAAAATAGATACGTACTTCGGACCACCAATGACCTCCCTAGGTGCTGTTGTCGAAGCAACAGTCATCTCAGTAGTGTGGATGTGCGACTTTAAGATGTTAAGTAGTGCATTGGGCTGAGTCTAGGGAAATGAGCATTCCTCATAGCATCAATAGTGTTCTGTACTCCCCATAACCCTTTCACGCACAAAACCAAACCGCTGGACTTTTTATGGATATGACTTCACTACACACCTTATTTTGTCGTATATCGATCATTTTTGATGAAAAATGGAAAAAGTGTTTTTGAAGGATATCGCAGTATATTATCCGTTTTAGCATGTAGTAACATCAAATTCTAAAAAATAACGTATTTTAAAATTTTTTAATGTTTCAGTTTTTTACGTTCAATATCACGTGAATAAATTCGCATTCAGGAAGAAACTTGTATTTTTAGTTTTATTCGTTTAGCTTCCACATTATAGAAAATTTCGAAATTACTATTTAAAAAAAAGTACTATAAAATACCTCTTATTTAATTAAAAATTTTATGTTTCTGTCTTCAATATATAGACAATTCAAAAAATATAATTTGATGAATGAAAAAGTACCAAAAGTCCCTTTCAGTAGATTCTCATTCACTAAGGTCCCTATATTTTAAATTTTATATTTCTATGTTCAATATCGTAAAAATATCAAAAAGTACCATTGGAAAAACGAAAAAGTACAAAAATCTCTCCCAATAAATTCTCATTTAATAAGGATATGTTCCGGTTAACCATTATAGAGAAACCAAAAGGTACCATTTGAGTACCCACCAAAGAGTACCCACTTACAGAATATTATTCAGTCAAGACCATGTTTGTTACAATTTATGTTCCTAGGTTGAATATTTTAGAAAATTCAAAAAGTACTATTTATGAGATAAAAAGTACTAAAAGGTTCTCTCTTAAAGAATCTTATTCAATGAGGACCGTGTATATTTAATAATCATGTGTCTTGAATTTATATTATAAAACATACTGAGTATCATTTGAAGAAAGAAAAAGTACCAAAAGTGGAATAAATTTTACCTAAGGGGAAAGTACTAATAAAAATAGTAAAGTTTTTCCCCTTTTCGCTTAGAAATATACTTTTTCGAAAATTACACAAAATGTTCCGTATTTAAATCTATATATCACAGATGAAACTCAAACGACTCAAATCTGCATTCATTTGCTAAAGAAAAATACTGCTTTCAAAATAAGTACCAAACAATTTACTCGAATTTGGTCCTATATAGGCCTTAGTACTCGAATTCCAAAATAATATACCAATAGCTTATTTTGTGTGAGTATATAAACTGCTTTTTCAAATTTTATAAAAATTGGCTCAATGAGTTTGAATAAAATTAAATTTCTGTTTTCCCCTTTTTGGTACTTTTTCCCCAGTGAAACAAACATTTTGTTTAAATAAGCAAACATATTGCTTCAATAAATATTACAGAGTTAGTCCATAATTTAATAGGAATACTTCAATAAATCGAAAAAGTTTTCTTAATGTGCTAAAAAAAAAAGTACCAAAATTACAGTTTTCTCCCTTTTACATCCAAAATGGGCTGAATTTTAAAAAAGTACGAAACAGGTGTCTCCTAATTTTGGGAGATATTTAAAAGTACGAATTTCAAAAAATTACCAGATACCCATCTGATCATTTTAAGAGTAGATACATATGCATTTAAAATTTTTCTTGTATCACTAATATTAGGTAAGGTAATTAAGAAAACCTGTTTTACCCGTTTTTCTCTTTTTTACCCCTATATGTACAAATTTCCCAAAATCCTTAGTGGATCTATATAACCAAAAATTCATCTACTGTTAAAATTTCATGATTCTAGGTTTAGCCGTTTGGGTTGTGCGATGATGAATCAGTCAGTCAGTAACGCTACTCTTTTATATACATATATAGATAATGACATAAAAAAATAACCGAAATTAACCTTTAAACATAAATATATTTTTATAATTGCACTGGCCAAAGAAATGAATGAATTTTTAGCAAATTTTATTTATTTGATGTCATCATTAACACAGGTCTTCATTATATATTTTTCATAAGCTTCATTTAAATCGGTTGGAACCAAAATAATATATCACTATAGTTTCAAGAAAATTTACCAATATTTCATAGCTTGAGTTTGACCTTCATAGTTTATGGGTTAACATTATTCGATTTTACTAAAACTTTAGATGTACATATGTATCCTTATATATTGAATTGTATATCCAGAAATTTTATATAAAATGCATAACAGCAAAGAATAAAATTCCCTAAAGATATAACCAGTAAAGAATGAAAGATTATATACATACAAAATTACATACATAATTGTTTTTAATTTTTCATTTCCTGATTTCCTTTACTTTAAAATTTGCAAGGGTGAGAAAGTTTAATCAATGAATGTAGTTTTATAATGTCCGGATAAAAAGTGTCCTTCAAAGTTTCTTGTTTGTATCGCACAATTTTTCTAAATTTTCGAATTTTCCATTTGGAATATACTCAAAATTCGCAAAATAAATTGCTAAATAATAACACCCATTATATGTTTCTGCACTTATTAGTGCAAAAAAAACACACACACCCACAAACATATTGGTACATTTAAAATTGTATAGTTCTCTAATGGTGATGATGAAAAATCTAAAGTATGGACGTTCCTCACCTGTCGTACCGCGTACACCGATGGTGAAGGCGATAAATAACGTCAAAAGCAAACAAGACAAAGTGTAGCTGCGATTCCAGGTTGAATTGACATATTGATCTACCGAATGATAGATACTCGTTCCCGTAGCAGTTGCACTAGGTGTGGTAACGCCACTATTGTTGATGTTGCTATTATTGATATTTAGCACTCTACTGGTTGTCAACGATTTTATATGAAGTGGCTGGTGGTGATGTAGAGTGTGTTTGCTTTTGTGGTGATACTGATGTTGGTGGATCGATGGTTTGTCGCGAACATAATGACGTAATATGACTGAACATTGGCAGGTTTCATAATTTGCTATCGATGATGATGATGATGTTGATAACAACGTAGTCAGCGTCATCGTGGCCGTTCGTGTCGTCGTCAATGAAAATGACGATGGCGAGTGCGAATGCGATTGTGATGATGACGCTGATTTTGTCGCTTTCAACTGGTGATGCTTTCGTCTTTGGCACTTTATTGGTGTTGATGTGATTGTTGACACTTTGTCATAATTGTGTTGTTGATGGCTTATTTCATCGGCAATATTGCTGATGTCAACATTGACGTCGGTGTCTTTATTAGCATCTTTATAGGCACGATGGTTTACACTGATACCATCTCCATCTTCATTTACATTGGCCAGCGATTTGTTGGCATTTTTACTCGTTTTCATCTTTGCAACAAGTTGTGCTACCAGCCAGCTATTGTCGCTTTTACTTTTGCTATAGTAACTGCTGCTGTTGTTATTGTTTGTTGGTTTAGCTTGTTGCATAATTAAAAATAATATTCTTAGAATTTTATCAAGTTTTATGTTTTCATAAAAGGGAATTCTATTTGTAATTTGTTTATCATTCGTCATCGCTTCTTCCTGCGCCGGAAGTTTGTGTTTTAGATTTTTATTTTGATGTTTTTGCTGATGATATGGCAAATACCATTGTCGTTGTTTTTTGTTACTAATGTGGCATCGTATGCTTCTTCGTTTGTACTTGTAGTTGGATTTTAAAAAAGTTAATATATTCATGTTGTGACTGTAATTTTTGGCATATTTTTTGTAAATTATTCTATTTGAATTTAAATCTTTTCGGATGTGTTTCATGTTTATTAATATTTAAAACAATCGATTGGGTTTATAACTGAAAATAAAGAAAAAAGTTGCTTATATTAGTTTAAAACGATAATATTTATTCCTACTACACATTAATACATATTAATCTTATTAAAGTCCTTTAAGTAATTTAGTAAGTGTTTTAATTCCAATAATTACAAATGTTATCGTATTTGTAATCTAAAGTGTAGTTTTTAGGTTTGAGATAAGAATAATCTAAAAGTCTAAGTAAGTAAAATTAATTCATATACTATATTTTATGGTAATCTGTTCATATTAGACCCAAGGTCCCATGAATAACTAGGGTGGTTTTCAGCTATTAAATTTGGTACTAAGTATTATTAAAGTTAAAACAAAATTCAATGTACATATGTAAGTAAGTATGTGTTATAACAATATAAATCAGCCTTCCAAATACTTTGTTTGATATATATATTTTTTTGATTTTAGTATCGAAGTTGCTGATGTTCCCGCCGAGGAGGTATTACACATTCTGGAACGGGTGTGTTCCACATTCTTAAGTATTCAAGTATTCAGTGGAATACGAATCTATTGCTGAAACAGAAAACTACTAGGTCGAATTTTAAATAGCATTTCTCCATCAGGAATGTCGCCTCACAAGGTAAGCCTCAAGGTATGACTTGTTATGCTTCTTCGTAATTTCAACACGAAGAAAGGACTATGGCACAAGATTACAAGTCATAACGCTATCAGCAAGTTTTATTTGTGCAACTATTCTCTTAGGCATTAACCTAGCTCTAATAAATGTAGATCTTATTTTTTTTGTACGCCGACGGCAGTTCCCAAATTACAGAATTATTTCCCTCTTTTTAATTATACCCTCCACCACCTTCAGTGGTGATAGAGGGTATATATAAGTTTGTCATTTCGTGTGTAACACCAAGAAATATTCATCTGAGACCCAACAAAGTATATATATTCTGGCTCCTTATGAAATTCTGAGGGGATTTAGCTATGCCCATTTTCTCGAAAACTATGCAAGATAATTTGATGAAAGTCATCATATATTCGTTTCTACACAAGATATTGATTCCTGCTGAAAATTGCCAGAATCGGTCCATAATTTCATATACCTCATATACAAAAGTACATATTCCCAGAAAAATTAGTTTTTTGTTAATAACTTCCGTCAGAATGTTGATATCTTCACAAAATTTTACAAATTAAAATCTTATGTCAATAGAATTCATTGAGAGAAAAAATCGGTCCATAATTGGACATAACTCCCATACAAGGTCCCCTCCCGAAAATCATAATTGGTCATAGCTCCCATACAAGGACCCTTCCCGAAAATCACTTAAACGCGCATAACTCATTACTAAATTAAGATATCCATATAAAATTTGGAATATGTATTGCTTATATGCACATAAATATTACTGTGGAAGTTTTTTCCGATCGGTCCATAATTGGTCATAGCTCCCATACAAGGTCCCCCCCGAAAATCACTTAAACGCACATAACTCATTACTAAATTAAGATATCCATATAAAATTTGGTACAAGTATTTCTCTCACATACAGAAATATTCTATGAAATTTTTTTCCAATCGGTCCATAATTGGTCATAGCTCCCATTCAAGGTCCCCTCTCGAAAATCACTTAAACTCACATAACTCATTACTAAATCAAGATATCCATATAAAATTTGGTAAAGTATTGCTCTCACATACAGAGATATTACTGTGAAATTTTTTTCCGATCGGTCCATAATTGGTCATAGCTCCCATACAAGCTCCAATCCCGAAAATCACTTAAACACACATAACTCATTACTAAATTAAAATATCCATATAAAGTTTAGTACAAGTATTGTTCTCACATATGGAAATATTACTATGGAATTTTTTCCGATCGGTCCATAATTGGTCATAGCTCCCGTACAAGTCCCCTTCCGAAAATCACTTAAACGCACATAATTCATTACTAAATTAAGATATACATATAAAATTTGGTACAAGTATTGCTCACATATACAGAAATATTATTATGGAAAAATAAGTGAAAATTAATTTCCAAATATTGAAAAACAATCTTATTCTTATGTTAAAAAATATTTTTTTTTGATAGATATCCCCCTCGCATCCCATTATGGAACTATAAAGCCCTTAAAGTAAATTATCTAAGCTTTCGTTTGAGCAAAAAAAAAAATTATTAAAAAAAATGTTTTTTTTTTAATTTTAAAAAAGTTAAAAACATTTTTTGGAAACGATGAGGAAATAGCTAATTTGGACAATTTTTGCAAGGACCAATAGGTGAAAAGTTACCCGCATTTGAATAAAACCCTGTATGACCAAAATGTCAAACTTTGACCCCCTCTAAGTCCGACAGTACTTGCCGATAACGCTGAAAATTTGTGTTTGGCCTACTATCCAATAGTACTAACCTTGGTGAAAATTTCGCCAACGTTAATATTATTATGGAAGTTTTTTCGGATCAGTCCATAATTGGTCATAGCTCCCATACAAGGTCCCCTCCCGAAAATCACTTAAACGCACATAACTCATTACAAAATATTGATATCCATACATTTAGCACAAATATTGCTCTTATATACATAAATTACACTATAAAATTGTTTTGCAATCGGTCCATATTTGGTCATAGCTCTCATACTAGGTCCCCTCCAGAAAATCACTTAAGTGCACAATATTCATTGTCAAATAATGATATAGATACAGAATTTTGAAATTTTGTCTTTATATACATAATTGGTCATAGCTCCCATACAAGGTCCTTTTACGAAAATCTCTTAAACGCACATTACTCATTACCAAATAAAGCTATTGATACAAAATATTGCAGAAATATTAGTTTGGTATACAAAAATTCTATTTTAAGATTTTTTCATGATCGGTCCATAACATGGGTGCGGTCGGTCCCATGCAAGTGTCCCTTCAGAAAATCACTTGAACACACATTACTTATTACTAAATTACGATATAGATACAAAATTTGACGAAATATAGCTTTTATGTACAGAAATTTTGCTCAAAGAATTTTTTACGATCGGTCTATAATTGGTCATATCTCCCATACTAGGTCCTGCCCCTAAAAGCAATTTAACCGTATTTAAATAGTTGCATTATAAATTTGTGTAGAACAAAATTATATATATGTATTTTGAAAATCCTTAAATCTTTCACACGTATGCATACATGCACATTATTAAATATCGTTAACGCATATCTTAAGGCGCTATAAAAATATAAAATAAAATGGGGTTTGTAATGTTCAATAAATCTTGGAATTGTAACAGATTTAAGCTGTTTAAATCTTGGGGTTTTTCTATTTAAGACACGAGAAAACTTATTTCTACAAATATTTGATCAATTAGAAAAGTATTAATATAAAAGTAGCTGGTGGAGGGTATTTAAGATTCGGCTCAGCCGAATATAGCACTCTAACTTGTTTTTATATATAAAACCTGTCTAATCATCAGAAATTTCGAATAAATATTTTATATCGTGAAAATCAGTCCATAATTGAGCACTTTCTTATAGTAGGTGTAGGGTATGATTGAAAATGGGATCAAAAAGTATTTATTTCGTATTTATATTATAAATGAATACCCATTTGCGCAATTATTTCCATACATTTCTATCTATCTAGATTATAAAAATTTTAAATGTCTTGGATTTTTGTATAAACATTAAAAAAGACAACAAACTGTTGATCGCAATATTTTTTTTATTGTTGCAACAGCCCTTGACAAAAGTGCACTCCAACAAGTGGCAGACGTACAATATTTTAAATTTTGTGCACACACTTTTACAAAGACGAATAAAGAACAATTAAAAGTTTTATATTCGTCTATGCCGAATTTTATATACCCAACACTAAAGCATCTGTATTTAAAGTGAATTTCGGAAGTTGGCCCCATCTACATTCTACCATATGTAGATGGACCAACTTCAGAAATTCACTTTAAATGCGCAATATTTGTACTATATGTATATATGTATTTGAAAAAAATCATCTTATTCGTAATATTGTAATAAAGTAAATAAGTATGTAGGGTGTAAATGTTCATAGAATTGCCCATAATGTGGGTTTGGGTCAAATATAGACCGAATTCTAAGATTGATTTATTTCTTAAACAAATAAGTTATGTAAAATTTTTTGTAATTTCCTGCAGGGGTAGTGTCAATTATCGACCAATCTTTGGTAGAAAGATTCTGGTTCCTATAAAACTTGTTTAAAACTAGTGTCAAATATGGACCGATCTTTATGAAATTGTCTTATATTTGGTTCCTTTAAGGTGTATTTGTGTCGTACTCCGGGAGTTCTTGTGTATGTGGGCTGGGTGGAATCGTAGATGGATATTGCATGTATTCAATACCGAACAGACTTCATCAATAGAAAATACGGACAGACATAGCTACATCATCATACGATATAGTAAGAACTCAGAATACTTTATCTGTGTTACAAACGGATTGACAAAATCTTGCTTGATGGTAGGTATGAAAAAAGAATAAACCCATTGAGAACAACAACCCTACAGTCATGGATTCAGTTCCGTGTAGAGTACTATTACACTTGACACAATCTATTTTACCCACATGCATGTGTACATAATAATTTATTGGCTGACAAATTTCCCGGATGATATATGATTTGTAAACGTAGCAAATTCCAAATGTTTATCTTTTATTATTAACGTCTTTAAATGAGTTACTATTATATTTTTTTCGTGAGTTTTTTAATTTCTTCTAGTGTATTCATATTTTTCTTAGTGTATGAGCGTTAGAAATTTTAGTAACTTAGCTAAAAAACTAGTTATTATTAGAATATACATACAATTATTCAAAAATATTCGTTTTCTTTTTTCTATACTAAGAATTTTTCTCTTAAAAAAAAACAATTAAATGCTTTAGGTTATCGGCTACAGCGAATTGTAAATGGCCCTATAGAACGTACAATTGGTAATTTCTGTATTGTATTTATATGAGAGGTAGTGGCAAATATACCTCTTTTAGCATTTTAACCCTAAAGTTTACCCCTCTATAAGATTAAATTTTCTTATTTAATCTACATTCAATTATATATTAGGGACCTTGACAAAATACTAACTTTTGATGTGTCACAAAATAAATGATAAACCACCTCTGCTCCCTACTTTGGGTAAGAAAAAAAGAAATATTGCAATGAAAGAAAATCCTAAAAAATCCGCTAAAATACGAAATATGAGACATTACTGAGACTCGTTTTGTACTGTTGTAATAATTTTCTTACATCTTTTGAATGGATTATTGTATCTGAGAGTGTGTAGATACTTACATATGGTATTATGTCTACTGGCGATATTGTTATTGCAATTGCTATTATTCGCTCAAATGGTATTTCGGCTTTGTGTACATACACATATATGTGTTTTTCAAATCCAGCGGTAAAAATACTAGGGTTCAACATTAAAGGCCTAAATAGAAAAATAACTCCGTTTAGAACTACAAATGAACTTCGATAATACGGATCCACGGGTACCTGACAGTGATTTACTTAGAAACGTTTTATTTTGCAAATAATTTCAAAAATCAATCATTTTGACCTATATTTTGTATATTTTGATTTTATTATTGTAAAAATCTTTAAAAATTTAAATTGGTGCCACCATTGATTTGTCCGATATTTTTGGTCAATACTGATATATTGGGGAGATTTATCTGCATTATACTAGATGTTTGTTCTTATTTTCATTATCCCTAACTGGACCGTATTTCATTTGTATCTTTTTTAATCTTGATATACTTTGTTATATTTTTAATCTTTGCATCTTTGGTGTATCCTTATGGGATACCAAAGAATGGTTCAGGGCCGATAAGTAGGCGATGAGCGCCGGCAGTCCGGTTTGTTGCGGGAGTGACCTTCATGGCCAGGTATCCAACATTACAACACCAGACTTGATTTCATGCGACAGTAAGGTTTGAGCGCTGCTTGGCTGTCTGACATTATGTAAATTCTTATACTCTTATCCTTCTCCTCACGCACTCTCTAGCACAGATGAATATGGCGTAGATTTTCGCCTGAAAGATTGATTGGGTACTTTCTTATGGAGAATGGCCTTCTGAAAGTTAGAACCACAAATGCCCGCTCCAGTCTCACCATCTATGTGTTTCATCCCATCATTGAACCAAACATGATCAGCACTTTGCTGCTACTATGTTTGATTGGTCCATTGGTTCCTGTCAGTTATCCTAACGTCGAAGGAACAGTCAAAAACCCATGATGGTGACCCACAATCATAAACGCGGATATATGAGTCGTTGATGAATAGTTTAAATATACTTGTATGCCCTTCCAAGTCACCTGTTTTAGACTATCGATTTCTGGTAGGAGAATTGCAGATTTACAGGCCTCATCTTTAATAAGAATATTCAAAGGTGGAATGTAAAGAATGCGACATACGTAGAACATGTTCTCATGTCCAGAGAAGCCCGAGTGGTGGCCTGCTCCACCTTTTCCCCCAGGTTAAGGCAGCATAAGTCAGAATGGACATTACTATGATATTAAAAGTCTATGAGATCATTTTCGGTTTTATACCCTATGTACTACCAAATAGCCTTTAACAAGCATATAATGCTCTAATGGATCTATTGATCGTACTGGATTTATCTGAGTACCAATTTAAGATTTGTCGAGAATAATCCTAGAGTATTTGACTTCTTCAGAGAACTGAATAATAAACCCGTCGGCACAATAATTCTCAGAGATCTACTTCTAGTAAATGGCACAAAGATATTTTTTAAAGGGTTAATTGTTAGTCATATTTCCTCACACGAAATTTATTGAATATTAAAACCTATATATATTTACAAATATGTATGTTTATTGTATCATTTACATATACATATTATATTACTTTGGCCAAATTGTCTTTTTTATTACTATAAATAAAAAAAAAATAATCTGATTTTCAGGCGATGAGATACATGTCGATAGCCAATTTTGATATCCTTATACAGAAATTTTAACGAACGACCTCTTTGCAGGGACCGTAACAGTTATAAGTTATATTAAAAAAGTCAGTTTATAACAGTTATTTTGTGACTTTAAAAATAAAAATCCATCTGAAAAAGTTATTTTTCAACCTAAAAATAAAAATTCAAATGAAACTTTTAAAAAAAGAGTTTTATTTTTCCGTCCTAAAATAAAAATTATTTGAGGACTTTTATTTTTTCGTCAGAAAATAAAACTCATTTTCAATAATAATGCCTTCCGAAGAAATTAAAAAAGCTTGTGTTCAGTCATAACAGAAAATTACCATTTGCCGTTTTTGATTCAGATGTTTTCAACGTCAGTTCAAATCAACTATTTAATGGACTTGGTCAGATAAACTCAATAAAATAGGATACTGAAAAAATATATAAAAACATTGTTTGATTTTTTGACGGGGAAAACAAATGAGTTTTATTTTCTGATGGAAAAAATAAAACTCCTCAAATAATTCTTATTTTATGACGGAAAAATAAAACTCATTTTTTAACTGTTTCAATCAGACTTTTATTTTTCCGTTAAAAAATAACTGTTATTTGTGGATCAAAGATCGTTTTTTTTAAATCACCATATATTCTGAAAAAGTACAGCAATACGAGTATATTGGTATATAATAGTATAGGTCTACGTTGACTCCAACATAGAGATTTTTTGGGTTAAAAATTTCAGAATAACAGTTATTTACAGTCCCTGCCTCTTTGAAATGTAAGGCCTTCAAAAGGGCCAAACTGCCTCAAAATTTTCCCGCCGTGAAGTGTGCTCATGTTTGTGTAAGTTATTTTATTTGAATGTTGCATACTACTCATATAAACTTGTGTCTGTAATTCGCTACATGTTTGCTGATGGTAATGGGCTGCAGACAACATGCCAGACATGCATGCAACAAATGTTGTTAGAAATGCTGTTCGAAATTTCAAGTAAGTTTTGGCTCTTGTTGTTTGTTGTTGTCGTCGTCTTATGCATTGCAATGCATAGAAAATTGAACGTGACTCAAGTTGTTTTTATTATCGCATAAAAAATTAAAAATAAAAACTGAAAATAAAAAAAAAAGTTCAATAATATCTTATATGGGGTTTGACAACAGACGCAACAACGTCCTTGAGATGTGTTTTCATTTCTCTTCCACAAAATCCAAGAAATTTTCAACATAAATACTACACAGCAACGAACAACATGCCAATGAATGCCATCATGTCATTTTGAATAGAATGAATGTTCAGGTAATTTCTTGTATCAAATCATTGCTTGGATGCGTACATTAGGGGTATAAATTTTGAACAATTTGTAAAAATATTTGAGATACCATAGAGCGTTAGAGGTAGATACTTTTGGTTAGAGTAAAACAAGTTTCACTGAAATGCTTGTTTAGAAACAATAGTTAAGATTAAAAATCAAAGTTAGATCGAAACATGTAAGAAAGTATAGTCGGGCATGATACCCTACATCATTTATGAGTATATCTTAAATATGCATTATTTATAATAATAAAGCATTTATGTTGAATTTTGCCTTAATTTCGATATATTTTTAATTAAATACTGATTTTCTGAAAGTGAAAATAGGTCCATGGTCAAATATGAACCAATCCTAACTAAATTTAGTGAAGGGCTTTTTGTTGATAATAAATTTATTTATGTCGAATTTCACTAAAATAAACGAAGTAAAGCCATTTCCAGAGGGGACTAGGGTCAAATAATGGTCGGACAGACGGACGTACATGGCTTAATGATTCTGAGCCAATTGGTATACTTTAAGTGGGTATAAAACCATTAATTCTAAGTGTTACAAACATTAGCACAAATCCAATATCCCTCACGAAAACTGATTGGAAGATTCTTAGAAATTACGTCCAGGAAAACTGAGTTTCTGAACATCGGATAATAATATTTCATTGATCGTTATTTGATAAGGTTTTTGTTTTTAAAGTTTTAAAAATTTCTATGTAAAGGAGCGACTTAGAAATGATTTTGTGTCTATTGGGTTTTCATATTTGGGAATTTTGGTTACTCCCCTACTTTTTTATTTGTGATATGCGAACGTCCGTGTATTATCAGTACTTGTGTTTATTGTTTGCTTATTTATAATTGAAATTAGAATTAATTGAAAAAAATCTCGATATGTTTTGGGCTTTCAAAAACACATGTTGAAGGCTATATTAATTTGGCGGCAACCATCCAGGCTCAGTTCGTGATTATCTTTCACTAACGTGATTTGTATTGACTTTTCGATCATGCAAATAAATCTCGACAGATTTCTTGTGATTTTTTCCGCAGGTTCATACCAATTAGCTATATTAATAGTTCATGGGCCCACGACCGATATTTGGACGCGAAATATGCTTTTGATAAAGTTAAGTAAACCGATTAGTTATTTAGAAATACCTGTTAAGTATGTATATCGAAAAAACTCAGCTTAAAACTTATTCAAAAAGCTAAAGTAGTACACGTTCATAACGTAAATGTTCGACTTTAACCTAGAGGTGTTGCATGATAAATCGATTTACCATTTTCATTATTCATAAACATACATATTTTTATGCATTTCAATTGCCTCAGCATAATTATGACACACGAACATTAACAAATTCATTTGCATTTAACATATTTCCATAATAAATCCACGGTTTAGTGGAGAATAAAAATAAATTTCAAATTCTATAAATAGAAGTAAAGCACAAGGCATTTGAGTACGGTTTAGGTACATACATACATATTTACTACTACTATATACATATGTATGTACACACGGACATACGTTATTAACAATTTTTACAACTTATTTCAAATCGAATGAATTTACAGTATTTGTGGAATGTATGGGACGGCATTGCTAGTTTGTTTGTGGTTTTATTAACTTCCATTGCAGTTGATTTTTTTCTCTTTCCTATCAATCCTTTATAGTTTTATGTGTTTGATTTCAGACACAAATAAAAATAGCTTTTGTGTTAACCTGCTGATTTCATGTAACTAAATAACCATCAACTAAACTAAGCCAACAAAACATAACATACCAGCAACGTAAGCAACAAACCAAACCAAACCATTCAACTAACTAACAACGAGTCCAGTATACCCAGTTCTAGTGTGCATCCATCTGTATACACTGATCTGATGTGGAGTGGTGTTGTGTGTAGGGACCATAATGTGAACAGTAAATAATGTCGTCAGTAGGTCGTTAATTGTTTAAGAGGAAAATATAATAAGGACATTTTAGTGACATTTACGACTGTTTCTTTCTTTTATTTTGTTTTTTTTTTTTTTTCTTCGGATTATTTCTGCGTTTCTGCAATTCACTTTTAAAGTGAGTGTTAGCACACGACAAACATGTATACCCGTTTTCGATATAAAGGTAGTTAAGAAATACTCACAAGAAATCTAACAATTTACAGTGACTAATGGAAAATAACGTTCGTTATTTCTAGTAGTGGAAAAAGCCTTAATTTTTAATAAATTAAATCATAGCAAAATTAGTGACATATTGTGTTGTTCCATATGGCAATTCTGCAATACTTATAAAAACATCAATGGCCTGGGAAATTTCCAATAACTTTTACATTTTTCAACCAAATTTTGTGTTTTATATTTTTTTGAGAGGAGACAATGAAACTCCTAACTCCACCCGGTATATCGAATAACATAGATGAACCGATATTGGAGGATGGGGAGGCTAATACGGAAATTGTAATTACATCTGATATGGTTAAAGGGGCAATCAAGAGCTTCGCTTCCTATAAAGCTGCAGGCCCGGATGGCATTTTCCCGGCACTCTTACAGATGGAGGCGGGACTGGTTTCCGTACATCTGTCTCAGATATTTACTGCATGCTTGAAATTCACATATACCCCCATTAAATGGCAGGATGCAAGGGTAATATTTATACCTAAACCAGGGAAACCTAGCTATTCGACACCTAAGTCTTATCGACCGATAAGTCTTACGTCCTTCCTACTTAAAACCTTGGAACGGATAGTAAATAGTATGGTGAAAAGCAGTATACCCGACAAAGACCTAAAATTTAAGCAGCATGCTTATGTAAAGGGACGATCGGTAGAAACCGCTTTAAACGAAGTCGTCCACTACATAGGTGAATCTTTCGATAGCAAACTGTATACACTGGCGGTATGCATTGACATCGAAGGCGCTTTCAATAACGTGCACACTGATACCGCTTTAAACGAAGTCGTCCACTACATAGGTGAAT
The DNA here is from genome assembly GCF_015586225.1 of Lucilia sericata. Taxonomy (NCBI): domain Eukaryota; kingdom Metazoa; phylum Arthropoda; class Insecta; order Diptera; family Calliphoridae; genus Lucilia; species Lucilia sericata. The sequence goes on from NW_023994043.1 coordinate 1,213,827, forward strand.
CTTTCGATAGCAAACTGTATACACTGGCGGTATGCATTGACATCGAAGGCGCTTTCAATAACGTGCACACTGATACCCTTATCCAATCCCTAGACCAGTTTTATGTTGACCGGGTGCTCCGTAACTGGATCAACTACATGCTAAGGAACAGATGGATAAGCTGCGAGATGTACAATATAACTATCAGGAAAAAGGTATTTCGCGGTATACCACAGGGTGGCATTTTGTCAGCTTTACTCTGGGTTACCACGATTAATAGCCTCCTAAGGACCCTAACCGAGAAAGTACTTAGACCTGTCTGCTATTCAGACGATGTCGTAATACTTTTAAAGGGAAAGGATCCAAATTACTTGTGTAGAAGAGCTGAGGAGGGTCTGAATACGGCCTTGAGCTGGGCTCAACCGAGAGGCCTAAATGTTAACCCGGCAAAAACGGAAATCTGTCTTTTCACAAGAAAGACAAAAATTTCTACTTATACTGAACCTTGCTTCCTGGGCAAGAAGATACCAGTGACAGACAAACAGAAAGTGACAGAAATTAAAATGGAGACACCACATAGAGGATAGGATCAACAAGGCACATCGGTGCTGGGAGATATGTAGGAGAACTATAGGCATGAAATGGGGTCTTAGTCCTACTATGACAAATTGACTTTATAAAAGTGTAATTAGACCAATTCTAGCTTATGCTTCAATAATCTGCTGGACTGCTTTAGACAAAAAGTGCAATATCAAACTACTACAGGGAGTTCAGCGTACATGCTGCTTGGGTATAAGTGGTGCCATGTGTGCTACTTCAACCAAGGCTCTGGAAACGTTGCTATAGCAATATCTATAGATATTCCACCCATTGAAACATATTTAAGATATGAGGCGGCGCTTACAGCCGAACTTACTTTAGGCGAACTGGCCAAAAGCGGTTATAGGACACGTCATCAATGTATACTGGACACATTGGAAGGTTATACACAATCATCGGACGTGCCTGATCGTATACCAGACACAGAATATGTCGGAAACTTTGAAACGCTGATCCCAGATAGAATGTCTTGGTTAAGCGGAACATTAGAGCAAATACCATTAGGAATCCGTTGTTACACGGATGGCTATAAACTGGGGGAGAAAGTGGGGCTGGGTTTCTATATTGAAGACCCAGAAACAGAAATATACCACCGTTTACAAAATCATAACACAAGCATCCAGGCTGAAGTACGAGCAATAACGGAATGCGTAAATTGGATTAGAATATATATGGCGCCCACAGGGCTTAATATATTTACCGACAGCCAGAAGGCAATTAGGGCGATATCAGGTGATAGAACCAAATCTAAGACCGTATTGGATTGTAAGAAAGCTTTAACTGAATATTCTCCCAGAGGTAAGGTTCACATCATATGGGTACCAGCAAACTCGGGAGTAGTCGGTAACGAATGGGCGAATGTAATAGCTTTAAAGGGAAGGGAGCTCGAGGCAGTTAACCTGACAAACCCAAAACCATTCGACGCAACAAAAGCTGAACTAAAAATATGAGTGAGAGAATCCCATAAGGCCTCTTGGAATAATGAAACAGTGGGTAGAACCACGAAGATTCTATGGGGTGACCCTGATGAGAGCAAGACGAAAAATCTCCTCAAAATGAGCAAGTCTGAGGTTAGTATGATGGTACGTATTCTGAGTTCTTTCAGTTCCCTTTTTTTCGTGATAAGGAGCGCACAACAGGCCCGATAGTGGCCTAGGTGTATTTCTTCGGATTTGATGTAGTATACATCCTCCTATCAACCTACCTACCTACCGTATCTTTTTGAAATGCTTATTCAGTGCACTTTACGGTTCCTTTACCTGGAAACTTTAGAGCCGTTGTGGCACCTGTTAACGTTACCCTATCAGTATAATTTTTTCGTGACATAGTTTTACAACTAAAAGAACAATTTTAGAGGTGGGCGGTCAAAATTCGCAACTTCTTTTTTTGGAGCACACATATCGGATATCTAATGGGTATATATAGATATTTTTAACAGTCAACCTGCTATTAAATTCCTGATTGGTGTGCAATTCACATCAAGACTGGTGAATATATCTAAATGAGATGGCCAAATTCGGGAGCATTTGAAAAATTTTCGAACAGGTTTTGTACCTTAACCTTTCCGATTTGGATGAAACTTGGTACACACATTCCTTGTATAAATACGAAGTTTAAAGTTCTCCAAAATTTCCAAATTCATTACGGCTTAGATTTTATCAAAGTTCAAAGTTCACATTTTTTAAGATTTTTTTTCAACAAGCATTAAATTTGACATCGTATGTTTTCTAAACTATTTATTTGATTTTAATCGTTTTAGTCCCTTGCTAAAGCCTATATCTTGTAATTTGACAATATTTTATTTAAAATATTATAGCTTTAACATTAGGATAATGATATCAAGGATATAACAAAAAAGGTACCTTCCATTTTCTTTAGTCCTTCACATAAGATTGCTTATAGTGTACAAAACAATATATAAAAAAATCAGAATGGGGCAATGAGGTGATCTCAAAAAAAACTTTTAGTAAAATAACCCACATCATTTCCATACACATTTCGGACGTTGTTTGATGTCATCATCCTTAAGTTAAAACTGTAATATTTTAAACAAAATATTATCAACATAGGCTTTAATTGTGGACTAAAACGATTAAAATCTGATAAATAGTTTAGAAAGTATACGATGTCAAATTTAATGCTTGTTGAAAAAAATCCCAAAAAATAAGAACTTTGAACCTCGATAAAATCTGAACCGTAACGAATTTAGAAATTTTGGAGAACTTTAAATTCTGTATTTACACGAAGAATGTGTGTACCGAATTTCCAATCGGAAAGGGTCATGTTCAAAATCCTACTTTTTTGTTCGAAATGTTTTGAAATTACCCTATATAAAATAATTGTATTTACCACTATTCTACATTTCGATTACTGATCCGCAGTAAGAACTTCGATTTCATTTGAAAATCTCATTCTGAAAAGTTATACATAGTTTAGAAATCTCATTTTCGTTTTAGACAACTTTTTTTAGTAAAAACATAAGTCATTTTTTTTGATTTTCATTGGTCACCTGATCGTATAATTTATATTTTGTAGGCGCTCTAGAGAACGCTTGCACAGTTCTAATAAAATAAACTATTCTCAGATTCTTTCTAACAACACAATTATTAACAATATATCATTAAATTTTTTAGATATTTATCACTAATTGCAATACTTAACAGTAAACATATAATCAGTTTTTTTTTCATTTTGTGCATCACAAATTTTTTAGATGGAATTTATATTCTAAACATGACTTATTTACGCAGACAACAACTTCATACATTTTTACTACGGAACGTGAAGAGTCTTATTTCATTCCTTATAATTTTAATTAATATGCAATAAAAAAACTCTTTAAAAAGGTTGCTGACTTCAAATTCGGACTGCATAGTCTCGGATAACTGTCTCGTTTTTATGTTTTATAAAAACAAACTAATTTATGTATATGAAAAATATTATAATAAACAAAAACATTAATAAGACCAGTTGCGACCTTAAAAAAATGTTTATGAATAAAAAATTTAACAGTTATTTCTTTCAATTGCTTGTTTATACATATTTTTTATGTGGCCAATTTCGTGTCAAGTGACCCAAATTTTAAAATCAATGTCTTCCGATTTGGATGAAATTTGCACCACGGTTAGTACTATTGGATAGCAGGCCAGACACAAATGTATCGCTCAAGAACTGCCGGACTTAGAGGAGATCAAATTAGGACATTTTGGTCATACAGGGTTTTATTCAAATGAGTGTAACTTTTCACCTATTGATCGTAGCAAAAATTGTCCAAAGGAGTTCAGATAACTATTTCTTTACGACCTACTTAGTGTTGGTCTGGCTATAGTTTGTAATTCCAATTATTTTACAACAAAGTATTTTATTTCCATCAGGAATTATGATTTACAATTATACAATTTTATACGTAAAAAATACAAAAAAATTAATTAAGATTTTGAAATTGTTTAGAAATTTCCAAATTAACCAGAATGAAATAATTTAGAATCTTTAATAGAATATATTTTCTAATATTCTGAAAAACAATTATTTCACAAATAACACAGAATAGTAGTTAATTATTATTAATTATTTATATTGCAATTAGCTCCACTGTAGAATATAAAAAACATAACCTCAGACAACAACCGTGTAAAATAACAAAATATATTCTCACGCCATTCATTTTTTTAACGCCTTCGCAATGACTGACAGTCTCAAATTGTTTATCGTTTACTTATTATTACATAAATATTTCTAAGAATTGAAAAACGAAAATAAAGTTTTAAATTAATTTATAGCAAATACGTTTATGATTCAGATGTATAGTTGAAAATTTGGTGATATTCCTAACTAAAATGAAACCTTAATCAACCTTAAAGAAGTAAGTTTCTTAATTTTGTATATGTATGCCAAGTAAATTAAATTAAATTGGAGCAATATATTAGTTCTAATTTTGAAAAACGAAAATCCAATTCAGTGAATTTTATAACTTACTAGCTATACCCAGTATGCTTTGCTACCTTAAAAGCAATATGTAAAAAAAAAGTTTTCCAGATTTACAATATGTTACATATCAGAGATGTCAAGCAAATTATTGCCTATTTCTATCTATCGCCAATTTTTATCTATCTATGAAAAAGTTAAAGAATATAAGAGTTTCCAAGATACACGAAATTTTATAATTAATTCATATATGTTGAGCTAAGCCACCCATTGAAAGTCCGCCCGTTATTCTCTAAATGTTCCCATAAATGTCAAAGTTCTTCATGTAAAATTTGAAGATTCTTGTTCTAATAGTTTCTCAGTGGGGGCTTCAAGCTCCCCAGATGAAAGCCCCAAAATCCCCAAAATGTTCAAATGAATATTAAAATAATTTGTGCAAAATTTTAAGAATCAAGTTTTATTAGTTTTCCAGATAAACGAAATTTTATATTTAATTCATATGGGAGGTGCTCTATATTTTCTCAGATATACGATTTTTTTATTTAATTCATATGGGGGCTTTAAGACCCCCTAGATGAAAGTCCGCTTTTTTTCCTCCAAAATGTTCAAATGAATATTTAAATTCTTCGTGCAAAATTTGAAGAATTTAGTTCCTTTAGTTTCCCGGATAAACGAATTTTTGTATTTAATTAATATGGGAGGAGCCGCTCCACTCATGGGTAGTCCGCCAATTTATTACCCAAAATGTTTAAATGGATGTTAAAGTTATTCGTGTAAAATTTTAAGATTCTAACTGTAATAGTTTCCAAGATAAACGAATTTTTGTATTTAATTTATATGGGAGGTGCCACGCCCTCTGCTGCTAGTCCGCCTACTTTTTGTCCCAAATAATCATATTTACACTAAAGTAGCTCCGACAAAATTTGAGGACTCTAACTGTTATATTATCTGAAATATAGGGATTTAATATTTTCTTAATATGGGCGTGGCTCCCCGCCCACTTGGAATTTCAAAATAAAAAGTAGCCCATTACCTATTCCAGACATGCAGGAATACGCTGTTGAAAAAATCGATTCAGCCGTCTAGTAGTCTATAAAGTTCAAACATATAAACATACAAACAAACACACATTCATTTTTATATATATATATATATAGATAGAAGATATCAAAATATACGATGTTTGCTCCTACTGCGACCAGGTCACGTTTTTGGAGACAAAATCTGTTGAAACTCTGTTTGACTTAAAGTAGCTATAATTATGTATCTATATATATAAAAATGAATGTGTGTATGTTTGTATATTTGAAGTTTGTAGACTACTAAACGGCTGAACAGACATTCTTGAAATTTGCACAGTGTATTCCTGTATATCCGTAAGTGTTTATAGGCTACTTTTCATTTGGAAATTTCAAGTGGGCTAGGAGCCACGCCCATATTAAGAAAATATTAAATCAGTATATCTGAGATAATATAACAGTTAGGGTCCTCAAATTTTGTCGGAGCGACTTTAGAGTAAGTATGATTATTTAGGATAAAAAGTAGGCGGACTAGCAGCAGAGGGCGTGGTACCTCCCATATAAATTATATACACAAATTCGTTTATCTTGGAAACTATTACAACTAGAATCTTAAAATTTAGCACGAAGAACTTTAACATCCATGTAAACATTTTGGGTTGTAAATTGGCGGACTACCAATGAGGGGAGTGGTATCTCCCATACGAATTAATGACAAAAATTCATTTATATGGGAAACTAATAGAACTAAATTTTTTAAATTTTGCACGAAGAACTTTAATATTCATCTGAACATTTTGTAAAAAACAGGGCGGATTTTCATGTGGGGGGCTTGGAGCCCCCATATAAATTAAAAAGAAGGATTCGTATATCTGAGAAATTATTAGAGCTAAAATCTTCAAATTTTACATTAAGAATTTTGATATTCATGTGAACATTTTGAGAATAACGGGCGGACTTTCAATGGGGGTTTGGCACCTCCCATATGAATTAAATACTAAATTTCGTTTATCTGGGTAACTAGTAGAACTAGATTCTTCAAATTTTTCAAGAAGAACTTTAATATTCATCAGAATATTTTGAAGAAAAAAGGGAGGACTTTCATCTGGAGGGGCTTGGAACCTCCATATGAATTAAATAGAAAAATTCGTATAACTGAGAAACTATTAGGGCTAGAATCTTCAAATTTTACATTAAGAACTTTGACATTCATCTGAACATTTAATAATGGGCGGACTTTCAATGGGGTGAATTAAATACAAATTTTGGTTTATCTGGGAAACTCATAGAACTAGATTCTTCAAATTTTGTACGAAGAACTTTAATTTTCATCTGAACATTTTGGCGAAAAAAAGGCGGACTTTAATTGGGGGGCTTGGAGCCCCATATGAATTAAATAGAAACATTTTTATATCTGAAAGCTATAAGTATATGTAACAAATTGTATATGTGGAAAACTATTGTAGTAAGAATCTTCAAAATCGTTAAGTGGGTTTTTATATTTATATTGCATTAAGAGTAGCAAAGCACATTGGATATAGCTAGTATAATATAAATTATGAAGTACAATATTAGCTTTGTTTTGAGGTACTAAGTGTGTTTCTATTATTTACCGTTCGGGAGTTATAGCTTTATATGTTAGCTTTTTGGTCAAAAATTTGGATTTTTTCAAAGTATGAGCGGCACGTGCTAACGTCTATTAATCGAGCTCAAATTTCGGCTATCTCAATATCTGGAAAGGGAAATCATTTTGTGGGGTTAAGATGAACAAGATTCCGACATTTTTTCTCCCCATATAAGATCCGGTCAGTCTATTATATACATACTTATATAGAATAGTTTGTACTCAATACAAATATTTTCTCTGTTATTTGTAAAATATATGTTCTATAGCCATCCTAAAAAAAAACTTTTGTGTCGATGTACCGATGTCACATTTGACTACAGGTCAAAATTTTGAGGATAACCCATTAAATATTAGCGGAGTTCAGTGTTTAGTGCAAATGGTCTTGTAAAAGAGCAAATGCAAAATTTCATAGCTTTTTATTGCAATCCAACAACAAAACACACACTGTTGCAATTGTCACACCATTGCATTCATGCAATACTTAAATGGTATAGTTTTTTTGGTGCGTTCTTGCGTTTGCAATTCTCTCATTAAAACAGCTGTCAATTGTAAACAACAAAATAAATGAAACTAAAACAATAGAGGCAAAAATTATTCCAAATAAATTAAAAAGTGAAAAACCAAACAAAAAGTGGTCAACAGAAGAAATATAAATGTTCTTTGATTATTTGGAGGAGGCACCAAGTTTTGAAGTACGTGTTTTAAAACAAATAAGTGTTTTTTACAAATCGCGGAACTGTTACAAAAAATTTTAGTTGAGGCCGTATACATAAATGGAAAGTTAGGTATCTACAGACCACTTATAAATAGGCGAAAGTCTTACATTCAGTCCATGTTATTTTCTGGGCAACTTCTTGCAAAGATTATTAAAAAATCAAACAAAAACTTTCATTAATTGTTGACTTCTATCAGCTGTTAAAAAGCTTAAATTGCATTGCATTGCAAATATCAAAGAAAGAACGCGCTTACAATCGTTAGCAAAATATTTGCAAGATTAAACTTTTACAATACAAAACGCATCGAACATCGAATACCGCTGGCTTTCACTTTAATACACTATTAAAAGCGTGATTATTACAAAACCAACTAGATTCTAGAAGTTATTAAGAGTTAAAGAAATAACTTTTAATTGTTACTTGATAGGGATATCCATGACTTTTTAGCAAAATCTGAATATTTTGCAATCAAAATCTCATTTTTATAAAAATCTAAGATAAAGTTTTGAATATAGTCCCTGGATATACATACATATGTAATACACATATTCGTTTTGCCTAGAATTTTGAGGTAATTTTATTTATGTATGTATGTATGTATGTATGTATGTATGTATGTATGTATGTATGTATGTATGTATGTATGTATGTATGTATGTATGTATGTATGTATGTATGTATGTATGTATGTATGTATGTATGTATGTATGTATGTATGTATGTATGTATGTATGTATGTATGTATGTATGTATGTATGTATGTATGTATGTATGTATGTATGTATGTATGTATGTATGTATATTAAACATTAGCTTTTATTTTGATTCGTCTATTTTTAGAGAAACAAACGCGAAATGGAAAAGTGTTTACAAATCACAAATCTAATATGCAATAATAATAATAACATGTGGCTGAAATGTCCACACCAAATGAACATTGCAGTTGATTGAAACTGAAACTGATTTGTGATTTAATGAAATACAGACTAACCTATAGTGCAACAGACAGACACACAGACAAATATTCATACATACATTCAGAGACAGAGACGATTATTAGTGATGGTTGATTGAAAATGTCATTGAACGTATATGGCCCTTTTTATGCGTTTAAATGCATGTATGTTTTTAAAATATTTTCCAATTTATTTATTCACACAATACTCGTGATAGCCACAGGAAAACAGAATATTCTTCACATGATGCATTCAGTTCGATAAAATACTGATGGAAAAATGATTATTTGTTTATGTGACATCATTTATGTCAGTATTAATAAATAAACCAAGACATGACTGTTTTCTTCAGTTTATTAATCCGATTATTATGAGCAATAATTATGACGACTACGACTTATTATCGCAATCAGTAAATTAATCAGGAATCAAATAAAATTGATTTCTTTATTTTTTTTTATATTTTTTTATGTAACACATACGTTAAAGATGTATATTACATTAAAAAGTTAAACGTAATTTATACCTATAAGTCCAACATCATCATGTTTATTGACTGAAAAGGATTTGGTATGCATTGCTCTCTTGACCTATCTCAAGCATTCGACAAATGCAAACGGACGTTAGTTTATAAAGAAATGAAAATGTCTTTGTTTCTCTATCTTGTCACATCTATGTACATATACTTTATTTGGAGATTTAACGTTTTTGGCTCCGGAAAAGCATATATTCATTTTGTCATTTCGTTTGTAACACTTCGAATTATTGCTCAAAGAACCCATAAAATAAACTTATATATTTTGATGCCTTATGAAGGCATTATAGACATGTCGCAGAGCTGAGATATTTGTGCTGCTTTACTAATCCCGAAAGACGTATTCAATCTCTCATCAACTAAACCAGTTATTTTAATACGTGAATTAAATTTATTGTGGTGCAAATGACAAATTTTTGAAATCAATTCCTGGGAATGAAAAATGTGCTGGAAATTAGAAACTTTCATATAGGTAGATATTTTATGTAAGTATATGGGCAATTTCGTGTCAAGTGAGTTCCAGTTCAGCTTAGATCCAATGATATACGTTAAGCAACTGGTATACAAAAAGATCAGATGAAAATGTTTACACTGTAAAACTTCTTCACTACCACAGTTCAAAATATAAATTTTCTGAATAAAAGATCTATTCTTGTTAATATATATAAAAAATAATTTTGTTTTTAGAAACAATGAAGATATAACTATCTGAACTCCTTTTGAACAGTGTATGACCAAAATTTAAAATTTTAACCCCCTCAAAGTCCGGCAGTTCTTAACCGATAGAGCTGAAAATTGTGTCTGGTCTACTATTCAATACTACTACCATTGCAATGGTGCAAATTTCGATATCGATTTTAACACGAAATTACTCATATATGTACATATACATATGTGTATCCCTGTCCTAAGGGATGATGTGATCTTAATATACACTGGTGGATCAAAGATAGAAAGAGGCAAAGGCTTGGGAATTTTCTCCGAAAAGCTGGATCTACTCTTGTCTTTTCGACTACCTGACACCTGCACGGCCTTTCGATACAGCCGCGAGAAGAATCCGGGAACTAAATCTCGAAAATTCGACTATATATATCTACTTGGACAGCCTTCATCAATCAAGGCTCTTAACTTCAATCATTGGCACAATATCACGTTGAGTTGATATGGGTTCCAGGCATCCAGCGAAATGAAATATCTGATGAATACGCAGCCAAAGGGTCGTCTCTAGACTTAACTCTTGCGCAAAGTGATATTCACACTCCCCTGATGACCCTATCAAAATTGATAGATGACTGCTTTGAGAGACACTGCACTGGCCCACTCTGACAAAGAATAGGAGACTCTCTTGTCTTTAAGTAAGAACTCGTTTAGGCTTCTCACGGGTATAATTACTGGGCATTGTATGATTGGACATATGTCGGAACGTATGAGCTACCCACGTAATAGCTACTTTATAAGTTGTTTGGATGAAGAAGAAGAGGAATCCATACAACACCTTCTAGGTTACTGTTCAGCCTTACAAAAGCATAGACTACTCTATCTTGGTAGAGCTCTTTTTCATGATCTGGACTGTCTTACACTTTCACTCGAACAGATTTGGCATAGTTGACAGTAACTCTACATGTGTTTAAAAGGACATAATTGTGGCATCAAAAAATTTCAACTTTTTTCATGCCCCAAAATTTAAAAAAAAATTGTATTCAACCATATCTTCATACGTAAAATAATATCTAAAAGGAACAAATATTAACAAAATACTTGACAAATTTTCGTGTTTGATGAAAGCTTCAACCGCTTTCATTATACCCTACACTACTTTAGTGGGGAGGGTATATTGGGTTTGTGCTAATGTTTGTAACGCACAATGTTTGGTCCTATACCCACCTTAAAGTATACCAATCGGCTCAGAATCACTCTCTGAGTCGATTCGTCTGTCTGTCCGTCCGTCCATGTAAACCTTGTAATCAAACTACAGGTCGCAATTTTGAAGATAATTCAATGAAATTTGGTACATGATCTTCTATAGTCCCAGGGATGAAGCTTATTAAAATGGTTAAGATCGGTCCATTATTTCACCTAGCCCCCATACAACTGAACCCCCCAATAGGGCTTTTAAACCTTGTAATCAAACTACAGGTCGCAATCTTGGAGATAATTCAATGAATTTGGCACATGATCTTTTATGGTACCGTAGACGAAGCCTGTTGAAAATGGTTTACATCGCTCCATTATTTCACCCATACAACTGAACCCGCCGAATAGGGCTTTTAAGTTCATAATTATGTTTAATATACTCATATCTCAACAAAAAGCTGCAAAAACCAAGTTGTATACAAGACCTACAAGACCATATGACCCTAGTCCTATGAAAAGCCCCCATAAAATTTCACTTAAATGTCCACAATTTTATTCAACAATAAACGGCTTAAGTATGTATATCTAAGGCAAGGTACAATTCAACTTAAATGCTTTATTATGGCAACTAAATCACATTATATTTTTCTCAAAGGTGTAGGGTATTATATGGTCGGCCTCGCCCGACTATAATTTCTTACTTGTTTTAACTCAAAAAGAGATTTTCTATATATAACTGGGTGGATATCATTAATTATTCGAATGTCGACTTTAAATGCACAAGGATCGAAGAAGGTCGATTATGAGATAATCTGACAATATAAAACCGCCAATAAATATATTTAAAATTACAAAAACAAAATTTTTTATTATAAGATACCATATGTTTGCAATTCGCTTTTATTTTTATAAATTTCGCTTTTTGTTTGAGGAACCGATAATAATAAAACAAAAAAGAAAGTATTTTATCTTCTAAAAAGAAATACATTTACACATACTTATGTACATATGTATGTACGTATATTTACACAACTTAGAACATAGACAAAAAATCACTTGTAGTTTATTTATTACGTTTGCCAAAAATTCATTCACTTAATTCGTGTAGTATTTTCAATTTTGTTGATAATTATTTTTTTCGTTTTTGGCAGTAAAATATATTTGTATATAGTATTTGGATTACGTACAAATTTACATACATATGTATGTATGTAAGTATGAACCAAAATGTATGCAGATGTGTAATGCAAATGCTCATGTATGCATTTCCTCAGACACAAAAATTAAAATTCGTATTAACTTTTTTTAGAATTATATTTCAAGAGCAAATGGCACACGAACAGTGAGTATTATCGAATTAAAAGGAATTAAAACATAAAAATTTTAAATTTGAAATCCTACTTGTAAGATGATGAGATTATAGCAGCCTTAGTAAACAGTTCAGTAAACACATAATTTAATCGGGAAGTAGATCTGAAATGGGTTTATTCAAATTGCAACACATTAACTATTATTGAGGTTTTGATTAACTAAGAATTAAGCTTTTCTGAATCTTTAAGAATTTAAATTTCGCCTGTCCGTGTATTTGTTGAAATCCTGTTTCTGCAGACGACAGATATCACCGGGTTCCATGTATTCTTTCGTGAAGATTGCTATTTAAAATCAGAAAAATACGTTCCATAAACTACGGATACATTTGAGAAATTTCGAAAAATCTCAAGTCAAAGTTTATTCATTAAATTTTAAAAATTATTCGATAATTATCGAACGAATTAAAATGTTTATTCAAATAATTTAATAAGATCTTATTTTTGTTTAATTCTTTATTATTTAAACAAGAACAGAACTAAAAAAATCTTCTATATATAAAAGAGTAGCGTTACTGACTGACTGATTCATCATCGCACAGCCCAAACGGCAGAACCTAGAATTATTAAATTTTGACACTAGATGTGTTTTTGGTAATATGGAGGGATTTTTGGAAATTGATACATTTAGGGCTATTATTATACTCTTAAAGTGAGCAGGTGGGTGTCTGGTACTTTTTTGAAATTCGCACTTTTAAGGGGTGAAAATGTGTAACAAAGATGATTTTGGTACCTTTTTGGCCCTTTATAACTTTTTATATAATAAACTTAATAACATTTTTGTAAATATTTTGTATATATCTTCCAAAAATATGAGACACCTGTTTCGTACTTTCTTAAAACTCAGTCCTTTTTGGGTGTAAAAGAGAGAAAACTGTTTTTGGTACTTTTTTAGCACATTAAGAAAACTATTTCGACTTATTGAGGTATATATATTGAATTATGTACTTATATTACATTATTTTGGAATTCGGATACTAGGGTCTATATAGGACCAAATTTGGGTAAATTGTTTGGTACCTTTTGAAAGCACAATTTTTCTGAAACAAATGAATGCAGATTTTTGAGTTTTATCTGTGATATATAGATTTAAACATGCACTATTTTGTAAACTTAATTCTCGAAAAAGTCTATTCCTATACTAAAAGGGGAAAATGGTACTCTTTTTATTAGTATTTTCCACAAAGGCAGAATTTATTCCACTTTTGGTACTTTTTCTTTCTTCAAATGATACTCTTTGTATGTTCTATGGTATAAGTTCAAAACACATGATAATTAAACATACTCGGTTCTTTTTGAATGTGATTCTTTAATAGAGAACTTTTCTCTCAAATGGTACTTTTTGAATTTTATAAAATATTCTACCTAGAAACATAAATTTGAACATACATGGTCCTGACTGAATAATAATCTGTAACTCTTTGTTTCTTTTCCATTCTTCAAATGGTACCTTTTGGATTCTCTATAAAATTTGTTCCATTCACCAAATTTTTTCGAATTTAAATTTTTAGAAAGATGTTGACAAAATTGCAATTAAAAAAGATCAAATGTAATAGTCACTAATTTCATCATTAACTGATTTCTTTTGTAAAGTTGACTCAGACAATTTTCAAAATAAACGGTCCATTTACGAAAATAATTGTGCTTTAAAATAATTCTCTAATAAATTAGTCTTATGTATTATGCATGTTAAAAGAATGTTAAAAGATTGAATTGATTTTTTTCATGTCTTGATGAATATTTATTTCATTTTAGTTGTCAAAATTTGCCACTTTGTTTCTTAAGAATTAACAACATAAAAACAAAATTAAAGTGAAAGATTTATATGTACATATCGTCATCTAAAACGCAAACGGCCCTATCTAACATTTTTAAAATTTTACAGGAGAAGCAAAAAACTATTTATATTGAAAAGTTTGTTTCAATCAACGCGATTTATTTGTAGTAAATAAACAAATTGTTTAATAGTGGTCAATAAAATCGATAATTTTTGTTAGAAGAGTCAAATTTTTGGTGTGGACATTTGTTTTGATGCAATACATTAGAATCAACAATAAAATCGATTTTGAATTATTGGTTAGTTAGGGCCGTTTGCGTTTCAGGTGACGATATGTATGTATGTATGTATGTATAAAAATTGTAAAACAAGTATGAGTGTTATATTTGGCAATGCCGAATTTTATATACTAATCAATAAAAGAAGTGCCTTAAATTTAAAGTGAATTTACCAAAAGGCGGCCCAATATAAGGAACTAGTTCAGGCAAGAAAGAATGGATCCATTCCTTTGGCATTATTATGTACATAAAGCTTATGAAAATTTTTTTGCAAACATTTTACCTAAGCTAATAGACAATACTAACTTAATAAGAACAAGTAAGAGTGTTATATTCGGCTATGCCGAATCTTATATACCCACCATCACACCTCGTTTGACTCGAATGAAACTTACTTATGTCGAATTTCATCTATATACTCGTATATTTAGGCCAGTTATAAGCGTTAAAGTAATTTTCTGAAGGGAACCTTATATAGGGGGTAGGGTCAATTATGGACCGATCTTCATAAAATTTTGTAGACAGAATTTGGTTCGTATTAAATTTATTTGTGTCGAATTTTATCGCTACACTCGTATTTTTAAGTTATTAATGAGCGTTGCAGTCATTTTCTTATATGGGGGGTAGGGTCAATCATGGACCGATCCTCATAAAATTTTTTAGATAGATTTTGACTCGTATGAAACTTACTTATGTTGAATTTCATCTATATACTAGTATTTTTAAGCCAGTAATGAGCGTTAAAGTCATTTTCTGAAGGGGACCTTATATGGGGGGTAGGGTCAATTATGGACCGATCCTCATAAAATTTTGCATAGTGATTTTGGATCATAAGGAACTTGTATGGGGGCTATCCGAAAACGTGGACGGATATTGCCCATTTTCAATACCAAACAAACCTTACCTATAAAAAATATTTATGTGAAATTTCAACCCTCTAGCTCTTTCCATTCGGACTCTATCGTGCTTTCAACAGACAGACAGACAGACGGACGGACGGACAGACATGGCTAGATCGTCTTAGAATTTAATGAGGACCCAGAATATATATACTTTTGTGGGTCTATGACCAATATTTCGATGTGTTACAAATGGAATGACAAAATCAATATACCCCCCATCTTTTTTGATGGTGGGTATAAAAATCGTATTCCCGGGTCATTTTGGCAAAAAAATCGGTGGCGTGCCATAATGTCCAATGTCATAATGTCCATAGACGTTATGACACACTAAATTGAGTTATAATGACAATTTCAAAAGTGTCACAATGTCCATGAGCAATAGGACATAAAGTCCATGGAAGAGTCCATTTATAAAAAACGCTTAATTTAGCGAAGCCGGTGTTCGAAATACCCCAGAGTTTGAAACCCCTGAGCCCGGCCGAAGGCCGTCTATCCAGGACATTTTTTAATAGGAGTCCAAAATGTAACATACACCAAGTTTAAGAGTAATTCTTTTTGGGATAAGAGTGTCCCTTTCTTAAATTTTAAACAAATTTTCCAATACATTTCTGTTTTAAAAGTGTCACAATGTCGGTTAGAATCTTTTCGGCTCTACTTAACTGTTTACGATTTGTGAACTACCACGATAGTAAGCCAAACATAGACAGCGATTTTTATGATAAAAATTATAAGTTTGGTAAACAGAATTATATACGAATATAAATATTTAAAAATTCTATGAGAATTGGTAACTTTTGGATAAAATGCCATTCTAGACATTTTGAAAAACATTGATTTAGGTTATCATATCGTCGGAAATCCTCGACTGTAATTTTTTACTTGTTTTAATGCAGATTTTAAAGTGTGAAAAGTTAGCCTTTTTCTAGCCTTATTTTTTAAACGTTTTAGCTTTTTCTGGCCTTTTGTAAATCCCAATTTAGCCTTTTTTCCTGAAGCTGTTGGCAACATTACTTCTAATTCACGAATGCTCCTTAACTTAAAATAACTTCAAAAATATTATAGGTTAAGGTATTTTAACCATTTCTCTATAAAATAAATTTTAAGATCCATGTGATTTATTGGAATAAATAACAATGAAAATGAAAAATTCCATCATTTTAAATACGATTTAATTATTACTTATTAAAAAGGGGTTTATCATTGAAAAGGTCGAAAGCGTATCAGAAAATTTTTGTATAAATCTTATATTCATTACCTAACTTCCCCGAATTTTGCAATAGTAGTTCAATTAATTTAACTGCTGAACCGAGTCTGATATCTGATTTTTTGTATCACCCACTATTTTTTCGCAAAATGGCATCGAATATTTTGTTCATATATTACGGATATTTTATATAATTATAAAAATGTATATACGTTTGAGGATTAATTTCGATTTTTTCGATGTCATCATAAACAGGGGTCTTCAATATATATCTTTCCGAAGTTTCATTTAAAACGGTTAAAAACAAACTAAGATTCAAGAAAATTTCCCAATATTGCATAGCTTGAGTTTATGGATTAATATACGATTTCGATTTTACTAAAACTTCAGATATAAACAGAGGAAAAAAAATATACACGCCTGGTACCAAATTGACACCAAATTTTTAATTAACATCCGTTGTCAAGTATATACATACATACAAAAACAACAACAACAAATGGTAACAAACGTGGTAAGCTCACGGATGTGCATAAAGTTTAGGTTCTACATTGATGTTCGAATAATTGAATTAGTTCAAATGAAACAGTGAACGGTTTTAAAAAGTGCTTGATATTTATTTGTATTTGGAAGTATATAGTTAAAACGTTTCAGAAATTATGAAATTCTACGGCCCATAATCTCATTCTCCGGTTATCGTTTAACCGGTAGATATTCTGCCGGTTAAAATATTTTTTATATAAAAACTGTCAAAATATCGTTTCGATAAAAAAGAACAAGACATTGAGAAAATGGGGATAAAAGTTTTTATTTAAAAATTGGAATTAATTGGATTGTTTTAATTTAAATATATCTTCTGTCTGCTAAATTTCCACCAAATGAAGCAATTTTCTTTACAAACATGAAGATTTAAAGATTTTCATATATAAAATAATTAAATTTATGTAATCCCGTAAAATCCCGGGATTTGTAAAAGCCAGCCCCGTTTGGCATCTCTAAATTTTATATTCTGAAAAGGTTTTATATAAAATGTATAACAATAAAGAATAAATAAAGCCTGTTTTTCAAAAATTTTACAAAAAAAAAATTCTCAGAAATCGGAGGAATTTGTACCAATTTTTACAATTTGTAACTGATTTGTATATCTTATTGGAACGATGATTAGATACATATTCCAATTATTTGCTGTTAGAATCCAAAAATATAAATTTAGTGTCAAATTTTTGGTAAAAATCGTTTTCCCCTTCAGAACCGTAGTGCCACCCGTTAACGTGGTGCTATTGCTTTAATTTTCAGAATCAGAATACATTTCTATAACTCAAAGTATGCGTTTAGAGATGGCCACGATTCGCAATTTCTGTAATATACGGTCAGAAGGGCTAAAAGATGAAAATGTGTAAAATTGGTGGGTGATACGACTTTTTTATTTCCATATTCGTAATCAGCACACCAAATAACACTAAGATTAGTGAAAATTATTTACAAATTGTAATTGTTGAATTCTATGACAACACCACTTAAAATGTCTGTCTAGAAACAATGAATACAATATTAAATAATAGTTAAAACTTTTATTTTTAGAACATATGTTTAGTTTTTTTTACTTCATATTTAATGCGCTTAAAACACTTTATTCGAGCATATTTTTGGTTTCCCTGGTCATAACAAATTTGTTGTTATTTTCAATGCAAAAGCTCTATGGTAGAAAGGAAAATAAGAAAATTAAAATATTTATTGGTAAAATAAATTTGACTATATTTCCGAAACTAAATATTGAATTTAAATTTTTTAAGCAGATTCCCGTAATTCAATAAATCTTAAAAAAATTTCTAAAATTACTATATAACACTGACATATTTTCTTAAAAAATACTAAACTTTAAAATAGCAAACACCAAAAACACAAAATTTAATATTTTGAACCCAAATTTATAGTAGACGTCATCAACAACTCACTTTGACCCAATATTGAACTATTTGAATATAGGGTGTCGTTATACATATGGATCAAGGTCGATATGTATATTGGATAGTAACCCAGACACACATTTTCAGCTCTATCAGTCAAGAAATCCGGAGTTAGAGGGGGTCAAAGTTGGACATTTTGTCATACAGGGTTTTATTCAAATGAGTCTAACTTTTCACCTATTGCTTCTAGCGAAAATTGTTCTTTCTTTATTGTTTCCAACATTTTTTTAACTTTTTTTCAAAATGGCCCTTTCTTTTCTTGCTTAGAAGAAAGCTTATACAATTTCCTTTAAGGGCTTTATAGTCCCATAATGTGATGCGAGTGGGATATCTATCAAAAGAATTATTTTTTAACTCAAGAATAATATTTTTTCAATATTTGTCACCGAATTTTCCCCTATTTTTTTCAAAATGGATATTTTTGTTTTCTTAAAAGAAAGCTTAGACCATCGGCCTTAGGCCGGCTATTTAGGAAATTTTTACTAAGCGAAGTTGGTGCTGGTCATATTTGGCGTCATGAAATAACTCCCCACGAAATAACTTCCCAAAACAAAAATGAAATAACTCCCTAAATTTGGGGACTTATTTCATTATGAAATAATTCCACAATTTAAAAATGAAAAAAAGCCCCAACGAAATGATTTATGGGGAGGACTAATTTCATTTTTGTTTTGGGGAGTTATTTCATGACGCCGCCTATATGTATATTAGAATGTCCCGTATACCACTTTTTTATAGGAATACCTCTCAAACGATGCGTACTAAATATGAAAAAAATAAGAATTTTTTTTTTTTGAAAAGGCCCTCAGTTCCCTACCAGCGATTGAAAATCTTTATCTCAGTGCAATATGTTCGATATGGGTCTGCAATTATTTCGATATGGGTCTCAAAGATTCCGTAATATTCAGCTTATCGCGGGAAAAATAATTAAAATTTTTGTTAGCGTATTTATGGTCTGCAAAACGTCTAGCAAAATCACTGATAGTAAATATGTATAACATTTTATTTTAATATTTAAAAGACTCAAATAAACTTAACTTAACTTCTTTCGATCTTGGCCCGTGTTTCATCATAACTTAAATTAAAAATATGCATTGAAATGCATATTCGAATTGTGTTATAAGGTATTTGTTAAAAAATGATCATCCTATATTTTGTTTCGTTAAGGAGGAAATCTTAAGATTAAAAATATTTTAAAATCATTTTGCTAAACAAATCTTCACTTCGATCATTAAAAATTATATTTGTACAAAAATTAATATTGTCTAATGTCATATCGTCATTAGTGTTATTTGTAGAAAACATTTTAATAATTAAGCTGAGAAGTAAAATTTTTATTTTTATATTATTATGCCAAAATGCAACTAAAATACACAGACATGGATATTTTCACATAAAAAACTGTTTATAGCTAATAATTTAAGTTTTTTCATGTTGTTTTTTTTAGTTTTGTTTTTAACACTTCATACCTTTTCATCCATTATTGTATAAAAAGTCGGTTAAATTGAAAAATATAAAACGAAAGAACTAATTATAAAAAAAGAACAAACAAACAGTTAATTATTGTTGTTTAGTTTCTTTTTTATTTTTGTAATTTTTTGTATTTAGTTTTTTTTTTTTTTGCAAACGTTAACAGAAATGCAAGTCGTCTGAGTGACTGACTGTGTGTACGATACAATTATCAACACCCACAGGTTTTTTTAAACACTTCTGTTTGTTGTGGCTGAATTTATGATTTTTGTTTGAATTTTATTTATTTTTTTCATAAAATTTTTATAAATTTACAAATAACACTTTTCACTTTTTTCTTAGACTCTTAATCATCTCATAGTAAGTATTTATTAGATGAAAATTATTTAATTCTGGTAAATACACAAGTTAATGAATTTTTTGAAAATTTTGTAGTCAAATGGAATTTAAACACTTTTCTGATTGCCGCTAAACCCGTTCGTTGCATTTGGTAGTCGGATACAAACTGAATTTTTTGAAAAACCAAAATTCTTATTTACGTAAGAAAAAGGCAAATTTCCATCCATCCATCTAACCAACAAACAAACAAACCAAGCAACCAACCAACAATCCATCGGATCAACTACATCCACTCACACACCGACTGCTGACTGACTGACTGCAACAACTCAGTCAGCAATATGAGAAACTAAAACAACAACAAAAACACACACGAAAACACTGAATGTGTGTTGTTTTAGTTGCTCGACTGCTGCCGGTTTAAGCTGAATGGTTGCTAGTAGTTAGTAATATTTGTTGTCGTTGTAGTTTTTGTTGCTGTTCACTGTGACCAACATACATACATACATTCATCCATATACTTATGTGAGATTTTCTGTGTGCAACTGTCTATGCATTTCGGATGCACATCGTAAAGAATAATACCTTCTTTCTGCATGCACTTCGTCTGAGCGAGCAACAGTTGTAAATTCGTACGTAAGTATGCATTTGCAACATATTGCAGCAACATTTATAGATACAGCAAGTTCTTCTTATACTTATTAACCAGACAAATGTACGCACATGAAATATTTTGTTTATATCTATAGATTTTATGGCGGGAAATATACTTCCGGCTGCGTTACATTGATGTTAATTGCTCTTAGCTTTTATTGACTTGATGTTGTACCAACATATTGCTAAATAGCACGTGTCATTTTTTGTTTAGCAACATGTTTAGTTGGTGGTAAAATAATGAGTACATACTTATTTTTAACGTCTGCATTTTTATAGATAAATGTACAAAAACACATGTTTGTACGCATTTTTGGTGAGGTTTTGCTGGAGACTTCTAGCAAATTGTAGTTGTATTCCTTATAGATTATAATTTCTACTACAATTTACTTGGTTATTACATATTTTTTGGAAATTGGACATACATATTTTTATATACTCCTTATAATGTAAACAGTAGTCAATTGGTTATTTTATATTTCACGGTTTATCTATTATGAAGTTAATTATATCTTTAGTGTACTTAAATAGTATAGGGTACAGTTAACATTTTCCTTATAAAAGAAAAATGTTGCGTTAAAGTTTGGAGATAAATATCATCCCATTGTCGATAAAAATCTCACCCGAATAATAATTTTATAGAAGTGAAATTGGTTTAGCTTTGGATGAAGAGTTATTCGGTCAATAATTGACGAATAAGCATATAATAATATGTACTTTCACACTGACGAATATACTTACTATTCATAGCAGGGTTGGCAAATAGAATTTTCAAATTGTACAAATCTGCATTTAAAATTGTGCTTTTTTGATTCCAATTGTACCAAATACAATTCAAAATTAACAGTTTATTTGTATTAGCCCATAGATAAGTCTAGTCTAATAGTCCATTTGGTCCCCAGATTGGTCAATGGGCGTCATGAAATAACTCCCCACGAAATAACTCCCCAAAACAAAAATGAAATAACTCCCTAAATTTGGGAACTTATTTCATTATGAAATAATTCCCTAATTTAAAAATGAAAAAAAGCCCCAACGAAATGAAATAACTTCCTAAATTGAAATGAAATAACACCCCATTTTTTGGGGATTAATTTCATATGAAACAAATCCCTAATTTTAAAATGAAATAAGTTCCCATTTAAAAATAACAAATTATGGAACAAGTCGGTCTTAGTGACATTTCTAAAAAAAGTAGGCCGCTCATACTTTCGAGTGGGGCTTCAAAGTTTAATACATTTCAGTTTAATCGCTTAATAAAGATTCCCTTAATAGCCGGCCTGCGGCCGGGCGCAAGGACTTTCTACTCTATGGTATGTCCAACAACGGCTTCGCTTAATAAATATTTCCTAAATAGCCGGCCTACGGCCGGGCGCAAGGATTTACCACTCTATAATATGACCAACACCGGCTTCGCTTAATAAAGATTTCCTAAATAGCCGTCCTAAGGCCGAACACTTTTGATACAAGGAGAGTGTATTCTTAGCGAAGCGGATTTACCGCTCTAAAATATGACCAACACCGGCTTCGCTTAATAAAGATTTCCTAAATAGCCGGCCTAAGGCCGAACACTTTTGATACTAGGCGAGTGTATTCTTAGCGAAGCCGGTGTCCAATGTACCCCAGAGGATAAAACCCTTGCGCCCGGCCGAAGGCCGGCTATCAGACATATATTATTTATTTCGTGTGACAAATGTAATATAATGAAATAACTCCCCAATAATATTTTTAGGGATTTATTTCATTTTTGAATTTTGAGCAATTATTTCATAATGAAATAACTCCCCATTTTAAATGTGAAATAATGCCCCAAAAAACGAATTAAATCCCCAAATTTCGTTGTTTTTGCATTCTGAACAAATTTTTAGGGAGTTATTTCATTTTTGTTTTGGGGAGTTATTTCGTGGGGAGTTATTTCATGACGCCATAAATAATAATTATATATTTTCTCTTCTGAAGTTTAGTAGATAATTTTACCGTTATTTTTCAGGTTATTAATTTAATAAGGAAATAAAATTAAACAAAATGGGTCATTGGTGTACCAATGGGTCATTGGTTGTACTTTTGAGAATTGAATAGTACCAAAAACGTGCAATTGTACCAACCCTGATTCATAGTAACCTTCTGACTACAGTGACGTATTGTATAAAAGGTATAAATCTTTGAAAACATGTATTTTACCAAATTTGATTATGGGACCAATATAATAACCAATATATTAAACTCCATTCTTTACAATTGTTCTACTACATATTAAGTATTACTACGATATATTTTCAATTATTTCTTTTTCGGTTATTTTCAATCACCTGCAATAACTAATTTAAATAAATAAAAATAATTTAGTAGAAAATTACAATAAATTCCTTTTTCGTTTATTTATACTCAAAGTCAAAATCATGCTTAAGTCATAAAATAAATTTGTATCTAATGTGTCTATTGTTTGTTATTTTGCCTGTTTCCTAATGACATCGATGAAATTGTATTCAATGCATCTTACAGATGCAGCATAGAAAATAAAAACAAGTCAGAATATATAGACGGGCATTGGCAGACCATATGATACCCTACACCATTGAGTTGTTTATAATAAGTTGTTTTTTTCTTAATACGGAAATATTTAAAAAATTGCTGTTAGAGGTATTTTCGTTTACATTAAAGTAATTTTTACGAATTTTATAGCAATACTTATGTTTATTAGTGAATTATTAACCTTCAAGTCATTTTCATATAAGGCCCGATCGTTACAAAAATCGCCAGTAACATTAAAACTTGTGTATACAAAACAAAGTTGTACCAATTATTGTAGAGATACTAGAACATTGAACATAACTATGAGCTCAAGATCCATATTCGAAGGGTACGCTTGTATGGAGGCTAGGAGAAATAATGGACCGATTTCAACAATAGACTTTATACTTGGGCCAAGATAAAGGTATGTGCCAAATTTAATTTAAATTTGCGACCTGTAGCGGGCACCTAAGTTTTATATGGACACAGAAACGGACGGACATAACTTTCAGAAAGTGATTCTGAGCCGATTGTTGTAGTTTAAGGTGGGTGTATGTCCAATATATTTTATCAGCACAAACACATAAGAACATCCTCGCTATAGTGGTGTAGGGTATAAAAATGCAATGAAAACAATAACATCGAATAGTAAACAAGACTAAAACTCTTTAACAATAGGCCCATTGAATTAAATTAATACAAATGTTTAAAAGTTAAAAAATGTATGTAAAATGTAAATGAAAAAGCTAACTAATAATACCAACAAAAGCCACCAAAGATGACAAAAAAAAAAAAAACGATCAAAATACACATGAAACGTAACGATTTCTTTATAGTTTCAGCAAAGTCATAATTTAGATATAATTTCAAGATAGAACTTTTGTAAAATATCAATTATATTCCTAAAAAAACACAATCACTCACTAATATACATATGTACAGTGGCGAGCCCGCTATTGCTCGCATATTGCTAAGTAATTACTTTATTTGATAAAATTTATATTATTAATTGTGGTAGAAACAAAAATATTACACCTAAAGTTTCATTAAACTGTCCTGTAACCTATAAATAACAAATAAAACAAAACCTAGGTGGTCGTCCGAGGTCTCTTAGTGATAGCAATGCCCGGTTAATGGAGCGTTCGTTACGAAAAAATGAGACAAAAACTCTGAAAGGGGCAGCGCTTGCATTAAATAAGAACGTAAGTGAGTGGACAGCTTGTCGAGAATTAAAAAGAATTGGCCTAGTCTCTGCATTTAAACAAAAGAAACCAGTACCCCGTTTCTGTAATTCTCGCATCGAGAAAATCTGTCGAAAAATTCATGATCATCTTGTGTAAAATAGGGTGAATACAAGAAATTTAAATATTTCTTACTAAATTTTAATGAGTACAGTTTAAAAATAATCAGAGTCACACTGTTAAAAACTGGAAGACTATTATATTTTAAGTTTTTTTTTCGATTGGAGAAAATTACAGAAACGAGGTACAGCTCTTTCTACGAAAAATATGAAAGCAAGATTAGAATTCTGCAAGTGACATAAACATTGGTCTATAGATGATTGAAAACGAGTAATATGGTCGGATAAAACCAAAGTCAACAGATTCCAGTCAGATGGTAAAGAATATTTTTGGAAACGAACCCATGAACGCATTCAAACGAACCATATAAAGCAAACAATGAAACACGGAGGCGGCAGTATAATGGTATGGAATTGTTTTACATGGAATTATGAAATTACCTTGCAATACTCCAGACCAATTTACCTGATTTCATAGTTAAATGTGCTTATCCGATTAATGAAATTATTTTCGAAAAAGACGGAGATCCCAAATATACAGCTAAAATAGTTAAAGAATGGCTTGAGGAGCAACATTTTCAAACATTAAAGTGACCAGCACAAAGCACGAATTTAAATCCAATAGAAAATCTGCGGGCAATTGTATAACGAAAGCTGGCCCAATACGAAACCCCTCCAAGCAACCATAACGAACTTTGGTCAAGAATTGCAGCAGAATGGAGAAACATAAATGAAGAAACAGTACGAAAACTGGTAGAAAGCATACCAAAGCCCATTAAATCAGTAATTAACAAGTAAGAGTGTTATATTCGGCTATGCCGAATCTTATAAACCCACCATCAAATCCCTGCCAACTTTGATATTTTGAATATTTTATTATTATATATCGATATTAATGAGAACATCAGGGTAATATTTGAAATAGGTGTGTTAATGGGGGTTCAACTATTTACAGTGATCTTTCGTATTAAAAATAGTAATTTATATAGGAGTACATATGTATATGGAAGAATTCTCATAAAAGTCGGTATTATTTAAAATTTCATAGATCTACTTGTATTTTTAAGACAGTAATGAACATTAAAGTTATTTGCTTAAAAGGACCTCATACGGGGTTAGGGTTAATTATGGACCGATCCTTATAAAATATGGTAGAGAGATTTTAGTTTAAAATTAGTTTATGTCGAATTGCATTGCGGTATTCGTATTTTCTGCCAGTTAAAGTAATTTTCTTAAGGGTACCTTATCCTTAACCCCCACAACATTTTGTAGAGAGATGTTAGCTCATACAAAACTAGTTTATGTCGAATTTCATAGATCTACTAGTATTTTTAAGCCAGTACTGAGTTTTAAAGTCATTTTCTGAAGGGGCCTTATATGGGGGAGGGTCAATTATAGACCGATCCTCGTAAAATTTTGTAGAACGATCTTGGTTCATACAAGTCATGTTTGTATCGAATTTCATCGCTTTACTCGTTTTTTGGGCCTTATATGTGGGGTAGGGTCAATTAAGGCCCGATCCACAAAAAATTTGGTTAAGAGATTTTGGCTCGAAAGGAACTTACTTGAGTCGAATTTCATTGCTAAACTCGTATTTTTAAGTCAGTAATGCGCCTTAAAGTAATTTTCTGAAGGGGATCTTATATGGGGGGTAGAATCAATTATAGACCGATCCACATAAATTTTGGTAGAGAGATTTTGGATATATATGTATATATATAGGACTTACATATGTAAAATTTTATCGCTGTACTCGTATTTTTAAGCCAGTAATGAGCGTTAAAGTAATTTGATGGAGGGGACCTTATATGGGGGTAGGGTCAATTATGGGCCGATCCACATAAAATTAGGTAGAAATGTTTTGGCTCCTAAGATACTTACTTGTGTCCAATTTCTTCGCTATACTCGTACTTTTGCGCCAATAATGAGCATTATAGTCATTTTCTGAAGGGGCATTTGCTTCATAAACAACGAATTTGTGAATGTTTGAAGCTCTTTATACAATATTGCGGGGGGGGGGGGGGGTACATTTGTATGGCGGCTATGTGAAATCTTTGACCGATTTTGCCTATTTTCAATACCAAACATTTCTGAACAATAAGAAATATTTTGGGAAAATTTCATCTCAATATCTCTTTTTTCGTGGACGCTATCCTGCCAACAACAGACGGACGGACATAGCTAGATCGTCTTAGAATCTTACGAGGTCCCAGAATATATGTATACACTTTATGGGTTTTTTGAACAATATTTCGATGTTTTACATACGGAATGACAAAATCAATATTGTGGACATTACAGTATCGGCGGTATGAGATTTTAGTCGGTTACCTCTAACACAATGATACCGTTACCGAAAAAAGCCGCTTAAATACCGTTACCGATATATGTTTAAATACCGATATCGCTATTTTTTCACCGTTTCGAAACGGCTGCCAGCCTTCGTAATAAGTTGCATGGATGAAAAAAACATCAGTTTGGCGAAAATGACAAACTTTGACCCACAGTAACTCAGAGAGTTCTTGAAGGGATGAACCAAACGCCAATGTCATTTCAAATTGATAAATTTAATTTTTAAATGTGATTTTCTTATTTTAGATTTACATGTTACTTAAATAATTAACTACAATGAATTCTCTTGTGATTTAGAGTAGAAAACATAAATACATACTATTTTTCTATTATAACTCCATGAGAAGTAGAACACATTTTGTCACCATTGAAATTTCACTAGTTGGATGCAATAAATGTTCTAATATATTCTTTAATAGTTCGCTCATCGTCATCTCAACTTAGTCAAGGAGCATAAAATTTTATAAAAATAAAACATATACATGTAAAGTTTAACTGACAGATATACAAATAAACCATTTTTTCGTTGCATTTACTAATGATACTTGCCTCATGAAACTAATGAATGAATCTGCCACTTTCAACAAATTGTATTGAGGAATATGTCTCTAATGAGATGTACTCATTGTACAAACATACAGACAGACATTCTTAAATAGGTACGTGGGCCTGTCTGTAAGAAGTCCGACTGTCTACCTTTCTTTTTTTTGTTTTGTTTTTGTTATTTTGCTGATCGTCATATATGATTGTGATTGTCAGTAGCAAGCAATAGAATATGTTGCATGCAATTTTCCAACAAACCAACTAAGTACAACGAGGCATTTCATGCAATACGAAAATAAAAGCTTATTTATGTCTTGGAATTTAGTTTTCCTTTTCTTTGCTCTCAGATATTGCATTAAATTAGTCAGTGGCTTAAGCGAAGTAATTGATTTATTTGCAATGCAATTCCTGAGTAATAAAATGAATTTGGAGAATAAATTGTATTAGAATAGAAACTTTTAAATGTCTGAAGTGGTTAATAGTTGAAAAAAGCTAAAATCATGTTTATATATTCTTAATAGTTTCTTTGTATTACAAAATGGTAAGAATAATTTTTAACAGCACGGAATCTAAAAAGTTGTAAGTTGCAAGCAGACAATGAAATGCATTTTTGTATACTGATTATAAAGCAATTTGTTATCAAAGTTTAACGCGCCTCGTGGGCTTGAATAATGTTGTATTTTAAAAAAAAAACAAATAGTTTTTCTTAACACTATTTTTACACCATTTCTAAATTATTACAGCAGTTAAAATAAGTTCTGTGTCAGTATCCTAACGACAGTGATTTCTGTTTGGATTCTTGTGATTGAAGTCAAACATTCATTATAAAATCTAACATGTTGGGTTCTCAAGAGCGAAATCCTTTTGGGAAAGATGATTTTATCAAAAGTACTCTATAAGTAAAAGTCTGATGAGATATTATTAAGGAGCGACCAATAATGTAACCTAAATTTAAACAAATAAAACCTATTTTGTAAAATATTAATTTAAACGATCATTTTAAGGCTATTAACATTTTTCTAAGACAAAAAAGTCTATTCCGCCAAGTTTATTTATCCCCATTTCTATGAATATTTTCTTATTTGATTTATTATATAAATAAAAATACAAAAAGTTGATTTATTATTAAAATGTTTTTGGTGCACGAAAATAACTTAAACAAATGAAGCATGGATGCGAATAAGGGCGTAAAGACCACCTTTTCAAAATCGCGTTTTTTCGCATAATTATATTAAACTAACCTTTTTACATCTATTCATAAAAAAATAAATTGAAAAATATAAATTTTTCGCTAAAATAGATAGTTTTAGAAGCACGATTTTTAAATACTATTTATTTTTTTGGGTAAAAAATATTAGCAATTTAATGTATTTTTCTGTAAAAAATCGTATAAATTTTAATTCTAATTGCACCAAATTTGCAGAATGGTTGGAAAACATTTCAAATTTATTAATTTTTTAATTATATTGTAAAAAAGATTATTATTGAATGAATTATTTAAGTATGAAAGTGTGGACAAGAAGAAGGGCGTATATCCATAACTATAGTTATATTTTAAAAAATTATATCTTGTTATTTTCGGATTATTTTAGTTAAAGTTTTAATTACTTATAAGGATAATGAAGGATGTCCTTGAAACTTTAGCAAATAATGCTCTAGACTGTTATGTTGAGGCTGTCCAAGTTTTATATAATAAAATAATTAAGAAGTATATAAAAATAACATTTATTTATATATACTTTCAACTAAATATATACTTTCAACTAATATATGCCCTTATTCCATTTTAGCAAAATTTCAAGTATTAATTTTGGCAAGTTGTGACTCGAATTTTTTACTGAGTTTTAGCACAGGGATAGATGTGAGTTATATTTATGCATATATGTGAAAAAAGTAGGAAAAAATGCCGATTTTAAAGTTTTATGATGTTTTTATCGTCTCCTGTAAAATTTCCCAAATGGTTTATACGCCCTTATTCGGCTCCATGCTTCAAATTATAATTTAAGTTCAAAAATAACACATTAAAATTAGATTTATTAAATTATATTTACAAAAACAAATAATTTTCAAAATATTAATTTCAAATAATGTTCTTCACTGGAATCAAAATCATTCATAAAATATTTGAAACAATTTACGGAAATGAGAGTAATAAATAGTTTGCTGGCATTTTTTTAATCAATTTATGATATTTTTGTTTTGAATGGGATCATTGTAAAATTCGATGATTAATTCATTTTGTTTGAAAATAATATAATCGATATAAATAAAAACATTTTTTACATTTGTGGAAGCTAAAACACTATTACAAACACGCCAGATAGTTTTGGCATAATATTGCCAAAAATTGCACTTAGAAATCGGCATAGTATTTATGAAATCTGTAATAAAATCGGTAAAATATAATTAGCATGTTAATTTTTAGATAGTTCAAAATATCGCTTTGAAATTATGGATACCTATCAATATCAATACCTACTCATTGTAGGGAAATTACAATTACATTTGAAGTAATTGTTATTGAAGCCTTACTCGTAATTGTAATAGAAGTTTTGTCAATTACAATTACATACTTGGAATTGTGTATTTTTAAATTACAATTACATGTAATTGTAATTGGTAAATTCTAATCGCAATTACAAGTAATTGTAATTTGTAAAACTTAAATTTTAAGTAATTCTAATTGGTTATTGGTCAATAACACATTATAAGTAATTGTAATTGGCAAAACTTGAATTCCAATTACAAATAATTGTTATTGGTTATTGCTCAATTCCATACAATGTAGAGCATAATTAAGTTCACAGATACAGTAAATGGTTATATCCATAGAAATTTTAGTTAATTTTTAGGATAATCGCATGATATCCATCGAAAACACTTTTTCCATTTTTCATTTCATTACACACAAAATAAACGAAAACTGAAATACCTGGGAAGTGATACTATTTTTCTGAAAGGTGGGTCCGAGTAGAACAAGAATATGTTTTTGAAATTTGCCAAACACCTCCAAAATCTTGAGTTGCGGGTAAAAACCCGGTTTTTCGTACCTTAAAGCAATTATAAGTGAGTAACTAAGTTGATTCTTAACCGATTTTAAGTTTTTCCACGAACCCAAGTATATTCTTGAGTAAAACTCAACTTTGTTTTTAAAAATCCGTTAACAATTGACGACGTTATTGTTCCTTTTCTAAATTGTTCCAAAACTGATTTTCTGAAAGATGCTTTATATGGGGGATAGGGTTAAATATGGGCCGACCCTCATACAATTTGGTGGAAGGATTTAGATTTATAAAAAAGTTATTCATGCTGAATTTCATCCTGATATTAATGTAATTAAGAGAATTATGGAATTAAAGTAATTTGCTGATGGAGGTATGGGGACTAAGGTCATATAAGGTCCGATCAATACAAAAATCGGTATAAATGAGTTTGCTGTAATCTTTAGTGATACTGATGATACTTTAGACAATACGGACTTATTTGACCCTAGTCCCCAAACACACCCTCCTTCAGAAAATGACTTGAATTCAATAATTCTCCTATTAATATTAATATCACATGAAATTCAGCATAAATAACTTTTATATAAATAAGTTTTAAATAATAAGTTACTGACTTATTGCCCGTTTTTTACCCGTAACTCAAGATTTTGGAGTTGTTTGGCAAATTTCAAAAACACATTCTTTTTCTACTCGGATCCACCTTTCAGAAAAATAGTATCAATTTCCAGGTATTTATTTTTGCCACATAGTGTTATCAATACTTCAAAATAAAGTGTGTAGTGAACTCAGTAATAGTTGAATTAAGTAATAGTTGAATTCGAATCCAATTTACGCATTCCGTTATTGCTCGGACTTCTGCCTGGAAGCTTGTGTTGTCATTATGTTAACGGTGGTATATTTCTGTTTCTGAATCTTCAATATAAAACCCCCTTTGTCTCCCAATTTAGAACTATCCGTGAAGCATCGAATTTCTAAGGGTATTTGCTATAATATTTCGCTTGACCGAGATATTCTATCTGGGATCAGTGTTTCAAAGTTTCCGAAATATTCTGTGTCTCGTATGCAATCGGACACCTCCGATCAATCTGTATAGCCTTCCAATATGTCAAGTATACATTGATGACGTGTTCGCCTAAAGTTATGAGCCGTTCGGTTGTAAGTGCCGCCGCATATGTTTCCTTTTCCTTAGCATGTATTTGATCAAGTTACGGAGCGCACGGTCAACATAAAACTGGCCTAGGGATTGGATTGGATAAGAGTATCAGGCGCCTTCGATGTCAATGCATACCGACAATGTATACAGTTTGCTATTGAAGGATTCACCTATGAAGTGACATCTTCGTTTAACGCTGTTCCCACAGATCGTCCATTTACATAAGCATGCTGCTTATATTTGAGCTTTTTGTCTTGTATACTACTTTTAACTATACTATCGACTATCCATTCCAAGTAGGAAGGACGTATGTCTTATCGGTCGATATGACTTAGGTGTTACAAGGTTTTCATGGTTTGGGTATAAATATTACATATTACATTTTTAGTTTCGTATGTCATTAGCAAGGAAAGGATTAAATTCACTAATAACTTCTAAGCATTTCAAATATTTCTGTTGTTTTCAGAACCTAAATCACCGCGAAGAAGTCTTGAGTAAAATTTTTTTCGTAATTTTTCTTATTTAGATAATGTCTTTCGACAAGAGCAAGAAAGTTACTTCATTTAATGAATATAAAGTTTGCATTGATAAATTTTATATGTTTTTCATAATTGAAGGCATAAATCGGGTAATGTCGATAAATTGGCAAATCTGGCAACAGTGGTATGCACATTGGTTAATTTTTCACTTACTTTAATTTCATGCAAAATGCCTTCTCCACCTACATACTGTGCTGTACTGCAAATTAATACATTTTCTTCGTTTAACATGGTAACTTAGCTTAATAAGTACTAACAATAATTATTATTTTCATTTAGTTTTATTTTCTATCTACAAAGTGCGTTAGTTGTACGATTAAATATTATGAACGATTAGCAATGTAAGACCGTCTTTAGAACAAGTAGTCGTATCGGCCGGCATTGTTTTGAACTTATCTAATATGTTGTATGTAGTGCTATTTATATCCACTTATACTTACAGATGTTTGTCTGTAAGTTTTTACATGCATTTATCCATAAGATACTTGATCTAACTCTAGGTAAATAATATGTTTGTAGGTATAGAACATTTGCTTTTGAGGTGGATTAAACAAATATTAAGAAGGATTAAACTGTCTGACTGTGATGGGTAATTGATCTCCTTGACTGGGTTGAAAAATAACAACTATCAACTACAATAGCAATTGCAACAAAAAACAAAACTTTCTTCTAAATGCCAGCTAGACAGACAGTATTGGATAACATTTATTGAAAGTTAAGCAAATAAAAAGAGACCGACACAAACGAGTATTTATAGACACATACAAATATAGATGAATAAATAGATATGTAGACGTATTTGTACTAAATAACTACATACATACGTACATAACTAATACGAGTAGTTGGCAATTAATAGATTGTTTATTATGACACTCTAACCATTTCATTAGAAGGATGATAACAATCTTAATTGCTTTAATTAAATTGTGTCAATCAATTAATTAACAACATGTTGTTATAGCAATAAGCTATGTACTTTGCACATTTTCAATGTTAACAAAAGTAAAAAGAAACATTTAAAAAAAATAATGTAATATTAAAATAATGAAATAATTTTTTGCAAAATGCATATTATATGCAGATTGCATCGTCATACGCCATGGATGAATCTAAGTTCTACACATAAATTACTTTACGTTGTAATTGTTCATAACAAAACAAATAACTTGTCACTTTGATGTTTGTACAATAATCGGTTTTTGTTTGGTCATGCATTTTATTTGATATTCGATACTGGCGGCATCAGCCCATTCACACTCAAAGAAACATACAACGTGGCGGGAATCATTTGTGAGGTCTTTTATTTACAGGCCTTTGCTTTTACGACATCCTGGGTTATGTTGATGTTATTGAAATCCCTAGTTAATATAGTGCTACCACTGACACAGGTTTCAGGAGAACTAAAATTTAAGTTATATCTTTCCATCTGGTATCAGGGGATTTAATTGTATACAGAACAGTGCCTTTTTTGGGGCAATAGTGAGGCATTCTAGGATGTGGTTAAGACTGAATATGTCTTTATTCGTTATTGTGAACGCTGTTTAAGTTCTGTTGGAAAATTTTTGAAAATTGTGGTAAAAGCTTAGCAATGTTCGCACTACATGAGTATGAGCCCCTTTCCAAAAAATTGAGTTAAAGATGAAAAAACTAGTTTCAGGGGTTCGGGATTTCGTGGCCCTATACTCTGCTCCGCTAGGAATTCAATATCTATCTTTCAAACAGACTATATATCTTAATTAGGCTTTAGCAAATATCATCAGGCCTCAGACGATGTGGTTAAGTATAGGCCTTCCGATAGGCCTATTTACTACACTATTTTCCCGCTTGGAATATCAATAGACACAATTTTATTTTAAAACACATTGAAACGCTTAATTTACAACTAAATATAAGCAACTATTTCTGAATGTGCAAGAAAATAGACTTTAAGTACAGAAGCAGTTGCGATGTTTTGTTATAACCAAAAATAAGCCAGTAGTGTTCTAATAACAAAAACCTTTTTCTCAGGTCATTTTGGTGCAAAACAAAACAAATTTACAATAGTTATACCCTACACCACTTTAGTGGGGAGGGTATATTGGGTTTGTGCTGATGTTTGTAACATACAAACATATTCGTCATATACCCACCTTAAAGTATACCAATCGGCTTAGAATCGTTTTCTGAGTCGATTAAGCTATGTCCGTCCGTCTGGCTCGCTGGCTGGCTGTCCATGTAAATGTTGTGCGCAAGGTACAGGTCCCAATTTTCAAGATAATTGGATGAAATTTGGCAGGTACGTTTTATTTCAAGGACGAAGCCTATTGAAAATGGTTGAAATCGGTCCATTATTTCACCTAGCCCCCATAGAACTGAACCCCCCGAAAAGGGCTTCTAAGCTCATAATTATTTTAAATATACAGGTATATCGATAAAATGCGTCACAACTAAGTTTTATAGAAGTCTTGATGACCCTGCCAAATTTCATAAAGATCGGGCCCCATTTGACCCTAGCTCCCATACAAAGTCCCCTTCAGAAAATTACTTGAATGTCCAAAATTAACTTATAAACACAAATATCGCGATGAAATTCAGCACAATAAAATATTATGTAAATATAAATATATTCACAAAATTTTATCGGGCTTGGTCTATATTTGCCCCTAGCCCCCATATAAAGCCTCTTTCAGAAAATTAGTTTTTCATCCATAAATTGCTTAAATGTATCGGAACAAGGGAATATTGAAGATAAATGCTTTATTATGAAAAATAAATCACATTTAATATACATAACTGGTGTAGGGTATCATATGGTCGGCCACTCCCGACTATACTTTCTTACTTGTTTTTTATATAAATTTTTTTTGGTACTATATTTGGTAAAGGAATAAAACGGAGCATGGAATGCTTTTCCTGCCAGTAAATACAATAACACTTGTTTACATTAAAAATTGCCGATTTTTTATTAAGTTTGAAATTATGTTTAGAGTAAATATCGAAAACTTTAAAGAACTTACCAGGGAAACTTTTTCAACGTATTTTTTTATATGTGGAATTGGATATGGTCGATTTGAAATTTTCAAAAATTGTATATATGTAAGTTGTAACCCTAATGTACAGTGTACACTGCATGTGTATGTACATATGTATGTATATTCTGGATCCTTATTAGGTCCTAAGATAGGATCCGAACAATGTTTCAAAAGTTATAGAATTATGACAATTTTTTTTTGTAAATATTATTCATTCTTTTAATTTCTGATGAACTCAGTCCATAATTGTCCCGATCATCCATTAGATGTCCTAATGAAAATTTTGATTCTTGTTATTATATCGATTTATGAAAACACAGGCCGACAAAAATTCGAAACTGAAGTATACTTACCCGTATTTGAGATATCTTACCGTAAAGTTTTATGTTCTGTCATCTTAAAGTTCAAACTATTTGCTTCAAAATGAAAGTTAAACCGCCACCTTTGCCAAGAAATAATATAATATTTTGCACACTGTAACACCTTTGAAAATGCCATCTGGTCCCGGTGACTTAAATGGGGATAAGCTATATATTGCCCACAAAGTACTGTTCTGTATGAGATGATCTTTTTATTGATTTCCGCCAATTTATTACATAAATGTTCACATGGATGACAAATTTGTTTGTGTAAAATTTGATGATTCCTGCTTTAAGCGGTTCCCAGATATAATTTTTTTATTAAATTCATATTAGAGGTGCAACACTCCCCATGTTCTATGGATGTCAAAATTGTCCATACAAGACTCTAGTTATACCATGTTCCGAGATATTCGACTTTTAAAGAAGTAGACGTGACACCTCTCCCACTTGCAAATTCAAAATAAAAAGTCTTTTTTTCCTTCAAGATATATGTAAATAAACATATAGTGAAAATTTCAAGATGATCGCTTCAGTGTTTTAGCCTCTATAAGGTATAAACAAACAAAATTAACAAACATACATACATTGATTTTTATACATACATATATACAGTTAGGGACTAAATTGTTCACAAAATAACACCGTACAACAAATTGGGAAAATTGTTGCACACATAAGCAAGACCATATACGTTAGAAACTACATAATTAATCCACCACCATCAGTGGTGATAGAGGGTATATATAACTTTGTTATTCCGTGAGTAACACCAAGAAATATTCATCTGAGGCCCAACAAAGTATATATGTATATTCAGGGTCCTTATCAAATTCTGAGTCGATCTAGCTATGTCCGTCTGTCTGTGTAAAACACGCTCACGATAAAACGAAGCAATAGAATTTAACCAATTTCACCCAAAATATTCTTCATTTCCCTCAGTTGGTTGGTATTGAATGAGCAAAATTGGCTCACATCGGGAAAAGTTATGAATCAAAATTTAAAATAACCTCGAAAAAATAAGCATTTTTTGCACATTCTGATGCAATTTTCACGAAAACTATGCGATGTAAGTCCATGAAAATCATCATGCATTCGTTCCTATACAAGAGCTTGATTCCTGTTGACAATTGGCGGAATCGGTTCACAATTTCATATACCTCCCATACAAAAGTACATATTCCCGGAAAATTAGTTGTTAATAACGTTAGAATATTGATATCTTCACAAAATTTCACAAATGAAAATTTTATGTCAATAGAATTCATTCAGAGAAAAAAAACTGAAAGAATTATTTTTTAGTGTTCAGAAACTCAGTTTCCTGAACGTAATTCCTAAGAATCTTCCAATGTTATTTCCGGAATAACATCACTTCCAAGATACTTGGATCTAACTTCGACGAATGCCTGGCAGTGGCAAAGAAAGTGCTCCAGAGTTTCACTGTCCTCTCCACATTGTAACGGACGAAATCGACTTCTACCTTCGAGAAAACTATTTGCTACCTATGGTTCCGGCTGTGCTCAGGGAAAATGGGGTGGAGAACTTGTTTTCCGAAAATAGACTACACATTACATTAATTTAAAGATATAGGTAGCTCTACAATTTCCAATATTGATACGAACTAAAACCGAATAAAACTAACACAAACAGAAAAACATACATAAAATAAATGAAAAGTTAACCATCGTGGAGTATAAGGAGAATGGGGAATAGGTATTGTTATCCCTTAAAGCTCTTAACCCAGCCCTACCTTTGCTATCTTTGCCCATTCCTATTATAAGATAACCCAATTTCATTTGTCTAGCTGAGTTTTAAATCTTTCGTGGAATTAAAACGTTAAATTTAAAACATTATAAATGTTAAAGACATTTTATTTAATTATATTTAAGTTACAAAGAAAATTCATATTCAATGCAATGTTCATATCTCAAAATTGTTTGATGGGTGGTAAAAACAAAAAAGAAAATAAACAAAGATTTAAAAATAATTGTTAAAATTTATGTTAAAGTTTTAACAGAAAATTATAGTGTAAGGTTTACAGTATATGTATAAAATAATCAAATGAATAATAGGATTTTGTGATTTAGTTTATTATGTTAACAACATGAATATGTTAGCATTTAAAATTTAATGATAACATATAGAAAAAATTATAGAAAAAATTATATAAATTAATATGAAAAATAGTAACAGTATGTTACTTTAACATTATTTGAAATTTTGTGTGATTATGTTTGTAAGTAAAAATGAGAAACAGAACATATTTAGATAAATAAAAGAAAATCACTCACCAATTTCGGATCCGATGATACAGCAGGCCTGTTGTCCATGGATGTAAAATGTTGGTATTTCGATGCAATCTTAAAGTTCCTTTCTCATTATGTAAAATTAGATGTTATGTGTAATGTTACGTTCAATATGAAAAATGTTAACAATATTTTCAACAGAGAAATATATAAACAAAATTCACAAAATGACAACAAAATTTAAATAAAACTAAAATTGAATTGATAAAAAAAAACAAATTATACAAACAAAATTGGTTATACAGAACAAAGGCATATGAGATTATAGACATTTAAGAGACACACTTCAAAGTTATTACCGATCTCTGTTGACCCATAAAGGTCATAACAGGTTAACATCAATAGTCACAAATATGAAAATATCCGTTATTAAAAAAAATAGATGTATTATAATAGATAAATCCTTCTAATATTCTCCAGAATTATCCTTTGAATAACGTGTAGGAAAATTTGATCGGATTTGACTTTGTAGGGTAAATATTCAGGTTCAAAATGAATTAAAATACAGGCATGCAGAATTAAATAAAATAATCTTCGACAAATATAAATTAATGATTTGGTCTCTGGACCAAACCAAACCCAATATGTATGATTGTCCAAATAAAGTATCAGCAAGAATTGTTAGATAATGCCTTTCCTGTTTCCTTTAACTAAAAACTGAATGTGCCTTCACTTGAAGGCGCTGATTCCCAATACTGAATGGAAAATCCCATCAAATGTAATCAACAACGAATTTAGATTCTTAACAATCTCGTTCCTTCCAATATTATTTCTTAAAACTTTTCAAAAATTAAAGGCAAAATCTCTATGGCAACTAATATGTTCAACAGAATGTTTTACAATGAAATTTTCCTACATTGAAATTTTTATTTTACAAATGACACTAAATTCAAAAGAGTGAAACTAAATAATATTTAGAATTTATTCAAACATATCTACCCAGAAAACATTTTGAACTATAACAGACCTCACAACATGCTCTACATTCGTCTGAATCCGCACGTCCAATTTTGCATAGATGTGCTCGAAATCCTGTGTGTCCACTCAGAATACGTACCATCATACTAACTTCAGACTTTCTCATTTTGAGGAGATTTTTCGTCTTGCTCGCATCAGGGTCACCCCATAGGATCTTCGTGGTTCTACCCACTGTTTCATTATTCCAAGAGGCCTTATGGGATCCTCTCACCCATATTTTTAGTTCAGCTTTTGTTGCGTCGAATGGTTTTGCGTTTGTCAGGTTAACTGCCTCGAGCTCCCTACCTTTTAAAGCTATTACATTCGCCCTTTCGTTACCGACTACTCCCGAGTGGGCTGGTACCCATATGATGTGAACCTTACCTCTGGGAGAGTATTCAGTTAAAGCTTTCTTACAATCCAATACGGTCTTAGATTTATTTCTATCGCCTGATATCGCCCTAATTGCCTTCTGGCTGTCGGTAAATATATTAAGCGCTGTGGGCGCCATATTTATTCTAATCCAATTTACGCATTCCGTTATTGCTCGTACTTCTGCCTGGAAGCTTGTGTTATGATTTGGTAAACGGTGGCATATTTCTGTTTCTGGGTCTTCAATATAGAAACCCAGCCCCACTTTGTCCCCCAATTTAGAGCCATCCGTGTAACAACGGATTCCTAATGGTATTTGCTCTAATGTTCCGCTTGACCAAGACATTCTATCTGCGATCAGCGTTTCAAAGTTTCCGACATATTCTGTGTCTGGTATACGATCAGGCACGTCCGGTGATTGTGTATAACCTTCCAATGTGTTCAGTATACATTGATGACGTGTCCTATAACTGCTTTTGGCCAGTTCGCCTAAAGTAAAGAGCCGTTCGGCTGTAAGCGCCGCCTCATATCTTAAATATGTTTCAATGGGTGGAATATCTATAGATATTGCTATAGCAACGTTTCCAGGGCCTTGGTTAAAGTAGTACACATGGCACCACTTATACCCAAGCAGCATGTCTAAAGCAGTCCACCAGATTATTGAAGCATAAGCTAGAATTGGTCTAATTACACTTTTATAAAGGCAATTTGTCATAGTAGGACTAAGACCCCATTTCATGCCTATAGTTCTCCTACATATCGCCCTGCACCGATGTGCCTTGTTGATCCTATCCTCTATGTGGTGTCTCCATTTTAATTTCCGGTCGAGGATTACACCTAAGTACTTAACTTTGTCTGTCACTGGTATCTTCTTGCCCAGGAAGAAAAGTATACGTAGAAATTTTTGTCTTTCTTGTGAAAAGACAGATTTCCGTTTTTGCCGGGTTAACATTGAGGCCTCTCGGTTGAGCCCAGCTCAAGGCTGTATTCAGAGCCACCTCAGCTCTTCTACATAAGTAATTTGGATTCTTTCCCTTTAAAAGTATTACGACATCGTCTGCATAGCAGACAGGTCTAAGTCCTTTCTCAGTTATGATCCTTAGGAGGCTATTAATCGTGGTAACCTAGAGTAAAGGTGACAAAATGCCACCCTGTGGTATACCGCGAAATACCTTTTTCCTGATAGTTATATCGTACATCTCACAGCTTATCCATCTGTCCCTTAGCATGTGGTTGATCCAGTTACGGAGCACCCGGTCAACATAAAACTGGTCTAGGGATTGGATAAGAGTATCAGTGTGCTCGTTATTGAAGGCGCATTCGATGTCAATGCAATGTATACAGTTTGCTATCAATGTATACAGTTTGCCATCAAAGGATGCACCTATGTAGTGGACAACTTCGTTTAAAGCGGTTTCCACCGATCGTCCCTTTACATAAGCATGCTGCTTAAATTTTAGGTCTTTGTCGGGTATACTGCTTTTCACCATACTATCAACTATCCGTTCCAAAGTTTTAAGTAGGAAGGACGTAAAACTTATTGGTCGATAAGACTTAGGTGTCGAATAGCTAGGTTTCCCTGGTTTAGGTATAAA